>NC_059506.1:33982681-34607681 GCF_914767665.1 Harmonia axyridis | reverse complement strand
GAACAACGCTTGCAAATAGTGCAATTTTATTTCGAAAATAATGGTTCTGTGCGGAATACGTATCGCGCACTACGTCCATTTTATTTTGTTTAGCGATGAAGCGCACTTCTGGTTGAATGGCTAAGTCAAAAAACAAAACTGCCGCATTTGGAGTGAAGCTAATCCTCAAGTGTATGTCGAAACACCGTTACATCTAGAAAAACTGACTATTTGGTGCGCTTCATGGGCTGGTGGAATCATTGGTCCGTACTTCTTCAAAAACGATGATGGCCAGAACGTTACAGTCAATGGTGATCGGTATAGAGCCATGATTACTAACTTTTTCATTCCTGAATTGAACAACCATGATGTCCAGGAGCTGTGGTCCCAACAAGACGGCGCAACATGTCACACAGCTCTTGTCACAATCGATTTATTGAAAGACACGTTTGGTGACCGCCTAATTTCACGTTTTGGACCTGTGAATTGGCCTCCAAGATCTTGTGATTTAACACCGCTAGACTACTTTCTGTGGGGCTATGTAAAGTCATTGGTCTATGCGGATAAGCCACAAACTCTTGACCATTTGGAAGACAACATTTGTCGTGTTATTGCCGATATACGGCCACAAATGTTGGAAAAAGTCATCGAAAATTGGACGTCCAGATTGGACTACATCCGAGCCAGCCGTGGTGGTCATATGCCAGAAATCATATTCAAAATGTAATGCCACAAGATTATCTTGCGGATAAATAAAATTTATGTCAGTCGAATAATCCATCGTTGTTTTATTGCAATTTAAAGTTCTATAGCTCTAAAAAAAACACCCTCTTCAATGAGAATTAGGTTATGTTAGGTTAGCTTTGTTTATCTTGATCAATTTTTATGAACATTAAAAATTTCAGGACTTTTCAATCCGAATGCCCTTGTTCCAAACTCCAAGATTACTTGAGAGGGATATCAAAGACCTGGTGTCTCCTGCTCATCAGTTGTATTCTTCAGATAATAATCCGTGGACTGTTCGAAATTGTATTTTTCAAAGTTTTTCCGCTCCAGATGCCACCGAGCTACCTTTACCTGATAAACTTATATCCAGAGGTAAGTACCATAAGCCAAAATAGGGTTTTGAAATTTTTAGAAAATTTTCTAAATCGTTTTTTTCATTCAAGGAGTTATATCTGATGACTCAAACGACTCTGGCGTTAACACGAAATTGGACATTTCTCCAAGCGACATGGATAATATGGGTTCGTCTCTTACGAAAAATCTTGATGGTAAGGATAACTACCTTAACTGTCAGTCCCATTCTTTTCACTTTTAGTTGAATAAATTGCACTGACATGAACTTAGCTGTCAGCATTACCATAGAATATCTACAGTTATTCTTCTTTTTATCTTAGGGAAATTCTGGGAGCTAGGTTCACACCGTCAGTGAAATCGAAATAAACCGGAGGTGAAAAGAATTAGCTTTAGAATATTACAATTCTTCCAGTTGCTGGAAGGAACGAATTCTTTTCACTTTCAGTTAAATAAATTGCATTGACATGAACTTAGCTGTCAGCATTACCATAGAATATCAACAGTTATTCTTCTTTTTATCTTAGGGAAATTCTGGGAGCTAGGTTCACACCGTCAGTGAAATCGAAATAAACCGGAGGTGAAAAGAATTAGCTTTAGAATATTACAATTCTTCCAGTTGCTGGAAGGAACGAATTCTTTTCACTTTCAGTTAAATAAATTGCATTGACATGAACTTAGCTGTCAGCATTACCATAGAATATCAACAGTTATTCTTCTTTTTATCTTAGGGAAATTCTGGGAGCTAGGTTCACACCGTCAGTGAAATCGAAATAAACCGGAGGTGAAAAGAATTAGCTTTAGAATATTACAATTCTTCCAGTTGCTGGAAGGAACGAATTCTTTTCACTTTCAGTTAAATAAATTGCATTGACATGAACTTAGCTGTCAGCATTACCATAGAATATCAACAGTTATTCTTCTTTTTATCTTAGGGAAAATCTGGGAGCTAGGTTCACACTGTCAGTGAAATCGAAATAAACCGGAGGTGAAAAGAATTAGCTTTAGAATATTACAATTCTTCCAGTTGCTGGAAGGAACGAATTCTTTTCACTTTCAGTTAAATAAATTGCATTGACATGAACTTAGCTGTCAGCATTACCATAGAATATCAACAGTTATTCTTCTTTTTATCTTAGGGAAATTCTGGGAGCTAGGTTCACACCGTCAGTGAAATCGAAATAAACCGGAGGTGAAAAGAATTAGCTTTAGAATATTACAATTCTTCCAGTTGCTGGAAGGAACGAATTCTTTTCACTTTCAGTTAAATAAATTGCATTGACATGAACTTAGCTGCCAGCATTACCATAGAATATCAACAGTTATTCTTCTTTTTATCTTAGGGAAATTCTGGGAGCTAGGTTCACACTGTCAGTGAAATCGAAATAAACCGGAGGTGAAAAGAATTAGCTTTAGAATATTACAATTCTTCCAGTTGATGGAAGGAACGAATGTCAAAGGAGACTGCCTCGAGAAAATAAAGAGAGTTTGGCAGCGAAACGTAATTTCCTACGCTGATGGTTTCTATGCGAAGGTGAGCATAAACTGATATTCTCACCGGTAGGAATTTCGGCGAATTATGTGATTTTTAAAGAGGTTTAAACTGTGCCTGCCCTGTACAATTTCACTTTTCCGAGATGAATTTAAATCGTCTTTCATATTTTTAGGCGGAAAGCCACTATGTGTGCTTTAATTTACGGTTTCAACTAGACCAAACTCCAAAACTAGTCTTAGTGTGATTTTTGTTATTATTTTACTGTGTGATTTTACTCCCTTGTAATCCAGTGAATTGCATTTTATTTGAAGATCATTTTGAAACGACAAATTTTCGTGTGAACTTCATTTGATGAATGAATTTTGTTGAGCAGGAGATGAAGTGAGAGAGAACTCTTTCTGTGAATATCTTCATACAAGCCTTTTTATTATTCAAGACCTTAACTTAATTTATAACGAGGGGCCTAGATCTAAGGAGAAATGATATAATTTCAAGACTCAAAACGGTTGAATCTAAAAATTTACATTACTCTTCTAAGATCGTTCAGGAAAACTCAAACGTTTCTTGTTTTCAAAAACTTTAAGAGAATTGTTATTAATCTTGCCTTTTCATCAATACATATTTTTTTGTGCTGATACAAAAGTCCTAATCGTGAAGTTGTTCAGAGAAAAAGATTATAAATTGGAGGGATAAATTTTACATAAAATATTCTTATTCCTCCTCATTTTTTTTTGGCTCAGTCCTTCTCAACTATCTTCATTCTAACTGTTATTCTTGCTACAAATTTATTGATTGTAGCTTATTATTGTTTACTGTCCAACATGAAATAAAATGAAGATAACAATTATATACATAATGTTAACTGAATATTTATGTAAATATGTTAAGAATTGCCTAATGTTGACATTGAAATCTGAATTAAATCTGTGTGCAATACTGAAAAAACCTCAAATATTGCAATAGTTATTATAAACCCTTGTTCCAAAATGATCTTGTGTAAAGACTATTTATTTGTAAAATCTGAAGCATTCCTACTTTGTTAAATGTAATTTGTGATGAGTATTGTTATTGTTCTTAATTTTTTTGCTCTATTATGTGTTCTTTATGTTCCTCGTCGGTGGCAATGAAAAATAAGTACTATATGTTCCAAATGTCAACTATCGTAAGATCAGGTTAGTCTTAATCATTTCAGCATTTTTATAAATTCATTTTCCTAAATAATTTTTTTATGAGAAATGTGACAATTAATTTATCAAGTAGTATATAGGAATAGAAGAAATTTTTATCTGTAATTAATATTTTTTAACAAAAACAGTACCCAATAATTTTTGTAAAATGTTATTAAATGCATTTTTCTACTTTCAATTTGTGTTTCTTATTTTCCTATAGAATCTTTCAATGGGAGAATAAAATCAGCGATAAACGAAAAAATTTATTGATCTAAAATGGTCAAACCCTATTCGATATCATTGATTCTTCCCCATTTAAGTCTAGACTTGGTTATCTCCAATTTCAACCAAGAAGGTACGTAGGGTTTGCTCCAGGGCTCAGCGTTCGGGAATGGAATTGGTTTCGGTGGAGCTTTGAATGGATGTACATTTTTCAATTTCCGCTGTAGAAATTCTTTATTTATTTGTTGGGGATCTCTATACTTATCCATGTAGAGGTTGAATGGTTGACGTAGAGGGAACCATGCTTGGGGCTTTATATAGGCAGGATTGAAGTCATACTCAAATATTGGTTCCTTCATTCCTAATTTTTCATGATAAAATTCTTTCAGCGATTTGTCCCAGTGTGATTGAAAGAATGCAAGACCTGCTGGTGTCATATAATCTTGATGGCTTCTATAAAACTCTAGAGTGGAAAATGTTCTTGCTTGTAAATCGTAATTACTAACATTGTCAGGTTTCAATTGTGAGAAATCTATTTTTTTATCCTGTTTATATAAAACAACTGCAAACCTGTGATACCCTGTACCTTTAGGGGGAAATGGTTGTAAATACTCGAAGATAGTCTCACCCTTTTCAATGTTAGATTCTGGAATATTACCAATAAACCAATGTACATATTCTTTATCGTTATCAGTAAAATGTCCATCAAGATTTGTCAAGAGTAATGTCCATAAAGTATCTTTTTCGCATGAATATTTCACAATTGGTTTCTTTTTAGCATCTTCTGGTTTTATGGTATTACCAAAATATACTGGATATAGAACATCATCAGAAGAAAATGTAACATCTAATGCAACTTTAGGATAAAAATAAGCATAACCGTAAAGGTGCTCAAATATGCCATAATGGTCGGCAATTCTTTTCAAATGTTGTGGTGCTATTGTTACTGACCATTCCTTATAAGCTTCATCCAAATCAATCATAAGTCTTCTATTTCTAGATTCCTTTTCCATGTTTGCATTTGAACGTACTTTTTTCAAAAATTCTACTTGTTCTTGTTTTGTTTTTCCATCAATTTTATTTAGTGGAAATCCTATATCAATACGTTTATTCAGTTCAGGATCTTTGTAATTGTATTCTGTAATAAAAGGAGCACAGCATTAGATACAAAGATTTGAAATGAATGAATTCGATCACCTTCCAATCTTTGATCTATAGATCGAGCTATGCCAGGGGGCTTTCCTCTCATATGATGACCATACCTTACAGGACCAAATTCTAGACCAATGGTACTACTTTTTAATAGAAAATTATGAAAACGGAAATACTTCAAAGAAGATAAACTCATTTTTAAAATGAATATTACAAAGTTACGTTTCTATTATATATTTGAAATAGTTTATTAGTTATTTAATTCTGAGGTTAATAAGGATCCTAATGTCATCAATAGAATGTCTTTTGAGCTAATTTGGTAGTTCGTTTAGTTTTGGACCTACTCTTCAAGCTATTTTAATATATTATACTCTATTTTTGTGGAAGATGATGATGAAGATCTAATTATGCGTTTATCTCTTTCATCAATAAAATATGAAAATTAAGAAATCTCCAATTAACATTCGAATTGAAACAAATTGTATTTGGTTTTCTTTATTTCTGTGATTTGCACACTCTGGCAACGTCCTGGAAAATTTGAATTTAATTTGAAGCCTAGCCGTCTTTTCTATGTCGCTTATATATATTTGAAGTAACCGTTTTTTGTTCTGAGTTTCCAAGTTTTTAATTTTTTATAATTGTTTTTTAACTAATACAAGGAGAGTGATTTTCGAACAATATTTACTGAAGGTAGCATCGTCGAATTGTCATTATTACATCATGTTATATTTTTGAAATGCCTTTGGTATTTATTATTATTGTATTATTTTTATAGGTAGTAACTTCGTTTGGGTAATATGTCGAGAATTCCCAAATTTGAAAGTAAATTGAAGGGACCTAGAGCGAGAGATGATCTTCCAGAATTACCAAATATAAAGAAAAATATTAGACCTATTTTGAGACGCTCCAAGTCCTATGACAATCTCAGCCATGCAGTTACGAAGTCAGTAGCATCTGTAGTTTCTTCTATGAGGAAACCTTTAGCTAATTTTTCCAATATAAAAAATACATCTAATGCAGTGTCACAGTTGAAATTTGGTAAAACTCAAACAGAGGACACAGTCCCTGAGCTACCTAAAATAAATAAGAGACCAGCCAAAATTAACATTAGGCGATCAAAATCATTCAGTGATATTAGGGTTAATCGCAATTTTCCTGCAACACTAAATTCTGTTAAACCAAATATTTTTCCAAAAGTTGGTGTTAAAGCCCCACCTAAAACGGCCACTTCTACAAATAGAACAAATATTACAAAACCTGTTATAAAACCTAATGTAGCATCAAAATCAGGAGTTAAAAGACAAGGGGAAAATTGTGAATCAGGAATAAAAAATAAGGTGGCTAAGAAAACTAAAGTACCTGATTGGGATTATAAAACTAGATTCATTTTACTACAAGAGAAATATTGTAGTTTACAGGAAGATTATAAAATTGCAGAAAAATGTGTTGAAGGTGAGTTGGTATATCTGAATTATGTTGTATCTCCTCTATACATTTGAGATTACAAATGATATTCAATAATCATTAAAAAATTATTTTAGATGCTAAAAGTGGCTTTCAATCTAAAATTTCTGAATTGGAGGAATCGGAAAAGAGTTTGAGGGACCAAGTGAATAAATTGACAGCAGTAAATGAAGAAATTAGTAAATTCAAAGAAGATTTAATCAGTAAATATGAATCAAAAAGTACAGAATTGGAGAAGTTGAAAGAAGAAACTTCTGTTATTCAGCAAAAATATGACCATTTTTATCAGGAAACCCAGAAACTTACAAAAGAAAGAGATCATCTTTTGAATGAAGTCCTTAATGGTGAAAAATTGAGACGCAAGTTGCATAATTGCATTCAAGATCTCAAAGGTATGTGAAAGTGGCAAGAAAATTTTCCCAAGTCATGTTCGTTTAGCTTTATTTAAATAAATGATTCAATTTGATTGGTTCTTTCAATTTGTTTCATAATAATTAATCGGTTTACAAAGTTTGTGTTATTTGAGTTTAAAATTTAGTCGATATAAAGTCGCATTCATCTGCAATTAAAGTTATGTTTTACAGGAAATATCAGAGTATTTTGCCGTCTGAGGCCAGCCTTGAACGAACTTGAAAGGATTAATCAGTGTAATTTCAATTTTGCTAATGGTAATTGGATGGAAATATCTAAACCAAGGGGAAGTATCGCACCAGGCGGTAATCTCAAAAGTAATGAAACACAAGAATTCACATTCGATAAAGTATTCAATCAAGATGCGACCCAAGAAGAGATTTTCGAGGAACTATCACAACTCGTACAGTCTGCAATGGATGGCTATCATGTTTGTGTTTTCGCCTATGGACAGACTGGTTCTGGTAAAACTTATACCATGCAGGGTGAATCAGATCCTATGGAACGTCTAGGTATTTATATTCGTCTTATTTCTCATCAAATCACTTCGTCTTTTTCATATGAAAAATGACATTCAAAGTAAGTATTTCTATGTTCATGAATGTGTTCTATGTGCAGGAATGATACCAAGATCTGTGCAATTGATTTTTGAGAAGAAGGAACAAATGGCGAAAATGGGTTGGTCTTTTACAATCCAAGCAAGTTTCCTGGAGATATATAACGAGAATATAAGAGATCTTTTGAATATGAAAGGTGGAAAGTCTTTAGATATCCGATATAATGAAGGAAAAGGCACCACCGTTTCTAACTTGACAGTCGTACCGATTTCATCTGCCGAGGAACTTCTTACATATATGTATAAGTCTCAACAAAATAGGTGAGTGTTTTTATTTGAACAGGATGGAATTTTTCCGTTACTGATGTTTTCTGCAATAAATACAATAACTATATTAAACAAGGTTCTCTTATCTTGTAGAAAGAATTAGGTTAGTTGAGGTTAGGTTAGCGAAATTGCAATATTCTTGTGGAAGTTGAATAGTTATACAGATTAACTATTTTTTAGGTCTACAGCCGTCACAAATTTCAATGAACACAGCTCCAGATCTCACTCGATCACGAAAATTTACATAGAAGGACGCTATCAAGACTCGGATGATGTTTATGTGGGTTCGGTGAGTTTGGTAGATCTAGCTGGTTCAGAAAGTGCCAAATCAGTGTCCACCGAACGTTTAGCCGAAACTAAAAATATAAATAAGAGCTTGTCGAGTTTAGGAAATGTAATGATGGCCTTATATAAGAAGGAAACACATATTCCGTATAGAAATTCGAAATTGACGTTCTTGTTACAATCTTCTCTGGGAGGAAATTGTAAATGTTTGATGATTGTCAACATTTCACCTATCGCTGATTCTTTTAATGAGTCCATTAGTGCTTTGAGATTCGCTGCCAAAGTGAAAGAGGTTAAAATTGCTTCGAATAAAAACAAACTAGTGACCCCAATCAAGTAATTTATAAATATTGGTTTAAGGAAAATTGTTGATAATCGGTCATTTTATGTTTGACTTAGAAGTTTAGTTTATTAGAGAAATGGTCGGACCAGTCGATTCTAGTTTACAATTTTAAGTCTTATTTGTATTATCGATAGTCAAGTTAGACAATATTATTTCGATATGATGGACTGAACAAGGATGAAAAGTATTTCCCATTAACTAAAATGGACTCGTCTTTATATTTCCCTTGTTATCTTATTCCCCCTTCTCCATTTTTTTTTGGATCAACTCTTATCTCTGAATGATGCATGATCTACCTTTATTTGAGGCGTGTAAGAATTAAAAAATTTTACTATTAGCTTAACCCCCAAGGACTTGGATGTTCTAAGTCTCTGGGAGGGGAATTAGTCGTTCTCTTTACATCGTTAAATTTGCACAATTTGTGCCTTTTTATCTTTACGAGTTACGTTTAACAATTAACTATTAACAAATATTTTAATTTTTATCGTATGCTGTCATGTTAAAAAAAACTAGAATTTTTTTGAACTATATGCCTATAGTCCTTTAATTTTGATCCCAAAGAATGATTTTCTAAAGAATTAATTCGATAGTGTGCTAACTACACTGAAGTTTTTAATCCGCAATACTATTAGTACTTTGTAAATATCAATATATGTTTTGTATATATTTCATTTTTATTATTCATCTGTTAGAGATCAGTTCTTAACATAATCGAGAATGGCTTTAGCCATTTCGAATTATTTATAGTCATTAATTACCAGTGTTTGATGAATGTACTAACATTTTTTTAGTGTCTGTAAAATATGTTATCCTAAAAAAATAAATAACTCAGTAGTTTTACTACATAGAATATTTTTTCTTGTACTTTTTTTCCTCATCCTATCAGTACTTCGCACTATTATCTATCAATTCTTTCATGAAAACGAAAATGCTGTTTTGATAGAGGAATCAAGAATTCAGTATTTTTTTTCGAATTTCTTCATTTTTGCGGATAACTGAATAGATTTTGCAGGATCTGAAGAAGGTAGACTAGAAATATTCTCATTTCACAGATAATGCGATAAAATTGAGAAGGAAAAAACTTTTTTTCAATGAAAATTTATTCAAACACGATCATGAAACCAATATTTTTTGAGTTCATTCTCATCAAAAATGTATAAAAAGTTCACAACAAAAGAAGGTTGATACACAACAACTTCATGATATGAGATCAAGAAAATAACAAATATTATATGTACTTATATCTACAACTTAAAAATACTGATAAAATTATTCAAATAATAAAACGAAGAATTAAATCCATAAAATGTCTATATATAATGCATGTTTGCTGAAGTTTAATATTCTGATGGAGTAAAATGAAACTTTTTACAATGTAAAAACGGTGAAAATGGAATTAAAGTTTTGATAAGTTTTAAAACTAATATCACAAAAACCCATAAAATACTAAAAATTTATCCCCATACAGGGTGAATCGGATCCTGCTAAGCACCTTGATATTTTGCATGCTACCTCTGACAAATGACAGTATTGAAAGAAGAATTTCTATGATTGTGCAGGAATGATACCTTTAGAATAAAGAATAACTTATTCTTTATTCTAAGATGATACCATCACCAAGATCTGTGACCACCTTCTATGATAGATCTTTTTAATATGAAAGGTGGAAAGTCATCGATATTCGATACAATTCAGAAAGGAACACAATTTTGTCTAATTGACAGAACTTCTTCTTTATATGTGTAAGACTCAACAAAATAGTTTAGTGCTTTGGTTTGAACAGAACTGAATTTTGTAAAGCTGTAGATTGGAAACATTTACCAATTACCATCCCTACTGCAACAACAAGTACTTTATTGATAAGAATCAATTGGCCATCGACCGAGGTCCTTCAGCCATGTACAATTAAAAAGAAAATAGAAAATATATAAACATAAATACTATGAGTTCTATGAATAGTAAGTTTGTATTATCGATAGCTAAGTTAGACAATATTATTTCGATATGATGGACTGAAGAAGGATAAAAAATATTTCCAATCCCCAACTTAAAAATACTGATTATTTTTTTCCTTTGAATATATACTTGAATAAGAAACCGAATGTCTATATATTATCAATGTTTTTTGAATTTTAATATTTTGATGATGTATAAAATGAAACTTTTTACAATGTAAAAACGGAGAAAATGGAATTACAGGTTAAATAATTTTTTTTAAAAACTAATATCACAAAAACACATAAAATACTTTGAGAATAAAAACTTAATATAATTTTATCACATCTACCTTTTGTGAGTGAACCAATCGGTTCTAGCTTGTCGATTAGACTCAAAAAAATACTAAATCAATCGAAAAGTATTTTTTCGGTGTAATCAAACAAGGTGTCCTAATATAAAATAACGTTACCTCTATTAGATTATTAGCTTGGAACTTATTGCTTAAGATCTATTTCTAGAAAGCCTCTCAAAAGTTCTCAATAACACTAAGCATCTAACAAACTCCTGGTTTTAAGAATTTTTATCATTCTTACAGGTCGTTTTGGGTTCTGTACAATTTCTTCTTTTGAAGGTCATATTCTGCACTTATCATAACTGTACTCCTTGTAATTTTTCTGCAATAAATTATATCAATTAGGTATCGCTCAAATTTTTTGATAAATATCGCTAGTCAATAAGAAAACCAATATTAGACCAATTGAAAAGTCCCCTGTCTGATGCACAGATGGCGGTGCTAGTAATAAATAAATATGATTTTTAGTTAGTAGTCCGACCATTAGTTTGTTATATATTGCCTTGTGGGTCTAGCTACTTTTGTTATTTGAAAAAAGAATTTCGCGTCAGCTGAGTGGACTGCACACGATGAACCGAATCCAAAGCGAGGAAAAACACAACAGTCAACTGGCAAGGTTATGGCATCAGTATTCTGGGATGCGCAAGGTACAATATTCATTGATTACCTCCAAAAGTCCAGACCATCAACAGCGATTATTAAATAGCGTTATTGGATCGTTTAAAGGATGAAATCGTTAAAAAACGTCCCCATTTGAAGAAAAAAAGGTACTGTTTCATCAAGACAAAGCGCCGTGTCACAAATCAATGAAAAGAATGGCAAAATTGCATGAATTGGGCTTAGAATTGCTTCTGCATTCACCGTATTCGGCAGATCTGGTCCCCAGCGACTTTTTCCTGTACTCAGACTTCAAAAGAATGCTCGCTGGAAAGAAATTTAGCACCAATGAAGAAGTAATCGCCGAAACTGAGGCCTATTTTGAAGCGAAAGACAAACCGTACTACAAAAATGGTATCGAAAAGTTGGAAGATCGTTATAATCGCTGTATCGCCCTAGAAGACAACTATGTTGAATAATAAAATCGAATTTTGCCAAAAACATGTGTTTTACTATGGTAGACCGGGGATTTTTCAATTGGCCTGTTAGTCTATAAGAAAAGCAATAGATCCTCATTGGATAGCTCCATGATTTACTCATACTCACTTCAAAAATTGTGGCAGAAACACATTCCAACCATTCACAGCCTGTCTGAAGGTGAGGTGGAGCTCGAATGTTGGTGGTATCGAAGGGTCGCACTTTATGCTACAGATTTTCCTCTTTTCATCTTTCAATTCGAATTCGATGTAGAGTATGCACCCCCTCAGTCCACAAGGCTCTAACTCCGCCATTTGGAACACCCTCTTGGCGATGTCCAGTGTTAGGCCGTGAGGCAGAAGGATCTCTTCAAGGAAATTTTCCTTCCTTGCTAACCTTAGCTCGTCCTCCAATCGCTTGGAAAGCGTTTCTACAATTGCCACCTCTTCAGAGCATCCGTATTGACCGTATTCTGTAAAAAAAATAATAATAATTAAAATATAAATATATTATACAGGGTTAGAACTATTTAGAGGGGCACTACAGGGATATCGAAAACCGTTAGAAATACAGGGTGGCTTAAATTACAAAAAAGTTGCGTTATTTAGGGATTAGTGTGTTGGTGTTAACAGATCCAAAATATCTCCAATGGTTCCCGAGATATTTCGAAAAAACAAAAAAAAAATACGAATTCAACAATGTATCACACTCTACAAAAATATCGAGTCCAGCTACGCAAATTTGAACTTCCCCTTTATTTTTTTGTTTAAGTAGTAGGCTGGTGCCAGAATTGTCAAATAACGCTGATATATGATTTTACAACTCTAATAGAAAATTAGAAAAAATATATATATGAAAATATTAATTCAGAAAAACATAAATCAATTTTATGTAGGTACCTTACTTTCTATCTATGTACTATACCTTACTTTCTATCATTGTTATCTTTATTTAAACACATAAACAAAAAAAAGCAAAAAAAAGAAAGAATTGAAAATTCAAAGGAAAATGAATGGAAAAATTTGACTTTCAGTTTCCTATTTCAGTTATGTAAATTTCCAAGGTGTTCTAGAAGTAATGATTCCTAATTTCCAATCATTCAAGGTTAACTGATCCAAAAATCAGAAAAAATCCAGAAAAAATATTATCCTGTAGATTTGCATTTAAAATTAGCATATCACATGATGAAAACTTTAAATTGGAATATCTATGTCAAATTGAAGTTGAATATCTTTTGAAATGAAGGAGCCATGAGAAAAAACTTGAAAAATAATCAAATGTCAACACCCTGTATCTCGAAAACCAAAGCGTTTGCGAGCCCATATTTATAGGACTTTTTTCTTGAAATGATTCGAAGAATCTGTCATTTTCATTTGAACCTCCAATTTAGAAACACCCTGTATATGCGTATATCCAATTCTGTGGCCTCCAAAATGGCCCCAAGACGCAGTATGCGTATTTTCGATGACTTGAGATATTCTATGCAGAAAATAATAAACCACGGAGTAAAATTTGCAGTGTTTTTAGAACTCTTGATAAAACTCAAAGCAAAATCCTCTGATAACTCGGTACGAACCGCATAGAAGTGAAACTACTCTGTTGCTAAGCGCACCAGTAGAGGTTAAAGCAGGTCATCATCGAGTCGAAAGTAACGCTCTGTTCCAATCCGAAACAGAAACTACCTTTATGAAAATCTGCTCGCTTCCATTTGCTAGTTATTATTTATATCACCTACGGAATCGGCTCTATTGAACACTGTTGGCAAAGTTTCATAAGTTACAACAATTACCCAGTGTTGAGAAAGACTTTTCCGTGTTCTGGGGTACAATTCTGTGACGTATAGGTTGGTCAAACTGATAGCTTTCAACTCGAATTTTAAAAGAAGTTGAATGAGTTTGTGGATTGACTGGAAACCTTACGTGAATGGCTTTGAATAGAAGGGAATTAACTTGGCGTAATCGTATAATGAAAATTGTCCGACTACCATCGGTTTACTACTCTATTCACGTTTGATTACATAATGAAATTAAATATTTCGAATCATAAAGATTCACGTCGGATCTATGGAACAGATCGATGGTTCTTCTGTGGATCTATGGTTCTAAAAGGATTGGTAGTTTTATTAATTGACAGATACTTATTGCTTGAAACATTTCTGATGGATTAATAATTGAAAACTGTACAAATATTGCAATTATTAGATGGCCATGCCAGTGCCATACCTACAACTTTTTTTCTCGTTAGTATCAAGCTTCAAAAGAGTCAATAATTCGGAACATAGAGTTAAGTCTGGATTGAGATATTGGATACTGCATTTCTTGTTTGAAATGAGGATGAAAACCAGTTTTTTGATTGGAAAAAATGCTGAATAAGCAAAGCAATGACTTGATAATGTGTTATTCAGATTCTGCTCCATCGATAACAATGGTTGAAAGTTGACTTAAAGTTAGGCTCTAATGAAGAGGTGGATTGTAGAAGTTGAATCTTACTTCGAAAGCAAAGACTACAGAAAAGTATTGAAAAGTTCTAGGAGTACATGTTGAAGATGAGAATATTGATGAATAGAGTCGAATATCTAAAAAATGTGGTTTTATCTACAAGAAAGACGATATTTGCTTGATGTGTGTAATTATTCATGGTAAGAAGACGCAACATTAGTTGTCAATTTATAAAAATAAACATCGATTCCATCAGAAATGTGCAAATTTGAACGCAAAATGTTTTTCGATATCTGAAGGTATAAATTGAAAGTTGAAAAATCAAATTTTCCAAGCATGCATTTGTTATTTCTATACGCTTTTTCGTTACCTCCAGAATATCGTTCTAATAAAGTAATGAATGCTATTCTGTTGAGAGAATCTTTCCTTTCTATATTTTCATGGTGTGTCACTTTGTAGGATAATTCAAGTTATTGCAGACCAGGACGTTTTGACCTAAGATTTGCTTTCAAGGCTGGTTAAAAAAAATATATATTTTCATAATAAAGATCGCAAAGAAGAACGAATACAAGAGAAGGCACTTAGGTAAGTCAGCATATTTTTTCCAACGATCCAACGTAGGTTTGTCAGTCATTATAATAGATCGAAATCGCCTCTGGCATTGACCAAATTTGGCTTATCTGGAGAGAAGATCGACTCCGTAAAAACGAACAAAAGCCTTAGTCTGTCCGTAAGGTGTATCAATTTGAAATAACGATATTTATTGCTGACATTGAGAGGAGTTTCGCAACCGCAAAACCTCGGTGACAGTTCTATCCTTCGGCAGATTTGCATTCGACTGTTTAATCGTGTGGATCTGTCAGGTCATCAAGGTTAAATCTTGTATGGGAGGAGACGAAACTGTTAAGACAACCGTTTTCTACTTCTATAGTCTATATGAGGCGATGCGATATGTGGGGTTTAGACACCAGAAGAACAGTTAGAAAACGTCGCGTTTATACTATGTGACATAAAAAATGCAACACCGAGAAGGCGTTGAAGTTTTTCGGCCAAACTTGACAGATATGCTGAAGAGGGAACATCACCCCGTGACATTCTCGTAATTTGTCAATATTTGCCCAGAAGAGGAGGGACAAAATGATGTACGGTGGTGCCAGAACGATTGAATGATCGGTAGAAATTAGGAATATTACAATAGTTCCAACTATCGTCGAAAGGAAGTACTTTACCGAGTCTTTTTGAAATTTTTCACAAAATTAGGGTTTGGCCTCTTTTGTAACGTATTTTTTTAACGAATATATTCAAAATACATCACTGCGAAAAACGAAAAGTTACCAAAATTATTATTATTTTCTTCATTCGCTAATAAAAAATATTGAAATACTACAATTTGGATGATTGTTCGAAAAAATTATGTCGAAACCCTATAAAAATTGTTTGTAATAAGAACTATCTTTAATTTCTTTTTGAATTGAGCATTTACGTAGAGGTTTTTCCTCTTAAGAAAAAGTTACCATATAGCGAATTTATATTCATAATTAGTTTTACTTAATGTGACTGCAACATTTTCACAATTTTTGTAGTGAATTTTAACAATTTAAGTGCTTTGTTGAAGCTTGTTTCATTCCATTTTCAGTAATGGCGTAATTTTTTACTTATCAAGTGTCAGAATATGACATCTCCAAAAGTGACGCGGGCTATTTAAAATCAAACCTTCTATTGGAAACCCCTTTATTTGATTTTACCTTTTACATCGATAAAAAAGCTGTATCGTTTTTACTGCAATATAAAAACCAGCCATATCACAAAATTAAAATGAATACGTTTCTGATTTTGTCTGAGATATCTCAGTTCTGTTAAATGTTATTCTTACTACGCATATTTTAAATCGTTTCCGTTTTTTATTGATAATTCGAAAGCTATTTGGAATGATGCATAGAGTAATAAACATATATACAGGAATTATACGCAATTTTTACATGTCCCCAACATGGTTAGATTACGTTGTTGGATTGTGATATATTTTCAAATCCACTCATTATAAATGTATATTCTATTGAATGCAATATATTTATTTGAGTGATCTCCGATTAAATATGCAAATTTGAATATTTGGAATCCAATATTTTTCCTAATTGTCGAATTTATAATAAGCAGAATATTTATTATTTTCTGTATCTACCTGCTGAAATCCAAGGTTTGGCAACTTTTGCTCTCCTAGTGTCATCGGTTGTTTCACGTCGTTTGGCGCGCTTGAAGTTTGTTTTCTGAATTTCTGATATATTTAGGTATTTATTTCAATATATTTCGAGTTAATATGAAACGTTGATTCACTATGGGACATAAGAAGTGCGTTCTTTGTGTAGAAACTTGCGAATTGAGTGAAATATCGTATCACTGAATCACTGATATGTTTTCATTTCCGCACGCTTCATGTCAAATTTGATAGTTCATTTGAGGACAAAATTTGCTTAATGAAAATGACATATGCTCCCTCTATATATGTTCATTACTCTGAGAGATATGTCATTTCTGTTAAATGTTATTCTTGCTACGCATATTTTAAATTCTTTCCGGTTTTTTTTAATTTCTAATTCGAAAACTATTTGGAATGATGCAACAGTTGAAACAGAAAGTCGAATTCAATACTAAATGATATCAGAAAAAAAAACGAAATAAATTATTTTAATTTCCTGTAAAACCAGGAGTCCCAAAAATGTTTCAGATGAAAATTATCGAACGATATCTCGATTTTATAATTTTAAATAGGCTCATTTCTCGAGAAACGTCTAACTCGGGACAGGCTGAATACACATCAGGAAAAGTACGATTATCTTTCGATCAACAGCAACCCAATAATTCAATTAGCGTTCAACATGGCAACTTTCCAACGATGCTATCTCGAATTCTCCAAGTTGTTTACCGCGAAAATAAGCAAGATCCAAAACGGTTGATGCCTCTTTCTCCTCCGATATACGCTATATCGAAAAGTTAAAATGATAAAAAAATACGGTATTACTATCTATCGAAAACAGGAACATATAAAAGTCTGAGCAATTATTTTTCTATTCGCTCGTTTATACAGCAAAACTGACCGTATCTGTTTATGAAAATACGATAAATAATTAAGTGTGGACTATTTTTAGCGATATACAGAGCTGCGATGATGACCTTCGCCGAGGCACACACTGAATAATATCGTATTGATGAAATTAAAATAATTGTTCGATTGAATTTCGCAATGATTATTAGCTGTAAATATTAATCTTACTTGGACGATAACGACTATTTCTGGGGTAAACAATATGCAAATGAACCCTTTATACTTGAAAATAGACCTTCTATGTCCATTTTCGTTTCGAAAATTACGCTAATTTCGTATTTTGAGTTATTTTTATGCATCAGCTCGTTTCTTGTACAGGGTGGGCAAATTTCGATGTTTTAGCACTACAACTGAGGTGATGGACAAAATCTGATACCCCATTCTCGGTCTCTTTTTCTGAGAATCTAACAAGGGTAGTATTCATTTTTGGTCACCTTCTTTTGTTTTCGAGTTATAAGCGAAAATTGGAAAAATGGCGATATGGAAAAACATTTATATCTCCGCTTATACTGATGATAGAGCTCTGAAATTAAAACATCTTACAGGCACTTTTTTACGTAGAATCCAGTGGCGTGCTCGACTTTTCAAAAGGATTTTTAATTACGAAGCTATGACCCAAAGTTATGTTTTTTTCAAATGGGAACACTAGATTTCTGTGCCACTTTTTGAAAGCTTAATTTTTCCTGATTTCAAAAATATATAACATTGTATGGTTTGTATCAATATGAATAATAGAAAATGGTCAAAAACCTTTTTTTTATCTAAGAGTCCCAATATTTATATGGTTTCAACTGTTGAGGAGCACAGAAAAATTGAGTTTTCTATAACAAGAGCAGTGTCCTTCCGTCAATCTGATTATTTCTATGCTTTTCACTAATTTCTACAAAAAAAAAGTTCAAAGGACCAGGCCTAAAAGAAAAAATTGTCCCGGTTAATTTTTCTGAATTTTTTGTATTTTGTGGAATATGACCTCCTGAACGAGAAAGTCTATTGGTCCAACTCAATCCTATGACTATTTTTCGAGATACAGGGTGTCGAAGTTGGAAAATGGCATTTATTTAAAGTAACATTTCTCTAAGGAAAACATCTTGAATGAAACATTTTAGCACGACAAATATTGCTTACCCATAAGGCAATAATTTCAGACTGGTTTTTAATAAAAATTATTGGGTGATAGAGAGCGAGTCAAACATTATTCAAAATGAAATTAGTTTAGTTCATAATTCACCCTGTAATTGAAATAATCATCAGTGGAATTTTCTAATTTTTGTTATTACTCTTAATTCGAGTGCACTATTATAATGTCAATCAAATTTGGCTTTGCTATGACCAGTTTTTGAGATACACAGGGTAATATATTGAGAGAGGCAATCATTTTACAAAAGTTGTATAGATACAATAAAAATTTCTTACAGAGTAACGGTGAGAGACACGTTACTTATTGTTATTTTGTCATTGTACAATGGAAGACATTGTACAGGGTGTTCGAAATTCGATGCTCATCGAGAGCATATCAAGAACTATAAGACTAAGAGAAAAATCTTCCAATGACCCTGATCTTTTTTTGAAATAATAAGATATCAAAAAGCAGATCAAAGATATCTTGATTCATTCTGGAGTTACAGGGCGTTTCTAGAAAAATAACTTTCGAATATTTCGCTATATCTACGATCTGTTATGAGTTTCATATGGACCATAAAAATAACTGAAAAAAACTTCGTGGAATTTTTTGAATATCTCGAACAAAAACCTAGATAGTTATAGCGAACAATTTGAAACAGTCATTTTTCAGTAGCTTGAAAACGAATCAAGATATCTATGATCGGCTTTCTGATATCTTATTATTTCGAAAAAAGATATCGGGGTTCTTTGAAGATTTTTCTATGATTCTTATAGTTCTTGAGATGCTCTCAGTTAGCATCGAATTTAGGACACCCTGTACAATGTCTTTCGTTGTACAATGACAAAATAACAATAAGTAAACGCCAACGTGTCTCTTATCGTTACTCTGAGTGAAATTTTCATTTGATACAACTTTTTGACAACTTTTGTAATAACAGTGGCCTCTCTTAAAATATTACCCTGTGTGTCTCAAAAACTGGTCATAGCAAAGCCAATACTTTTTGACATTATATTAGTGTACTCGAACTAAGAATGACAAAAAATTGGAAAATTCCACGAAGGCCTTTCTCAATTACAGTGAATTATGAACTAAACCAATTTCATTTTGAATACTTAATGTTTGACAATAATTTTAATTAAGAACCAGTATGAAATAATTACCTTATGGGTAAGTAATATTTGTCGCGCAAAAGAGATTAATTCAAGATGTTTACCTAAAATAAATGAAATTTTAAGATTAAAAATTCATCGCCTGCCGTTCAGAGGTTTTTTTGGAAACTATAAAAGCTTTTTGTATAAAATTCGTTACAAAATATTAGTTATACCGTCCTTCTAGTTCGAGAACAAGATCCCTCAATTTTAAAGGCAAAAATCCAGGAAAAATTCGAGAAATGCATGAATAACGAAATTGGGAAAATATACCTAGGATACCTAGGAAGAAACTGAACACATACTATAATAATTTTGATAGCATATCAATTGAAATTTTGTGATTTTCCGAAAATATAAATTTTTGTACGTGTCGAGATATTTAGTAAGTAAAATTTGCAGTGTTTTCAGTGAACATTTTGACAACCCACAATATACCACAAAACTTCGTTCGATTAGCCTTCCATCTTAAAATATTTTAAAACTCAGAATAAATGGATAAGATATAACAGATTCAATATACAGTATAGCGAATATTGTTAATAACTGGTAGATTTCTGCAATTGATATTGAAATCTTAAGTGAAACATCGAAAAACAGGACTCTGCAATATACTGCTGCATAGAAATTGATATCGAAGTTTCAACTGTCGACTTGTCATCGACTTGTTCAAACTTGTAAGAGAATAGGAACTCTATGTTAAAATTCACAAATTATCAGCAACAACATGTAAGAAGTTAGCGAACAAATAAAGTGATAATAAAGCGAAAATAGTTACTCAAACTTTTTCTAAAATCAAATGTGATTATCACGAACGAATTTTTCTTTAGAGTGTCTTCAAATCTCTTACCTTCTTTCTCTGTGAACCTCACATCATTAGTGAGCGCTATTACTTCCATGACGAATTTTCAGTAGTTGAAAATGAAAAAAATGGAAGCCGACGTGTGCTACAAGTTGATCATCAGTTTCTCTGCGTGAGCTACGTCTACCATCTACGAATGCACTGTCAAAACTGTATTTCAAAATCAGCTGTTCTTTATTTTTATAAAACCGGCTACCCCACCACGCGTTCGCCGGCCGGCGCTTTTCGTCCGCAACGTTGCCGCGTCTACGTTTTCGTCGGAGTCGAGGTTCTAGACTGGCTGGCGATGTTTCAGGGTCACTTGGTATGTTAGAACGCTCGGGATTAATAATTTTATAATGGGTACTTGGGTTTGGAGCTCTCGTTTTTGTTGTTATAGGTCAGGTACTTGGGTATTAGCACCTCTTTTGTGATGGTTGGTTGGTTGGGTGTAAATTGGTTTTTGGGTTTTTGACAACTTGACAAGAATGGAGGTAGGTGTCAATTGGGGATTATATTATTGCCTATCGGCGTTTGTTGACAGTTGAGGTTATATTTCTATAGATGGATGGTTGCTGTTGTTGAAGTTTTTCATAAAAAGAAGAATAGATAAGTCTACACATGATTTCTTTTCAGATTTTGAGGGATAAACCCAAGTTCGTAATTATGAGGTACAGAAGGAGAATGTGAATAAAATACATAGACGTACAACTTTGCTTCCACCGTTTTTTTCCAAAATTCCAGGCTTTATTGTAAAAAACTGGTTATATATTTATGATTCAAAGTATTGTCCATCGCTGGCCACTACTTTCTCCCATCTTTTGGACAGCGTACGAATCCCGCGTTGAAAAAACTGGTCATCTCTCGAAACGATCCACGAATCGATCCAATTTTTTACTTCTTCATAAGACCGGAACTGCTGGTCAGCCAGGCCGTGTGCCATTGTTCAAAACAAGTGACAGTCCGAGGGAGTAACGTCTGGAGAATACGGCGAGTTGGGTAGGACTTCCCATTTCAACATCTCCAATTATGTCTCGACCACTTTCGCAACATGGGGTCTAACATTGTCATGCTGTAAAACAACTTTATCATGTCTCTCGTTGTATTGCGGTCGTTTGTCTTTCAATGCTCGGCTCAAACGCATTAATTGCGTTCGATAACGATTGCCTGTGATTGTTTCAGTAGGTTTTAACAACTCATAATACACTACGCCGAGCTGGTCCCAACCAAATACAACATAATATGTTATATATTTGAAATCAGGGAAAAAAGAGCTAGTCAAACAGTGACGGCTCGTGCCCTCGAGATGTGGGTCGGCCACACATCGGAAACAAATATATTTGAGAAAATGAATTCCGTAATACCATTCAGCGTATTTGAATTGCCGAAGATAGCATTGTCCGAGTACAAAATTTGTAATTCACGTTTGAGTTTATCCTTATCGAAAAAGTTTCTGTAATTATCGATCAAAGATTTGAAAGGTATTTCCGGAAAATTACGAACGTATATATCAAATTTATTAAAATTCATTAGTTCCAAAAAATGAAGTGATGAAATGTCTTTAAACCTTATTTCAATTTGAGTTATAATTAAATCCAGAATTTCACAAAAAAGCCGTTTCATTGAGGAATTATCCGTGAGCTGAATTTCGGAATCTATTTTACGTTTTCGACGTCTAGCACTCGGTGGCATTACTTCTGGGAGTTTTTCTACTTCTGAATATAAGCGAATGAAATACTCATCTTCTGTGCGAAATTTTTTCAGAGTCGATAATAAAGAAGTGATTCTGGCGTTGCAATAAGTTATATTTGATAACTTATGCTGGATTATAGAAAAAACGGGATCTGTGTATGTAAAAATCAAATTAAAAGAGTGGAGAATGAACAAAAATTCGAAATCATTCAACATTTTCTTCAGACCGGTAGCTTCACGTATTGTAATATCATCCCATTCATCTAAATTGTCGTTGATATGATCAAATACTTCAATTAATTCTTCTCTCTTATCGAATATTGTTTTTACAGCGCGAGATTTGAAATTCCAACAAGTTTCCGAGCTAGAGGGTAATCTTTTTTTGCAAATTTCGTCTAGAATATTAGTGCGTTTACTTGATTTAGTGAAAAACGTTGCTGCTTGACGCTCTGCAATAGGATAACCGGCCAGCCGACCCTGTGTATTGGGAAGCGACCTAACATCGAGTTGTTGTGCCGTTCTACTGAGTGGTCGTATTCTGGGCGTATGTCGTAGTATCTTTTCCTTTACGTAGCGCTCTCGGTAGCGCTGGTTCCGCCATCGGCTCTTGGCCGACCTAACGTGATGAGATGCTTTCAGTGACATTCCAGGAGTTGCAATTGTATAATTGTAACATTTGTGTTACATTTCAGACCTAATGTTACGGTGTTACGTACAATTCTGGAATAACTTGTTTGGGGTGATGTTACGAAAAGTAACCATTTACGATTGTGGTTTGTTACAATTTATGAAAGGAAATAACAACGCTGGATGCTTTGGAAATCGAATATTAGGTGGGTCCGAAAGAAAATATTGGCCGGTATAAGTTATATTTTCCTGTTCTGAGTGGAAATATTCATTACCGAGGGAATTTGGATATCGAAATCGATAACCCCGATTGAGTTTGAATGAATTGAATATCTAGAATTATTTTCTATTTCCCGATAATTTTTGGGTCGGCCCGGCCGACCCTGCCGACCCTGACGAGCCGTCACTGTAGTCAAATATAGAAAAATATACAGGGTATTCCATTTGAAAAAATGAAGTTGCTATCAATACGTTGCCCATTCTGTATATATTTCGGTTTGTGAAATCATTTAGAAAAACACTAGTCGATTTTGTGAAACTTTTGTAAAAAAAAATTTTTGTACCTTTTTTAGTAACAAAGTTGAAGGGGGGATCAAATTATGGTGAAAAACCCGGTACACCTAATATAAAAATGTAGAACAAAATAGTATAATGCTGGTTTTGTCTGAAATATCAATATTTTAAGCAAGATGAATCTTAATAAACAACATAAATTAACTTATTTACATTGGATCCATGAATTGTCAATACATCGAGTAGAAAATAATCGCTCAAAAACCGCATTAGATATATCGTAAAGGTAATCATACAACCTAATAGTTGTGCGTTAATCGTTCAACTTGCGACGTTGCCAATATACTGGACTTAGTGCCTACAGCTGAAGCAAACAGAATCCGAAAGAGACGACCTATAGGCACTCAAATTTACTGCAACAACCTTTCTATGCCAATCGAGTTGAAACCAATCAAGTTGGCAATACCTGTTAGAACGACTTCTAAGTCAGAGGAAGGAAACAATTATTTCCCCTATGGATTTATTCCATTTGAATATGTTTTGCGCCATAAAATATCGCATCTAGAAAGCAATTACCGAACCTGTTCCTTCAGGTCGGAGAGCCAGAAAAATGAAGTGTATCGCGCTGTATCGCGATTTCCTGTGGATAGACGTGGCAACGGCGCGGACACAAAGCGAGTCCTCTTGTTTCAGCTTTGGCAAAGCCTACGTGATTTTACACTCATTCGAACTTATCCAGTGTACTTAATAAGAATAGAATACTGTTCTTTGTTCGAATTGTTGACGATTAAACTGTATTTATGGGTGTATAAATATTGTTTCTTTTTAATTCGGAGCTGATAACACTTATCCTTTCCTGTTGAAAACAACTAGACTTCAAATAGACAGATAGTATTTTATAGCGTATGTTTTATGCTTTCGAAAAAGGAAGAACTGATAATGTGCACAAACATTTATGTGAAATGATAGATTATACAATTATATTGTGTTTACCGGTACTGATGTTCCGAAAAACATTGCTTTTTTGAGAATTTGCTGGTTGGATGGTTCAACAACCAAATTTTTCCCAATATGTCTAGTGAGAGGATCTCAGGATTCCTTTGAGTTAGAAAAAAATATATGGCACATTTTTGGGCACGATTTTTGAGAGAATTAATTTGGTGTGAACCATATCCTTATGAAGTCAACTGTTTTCAAGCTATAAGAGAAAATTGGAAAATGGCGTGAAATGAAAAGGTCTCATAACTTTTTTAATACTGATTCTATTAACATGAAACAAAAACATTTTAAAGTCACTAATTTCAGTAGAATTCATTGGTGTTATCATTCTCTTTTTGTTGAAATTAGTGCAGAAGTTATAATACAAACTTGTGTTTTTTTTTCTAATGTGAACCATACCTAAAATTTTCTATTACAAATAAAATATTCTCCTTTCCAAAAATATAAAACATGATATATGAATTTCTTATAAATCTACATAGGCTACATTTCTTTTTGCTTCCGCCGTTTTTTCCCGAAACTCGAGGCTTTATTATAAAAACTTGTTATACCTTTATGATTCAAAGTATTGTCTATCGCTGGCCACTACTTTCTTCCATATTTCGTACAGCGTACGAATCTCGTATTGAAAAAACTGGTCATCTTTTGAAGCGATCTACGAATCCATCCAATTTTTCACTTCATAAGACCGGAAGTGCTGGTCAACCAGGTCGTGTGCCATTAATCGATACAAGTGATTGTCCGAGGGAGTAACGTCTGGAGAATATACGGCAGGTGGGGTAGGACTTCCCATTTAAACGTTTCCAATTATGTCTTGACCACTTTCGCAAATTGGGGTCGAGCATTGTCATGCTGTAAAACTACTTTATCATGCATCTCGTTGTATTGCAGTCGTTTGTCTTTCAATGCTCGGCTCGAACGCATTAATTTCGTTCGATAACGATCGCTTGTGATTGTTTCAGTCGGTTTTAACAAGTCATAATACACTACGTCGAGCTGATCCCACCATATACTGAGCATAACCTTGAAACTGTGAATATTCGGTTTGGCCGTCGACTTGAAAGTATGGCCGGGATATCCCCATGGTTTCTGTGTTTGAGATTATCGTAAAGACCCATTTTTCGACTCCAGTCACAATGCGATCAAGAAATCCTTTCCATCTTTGCCTTGCAAGTAGCTGTTCATAAGCAAACAAACGCCGTTCAACATCTCTCGGCTTCAACTCGTACGGCACTCAATTTCCTTGTTTCTGAATCATTCCCAAGACATTCAGGTTGGTTGAAATGCTTTGTTGCATCACTTTCAATGATCCTGCCAATTCTTGTTGCGTTTGACACGAGTCTTGATCAAGTAATGCCTCCAATTCTGCTTCTTCGAAAACCTTTTCTCTTCCACCGTCTTGCTGGTCTTTGACGACAAAACCATCGTTCTTGGAGCGTTGAAACCACTCTCGGCCCGTTCTTCCACTAAAAACGGCCTCACCATAGATTTTTAAGAGCATTTGATGAGCCTCAGCCTCAGATTTCTTGATCGTCATGAAATCTTGCATTTTAATTTCTATCAGTCTATTAATTCTTTTCTAAATTTCAGTTTGTTCGGACTCTTCCAATTATCGAGTAAACAAGTTTTCATTCTGTATTACTCACGAACCATGAAACAGATTTCGCCCATTAACGAACTCAACCGAGATATTCGAATCCCAAATATACCCTGAAAATTTCAAGTATCTAGCACATTCCATTCAAGAGTTATCATGTAGACGGCGACCAGCCGGACGGACAGAATTGATAGTAGCCTCCTATTCCCAAACATTCGAGACTGTTCTCTGAAAATTAGAGCCGTTCCCTGGAAAAAGAGCGGAAAAACCTAGAAAATTATAAGTATTTTCTTGGAGAATATCCTAATGTAGAAGATGTTCCTAATCCCAAACAATTTTTCAAGAATAAATGCATGATAATGATGATTCGTTATTTCACCGTCTTGAATATTTACTGAAATAATTCGATTTTACAGGTCAGATATCACGAATATGACTCAGAGACATTCGAATGATAAGAAAATAATGGAAAAACAATAAGGTTTACCATTGAATGCTTTGTTCCGTAAAACTGAAGTTTAGTTTCTAAGGAGGGATATTATGTTTTTATTCCCATCAGTTTCTACAATTGGAGAATCGTTATTATGATTCATTCGCTTTTATCATGTTATATAGAATACGGTTTCAATTTGACATGATATTCCAATTTAATTCACCACAAATAATGATCAGTTTTGGAAGTTTTATAGAGTTTGAAATATGAACTTGATAGATGGAAATTGTTATACCTTGTAAGTTTTTCGGGTGAAAATTTCTATTAGTTGGAAACCGTACAATTCGAATCGAATATTGGTTCAGCGAATTTATGATCAGGAGTTGGATAACTAGTTAACTAGATCTTCACTAAAACACGAAGGCTTGTGCCAAATTTTGTGAAAATCCTTCGATTAGAATCTCCATCTGAAAAGTACGATATCTTAGAAATTATTCGCCATAAAATGTGTTTAAGATTTTATGTAAACAGATTGAGTATCAAAAATAGTTTTTTCCAATTTTGATATACAAGGCGGTCCAGATGTCCTGGGTTTGAAGCTGTTTAAGTGCAATAAACCTAAATTTTTGGGTCGATATGTGACAATGAATGAAACATGTCTCCATCATTTCACTCCGGAGTCCAATCGACAGTCAGCTGAGTGGACTGCGCACGATGAACCGAATCCAAAGCGAGGAAAAACACAACAGTCAGTTGGCAAGATTATGGCTTAGTATTCTGGGATGCGCAAGGTATAATTTTCATTGATTACCTCCAAAAGGGCCAGACCATCAACAGCGATTATTATATAGCATTATTTGATCGTTTAAAGAATGAATTCGTTAGAAAAAGGCTCCATTTGAAGAAAAAAAAGGTGGTGTTTCATCAAGACAATACGTCGTGTCACAAATCAATGAAAACAAAGGCAAAATTGCATGAATTGGGCTTCGAATTGCCTATGCATCCACCGTATTCGCCAGATCTGGCCCTCAGCGACTTTTTCCTGTTCTCAAACCTCAAAAGAATGCTCGCTGGAAAGAAATTTAGCGCCAATGAAAAAGTAATCGCCGAAACTGAGGCTTATTTTGAAGCGAAAGACAAATCGTACTACAAAAATGGTATCGAAAAGTTGGAAGATCGCTATAATCGCTGTATCGTCCTCGAAGGCAACTATGTTGAATAATAAAATCGAATTTTGCCAAAAAAAATATGTTTTACTATGGTAGACCGGGGACTTTTCGATTGGCCTGTTACTTTCGTCAGTTTTCCCGATGTATATCCATACAAAGTTGTCTAAAATATAATTCTGCTTGAATGAAGAAGTGATAGCCGAGGTTGAAGCCTATTTCGCAAGATGGGACGAATATTTCTACAGACAAAGTGTTAAAAAGTTTCGAATGTGTTTTTACTGGATGGGCCGGTAACCTATTGATTGACAGAATGAAAGACCGAAAGAAAGTACTTTAGGAGAATGATTTTAGTTGCGAAGGACTAGGATACATAGTTCCACACTTATGGGCTGCAGAAAATTCTTATGTCTCTTGAAATAAAAGCATTATGGGTCAATCTGAAACCTCCGATGCTGCTACCGCTCTTGAAGTCTGCACCCAAATGACTGGTAGATCTTCGGAAGAACCAGAAGCAGTTTTCTCGGTCGCGTAGCACGGTAGCTGATTACAGACCTGTTCTGGTCTAAACCACACCATCGAGCGAGCGCCCAACTCTTCTTCGTGGGGTTCCACTTCATTACATAAACCGCTTGTTAAATATAAATTCGTGGAAATACAACCGCACAGCGCTTGATGCGGTTCCAAAGGCGCAAGACCTACTTCTATTTTATGCTCTCTTATTCTCTCCACGATTTTCATTAGAAAGAACAGGCCTATAGCTAGAGAGTCGACCGCAACTTTGGATCGAGCTCTCGAGTTTCTTCATGTTGCTGATTATACGAGATTGACTAGAAGATCTTTGAAAGACTTGCTTATAAATTTAGTTAACTAAAATCTTCTTCTTTTTCTTCTCGAAAATGTCCAACTATGGGTCACAATCAGTGCCCTTGCCAGTTACTGTTACTACAGCTGGAATAACCTAAAAACCATGGAGTAATAAATAATAAATATAGATAGAGGAAGTACCTATACGCAATTTTTTCATGTCCCCAACATGGTTAGATTACGTTGTCGGATTGTGATATATTTTCAAATCCACAATTTTACTATATCGTTATGAATGTATATTATATTGAATGAAATATATTTATTTGAGTGATTCCCGATTAAATATGCAAATTTGAATATTTGGAATCCGATATTTTTCCTAATTGTCGAATTTATAATGAGCAGAATATTTATTATTTTCTGTATCTACCAGCTGAAATCCAAGGTTTGACAACTTTTGCTCTCCTAGTGTCATCGGTTGTTTCACATCGTTTGGCGCGCTTTAAATTTGTTTTCTGTATTTCTGATATGTTGAGGTATTTATTTCAATATATTTTGAGTTAATATGAAACGTTGATTCACTATGGGGCATAAGAAGTGTGTTCTTTGTAGAGAAACTCGCGAATTGAGTGAAATATTATATCACTGATATTTTTTCATTTCCGCGCTTCATGACAAATTTGATAGTTCATGTTGGGGACGAAATTTGCTTACTGAAAATGACATATGCCCCCTCTAGCTAACCTATCCTAACCTGACCAAACCACCTCTGGTGGTTGAGACTTGATAGTTTGTTCAAGTGTCACATGGCACCTCTATACAGGGTGTTCCTAAATTGGAAGTACAGGGGGGTTGTAGTCAACTTTTTTGTGTTTATAGAATCTTCGCTACAGATTGCTTAATAAGTACCGAAACTTATAATTAATTTATTCATCACAGCTTACTAACTGGATCTTTACAAAAATTTGGATTTTCCCGAAGATAACTAGAGAATTGTTTGAATTTTTTTTCTCGAAATCAGCCGCAGATACGACAAAACTACAAGAAACTAAAAAGTGTAGTAGTGCACCAAAGTTTATCTTCACATTTTTCTGAACTACCAATGATAACCAAAAAAAAATCCTTGGAGGAAAGAAGCGGGCACTTTTGAAAATCACCCTGTATGTTTGCATTCAAAATTAGCATAGCACATGATGAAAACTTTGAATTGGAATATCAATGCCAAAATTAAGGTTTACGGAAGGTGGTATGAGAAAGAAACTTGAAAAAATCAAAATTTAAAAATTTTGCATCGAGTTCTGTGCAAAAAAACTGCTTTGAAAAATATGGGGTGTCCCATTTAAGAAACACCAATTCTCCTGTATATCTCTAAAAGGAAATTGATTGCTATGATTTGTCGAGTTTGAAATTGTCTGTGCAAAAAAACTGCTTTGAAAAATATGCGGTGTCCCATTTGAGAAACACCAATTCTCCTGTATATCTCTAAAAGGGAAATTGATTGCTATGATTTGTTATGAATTTCATATAGATAGACCATAAAAATTGCTGCAAAAAGCGTTTAAGAATTTTTTGAATATCCCGAACAGAAAACATGATATGTATAGGTACCGAAATATTTGAAACAGTCATTTGTCAGAAACGCCCTATAACTCGAGAACAAATCAAGATATCTATGATCTACTTTCGGAGATCTAATTATTTGGAGAGAAGGGATCGGGTGTTTCAAGAAAAAATGTGTCTTTACTGGTTAGGCCAGGAACTTATAAAGTGGAGTGTTAAGGAGAACAAAATTTTGAACGTCCATATTTACGGAACCCCTAGTCGGATAATTCTCTTTAACAAACTCAACCGCAGCCTTCAAGATCCGAACCTACTCTGAAAATTTCAAGATTCTAAGTCTTCCCTTTCTAGACTTATCGAGTTTACGGCCGGGCGGACGAACAGAATTAAATTTGAATAAAGCCTCAACAGAATTACAGTCACTGCGACTAAACCGATACAACACTCGACAAAAAAAAAAATAGAATTATTATCAGGACCGTTCGAAAATAGGCTGAAGTCGTAAAATCGATGATCTACAGCCTCTCCGACGACGATGAAGAAGAAGAAGAAGAAGAGGTACCGGTCCACCACGGATAGATCGACGATGAGAGTACAGTCCAGGTCAATTCAATTTCCTCCCGGCGTGGAGTTTAGAAAAGCCACTAGTTCAAGCCGAAGCGTGACTTGCACCGTGACAAGCCCGAAGTACAAATAAAAACAAGTTCTTCAACCGGTTTGTCTTGGTGCTGCAAGACCGTATGTGTACCGATGCCCTAAGGCGACCATCGACGTTGAAACAGGTGGATTCGGCTTTTTTTGGGGAGTTGAGGATTTTTTCGACTATCTTCCTCGTCTTAATTTCTACCAATCTCAAACGCTCAATTTTTTGAATTAATAGTATATTATTCAACGAGCGGTAATGTGGGTCATAACTCACGCAGATGAAGTTTACAGCTGTAAGCTGTAATTCATCAAGTGAGTTATGACCATTACCGCAAGTTGAATACTATACTTTATCTACAACTATATCAATAAATACTAAGAAAAAAAATACAGACTTAGAATATAGACAGAAGGAACGGGAAATAAACATATGTGCTCGATCCCGAGTACAAGAGAGATGGAAACTTAGTGCCACCAATCACAATCGAACTAGCTTCGGCTAGCTCGAATCCATTACGGAGAGCAGATATAGAACTTTATTGAAAAACCTTAATAATTGACTATAAAAATGCATTAAAATATACTAAAAAACATTCCCTGTAAATGATGACTTAATGATCTTACTGCTACACCAATCTTGAAAATTTTTTCAAACTCCTTCATTTTTTTCCGGGCGAGTAATTCTGTATGGTAACATTAGCTGTTTGTCTTTTGGAAATGTATACCTATATAATATTTCATCTTCACTATCTGAATTAATCGTTTTCAGAAAAACATTCACTATAATTAGATATCAAATTAATTTGAAAACGTCCAAATTATTAAAGTGACATTCCGTAGGACATTCCTCCCCTCAATAACAATAATGGAATGTTCCCTTTCGGCCAATCGAATAGAAGCAGAGAAGTATAGAAGCACAAATCCATATTTTTCTGTTTATTATAGTGAGTTATGGTAGTGAGTTATTATAACTCACGATGTTTGTTAATAGATACTATTAATTGCTCAAAAGCAGTTGAATAATGAATATATAATTCAATAGGAGTAGATAAAAATGTTTTTTACACGAAAAAACTGTATGACACCAGCTGTCAGCAGATTTTTCGAGATTACTCACGGCAAAACTTGATAGCTGTTGTCACCAAAACTTATAATAACTTTGATAACAAGTAATTTAATTATGGTCTAATGGAATAGTCTTGGCAAATACCAATTTTAATTTTTCCTGTGAAAAAAAATTTTTCCTGTGAAGAAAATGGAAAAAACACAAATCAAACTACAAGCATTTATGCAGGTTATAGAGTAATAATCATAGATAGAGGAAGCATTGGCAATTTTTACACGTCCCTAAGATGGTTAGATTACGTTGTCGGATTGTGATATATTTTCAAATCCACAATTTTACTATATCGTTATGAATGTATATCATATTGAATGAAATATATTTATTTGAGATATTCCTGATTAAATATGCAAATTTGAATATTTGGAATCCTATATTTTTCCTATTTGTCGAATTTATAATAAGCAGAATATTTATTAGTTTCTGTATCTACCTGCGGAAATCCAAGGTTTGGCAACTTTTGCTCTCCAAGTGTCATCGGTTGTTTCACGTCGTTTGGCGCGCTTGAAGTTTATTTTCTGAATTTCTGATATATTTAGGTATTTATTTCAATATATTCTGAGTTAATATGAAACGTTGATTCACTATGGGACATAAGAAGTGCGTTATTTGTGGAGAAACTCGCGAATTGAGTGAAATATCGCATCATTGATATGTTTTCATTTCCGCGCGCTTCATGTCAAATTTGATAGTTCATGTTGGGGACAAAATTTGCTTACTGAAAATGACATATGCTCCCTCTATCTAGGTTTATTACTCTGAGGTGCAATGTTTTGTTAGCTAATTGCACATTTCAATAATGAGTAATCATTCATATTGATTTGAAAATTTATACAACAATCCAAACGAACATAATTAATTACAACTCATGAAATGTAAAATTTAGTTATCGAAACATCCAATTTTAGTTTCTTTCTGTGCTCTTCGGAAGTCACAGACTACTCATTTCAGTTAGAAATTGCGGTTTTTCTTCATTTCAAGTTCTTCGATAACTCTTAAAGTATTCATTTTAGGTATAGGGTTTGCTTAAGTTACCTCGACTCTTTTTATACGTTGAATCGACTGAAAAAATAAAAAATGTAGTTTCTAATTTGAAAATCTTGAGTTTTGATGAATTTAAGTTGTTCAAGTTCCTGATCTTCCCATAAACATCTGGTACATCTTTGGTCCAAACCGCAAACAGTCCACATATTGACAGGATCGAAGATGGTAAAGGTTTTTGGAAAAAAACTTTGTCTGCAGAAATATTCAAAAAATTCCTTGTCGCCTCTACTTTTTTCATAAGAAGCCCATTAACTCATAAAGATCATTGTCTGAAACCCAAACATGCAAATTTTCAGCACAAAATTATGATCAGTTTTCCATAAAAGTCTAATAGGCCATCGCGGTGATATTTCAAGTTTCTAGACAAGTATTTTCGTTCAAGAGCTTTCTTGTTTCAGGCCGGAAAGAATTGAATTTAACCACGGACTATTCATCAGTCAAACCTTATCCTAAAGTTTTGAAAAATGCATACATCGAGAAAAAATGATATAGTGCAGAGTGCTTTGTTCGTGGAACGAGCGCTCGAAAACCTTACACTGAATTAAGGTTGTAGACTACTTTGCGCTGAAACTGCAATTCCGCTAGATGGAGCTACCCGAAAATTTTTGGTAGATTTGTACCTGACACACCCATTCTACTTGAAGAAACCGCCTGTTTGGTATTTATTGCCCCTGATGAAATATTAACCAAAACAGTACAAAGTAGCAAAAGCTCAAACAATGCATCTCAAAAAAAAAAAGCAAAAAAGTTCCGAATCCTAGCAGTATAGCTCCATTATTTTCAATCTCCATGGTTCGGCTCACGATAAACCTATCGTGATGTAAGTGAGATAAAACGTTATAATAGAACTTGTTTGAGATGGAAACTGTGGTGTATCACTTTTCAGTTTTTTTCTATCTCTAAGCACCCCCTTCAGGTGTACAGGTTCTTTGGGACACTCGGGTTCTTCAGTTTAGAGGATGGATAACATTAGACTGCGTTGGTTTTTATTACATTATTTCTAATATGAATTATTCAAGAATGAATTGAGTCTCAATGGATGGGAAATAAAATAATTTAAAAATCGAATAGAAAAAATTGTACAAATCTTGTCCCAACAAAGTAAAATACATCGTGAAATGTTTTTATAATTCATAAGCAAATAATTAAATACACTGCGCAAAAATTAAATTAACGCACATTCTGAAAATCTCAATTTTGATGGAAGTTAACTTTACATTGACTCTATAACTTATTTTTTATGTTCTCTCGGGAAGGTTTTGAACGAAACAAGACACATTAAATGGAAGAAAAATTCAGGATTTCACCGAATCCTATGTGAAAGAAGAGAAATAAACAATTTTCAAAATACTGGAATGCTGATAAGTGATTTAATACTTGGTATTTCCACCCCTTGCGTTAATTACAGCTCGGTAACGACGGTTCATACTCAAAATGAGTGATCTTAAAATGTTCTGATCTAATCCTTCCCAGATTTCTCTGAGTTGGATTCCTAAGGCATTAAGAGTAGCTGGATGATTTTCTGAACTTCTCAGCCATCCCTTTTTAAGATTTTTCAGTAATGCAACTCTTCTTCAGTACAGATGATGGATTACATAGACTGAGGTTTTTTCATTGCATTATTTTCAGAATTATTCCAGAAAGAATTGAGCCCCCATGAGATGAAAAATAAAATATGTAATTACAAATCAAATTAAGAAATTGTAGATCTCTTGTTCCAACAAAGTAGAACACATCGTAAAATGTTTTTATGGTTCACAAAACAAATAATAAAACTTATTATCAGATAAATGCAAGAAGAGTCTTACCGAATTGCGAAACATTTTTATTTGACACATCGGATAGCCATTATAGTTGCAAAAATTCAAATTGAAGATCACCATTTAAGATATTTCAGTTGCGTAACTTTTAATAGCCAAGCTATATTAATATGATAATTAATTCTATTATTCGCTTGAGTGGATATAGAACGAGAAAACATGGTGCATTGCTCAAACAAAATCTATTAGATTATATAGTTTGTTTCTTCATTAATAATTTGATTTATTATGAACTTTTCACTTTTATCAGGGAACACGTTGTTGAAGTTATTTATTGATAAGTAAAGTAGGAACTGGAAACGAAATGTAAATTGAATAGAAAAGGTGTTTTAGGAAGAGAATTTTTCAGGTGAGATCGAAATTCGGCTAATCAGAAATCGTCAATTTATTCCCATTATTCCCATGAAGGAACTTTTATTTTTCAAAAAATTTCCTAAGGGTTAGAGGTATAGAAAAAATCACGAAAATTTCTGGACAAAAAATTTTTCAGGTGAGATCGAAATTCGGCTAATCAGAAATCGTCAATTTATTCCCATTATTCCCATGAAGGAACTTTTATTTTTCAAAAAATTTCCTAAGGGTTAGAGGTATAGAAAAAATCACGAAAATTTCTGGACAAAAAATTTTTCAGGTGAGATCGAAATTCGGCTAATCAGAAATCGTCAATTTATTCCCATTATTCCCATGAAGGAACTTTTATTTTTCAAAAAATTTCCTAAGGGTTAGAGGTATAGAAAAAATCACGAAAATTTCTGGACAAAAAATTTTTCAGGTGATATCGAAATTCGGCTAATCAGAGATCGTCAATTATGGCACCGCTCATCAATTCTTCGTAGAGCTTCTGGTTTTGAGGAAATTTGAACTCGAAATTTGGGAAAAAATTGAATTTGCCTCTAAAAATCGTTATATCTCCTGAATTATTCTTCACAGACCCCTCAAATAAAAACGTTTTTCAAACTTCAAGTTCCGCTCTATAACATAGTGAGGTTTCAAGTGCGTAGCCCATGTACAGAAGAAGTGGAAGCTTCAGGAAAATTATCAATTTTTTTTTGAAAATTTCAGATTTTCGCCTATAATTTATGAAATAATGTACTGATCGCCCAACTGCATGCATTTTCGTAATCTACATAATCGAATCAATCGATAAAATGATACAATATTCCCATGAAGGAACTTTTATTTTTCATAAAATTTTCTAAGGGTTAGGTATAGAAATTTTTACGAAAATTTTTGGACAAAAAATTTTTCAGGTGAGATCGAAATTCGGCTAATCAGAGATCGTCAATCATGGCACAGCTAACCGATTCTTCGTAAAGCTCCCGGTTTTGAGGAAATTTGAACTCGAAAATTGGGAAAAAATTGAATTTGCCTCTAAAAATCGTTATATCTCCTGAATTATTCGTCACAGACCCCTCAAATAAAAACGTTTTTCAAACTTCAAGTTCCGCTCTAAAACATAGTGAGGTTTCAATTGAGTAGCCCACGTCCAGAAGAAGTGGAAGCTTCAGGAAAATTATCAATTTTTTTGTTGAAAATTTCAGATTTTCGCCTATAATTTATGAAATAATGTACTGATCGCCCAACTGCATGCATTTTCGTAATCTACATAATCGAATCAATCGATAAAATGATACAATATTCCCATGAAGGAACTTTTAATTTTTTGAAAATTTTCCAAGGGTTAGGTATAGAAATTTTTACGAAAATTTTTGGACAAAAAATTTTCCAGTTGAGATTGAAATTCGGCTAATCAGAGATAGTCAATCATGTCACCGCTAACCGATTCTTCGTAAAGCTCCCGGTTTTGAGGAAATTTGAACTCGAAAATTGGGAAAAAATTGAATTTGCCTCTAAAAATCGTTATATCTCCTGAATTATTCGACACAGACCCCTCAAATACAAACGTTTTTCAAACTTCAAGTTCCGCTCTAAAACATAGTGAGGTTTCAATTGAGTAGCCCACGTCCAGAAGAAGTGGAAGCTTCAGGAAAATTATCAATTTTTTTTTTGGAAATTTCAGATTTTCGCCTATAATTTATGAAATAATGTACTGATCGCCCAACTGCAAGCATTTTCGTAATCTACATAGTCGAATCAATCGATAAAATGATACAATATTCCCATGAAGGAACTTTTAATTTTTTGAAAATTTTCCAAGGGTTAGGTATAGAAAATTTTACGAAAATTTTTGGACAAAAAATTTTCCAGTTGAGATTGAAATTCGACTAATCAGAGATAGTCAATCATGGCACCGCTAACCGATTCTTCGTAAAGCTCCCGGTTTTGAGGAAATTTGAACTCGAAAATTGGGTAAAAATTGAATTTGCCTCTAAAAATCGTTATATCTCCTGAATTATTCGTCACAGACCCCTCAAATAAAAACGTTTTTCAAACTTCAAGTTCCGCTCTAAAACATAGTGAGGTTTCAATTGAGTAGCCCACGTCCAGAAGAAGTGGAAGCTTCAGGAAAATTATCAATTTTTTTTTTGAAAATTTCAGATTTTCGCCTATAATTTATGAAATAATGTACTGATCGCCCAACTGCATGCATTTTCGTAATCTACATAATCGAATCAATCGATAAAATGATACAATATTCCCATGAAGGAACTTTTAATTTTTTGAAAATTTTCCAAGGGTTAGGTATAGAAAATTTTACGATAATTTTTGGACAAAAAATTTTCCAGGTGAGATCTAAATTCGGCTAATAAGAGATCGTCAATTATGGCACCGCTTACTGATTCTTCGTAGAGCTCCCGGTTTTGAGGAAATTTGAACTCGAAAATTGGGAAAAAATTGAATTTGCCTATAAAAATCGTTATATCTCCTGAATTATTCGTCACAGACCCCTCAAATACAAACGTTTTTCAAACTTCAAGTTCCGCTCTAAAACATAGTGAGGTTTCAATTGAGTAGCCCACGTCCAGAAGAAGTGGAAGCTTCAGGAAAATTATCAATTTTTTTTTTGAAAATTTCAGATTTTCGCCTATAATTTATGAAATAATGTACTGATCGCCCAACTGCATGCATTTTCGTAATCTACATAATCGAATCAATCGATAAAATGATACAATATTCCCATGAAGGAACTTTTAATTTTTTGAAAATTTTCCAAGGGTTAGGTATAGAAATTTTTACGAAAATTTTTGGACAAAAAATTTTCCAGTTGAGATTGAAATTCGGCTAATCAGAGATAGTCAATCATGGCACCGCTAACCGATTCTTCGTAAAGCTCCCGGTTTTGAGGAAATTTGAACTCGAAAATTGGGAAAAAATTGAATTTGCCTCTAAAAATCGTTATATCTCCTGAATTATTCGTCACAGACCCCTCAAATAAAAACGTTTTTCAAACTTCAAGTTCCGCTCTAAAACATAGTGAGGTTTCAATTGAGTAGCCCACGTCCAGAAGAAGTGGAAGCTTCAGGAAAATTATCAATTTTTTTTTTGAAAATTTCAGATTTTCGCCTATAATTTATGAAATAATGTACTGATCGCCCAACTGCAAGCATTTTCGTAATCTACATAGTCGAATCAATCGATAAAATGATACAATATTCCCATGAAGGAACTTTTAATTTTTTGAAAATTTTCCAAGGGTTAGGTATAGAAAATTTTACGATAATTTTTGGACAAAAAATTTTCCAGGTGAGATCTAAATTCGGCTAATCAGAGATCGTCAATTATGGCACCGCTTACTGATTCTTCGTAAAGCTCCCGGTTTTGAGGAAATTTGAACTCGAAAATTGGGAAAAAATTGAATTTGCCTCTAAAAATCGTTATATCTCCTGAATTATTCGTCACAGACCCCTCAAATAAAAACGTTTTTCAAACTTCAAGTTCCGCTCTAAAACATAGTGAGGTTTCAATTGAGTAGCCCACGTCCAGAAGAAGTGGAAGCTTCAGGAAAATTATCAATTTTTTTTTTGAAAATTTCAGATTTTCGCCTATAATTTATGAAATAATGTACTGATCGCCCAACTGCAAGCATTTTCGTAATCTACATAGTCGAATCAATCGATAAAATGATACAATATTCCCATGAAGGAACTTTTAATTTTTTGAAAATTTTCCAAGGGTTAGGTATAGAAAATTTTACAATAATTTTTGGACAAAAAATTTTCCAGGTGAGATCTAAATTCGGCTAATCAGAGATCGTCAATTATGGCACCGCTTACTGATTCTTCGTAAAGCTCCCGGTTTTGAGGAAATTTGAACTCGAAAATTGGGAAAAAATTGAATTTGCCTCTAAAAATCGTTATATCTCCTGAATTATTCGTCAGAGACCCCTCAAATACAAACGTTTTTCAAACTTCAAGTTCCGCTCTAAAACATAGTGAGGTTTCAATTGAGTAGCCCACGTCCAGAAGAAGTGGAAGCTTCAGGAAAATTATCAATTTTTTTTTTGAAAATTTCAGATTTTCGCCTATAATTTATGAAATAATGTACTGATCGCCCAACTGCATGCATTTTCGTAATCTACATAATCGAATCAATCGATAAAATGATACAATATTCCCATGAAGGAACTTTTAATTTTTTGAAAATTTTCCAAGGGTTAGGTATAGAAAATTTTACGAAAATTTTTGGACAAAAAATTTTCCAGTTGAGATTGAAATTCGGCTAATCAGAGATAGTCAATCATGGCACCGCTAACCGATTCTTCGTAAAGCTCCCGGTTTTGAGGAAATTTGAACTCGAAAATTGGGAAAAAATTGAATTTGCCTCTAAAAATCGTTATATCTCCTGAATTATTCGTCACAGACCCCTCAAATACAAACGTTTTTCAAACTTCAAGTTCCGCTCTAAAACATAGTGAGGTTTCAATTGAGTAGCCCACGTCCAGAAGAAGTGGAAGCTTCAGGAAAATTATCAATTTTTTTTTTGAAAATTTCAGATTTTCGCCTATAATTTATGAAATAATGTACTGATCGCCCAACTGCAAGCATTTTCGTAATCTACATAGTCGAATCAATCGATAAAATGATACAATATTCCCATGAAGGAACTTTTAATTTTTTGAAAATTTTCCAAGGGTTAGGTATAGAAAATTTTACGAAAATTTTTGGACAAAAAATTTTCCAGTTGAGATTGAAATTCGGCTAATCAGAGATAGTCAATCATGGCACCGCTAACCGATTCTTCGTAAAGCTCCCGGTTTTGAGGAAATTTGAACTCGAAAATTGGGTAAAAATTGAATTTGCCTCTAAAAATCGTTATATCTCCTGAATTATTCGTCACAGACCCCTCAAATAAAAACGTTTTTCAAACTTCAAGTTCCGCTCTATAACATAGTGAGGTTTGAAGTGCGAAGCCCACATCCAGAAAAAGTGGCAGCTTCGGGAAACCTATCAATTTTTTCTTTGAAAATTTCATATTTTTACTTATAATTTCTGAAATAATGTACTGATCGCTCAGCGGCAAGCATTTTCGTGATCTTCATAATCGAATCAATCAATAAAATGATATAATAATTTCCCATTACAATAAAGCCTGGACGGCGGAGGCAAAGTTGTACGCTAATGTATAATAATGTTAAATATCGTTCTTTTTCGTTAGAGAAAACGCTAATGACAACAAAATACCATAAAAAGAATAAAAGATCAAACATTAATTCCAATTCGCAGCCTTTCTCTCTCTCGCTATACGTATGATTAAGAACTGAAATATACAGTTCATCTAGAATGCAACGGAGCGTACTGAACAAAATTAAATGTCGATTCGCTAAAACTAGGTTATCACGATATCACAATAATATCAAGTGGACTAATCGTGCTCTTCACATACAATTAACCAGTCCGTTTTCCTCTTTTCAGTCGGCACATCCGTTGCAATAAGATATATTGTCAATTGTTTCATCGCTCTTTTGTTTCATGGCTAATCACCATTCGCACGGACGTACATTGATTTCGTTTCTGTTCAATTCGATGGTTCGATCTGACGGGTGACGTTTGACGTTGACAGTTAGTGACAGTTAGGTTAGGTTGAATTATAGGAGACTTCAGGATGAGAAGCTTGATATCTCGAAATATGCATTGAAATTCGAAACAACCATTTATTTCATATCTGATTTGACATTTAGATAAGTTTGTGTTAAAATTCCATCTCTCAAATGGAGACAAATAAAGGGTGTTTTTTTTCGAGGTATATAACTTTAAGTTGGCATTACTGTTCAAGATGGCGACCGATTTAACAGCTGTCAAGTGATTTATTCTCAGTTTGGTTTGGTAATTCATCATGAATAGACTCACGCCTGAACAAAGCTTGCAAAAAGTGCAATTTTATTTCGAAAATAATGGTTCTGTGCGGAATACGTATCGCGCACTACGTCCATTTTATTTTGTTTAGCGATGAAGCGCACTTCTGGTTGAATGGCTACGTCAACAAACAAAACTGCCGCATTTGGAGTGAAGCTAATCCTCAAGTGTAAGTCGAAACACCGTTACATCCAGAAAAACTGACTGTTTGGTGCGCTTTATGGGCTGGTGGAATCATTGGTCCGTACTTCTTCAAAAACGTTGATGGCCAGAACGTTACAGTCAATGGTGATCGGTATAGAGCCATGATTACTAACTTTTTCATTCCTGAATTGAACAACCATGATGTCCAGGAGCTGTGGTTTCAACAAGACGGCGCAACATGTCACACAGCTCGTGCCACAATCGATTTATTGAAAGACACGTTTTGTGACCGCCTAATTTCACGTTTTGGACCTGTGAATCGGCCTCCAAGATCTTGTGATTTAACACCGCTAGACTACTTTCTGTGGGGCTATGTAAAGTCATTGGTCTATGCGGATAAGCCACAAACCCTTGACCATTTGGAAGACAACATTCGCCGTGTTATTGCCGATATACGGCCACAAATGTTGGAATAAGTCATCGAAAATTGGACGTCCAGATTGGACTACATCCGAGCCAGCCGTGGCTGTCATATGCCAGAAATCATATTCAAAATGTAATGCCACAAGATTATCTTTCGTTGTTTTATTGCAATTTAAAGTTCTATAGCTCTAAAAAAAATACCCTTTACATACTGTTGAGAATTGATTCTGGGTGAATAATTATAATACACTGAGGTTGTGAACAGAGTGATCATCTTTCTGATGTGTATTTCTTACTAGGTTGAAATATTACTGAATAGTTACGAGTATTAATAATAAAAGAAGAAGAGCAGCCCAGCAAACACTGGGAGGTAACTGTGAAGTACCATGGAAGTAACTTTGCAACTAAAAGCTCGCATGCGATGTATTAAAAACATTGCCTCCCGCTCGCATTTGCAGCGAAATGTCCGCGACATCATGTACGCATTTCAAGTCGTTGTGTTGTTCAAATTGAGACATGAAAAAATATCCCCAAAAAAACATCCATTTGTTGTCACTTTTATGGAAGTTTTTGAGTCAATAAATGTCTTTTTAATAACCACATTGGGTCGTTTCATGCGAGGTCTCTTTGATATCTCTATATTCCATTCCCTTTTTCACCACACATAGAGAACATTATATCAATTTCAATAGGAAGTTCGATTATGATTTCATTAGGATATCATTATTAGACTTCTCAATACTATTCTTTTTTTCACTACACATAGAGTACACATACTGACTTCCATATAAGATAAAATTTTGAACTTAATAAAACTTTTGGGACAGCGTGACGACTTGGTCGATGGTGGGGTTTAATCAGGCCTCAATCTGCCTACTCCTGATTTACCTCGGGATAACTATAACGGGACATCCGCTAACTAGTTCTCCATCTGCCTACTCCTAGTTAATGGGAAAAATAAATGGTTTTCTAACTAGGCCACTACCTGCCTATCCTCGGCTTATGTGCGTTTAAGATGCTTACTTCGAGGCTTAAGTAGATTGTTGCGCCCTCTGTTGGGGGAAGCGTTAACCTGGTTGGCAGCGCCACCATGACCGTAACGCAGGAATCTGTAATCCCCACAAAACATTACTTTTGTGATATTCATAAAAAAGTCCCTTTGGCACTATACAGTGTGTTTCCAAATTGTATGTATGACTTTGTACAAGATATTCTACCCATTGAATAAATGATATTTAATATAGGTCAAATGCCTTGTATTGTTCAAATTCGGACAAGGATTCCTATATAGAATATCATTTATTTGATGTGTAGAATATCTTGTACAAAGTCATACATACAATTTGGAAACACACTGTAAAGTGCCAAAGGGACTATTTTATGAATATCACAAAAGTAATCCTGTAGAAATTTGTACATACAATTTGGAAATGGGAAATGAAGTAATGAAACATCCATATAATAAATAATTATTCAATCTTATATAAAAAAACAAACGTCACAAAAAAGTGAAATTATCTCTCATAAAATAATAAAATTAACAAACAGAGCCGGTCTTCATTTGACCACTTATAAAAAAATACTATATATATTTTAATTTATTGGTTTTTTGGTGATATAGCTATATCACCAGCCACATGGCAGACACCAACGCACAAATAAAACTGAAAAAACGGGAAGCCTATAGCTATTGTAGTTTTCGAAATATCGCTCGATCAGCCAGAAAACGGACCAAGTGAATACGTAATTTGTATTTTGTTGCAAAAATGCTTCTATTAGGATCACGTTCTGGTTTCACCGACGACCTCTCGGATTGCTCTGAATCGTTTGTTTTTGTTTATTACATCCAGATGAAGGAGAATAAATAAATATTCGTCGGACTCTTTGAGGGCTGGATATTTCAGTGCCACAGATGGATAATTGAAAATAATAATTATTATTTTCAACAATCCAATCAATTTGCACATTAATGTGCAAAGTATTACTATTACATTCACCAGAATAAACAGCCACATTGGGAACATAAAGTGACCCACTCAAAAAGGATTTGAAATATCATCCAATTCATGTTAACATTGTGTAGTTCTCAAAAAGACTTCGTTGCGAAGTCGCTCGATGGTAAACTTTTTAACTACTAATTTACCACTTTCTATGGGGATGGCATTGTGGTTATTTATTAATATCCTCAAATTATTATCACTGCATCTTCGAATTGTTGTTAACAAAGCAATGTCGCAAAATAAATATGTTTAGAACAAGTATGCGTAATCGCAATGAAGATATCTGTCAATGTGCAATTTGAGACTTCGCGAAACTGCCAAGTGATGTAACGTGTTTGCTGGGAGAAGGGATTGATATTCTTTCACTTGTTAAAAAATTTAAAAACGATCCACAAAGTGAACGAGTGCTACAGAAAAAGCCTTTCCTTTCCTTTTCCATTATTTTCTCTAATTCACTGAATCTTTATAGAAATCAATGGAATATTTCCATAAATATCGTTTAGTGAATTGTCCCTTTAAAAGTTTTTTCAAAGTTAGTGAGCACATCAGTGTTTTAGACATCTCAATCAAAATGATCTGACACTAACATCTAGGGATTCACAGTTTGACTTGATATTCAAGCTAACTGACTTGATTTTCAAGCTACTCGACTTCGGCTTGACTTGAAATGAACTCAAGTTCAAGTCAAGTTGAGTATTTGATAAATAAATACTTGACTTGACATGGAAAACTACTTTCGACTTGAATTCGAGTTGATTTCAAGTCAAGCTTAAGTCAAGTAGTTTGAATATCAAGTCAAGCCTTGAATCCCTACTAACATCTGTCAGAAATCACTCCAGAAATAGACATATGAAAATGAGCGTCAAAGTAGACTCGAGAAAAGTCTAGTGTAAAAACGGCTTAACATTTAGGCAACGGAAGAGAGTGAAAAGAACAGTTTACGTATTTGCTCTGTGAGCCCGTGTATGACACACCCATGTTTCGAAGTCAACGATAATAACCCCCGTATATCTCCAAGTATCATTACCCGCTTCCATTTTTGGTTTCTATGAAAATTAAAATAATCAACATGTTGCCGTTGAGAAGGAAAGGAACGCAATATAACCGAGTATAATTCATTGCACGTCCAGCGATTGTGTTTCACAGCCGTGATCTTTAACAATAACTAATAAATAATGGTGAATTACTATGAATTAGAATCTGAAAAAATTAAGGCTTGGTACATACGGACGATTTTCAAGGAGTCCCAGGCAAAACGCAATTATCGTACGTTACTAATTATCGTAATGGCCTACATGAAAAAGATAATTAGCTCGGCAACGTCGAAAAAATCGTTGGAACTGTATCGAGAATTTAGGACGAGTTTGCGGCGCTCCTGGTTGATGTTGATCGTTAGATTTCTTTTGCTCCGTTGGCTAGCGTGATTTGTTAGTTTGTCAATTGGAATACGCGTCCTTGAGAGGGGCTGTTTGATACGAAAATATGGGTTTTCAAGGTCGAAGTAATCGAAGTTGATATTATAATCTATGGTTTACGGTACATCTTTATTCAGATCTATGAGATGCATTTCGTATTTCGTAATGATTAGCCATAGAGTAATAAACATAGATAGAGGGAGTATGCGCAATTTTTACATGTCCCCAACATGGTTAGATTACGTTGTCGGATTGTGATATATTTTCAAATCCACAATTTTACCATATCATTATGAATGTATATTATATTGAATGGAATATATTTATTTGAGTGATTCCTGATTGAAAATGCAAATTTGAATATTTGGAATCCGATATTTTTTCTAATTGTAGAATTTATAATAAGCAGAATATTTATTATTTTCTGCATCTATCTGCTGAAATCCAAGGTTTGGCAACTTTTGCTCTCCTAGTGTTATCGGTTGTTTCACGTCGTTTGGCGCGCTTGAAGTTCATTTTCTGAATTTCTGATATATTTAGGTATTTATTTCAATATATTTTGAGTTAATATGAAACGTTGATTCACTATGGAACATAAGAAGTGAGTTCTTTGTGGAGAAATTCGCGAAATTATTGAAATAGCGTATCACTGATATGTTATCATTTCCGCGCGCTTCATGTCAAATCAGATAGTTCATGTTGGGGACAAAATTTGCTTACTGAAAATGATAAATGCTCCCTCTATGTTTATTACTCTGAGAAATTACCACATTAATGGCCAGTTGCACCATTTGCCTAAATATTGATTAAAATTTAAACATCGATTAATTTCTGATTTCTCTTAAGAAATCAGAAAGTAATCAATGTTTAGGCAAATGGTGCAACTGGCCCTAAGGGTCAATTGCACCATTCAAAAATAAACGCTGTTTACGTAATCAATGTTTAGTACTAATCGATGATTATAATTTCTACCGATAATAATCGATGTTTAGCTAAATAGGAGATATGTTTGGCAACATTTCAAAATATCGACGGTGATCATAGAGAAATTAGAAATTTCATTTTTCTAGTATAATGTTCTCTGTTCTTGTAGTGACAAAGTTAACATAAATTATAAATCATTATTATAAATTGTCATGTCATGTTTAAATTTTCAATCAATGTTTAGGCAAATGGTACAACTGGCCATTGAAGTTCTATGAAACTCAAAACGTCAATCATAGAAACTTCATTACCAATTTCAACATCCCTCATAATATAATACATTATATACATAATATTTAGGTATCAATATCGAATAAAAAAACCGTTTCGCAGACATAAGTTTGAGTTTGTCAAATCTCTTTCGATTCCTACTCATATTTCCAATCCACTATGCGTCTTCTTCGAGCGGAGTAGGTCTAATGATCAGGTCAGATCAACGAACCCCGCTCTATGGGCGGAGTGGAACGAGCAGCGCGACACACTGGCAGAGTAGATCAGCGGGATCAGATCGCGAGGAGTAGATGGATCCGAAAGAGTGATTTACTACGGTGGGTGCGGGTCATCGTTACAGAACAACGGAACACTGATCCACACAGCTGGACTGTATACAGGGCGATTCGAAATTCAGCATATAGATTTCAGGGGCGTATTTTCAGGTCAAAATGAGATTTTAACCATTCGTTACTTAAGAGCGTTTACGTTTCAAGATTATTTTAGTTTTTTCTTTATGGCTCCTTCAGTTTTAAACTTAGAATAAATTAGAAATATAGGTTCATTAGGTTTCTTATTTTTTCAGGGAAACTTAATTTAGATCACAAACCAAATACGTACATAGAGTTTTTTGTTTTCACTGTGATAATAAGTTCCTACTTTTTGTTACAAATTTCAATTGAATGCTCCCATAGAGTAATAAACATAGGTAGAGGGAGTATACGCAATGTCCCTAACATGGTTAGATTACGTTGTCGGATTGTGATATATTTTCAAATCCACAATTTTACTATATCGTTATGAATGTATATTATATTGAATGAAATAAATTTATTTGAGTGATTCCCGATTGAATATGCAAATTTGAATATTTGAAATTCGATATTTTTCCTAATTGTCGAATTTATAATAAGCAGAATATTCATTATTTTCTGTATCTACCTGCTGAAATCAAAGGTTTGGCAACTTTTGCTCTCCTAGTGTCATGGGTTGTTTCACGTCGTTTGGCACGCTCGAAGTTTGTTTTCTGAATTTCTGATATATCTAGGTATTTATTTCAATATATTTTGGGTTGATATGAAACTTCGATTTAGTATGGGACATAAGAAGTGCGTTCTTTGTGGAGAAACTCGCGAATTGAGTGAAATATCGTATCACTGATGCGTTTGCGTTTGATATAGGTCGGTTGTGATTGTTGCACTCGATTTTAAGAACTCATAATACACTACGCCGAGCTGGTCCCACCAAAAACTAAGCATGACCTTGGAAACGTGAATATTCGGTTTGGCCGTCGACGTGAAAGCATGACCGGGATATCCCCATGATTTTCTGAGTCTGGAGATTATGTAATGAATTTAAGTTGAATATCTTAAGAAGGAAAGGTGCTATGAGAGAACAATTCGAAGAATAAATAAAACTTTATCATCCTGTACCTCGAAAATAAATATAATATTGAATATAAGACTATTTTCTTAAAATGAATCTGTAATTTCGCCATTTCCATTCGTACCTCCAATCTAGGAACATCCTGTACATGCGAAACCTCGATTTCAATTTACGGACGTGCCCAAAACCCTTCTCCTTGCCCCCCTACCTCTTGTGTGACCCCCCTCTTCCCCCCCCCCTTGGATGTCAAGTAATTGATGGGCACCGTTTGCAGTTTACGAATTGAACAGCGTGAACGCCTCGTGCACACATTATTGCAGATATAATTCCTCATCTGTTGATTCGAAACTGGCGACTTTGTATTGGCATTGTGGCGTGGACAATTAAGGCAGTTAGTAGAAGGACTAATGCGACTAATTTACATCGTTAGTACTTGGACTAGATACTCTTTATTGGCCGATTATGTGGGGGATATCGTACGGAGGATCTGCCTTTCGGAATTAATCTTGAAAATAAAAATTAAATGAGCTGTAAAATCTCTGCCACAATTGTTGTAGCACAATGTTTCCTCTCTTGGCCTACTGGTATATAGGCGTACAACTTTGCTTCAGCCGTTTTTTCTGAAATTCGAAATTCGGAAGTGCTGGTCAGCCAGACCGTTTGCCATTGATCGAAACAAGTGATAGTCCGAGGAAGCAACTTCTGGAGAATACGGCAGGTGGGGTAGAACTTCCCATTTCGAAGTTTCCAAGTATGTATGTCTTGACCACTTTCGCAACATGGGGTCGAGCATTGCCAAACTGTAAAATCACTTTATCATATCTCTCTTGTATTGCGGCCGTTTGTCTTTCAATGCTCGGCTCAAAAGCATTAATTGCGTTCGATAACGATCGCCTGTGATTGTTTTAGTCGATTTTAACTATACATAATACACTATGCCTAGCTAATCCCATCAAACACTGAGCATGACCTTGGAACTGCGAATATTCGGTTTGGCAGTCGACGTAGAAGCATGGTCGAGGTATCCTCATGATTTTCTGCGCTTGGTATTATCGGAATGAACCCTTTTTTTGTCTCCAGTCACAATGCGATGCAGAAATCCCTTCCGTTTTTGCCTTGTAAGCAGCTGTTCATAAGCAAACTAACGCCGTTCAACATCTCTTGGCTTCAACTCGTACGGCAACCAATTTCCTTGTTTCTGAATCATTCTCATAACTTTCAGGCGTTTTGAAATGGCTTGTTGAGCCACTCCCAATGATCCTGCCAATTCTTGTTGCGTTTGACACGAGTCTTGATCAAGTAATGCCTCCAATTCTGCATCTTCGAGAACCTCTCTTCCACCGCCATGCTAGTCTTCGACGTCAAAATTACCGTTCTTGAAGCGTTGAACCCACTCTCGGCACGTCTTTCACTGATAGCGGCCTCATCATAGGTAATTGAGAGTATTCGATGAGCCTCAGCCGATTTCTTAATCTCAAAGCAGAAAATTGACACCTCCCGCAAATGACGATAATTTTGCTTGTAAGCTGACATGTTTAATCCACAATAACTTTACGATGCAGACACGAATTACCACCAATATAACGATGGCGTTTTAACAAATACCTAAGCTTATTGTATGACATCTACGATCTATTTATTTCGACTACCACTTACTGCTACAGCCATCTATTGCAAAACGGCGGGAGCAAAGGTGTACAACTAAAAGGCCAAAATCGATCTTGCAACTCTATTGTCTCTAGAGAAGTCCTAAATTATGCCTGCAAAGCGCATAAACTATACTCAAAAAAAGGTGAATTCATATGGAATCTCTAATATCCCAACGTGAGTATCTATACCCTTCATGTGGAAAAGCTGAATTTTGTATCAAACTATCAAAGGTCCAAACAATAAATACCTACACCAAATTTTATTGAAACGGGATCATATTTGTAGAAGAAGGTTATAAGAGTGTGCAGACACATAGACCGACAGACTTGCTCAGGATGCTTTGAAATGCATTTGCAACTGAAAATCCCTTTATCTCATTTACCCCTAGAAATCCTGAGCAATAATAATGTTTGAACTTGCTGATGAATCTACTAGTTGTCCCAGAATAAAATATGTACAATGTTTTAACGTTTGAATTTGAATCAAAGATGTGCAATCGTCGAATATAATAGTCTAGAAGTGAACTAAGAACGACAAACTAACAATCATTATCAAATGATAACGATTCTCATATCTCATTAATAAATATCTAAATGGGACATTCGACGCTAATGAATGATAATTGAATTATTGTACCTTATGTGATTATATCATGGATATTTACGTGACACACTACATGTTTATGCCTTTTAAGAATGAAGACATCAATTTACAAGTTGGCCTTGCGATTTTACTCAAATAATTACCAATTTTTCGAGAACCTTTACTGATTCTAATTGAATACTTTTGAAATCGTTTGAATATTTGAAAATGTGGTAAACGAAATGAAAAATCGATTCATGATCATATAATATAATTACCAATTCCCACATTAGCGGTTGTATGTCCCCATAACTTTTAACAAAAATTTCATCTTTAAAGTCTCGGAACGATTGTGGAGCATTGGCATAGATCTTATCTTTCACGTTGCTCCAAAGAAAAAAGTCTAAAGGTGTTAAATCACAAGATCTCGGTGGCCAATTGTGATTGCCTCTTCGAGAAATAACATGGTATCTTCTAAATTTTTTTGTGGAATGCCTAATTCCCAAGATCAACGAGAAATTATGACAAATCTGGGTTTTCGTCAACACTACTGGCTACAGCAGTAATATTCTGTGTTGTTCTTGAGCGACGCACAAGTTTTCGATGCTTCACAACACTAACTTGTGTCAACAGTTCAAATTTCTCTACCAGTTTCACTATTTCCGGTCGACAAGTTTTGTCAACTATGACTGCAAAATTTTCATAATTTTTGTGGTAAATTTGAACAATTTCAGTGCGTTGTTGAAGCTACTATCACTCCATTTTTCATAATAGCATAGTTTTTACTCGTTAAATATCTGAAGTTGACAGTTTCAAAAGTCGCAGCAGTCTAGATTGCAGGTTATTCAAAATGAAACCTCTTATTGGAAAACCTTCTAACGGGTGTTTTTTTTCGAGGTCTATAACTTTAAGTTGGCATTACTGTTCAAGATGGCGACCGATTTAAGAGCTGTCAAGTGATTTATTCTCAGTTTAGTTTGGCAATTCATCATGAATAGACTCACGCCTGAACGACGCTTGCAAATAGTGCAATTTCATTTCGAAAATAATGGTTCTGTGCGGAATACGTATCGCGCACTACGTCCAGTTTATTTTGTTTAGCGATGAAGCGCACTTCTGGTTGAATGGCTACGTCAACAAACAAAACTGCCGCATTTGGAGTGAAGCTAATCCTCAAGTGTATGTCGAAACACCGTTACATCCAGAAAAACTGACTGTTTGGTGCGCTTTATGGGCTGGTGGAATCATTGGTCCGTACTTCTTCGAAAACGATGATGGCCAGAACGTTACAGTCAATGGTGATCGGTATAGAGCCATTATTACAAACTTTTTCATTCCTGAATTGAACAACCATGATGTCCAGGAGCTGTGGTTCCAACAAGACGGCGCAACATCTCACACAGCTCGTGCCACAATCGATTTATTGAAAGACACGTTTGGTGACCGCCTAATTTCACGTTTTGGATCTGTGAATTGGCCTCAAAGATCTCGTGCTTTAACACCGCTAGACTACTTTCTGTGGGGCTATGTAAAGTCATTGGTCTATGCGGATAAGCCACAAACCCTCGACCATTTGGAAGACAACATTCGCCGTGTTATTGCCGATATACGGCCACAAATGTTGGAAAAAGTCATCGAAAATTGGACGTCCAGATTGGACTACATCCGAGCCAGCCGTGGCGGTCAAATGCCAGAAATCATATTTAAAATGTAATGCCACAAGATTATCTTGCGGATGAATAAAATTCATGTCAATCGAATAATCCATCGTTGTTTTATTGCAATTTAAAGTTCTATAGCTCTAAAAAAAAACACCCTTTATATTTGAAAAGTCATTACTCCGAAACTATAAGACTTTGCGGTGAAAAATATCGTATTCAGCATCATCTTAGCAATACATGTCATCAATTAGTTGATTATGCGTTTGTTAAGTTTACGAGAAATATGTGTTTTTTCAAATTTAATTCATTATTATCGATGTTCTGCGTTAACTGAGGCGATGACGAACCATAGAGCAAAATTTGCCGTGTTCTTCTTCTTTTTTTAATAAACACAATCGATGTTTTCGGACCTGTTCCAATCATTATCTCTTCGTTCCGCCTGCCATATCGAGTCGTCTTCGCTTATAAAACCAGCAAAACGGGAGAGAGAAATGGAGGAGAAACTGGTTTGTAACCTCAAGAGCGACACAATCGACCCCAGAGTGAACTCCACAGAAAGCATTATCAAAGATTGCTTCAACATGAATCCGACCTCGGCTGGTAATGGAACGATGTCGAAGTTCTAGATCGATTCGAATTTATGATTGTTGTACTCATTTGATGCAGTGGGTGTATCATTTATTCTGCGATAGCTTTCGAATAAAACTCCGTTTGCGAGCTCACGTTTCGCGTTATTTTAAGCGAGGAAATCTGTCGAAATGGGGATATTCGACACGAAAATGAGAGGAATAACAGGACAATTGAAAAGTCCCCGTCTACCATGGTAAAACACTTTTTTTTTGGAGAATTTGATTTTATTATTCAACATAGTTGTCTTCGAGGGCTATACAGCGATTATAGCGATCTTCCAACTTTTCGATACAATTTTTGTAGTACGATTTGTCTTTCGCTTCAGAATAGGCCTCAGTTTCGGCGATTACTGCTTCATTGGCGCTGAATTTCTTTTCAACGAGCATTCTTTTGAGGTCTGAGAACACGGCGCATTGTCTTGATGAAACAGCACCTTTATTTCTTCAAATGGGACCGTTTTTTTTAATATTTCATCCTTAAAAAGATCCAATAACGCTACATAATAATCGCTGTTGATAGTCTGGCCCTTTTGGAGGTAATCAATGAATATTATACCTTGCACATCCCAGAATAGTTATGCCATAACCTTGCCAGCTGTCTGTTGTGTTTTTCCTTGCTTTGGATTCGGTTAATCATGAGCAGTCCACTCAGCTGACTGTCGATTGGACTCCGGAGTGAAATGATGGAGTCATGTTTTATCCATTGTCACATATCAACGCAAAAATTCAGGTTTATTGCACTTAAACAGCTTCAAATACTGCTCAGAATCATTAACACGTTGTTGATTTTGATTGTGAGCTCGCGCGACACCCATTTCGCACACATCTTTCTCATGTACAAATATTCGTGGATGATATGATGTACACGTTCAGATGATATCTTCACAAGGTCTGCTATCCCGATCAACTTCACTTTACGTATATTCAAAATTATTTTGTTAACTTTTTTGATTTTTTCGTCGGTGACTGTCTCTTTTGGGCGTCCACTGCGTTCGCCGTATTCGGTGCTCATTTCACCACGTTTAAACTTAGCATACCAATGAATGATGGTTGATTTTCCTGGTGCAGACCCCGCAAAATCTTCACCAAGCCAAGATTTTGCTTCAACTGTATTTTTTCCCTTCAAAAAGCAATATTTTATCAGCTCACGAAATTCTTTTTTTTCCATCTTTTTTTTAAATAACAAAAGTACCTACACTCACAATGCAATATCTCACAAATTAATGGTAGGACTGCTGTCAAATTTTGACACGTATCGTTTGAAGGTTGGTACTAACTAAAAATCGTATGGATTTAATACTAGCACCGCCATCTGTGCATCAGACTGGGGACTTTTCAATTGGCCTAATAGTGCGACCTTAAGGCCCAACGAGTAAAATTTCAAATTTTAACAGATTCTTTCGTTCTGTATTTCCCAAAACTCAATTTTTCGAAACGATAAACCAAAAATCATCATAATAAGGTGGCACACCCCGTATCAGGAATTTCTCAACCCAAAATGGATTTCCATAGTCTCTGCTACTGTCTAGTGTGGGCGAAGGCAATAACTTTTGATGAAATGTGCTGAAATATCACGAAACTGCCTCTTCAGCTTGCGTGCTCCGGACATATAATAAGTTACGTTTGCACCTTTCGATTACAATCATTATTTTAATTGCTTATATCGTGATTTCAATTTCGCTACTCCTAAAAAGGAGCTATTGCCCAACACAATTTGTTCTTCGATTTTTACAACGATTTATAGCCTTGAGCGTAACGAAATAAACGTATAGTTATTGTGTTTGGCAATCGGAATATTTAATATGAAAGGGATTTTTCTAATCTAGGACTGATTTTATTCTTCTTTCGCGTCTTTTCTGGGTTGCTAATTCCGTTAGTTGAGATATCATAGAGTAATAAACATACATAGAGGAAGTATATGCAATTTTTACATGTCCCCAATATGATCCGTTGTCGGATTTTGATATATTTTCAAATCGACAATTTTACTATATCCTTTTGAGTGTGAAGGGTGTTTTTTTAGAGCTATAGAACTTTATATTGCAATAAAACAACGATGGATTATTCGATTGACATGAATTTTATTTATCCGCAAGATAATCTTGTGGCATTACATTTTAAATATGATTTCTGGCATATGACCGCCACTGCTGGTTCGGATGTAGTCCAATCTGGACGTCCAATTTTCGATGACTTTTTCCAACTTTTGTGACTGTAGATAGGCAATAAAACGGCGAATGTTGTCTTCCAAATGGTCAAGGGTTTGTGGCTTATCCGCATAGACCAATGACTCTATATAATCCCACAGAAAGTAGTCTAGCGGTGTTAAATCACAAGATCTTGGAGGCCAATTCACAGGTCCAAAACGTGAAATTAGGTCACCAAACGTGTCTTTCAATAAATCGATTGTGGCACGAACTGCGTGACATGTTGCGCCGTCTTGTTGGAACCACAGCTCCTAGACGTCATGGTTATTCAATTCAGGAATGAAAAAGTTATTAATCATGGCTCTATACCGATCACCATTGACTGTAACGTTCTGGCCATCATTTTCCCAAAAAAATGTGTTTTACTGTGGTAGACCGGGGACTTTTCAATTGGCCTGTTACATCAGACCTTTTTCGTGCCTATTTTGCTGAGTCAAACCACTGAAAATATCTAAATTGAATCACAGTTATTCAATTTCTACTTTTCAATTATACGAACAACAATTGTTTCGCTACACAGTAGCTTCTTTAATAGAATAACTGTCATTTAATTTCAATTCAAATGAATTTCTATTGGGTAAATAGCGAGTGAATCTACTAAAGTAATGTTCACTATTCGAAACACTTGAAATCACATAATTCATAAGTCGAATCAGAATGAAATATAATTACTGAAACAACCTGGCTAGTCACCTAATTTATCTTGCTTTAAACCTATAAAAGGCATGAAATAATCATGCTTTTATAAGAAGATAACTTTAATTCGAATGATATTCGAAAGTTTTAGTACCGTGAAACGAGTCACCCTGTACATTCTCCACGTCTAGGGCCTAACGAATTTCCCTTCCACCCTGGTACATAGTTGGACATAGCAACAAAGCGCACATGGCGAAGAATCAATATCAGCTGCTAGTCGCGTCTGCGCCCAAACTTTAACCTTGGCCTTGGCAAAGAACGAGTTTTTGTCAATTGTGATTATGTAATTCGATGAGCTAAACAATCGACAATTAACTGCAAAAACAGGCTTCGGATTCGTCCGTGCAGCTCCGTTAATCGCTTCTCAAAGTCGAAAGGGTCAGCACTTGTAAGGAAACTTGTCTGGATTATCGGTTATGCCAGTTCAAACATGTAATTAGTTTGATCATCTGGTCTCTGTCTCGCTTCGGGATTATTCCTTATACAATTCGTCATTTGAATCTAGTCACCTAGTTTCAACGCGTTTCGAGTTTCACTGTCAAATTCGTGTTTGGAGGTTAGGTGAGGTTAGGTCAGATTCATATTGAAGTAAGGCTATTATTAATTCGTATTTGTGTGAACCTTGCAATTGTTATTCAATATTCAAACGTAAAATCTCAACTCAGCAGGATTTGTTGCTACTGAAATATTGAGAATTTTGTTTTCGATATTCTTCTCGAATTTGATCTGGTTTTGGTTGAGCGATCAACATGATATGTATCTTTGCATAAAGCTTGAAATTGAAAGGGTATTTTTTGAAGATGTTATCTTTCAACATTTGACAAGTACAAACAGGCTTCAACAACGCTTTGGGATCGTTAAAATTCACTACAAAAAATCTACGCAAAACTAAAGCACGATTTGGTCGTCGTGAAGCTTCTTCTCGGTTATCAATTTGGAAAAATTTTGAGCTGTTAGGCAAGTTCCAACTTTTCGATGCCATTTTTGTAGTACGATTTGTCTTTCGCTTCAAAATAGGCCTCAGTATCGGCTATAACTTCTTTATTGGCGCTAAATTTCTTTCCAGCGAGCATTCTCTTGAGGTCTGAGAACAGAAATAAGTCGCTGGGGGCCAGATCTGGAGAATACGGTGGATACAGAAGCAATTCGAAGCATAATTCATGCAATTTTGCAATTGTTTTCATTGATTTGTGACACGGTGCATTGTCTTGATGAAACACTACCATTTTTTTTTCTGATCGAGTCGTTTTTTAACGATTTCATCCTTCAACGATCCAATAACGCTATATAACAATCGCTGTTGATGGTTTGGCCCTTTTGGAGGTAACCAATGAATATTATACATTGCGCATCCCAGAATACAGATGCCATAACCTTGCCAGCTGACTGTTGTGTTTTTCCTTGCTCTGGATTCGATTCATCATGTGCAGTCCACTCAGCTGACTGTCGATTGGACTCCGGAGTGAAAACTTGTAGCCATGTTACATCCATTGTCACATATCGACGCAAAACTTCAGGTTTATTGCACTCAAACAGTTTCAAACACTGCTCAGAATCATTGACACGTTGTTGCTTTCGATCGATTGTGAGCTCGAGTGGCACCCATTTTGCACAAAACTTTCTCATTTACAAATAGTCGTGAATGATATGATGTACACGTTCAGATGATATTTTCACAATATCTGCCATCTCGATCAACTTCACTTTACGGTCATTCAAAATTATTTTTTGATCCTTTTTGATTTTTTCGTCGGTGACAGCCTCTTTTGGGCGTCCACTGCGTTCGCCGTCATCGGTGCTCATTTCACCACGTTTAAACTTAGCATACCAATCAATGATGGTTGATTTTCCTGGTGTAGACCCCGGAAACTCTTCATCAAGCCAAGATTTTGCTTCAACTGTATTTTTCCCTTCAAAAAGCAATGTTTTATCAGCACACGAAATTCTTTTTTTCCATCTTTTTTCAAATAACAAAAGTAGCTACACTAACAACGCAATATCTCACATACTAATGGTCGGACTGGCTGTCAAATTTTGACACGTATCGTTTTAAGGTTGTTGCTAACTGAAAATCATATGGATTTAATACTAGCACCGCCATCTGAGCATCAGACCGGGGACTTTTCAATTGGCCTAATACATGTGCGAAATGTCATGGAAATTTTCATGATTCATGATGAATATCAAAATTAATCCTCTTGAATCATAATCACATCTCATGACGTGACGCCAAGTCAGTAATCTCAATTTTTTTTGCAAAATATCTGTTGTTGTTTTTCTTATTGTTTCTTATGTTAATTTTCTCTAATTCTGTGGTTATTCCGTTCATTCTTCCACATCTTGTAGAACAAAATCGTGCGAGAATATATCAGAAACGCACAGTTTTCATGGTTATATTTTATTATTCTATGTTGGTACTCCGAACTTTCCGCCATGGCTTTATCTGTCAACTCATCAATTTGCCTTAAAGAAATCAGTTCTGCCAACCAACATTTTTCAATGCAAAAATCACTAAAATATATTTATGGAAATATTTCCTTAATTTCAATGAAAATGCAATGAATTAGAGAAAATAATGTATAATACTCGTACAGAAGGCTCATTCTACCACTCGTTCATTCCAAAACTCGCCACTTCGTGGCTCGTTTTTGAATTTTGAACTCGTGGAAGAATATCAATGCCTTCTGCACTTGTATTATAAATAATTATTCTGCTTTCTGTTTGAATAATACCCATCAATCTGTCAAAGTTATGACCAGCCTACTTTCTGAGTCATTTTCAAACCCAATTTCAGTCCTTAGTTGTGTCTTTCGAATTAACCAGTATCCACAGAATCTCTATAGACGTGAAAATTAAATCAGTCTCAATATGGTCCCTACCTCGAATTTCAATTTAGCCACGGAAATTGAAAGCTTCGTTGTCGTAAGCAGCTAACAGCCAACTCCTGAACTCTCATTTCGTTTATGACTACAGGAAATGATGAAATGAAATGTGCGTGAACAGAGATAAGTCATTATACTCTCTCGCGGCAGAAAGAAATTTTTCCATTTTATCTTCGCCAAACGGAATTAATTTCTTTTTGGCCGTCTTTCTTGCTACAAAGATCGAATTGAAAAAAAATATAATTATTATTTCGGCCGGAGGGACTGGGAAACTGGGAAATGATTTCCATTTCAATTGAACCAATATTTAATAACAGGCCAATTGAAAAGTCCCCGGTCTACCATAGTAAAACACATTTTTTTTTGGCAAAATTCGATTTTATCATTCAACATAGTTGCCTTCGAGGGCGATGCAGCGATTATAGCGATCTTCCAACTTTTCGATACCATTTTTGTAGTACGATTTGTCTTTCGCTTCAAAATAGGCCTCAGTTTCGGCGATTACTTCTTCGTTGGCGCTAAATTTCTTTCCTGCGAGGATTCTTTTGAGGTCTGAGAACAGGAGAAAGGCGCTGGGGGCCAGATCTGGCGAATACGGTGGATGCGGTGGCAATTCAAAGCCCAATTTTGCCATTGTTTTCATTGATTTGTGACACGGCGCATTGTCTTGATGAAACAGCACCATTTTTTTTCTAATAGAGCCGTTTTTTAACGATTTCATCCTTCAACAATCCAATAACACTATATATAATAATCGCTGTTGATGGCCTGGCCCTTTTGGAGGTAATCAATGAATATTATACCTTGTGCATACCAAAATACTGATGCCGTAACCTTGCCAGCTGACTGTTGTATTTTCCTCGCTTTGGATTCGGTTCATCGTGTGCAGTCCACTCAGCTGACTGTCGATTGGACTCCGGAGTGAAATGATGGAGCCATGTTTCATCCAATGTCCAATATCGACGCAAAAATTCAGGTTTATTGCACTAATTCAGCTGCAAACACTGCTCAAAATCATTAACACGTTGTTGCTTTTGATCGATTGTGAGCTCGCACGGCACCCATTTTGCACACAGCTTTCTCATGTACAAATATTCTTGAATGATTTGATGTACACGTTCAGATGATATCTTCACAATGTCTGCTATCTCGATCAACTTCACTTTACGGTCATTCAAAATTATTTTGAGAACTTATTTTATTTTTTGTCGGTGACAGCCTCTTTTGGGCGTCCACTGCGTTCGCCGTCTTGGTTGCTCATTTCACCACGTTCAAACTTAGCATACCAATCAATGATGGTTGATTTTCCTGGTGCAGACCCCGGAAACTCTTCATCAAGCCAAGATTTTGCTTCAACTGCGACTTCTAATAAATAATAAAATCCTCTTGAACTATTCGAAAAAAGGAAATCATTCATTGTCGAGGAATTCATCAAATTAAACAGAAGCGATACGTAAGTAAGTGGCAGTTTAAAAGAATGTACTTCAGCGATACCAACGGAATGCCCTGTATGTACATGCAACCATTCGAAACTGCAAACATGAGCGACGATAGATAAAAAACAAGACAAACATTTTTCTGCAATCTGAACCAGCGGGCGGACGGAAATAATAACAAACTTCCTTCTTGTAGAACAAGAGAGATAAGATAATCATAATAGCGACTCGTAAATTACGGCCAACGTACATTTACAAGAATCTTTAGGAAGGAAGAAAAAAAATGGGCACGACTAGGCACAGACCGATATGGTAACTAAACATTCATTGTCATTTAAATTGGCCACAGATGCAGTTGGCTGGATGCCAGCAGCTCAGATTCTATGGTGGATCGATGGTGGACGGGCCCAATGATGTATTGGAATTCATACAAGGAGTTTTCATGAAAACTTTCAATAGTAATTGGACTAAAACTGCTTGTTAGGAGAGTCTGGTGCTGATACGCGGTTGGCAACGTAGACGATATGTTGTGGAACGTATACACGTCCATATTTATCATAGAAATTTCGCTGTCATTTATATTCTGTAGATAGTTAATGAGCTAGATGACATTGTTAAAAGATACAAGAACTTTAGTATTAAGTAAAAATAGATTTTAGAAATAAGAAAGCAATCAGATAAACTGTCTAGTTCTCTAACTATTTATGTCAAAATCATGGAAAAAAGTAATTGATGTGAATATCTGAAATGTCACCAATAAAAGTACAATAAAAGTGGGCCCAAATTTGATCCATGAGGAACGCCCGAGGTTTGAAAAAATGATCTTATCCCCTTATATCGAACGTAGTGCTCTCCATTCACCTTATCCAGGCAGTTTTCTTAGTAACGGGTGTTTTTTTTCGAGGTATATAATTTTAAGTTAGCATTACTGTTCAAGATGGCGACCGATTTGACAGCTGTCAAGTGATTTATTCTCAGTTTGGTTTGGCAATTCATCATGAATAGACTCACGCCTGAACAACGCTTGCAAATGATGCAATTTCATTTCGAAAATAATGGTTCTGTGCGGAATACGTATCGCGCACTACGTCCATTTTAGTTTGTTTAGCGATGAAGTGCACTTCTGGTTGAATGGCTACGTCAACAAACAAAACTGCCACATTTGGAGTGAAGCTAATCCTCAAGTGTATGTCGAAACACCGTTACATACAGAAAAACTGACTGTTTGGTGCGCTTTATGGGCTGGTGGAATCATTGGTCCGTACTTCTTCGAAAACGATGATGGCTAGAACGTTACAGTCAATGGTGATCGGTATAGAGCCATGATTACAAACTTTTTCATTCCTGAACTGAACATCCATGATGTCCAGGAGCTGTGGTTCCAACAAGACGGCGCAACATGTCACACAGCTCGTACCACAATCGATTTATTGAAAGACACGTTTGGTGACCGCCTAATTTCACGTTTTGGACCTGTGAATTGGCCTCCAAGATCTTGTGATTTAACACCGCTAGACTACTTTCTGTGGGGCTATGTAAAGTCATTGGTCTATGCGGATAAGCCACAAACCCTTGACCATTTGGAAGACAACATTCGCCGTGTTATTGCCGATATACGGCCAAAAATGTTGAAAAAAGTCATCGAAAATTGGACGTCCAGATTGGACTACATCCGAGCAAGCCGTGGCGGTCATATGCCAGAAATCATATTTAAAATGTAATGCCACAAGATTATCTTGCGGATAAATAAAATTCATGTCAATCGAATAATCCATCGTTGTTTTTTGCAATTTAAAGTTCTATATCTCTAAAAAAAACACCCTGTATAATAGTCTCATTCAAATTTTACAACTCAAACCGATACCCCAAAAAACAATCACCGTTCCCTTTTATACGAACAAACAGAAACAATGGAGGCCGATCATCCTAATGAATAAATTGGGACCAATTAGTATGACAGTCAGAGCTGGCAACTTGAAGAATATAAATCCGTAGATGCTCGACCGTAGCCACGCGGCAAGAATACCAAACACCCTGGTTTCGTTAAGAAGAGCGCGCTCTGTCGGGTTCCGTTCAGATGTGCCCTGGCCATTCATCCTACTTACGACCGGAAAGTTTGTACAAGAACACTGCGAAATAAGTCGACTCATGCATCATTGAATGTTGGGAAGATTTCTTTCGCTTTCCACCACCGCCGCTCCAAGATTGTGAATCATTCTTTTGTAATGAAGTACGGCCAGGCCTGGGAGAGAAAAAAAACGGCTCTGGAGATGGCTGGGTCAACACGGATCCCTCAGGGGGCTGGGGGTTGAAGCAAGGGATGTTTCGAATGAAAAAGGGCCACTTGAAGGGAATACAGTTAACCGGGAAGAGATTCGTGAATGTTGGGAGGGATACAAGTTGCGGCAGAAAGTTTTCGAAAGGTAGATTCCGATTCAGAAGAGATCATTCCACAACAACCTTTCGCTGTTTGGTAGAAAATTAAAAGTATTGTGCCTGAAGAGGCGATGGGACACAGTAACAAGGCCTACAGAGACAACAATCTGACTCTTAACTCCTAACTCGCACAAGCTCTAAGCTTCTGAAAGGTCTCAGAGAGATCTAGGAGATTCAGGATAGAAATATAAACATAAACATAAACAAACATATACTCCAACTACTGAGGCTCACCAAATATGCTACTGAAGGCTTTCTGAACAGATAAGCCACAGAACTAGAAATACTAGATGTTGAGAGAGCCTGATATTAATGACTAGTTTACAAGATGAAGATGACAAGCTATACTATGAAAACCTAGAGAATAATGAGAAACTACCTGAGCGACAGTAATTTCTACGTTAAAACAGATGACGCAGTATCTTGCAACAGACAAATAGAATCAGGAGGCCCCAAGAGTCTATTCTACGACCGTTAGTAATCATGGCTCTATACCGATCACCATTGACTGTAACGTTCTGGCCATCATCGTTTTTGAAGGAGTACGGACCAATGATTCCACCAGCCCATAAAGCACACCAAACAGTCAGTTTTTCTGTATGTAACGGTGTTTCGACATACACTTGAGGATTAGCTTCACTCCAAATGTGGCAGTTTTGTTTGTTGACGTAGCCATTCAACCAGAAGTGCGCTTCATCGCTAAACAAAATAAAATGGACGTAGTGCGCGATACGTATTCCGCACAGAACCATTATTTTCGAAATGAAATTGCATTATTTTCAAGCGTTGTTCAGGCGTGAGTCTATTCATGCTGAATTTTCAAACCAAACTGAGAATAAATTACTTGACAACTGTTAAATCAGGCGCCATCTTGAACAGTAATGCCAACTTAAAGTTATATACCTCGAAAAAAAAACACCCGTTATATTATATTGAATGAAATATATTTATTTGAGTGATTCACGATTAAATATGCAAATTTGATTATTTGGAAATCGATATTTTTCCTAATTGTCGAATTTATAATGAGCAGTATATTTATTATTTTCTGTATCTACCTGCTGAAATCCTAGGTTTGGCATCATTTGCTCTCCCAGTGTCATCGGTTGTTTCACGTCGTTTGGCGCGCTTGATGTTTGTTTTCTGAATTTCTGATATATTTAGGTATTCATTTCAATATATTTCGAGTTTATATGAAACGTTGATTCACTATGGGACATAAGAAGTGCGTTCTTTGTGGAGAAACTCGCGAATTGAGTGAAATATCGTATCACTGATATGTTTTCATTTCCGCGCCCTCTATGTAAAATTTGATAGTTCATGTTGGGGACAACATTTTCTTACTGAAAATGACATAAGCTCCCTCTATCTATTTTCATAACTCTGAGATTCTGAATCTGTGTAAAATATCTCGATACCTCAATTCTATCCACAGTTTTGGAGTTTTGCGAAAAAGTCATATTTTCCTCGAATCAGCTGTAACACCCCTGTATAAACCATGTCGATCGAAAAGTTTCATATTTGCATCACCCAGTTTTCCTTATACATCCTCTTCACTTGCTTCGCAAACATCCTACTTCCTCAAGTGTGTAACATGAAGATCAAATTCGGCGACATCGGAAGTGAGGGTAGATTTCGGTAATCCAAGTCGGTGAAGAGGACAGGAGGGGGGTGCATGAATAAGTAAACGGGCGGAACGTGTGAACCGAACACAGGATATCTTACGAAATATTATCTCGACTTTTTGGGGAATTCCTTGGCATATTCGTTTCACCGAAATCTGGTAAGGTTCTGGTTGACGAAATACGAAGGGAAAGGTGAATTTTGCGGGTGGTGGAGATTTCTTCGCTATTTCTAGAATTACAGCAAATGCAAGTTGTTGGAGAAGTGTAGAAAACCTACAATTCCACAATGGACTAGTTTAGTGATGTTGATAATACTATATTTGACACGATAGAATTAAAATATAGAGCAAAACTGATAAATCAGTGAACAAATTTTGAAAATCCATCAATAAATGACTGAGAAATAGATTATTTAAATTTAAGTATTTTAGCGCGGAACGTCTTTGGTCTGTGACGTCACGGCTCTTGCCTGTGACCGCTACACCATAAATTACGTTTAAATACTTAGCCGCGCCAAGGCTCACGCGCCGTTTGTAGTTGTACAGTGTAGTTTTAACTCGAGTTTTGTTTTTATGTCACCATAATGGAAGAAGGCTTCGTGAAAGGACAAAGTGCAATTTGCCTAAAATAGATATATTCGCAGTGATGGAGTTTTTTTCTTCAAATCCATCTTATGTCAGTGCAGAAAGAAAAGGAGTTAAACTTTTCAATTAAGTATCTACTTTTGAGTTTGCTTCATCATGGTTCAACTTATAACGATGATTTATTTAAAGAACGTTTCATAAACAGTTTGTAGTTGAGTACTGGTTGTTGGAGTCTATCAATGGCAAAACATATTTATGTGAGGAGTAAAAAGTAAAAAGAGAAAAAAGTAATTTATATGTATGTATATAGTAAGTTATTTCAGCCATCGTGTAACGAACAAAACACGACACGAACGGCACAAGTGATTGTACACCAATGAATTCGTAAGCACTCTGCGAATACCAGTCGTCTAGTGTGTGACGTCACGACACTTACACGTACTATGAAATTATTCTTCCAAGCGCAACTTCAAAGTCCCATAACTTTTTCATTTCTTTAGATATTTCAATGATTCTTCCACATTTTTGTTCCATTTTACTTAAATTTTTAGAATTAATCCTTAACAAAAAAATTAAAAATAGTCTATTCCACAAATAAATACATGACATCAGTTAAGATCACTCTGGGAGGAAGAACAAACCTTCTATGAGTTGTCAAAAAATCTGTGTTCGAAATTTTTGCGACATTGATAACAAACACTATTCGATGCTTCAGTATAGGTTATATTGAACATCTCTACATTTTAGTGTTCATATAGTAAGATCAAGTGTGAAACTTATTAGAATGTTTTAATCACCAGAACGTTGCTCTTAGAAAGTGTTTTATAATTGATGAGCCACTTGCTAAACAGTGTTCTGCGAACTTACAATATAAACAAATATTCCTATAAAATTGTAAATATTTCACTAAAATTTGTATTGCTCCAACACCAGGTGTTGCGAATTGAAACTCGAACATTGTGCCTTACCTTTCTTCGCTGTCAACTTTGTGACCACATCGATTTGAATATCAAATCACCTGAAGATGAATGAATGAATAAGCTGATGAAACACATGCTTTGTTCAACGATACAACTGGTAAAGGGCATAGGGGTTGTAGAATTTATGGGATGTCATAAGCGTAATCACCATATCGTGAAAACTCTAAGTGCTGGTGCAATTATTTTGAGTGTCAATTGAACAGATGCTGACATACTTACATTCAAATGAGGGTGATGGATGGACCCTCAAACGGATCAAGTTTATTCGAGTAGAATGAGCTTTCAAGATTTCGTGTTGTTCAATGCACAAAAATAATAGGTTTAGTCAAAATGTATAATCAAAATCTAGACGTACAGGGTGAAGTGTTTTGAATTTTCATATTAGTGACATCGAGTAGATCAACTAGAACTTTACAACTGTTTTTTGATGCCTTGGTCCCATGATTTCGTGATAGGTTCCATCCCAATTCTACTTTATACTTTATTATTTTCGTATCCTAAGCATCTGCACAGACATTTGTACATAAAAACCAGCAGGAACATGTAAAAGTAGTACACAAATTCCAAACTCCTCATTCCAATGAAAATGAAGGCTTTCTCTATCATTTTGATGTTGAGGAATTTGTCGAAGTTCTATCAATTTGGGAGGTGCAAATGAGGGGACCGACTATCTTGTCGAAAATTTTGACAACTGACCTAATAATCAATCATTTCAGTTGACGTTTGATTCGTTGAAATCAATTTGAAAAACGTTTCAAGTTTTATTCGTCTATAGAAACACCAATTCACTTTTTGTTGAAAAGAAAAGAATCAGGAAGTCAGCGACCCGTTCCAAAAAAGAGTCTGAAACTGAATGGATAGCTTGGAAACCACCCTAGAAGTTATAAATTGAAAAACTATCCACCAAATGGCCAATGGTTTCTTCTATGCCACACTCAAATAGTTGTCTTTCAATAAAATGTCATTTGGAGACAATCATGGACAAGATTGATACCTGTAACTTTCTCTGAAGGATCAACGATAAGACTTTTTAACCGACTTTTGTTCAAGACATTACAAGAACTCCTTTCCGAACGCCAAATACCTTGTCATCTTCATTAGATGTAAGGAAATTATTAATCCATGAAGTTTTACGTGACTTTAATCTGGCACTTCTAGTATAGTATATGTGATGGCATTGGTAACCAATGTAAAGGTGTAGGTCTGATAGTTCCACTGATATTTATCATGGAAACAAGAAGCTGTGCATCTATTCAATGAACAAGAATACTATTAACCCAAAGAGAACAATAGTATTCAGCAGCAGAAAACACCAAGGAGAAAGCTGTCCTACGAAGAGTGCTGGCACCAAAACCAGTTAATATTTGAAGAATATTATCCCTCGACTTCAATTCCATATGCAAATTTTCCTAGGGGACCTTGAAATCCAAAGAAGAATCAAACTTAACTCCAAGATGGGTAATTTTGATACCAATGAGCCGAAATGTGAAATGGAATAAGGATAAAAAAGAATGAACTACAATTCCACAACCTTATATACCACTACAAGAAAAAATGGGTGGTGGGGATCACCAAGATTGGCACTTGAGAAACATTATGTTGTATTACCTACGAAGAAAATATAAAATAACATTAGATATTCTGTTTGCTAAAGGAATCAAATTCCTCTCTAAAATCATCCATAAGTATCCCTCAAGTCTCCAATTTTTCTCTGCTGAACATGATAGAATATCCTTCAGTAGTAGGGGTCACTGAACACCAGAACTAAAGGATCAAAATAAATCCCGATTGATCTTAGCGACTCCGTCGAGATAGAAAATAGATATATCACATTTTGTTTGACTGTTTACTGTCTTCCACACTGAAGTAAACAGAAGGCGATTGTTTGTGAAGAGCGTGTGAAGATATTTATGTATGTAATGCGATTAAAGAGACTTGGTGGCAATTTTGTGCCCTAGAAAAGATAAATAAATTTGTTTCCCCATGTCGCTCGAACTCATAAATACAGATTTTCTCATTATGAAAAGCGATAGGGCGTAGAGAAAGTTTTCATTTCAGTTTTTCCGGGAAGATTGGAAGATACAGGGTGTTTCCTAACTACTGTACGAGACATCGGACGGTGATTAGCTAGATGGTTAAAAAAAATCTTAAGTGTCTTTGGCTAGAGTTGCTTCGTTTTTGAGGTACAGGTTGTAAGTTAAAAAAAAGTATTTATGAAATATCATAAATGTTCTACTGTTATCAGATGTGTCAAGCGTGGTTTGATAATGTTCAAAATCGAAGAAGAGTAGGCACCGGACATTGAAGGGGTACAAATGAAGTTCAAGATCGACGTCTAAGACTTATGACCATTAGAGACCGATTTGCAATGAGTTGATCTTTTGCTGATAAATGGTTAGAAGAACAAGGCCATCTTTAAACTGTCCTAACGGTTTATCGCTGAATAAGGTCTTTTGGACTGCAGTATTATCGACCCCATCTTGTGTTACCTCTGGCGGTTGAGCATCGCCGGCAACGATTACAGTAGTTCAGAGAACGTCAACATTAGAATGTGGAATGGCATCAGGTCATCTTTTCTGATGAATCTCGATTCTCCGAGGATGCACTTGATGACCGAAGAAGGGTTAGACGACGTCGGGGAGTAAGACGTGAACCTCAGTTTGATGTTGAGCGTCTTGTACTCCGGACAGTAGGCGTAATGGTATGGGGTGCTATTGCACATACAAGAAGGTCACTTTTAGTCTTCATTCGAAGTAACATGATAGCGCTGCCTTAACTTCAAGAAATAGTGGAGCCATATGTTTTCCCTTACCTTAACCGGCTCGAGAATTCAATATTTCAGCGAGATATTGCCTGACCTCATGTTGCCAGTGTTAGTTTGAACTTTTTCAAAGAGACCCACGTGAATCTTTTGCCATGGCCGCCCAGATCCCCCGATCTTTCGCCCGTAGAGCATGTTTGGGACATCATTGGTAGAAGGCTTGGAAATTTACCCCACTTTGGCGGCTTTGAGACATGAAGTACAGATAGCTTGGGATAGTATCCTTCAAGAAGAAATAGACCATCTTATTGCATCAATGCCGAGACTTGTTGGAGAGTGTATAAATAATCACGGTGGAAAAACACATTATTAACAAATTTATCAAAAAAAAAAAGTGTAAACCCTTCGTTTTTTCTCCAAATTTTATTCATTGACTCTGTTGCGTCAAGTGAATTCACGCAAACTTTACGGGCAGTTGAATATTCAGAAAGACGCATTTAGATCGAAAAACCAACCCCAGCAGGTACAGCGAGGGCTAAAAATAGAACAAGAGCATTGGCGCCACGTTGGCGCTACATATGGTCATCCTGAAGTCAGATCTTAGGGCAAGGAACGAAGACGTGGACCAATCAGGGACTTGGATTGCGCTTTGGTATGCAAAATTCAAAGCGACACATAAGATCCCCAGGAAATTGGGGCACCATATTCAGTACGCTCGTAGCTGTTACCTTGTAAACATATAACTTGTACAGCCAAATTCAATATATTAGTTAAGACATCCGGTGTTTCATTATGCTATGCCAATTTAATAGAATCAAGTCGACTCAATTTTCAACAAAAACAGACTCCTTCCTATACTATCTATGTTATATCGAAAAAAAAATAAAATTTAAACAGTTCCTTCTGGATGTTGCAGTTTCTTTGTCAGTTAGTATATATCACAAAATTTGCAATATATTTCAATTGCTATCAAGATTTTGTCTAAAATCGACCATAACCAACATCTTTTCTTCGCGTTTTCTTGCCAACCTCGTTTCCCAGCTAAATTTCGAAAATAGGCACTTTTCACGGAACCTTCCGAGCGAGCACAAAGGAGAAGAAAGAAGGGCGTATTTATAGGGGGGGCCGGCTTTGGATTCGGCTGTGCAATTGCTCAGAAGAATTTCCGAGTTATGGCATTGCCCGGACGGGGTCAGCATGGAGTAATTTAAACTTGGGCTGATGGCACTGGAAAATTGAATTTCGTATCTGATCGCCTGACTTTCGGAATATTTTATGGTGGACGAGAGAGCGGTGCATGAATCGTTCTCTGCTTTATTATTGGAATTGTCGTAAAAACCTTATCGTTGCCTGCTGATGTACCAAATTGGAGGGGGTAGAAGGGGTGGGGATGATGGGATTTTAGTGCTGAGGGTGGTTTCGATTAGGGGAGGGAGGATGATCCTTTGGGCTTTTTGAAGCTGGTATTTATTTGTGGTATTTATACAGGGTGTTCTCCAATTGGGGGTACAGAGGAAAATGAGAGATTCCTTTGATAATCTTAAGAAAAAAAGGGTTATAAACACGGACAAGCAGAGGCTTTGTTTTCAAGATATAGGGTGTTATTTGTAGTCTTACTATTTTTTTTTTGATGATTATACAAGTTTATCGAATCTTTGTTCATTTTGCCAATATATTGGGTATTGGTTTTTTACATGGTAAGATTACGTTGTCGGATTGTGAATTGTGATATATTTTCAAATCTACAATTTTACTATATCATTATGAATGTATATTATATTGAATGAAATATATTTATTTGAGCGATTCCCGATTAAATATGCAAATTTGAATATTTGGAATCAGATATTTTCCTAATGGACTAGTTTTCATTTTTTTGTTAAGGATTAATTCTGAAATTTAGTAAAATGAAACAAAAATGTGGAAGAATCATTGAAATATCTCTAGAAATGAAAAAGTTATGGGACTTTGAAGTTGCGCTTGGAAGAATAATTTCATAGTACGTGTAAGTGTCGTGACGTCACACACTAGACGACTGGTATTCGCAGAGTGCTTACGAATTCATTGGTGTACAATCACTTGTGCCGTTCGTGTCGTGTTGTGTTCGTTACACGATGGCTGAAATAACTTACTATATACATACATATAAATTACTTTTTTCTCTTTTTACTTTTACTCCTCACATAAATATGTTTTGCCATTGATAGACTTCAACAACCAGTACTCAACTACAAACTGTTTATGGAATGTTTTTTAAATAAATCATCGTTACAAGTTGAATCATGATGTAGCAAACTCAAAAGTAGATACTTACTTGAAAAGTTTAACTCCTTTTATTTCTGCACTGACATAAGATGGATTTGAAGAAAAAAACTCCATCACTGCGAATATATCTATTTTAGGCAAATTTTCACTTTGTCCTTTCACGAAGCCTTCTTCCATTATGGTGACATAAAAACAAAACTCGAGTGAAAACTACACTGTACAACTACAAACGGCGCGAGAGCCTTGGCGCGGCTAAGTATTTAAACGTAATTTACATTAACGTGTAGCGATCTCAGGCAAGAGCGGTGACGTCACAGACCAAAGACGTTCCGCGCTAAAATACGTGAATTTAAATAATATATTTCTCAGTCATTTATTGATGGATTTTCAAAATTTTTTCACCGATTTATCAGTTTTGCTCTATATTTTAATTCCATCGTGTCAAATATAGTATTATCAACATCACTAAACTAGTCCATTGTCGAATTTATAATAAGCAGAATATTTATTATTTTCTGTATCTACCTGCTGAAATCCAAGGTTTGGCAACTTTTGCTCTCCTAGTGTCATCGGTTGTTTCACGTCGTTTGGCGCGCTTGAAATTCGTTCTCTGAATTTCTGATATATTCATGTATTCATCTCAATATATTTTGAGTTAATATGAAACATTGGTTCACTATTGGACATAAGAAGTGCGTTCTTCGTGGATAAACTCGTGAATTGAGTGAAATATCATAACACTGATATGTTTTAATTTCCGCGCGCTTCATGTCAAATTTGATAGTTCATGTTGGGGACAAAATTTGCTTTCTGAAAATGACATATGCTCCCTCTATCTATGTTTATTACTCTAAAGGTTAAATCAATAATGAACAACTTTTGACAGAGCAAATATTCAATTCCTTAAGCAGTTGAATAGCTCGCAAAAATCTGATATTCGACTCGAGTAGGTATAGGTTGACAATGGACTCCAATGATTTAATAAAAAAGTAACGTAGGAATTGAAAAAAAAATTTTTCAACTCCTTGGGCCGCTGAGGAGCTCGCAAAATTCTGACTCGAATTAGTGAGACCAACCCTGTACGATCATAATATTCCACATAATTCTCTACGTTACGCCATTGATGTGTAGTGAATGGATTTATACTGTAGGGTCGTTTTACTTTTCTCATTCGACCGATCTAGCTCCCGTATGTATAAAATGTCAGCTGATTCCTTTGTTGGACTATGGTTACTCACTTTAATTGATATGTTAATATGTTGGTAGTAAATACATCGGGAGCAACATATTTACTCAGATTTATTGAATAGATCCACTTAGATGAATGAAGGTAAGGAGAAAGGGTTATAAATTCCCTCTTGGTACTTTATTGAACGATCCTTCTTTGTAGGGAGCACAAAGAAGATTGAATGGTTTATTAGAACGTTAGGTCACATATTATTTCCTCTATTTGCTCCCGAACAAAATGATTGTTGTTTGTTCAGTTCTTTGGTTCGAGTTTCTGTGACAAGAATCTCTAAGAAAGTCAACTTGTTTCAAGAAAGAACCACAAATAGAGTTGAGAAAAAATTGATATGAACAGAATTTTTAGAGATACATATTTTGAATTTACAAGAAAAAATGTTCTATACTGGTTGAGCCTCATTCTTATTGGGTGGAGGGCTATAAAAAAAGATTTAGTATCACCATTGAGAAATAAACATAGAAAGTATACGCAATTTCTACATGTCCCCAACATGGTTAGATTACGTTGTCGGATTGTGATATATATTCAACTATGTAGTGGCAGAGAGGACAGGAATGCCAGTGATGATTGTGATATATTTTTAAATCCACAATTTTATCATACTATATCGTTATGAATGTATATTATATTGAATGAAATATATTTATTTGATGATTCCCGATTAAATATACAAATTTGAATATTTGGAATCCGATATTTTTCCTAATTGTCGAATTTATAATAAGTAGAATATTTATTATTTCCTGTATCTACCTGCGGAAATCCACGATTTGGCAACTTTTGCTCGCCTAATGTCAGTTGTTTCACGCCGTTTGGCGCGCTTGAAGTTTGTTTTCGGAATTTCTGATATATTTAGGTATTTATTTCGATATATTTCCAGTTAATTTGAAACGTTGATTCACTATGGGACATAAGAAGTGCGTTCTTTGTGGAGAAACTCGCGAATTGAATGAAATATCGTTTCACTGATATGTTTTCATTTCCGCGCGCTTCATGTCAATAGGGACAGAATATTCTTGCTGAAAATGACATATGCTCTCTCTATCTATGTTTATTACTCTGAGAGTATCACAAAATTATCATTTGAAATGAACTTAATCAGAATAACAACAATTGCACTATCAATATGAATCTTATAGAAATTGTTAAGTATGGTTAGAATTTGAGATTGATTCAGATTATTCTTTGTTAAATTGTATTCAATCACCTTGCAACTACGTAAAACTACATTTTTGCTCACAGAGCTTTTTGATACTTGTAACTCGTCGAAAATGTAATTTCAAAATGTGTATTGGAAAACATTGATTTTCAGAGGATCTGTATTCTAAAGCAGTATAGTTTTTTGGTATTTAATTCCTCATAATTGAATGCTGCTTGTCCTGAAACGAAAGTTCATTAACTTGGATTCTCAAAGTGAGATCTTCATTTCACGATGACAAAAAACGTCGTCCGAGATTTTCAAAGTTGCTGTTCCAGAGTGAGAAGAAGTTGTATCCTGCCTTAGTATCTTAATTTCACGACAGTTTTTATTTCATGAAGTTTGAAATTACTTGAGCTGGCCCACATAAATCATCATTAATTAAGTGGTGTCAAGAGTTGAGTAAGGAAGCGCTGAGATATATCCCAAAGCTTGCTGCCTAGCAACTAATGAAAAATAAGGGAAAAGAAAACGAAGGTAATCTCGTCAACATGGAGAACGTTTTATTTCAGGAAAATGGGTTGTTTCTACGAAAATATCGAATTTCTCGGATCTTCACACAAGAGCATAAAAAACACCTTAATATCTAACAATTTTATGATAACTTTGCTCTCAAGTTCTATGCTCGAGTGATACATAAATACTCATAGAGTAATAAATATAGATAGAGGAAGTATACGCAATTTTTACATGTCCCCAACATGGTTAGATTACGTTGTCGGATTGTGATATATTTTCAAATCTACAATTTTACTATATCGTTATGATTGTATATTATATTGAATGAAATATATTTATTTAAGTGATTCCCGATTAAATATGCAAATTTGAATATTTGAAATCCGATATGCTTCCTAATTGTCGAATTTATAATAAGTAGAATATTTATTATTTTCTGTATCTACCTGCTGAAAACCAAGGTTTGGCAACTTTTGCTCTCCTAGTGTCATCGGTTGTTTCACGTCGTTTGGCGCGCTTGAAGTTTGTTTTCTGAATTTCTAATATATTTAGGTATTTATTTCAATATATTTTGAGTTAATATGAAACGTTGATTCACTATGGGACATAAGAAGTGCGTTCTTTTTGGAGACTCTCGCGAATTGAGTGAAATATCGTATTACTGATATGTTTTCATTTCCGCGCACTTCATGTCAAATTTGATAGTTCATGTTGGGGACAAAATTTGCTTACTGAAATTATCTATGTTTATTACTCTGAGACAGAAGGCTTTTCAATGATTTTTTGAATCTCAAATTAAGTTTTGATTTTTTTCGATAGGTGGACATTTTAAATTCACATAAATGTTGAATTATATGAAGATAATGCAGAGTTTATTAATCAAACACAGTTGAACTAACTTACTATACAGGATCTAAGTCGAAGTGATACCAGTGACAGCAGGATCGAAAGTGAAAGTTAGAGCGACAGTACCTTGGTACTGGCTCTGTAGATTAGGCACGTGATTGATTCTAACAATTATAGCGTCAGCATTATGTGCTTAGGATTATATAGTCTCAGTTTTACATGGGATTAGTATCAAACTATGAATTTCTAACATAAATATGTTCCAACAAAAAGCAATCAAAAGAGTGAAAGTCACAAAATCATTAAAAATAATGGAAAAATTGAATGATTTGTGCTTCTAACTGCTTGATCACCCAGCTCATTCTCCAGAACTGGCCTCTAATTATTATTGGCGTTTTGCAGACCTCAAAAGAATGATCCAGAGAAAGAAATTGGGCTTTTATGAAGAAGTTATTGCCAAAGATGAAGTCTATTTTGTAGCTAAAGACGAATCTAACTAGAGAAAAGTATTGAGCAGTTAGAGGAGTTTTGGAGTTCACGTATCACTCTTGAAGGTGACTTTATTGATGTATAGAGATGAAAATGTTTTTACTGGATATGCCCCTGACTTAATGAGTGAAGTGTGAATCTCATACAACCCCTCACAAATAGATTGAGTTGAAAAATAGTTTGTGTTACAAATATGCGAGTAATGTTTGGGAAAAAGGGTTTTAACTGGTTAGGGTAGACACTTAGTAAGTGAAGTGTTATGGTGCTGCCAATAAGTACGAAAATAAAATTTATACTGTCAAATAACACGTTTTCTTAGAGCCTTGTATTCCTCCACCGAATCAGTAAAATTTTACTCGACCACATCTGAATGATCTAGATCCAGAACCCAATTAGTTCGTCAAATTCCTCCAGCATCCAAACCTCCCCGAATATCACTAATGTTTTCGCTCCACTCAGAATCACTTTCTCTTTGAACCTGATGACGTCTAATGGGACGTGTTCCGAACTTATGTGTCAGGAAGTTGGCTGTACGGCCTGGGTTTTTGTCCCTCGAGAATGCCGAAAAGGGCCCTATCTCGATTAGGAGAACCGGGATCCGAAACTTGATTTCAATTAAGACTTGGTGAATCTCCCGAATATTCCACGCAAGGGTGGAACATCTGATCGGCCGATGGGGCGGTTTTGGGGCCTCTTTGTCCATCACCGGCGGAGGCATTCAAGTCTTCCGCTGTTACGCGATAACGGCGTAATTGGATTGGGCAAGGGGACAATGGGCTCTGGCAGTTGCACACACGCGTGGAAAATATGACCCAGGCCGGTTTTGGAAGGACCCGTCTATATAAATTGCGAATTTCGGTTTATATGCAAGCTCTTGATTTTTACGATAATGGATGGATTCGTTCGCGTCGTTAAACGTAGGATGAAAGGAAGTCCGGGGGTCGTGGAACTTTGTCTTGTGGGAACCCCTCGATTGATAGCGTTCTGGTGTGGAATGAAGTATCGCGTTATGGTGTGATGAGTTTGTCTAGATGCAGGGGGTGGTTTTTTTTTACAGTTGGACAGGTAGCGTCAGTTTTTACCGCTACATTTTCCTGAGGCTGATTTAACTGTGCCAAAATTGTTCTGTTAGATGGCGAAACTCCGTGATCTAAGAGAAAAAAAATGGCTGGAGAACTCGTAAAGAACAATGATTTTTCGGATCATTTTATTGAAAATGTTCAGATTAGTAGTTGATGGGGTTGTTATTTCAAAGAAACTTGTGAGGTACACGCATGAACAATTTAAAAAAAAATTGAAAAATCGAAGTCATTGATAGTTTTTCACGAGTAGCAATATATATTTTCCATTTCTTCGAAGATTTGAAAGTTTTATCATCGAAAATAATAAAGCACAATCTGCGAAGGATTATTATTTCTATATGTATCATTCAAACTGATTTCTTCACAAATAACGGTATTTTTTTGCTGCACAAGAAGTTTGAAAGGTTATTGCCTATGGTTTGACAGTTGAAAATGCCAAACTGTGTTGACATTTCTGTTCAGTGAGGTTCATGGAGTAATAAACATAAATAGAGCAATTTTTAAATGTCCCCAACATGGTTAGATTACGTTGTCGGATTGTGATATATTTTTAAATCCACAATTTTACTATATCGTTATGAATGTATATTATTTTGAAAGGAATATATTTATTTCAGTGATTCCCGATCAAATATGCAAGTTTGAAAACATATTTGGGATCCGATATTTTTCCTAATTGCCAAATTTATAATAAGTAGAATATTTATTATTTTCTGCTTCTTCCTGCTGAAATCCAAGGTTTGGCAACTTTTGCTCTCCTAGTGTCATCGGTTGTTTCACGTCGTTTGGCGCGCTTGAAGTTTGTTTTCTGAATTTCTGACATATTTAGGTATTTATTTCAAAATATTTTGAGTTGATGTGAAACGTTGATCAACTATGGAACATAAGAAGTGCGTTCTTTGTGGAGAAACTCGCGAATTGAGTGAAATATCGTATCACTGATATGTTTTCATTTCCGCGCGCTTCATGTCAAATTTGATAGTTCATGTTGGGGACAAATTTACGTCCTGATGATGATATATGCTCTCTCTATCTATGTTTAATACTCTGAAGTTTCATGACATAAATAACCCAATGGGCTTCGAGGACGAAGTCGACGCATGACTGAACGAGCTCTCGAAAGCTCCCGATGTCGCGTCAGCGTTTTCCTCATTTTTTATCCAGTGTAGTCCGTCTCTAACCAAACATATCTCCACCCCCAACACCTTCTCCCTTGACACACCCCAAAGCAGGAAATTCTAAAGGCAACCTTTCCAAAACCCCTCTACCTCCCCCTGTAATGAGCTCAAACAAAATAACCCGCTATTGAAAAGCGAATTCACGTGCTTCTCAAATATTCCCATATGTTCTTCGACAAAGGGACAACCTGCGAATCTGAGAGTCGAGTAAATACGGGAAGCCTTTGAAAAAGAGAGAAGCATGAAGGGTGGCAGAAATTCCTTTTCAACCGGGAGTAGTTGACCCATATTTATTGAAAAGAGAGAAAAGAATGGTTGGAAGTCACAAAGACGGACGAACGTATAAAAAGAAGCGAGACGAGATGGAAAAAAGGTTGTGCAATATACAGCGGGTAACTGTAATTAAGGGTTGCTTTGGGGTTGGGTTGAGTGAATGGACAGCTGATCATCAAAAAGGGGGTTGGTTGATAATGTATTTTTGTCGTGATGTTGATATTGTGTAAAGTTTGAATGGCGACTTTGTACATATTTCTTATTTTAATTTTGGTATTGTATCCAACCCTTTTGGATTGTTATTTTTAATATGGATTGTTTATCTATTGCTGAATATGTAAATATTTTGAAAACTTACTACAAAAATAATGATTCTGTAGTAAGTACGTTTCGACATTATAGTCTGAACGTAATCGTCCAATTGATAAGATAGTGTAAAGATTGGATCTGTTGCTCATGTATTAAGACCCATACATCATCGAATTCCTCGCCCGACTGTAAATATTGTAGCTGTAAGCGAAGATGTTGAAAAAGATCAAAAATTATCCATTCCTCGGCACTCACAACATTTGGTCTTCTCTTACAGGAAGCTATGGGGTATTTTGCATCTGGAATTGCATTTCCAACCTTGTAAGGTTCAGTTGATACAAGAATTGAATCCAGCTGACCATGGAAGGCCGAAGATATGCTGGTTGGGTGATTGAACAACAACGTTTGGAAGACGAGTTTTCTTATCGAATTTTCTTCAGAAAAGAAGCACTTTTTGCATTCGTTGGCTATGTAAACAAGCAAAATTGTCGTATATGGGACAGTGACAATCCTCATGTAAGTGCTGAGAGACCATTACATCTACAAAAAGTGCAATGAATGGTGTGCAATTTGGTCTGGTGGACAGAATGGCATGTACTTCTTTAAAAATGATCTCAAATTTTCAATTTTAATCGCTACAGCTAAATGATTACTGATTTTTTGGCCTGAATGTAAGGATATGGAATGGAAAGAGATATGGTTCTAGAAAGCTGGTGCAGATTTAGATTAGATTTAATTAAGGAGGTTCTGTTTCACTGCGACCTAATGGTCTATTGTGCCCCCCATCAGAACTATTCTCTCCATAACGTGATCTACAGCTCGCCTTCCAGTTCCAGGATTCTAATGAACTCCAGTTTCTGAGATGGTTTCAAGGAGAGGCTAATTCCTCACTTCTACAAGTTTCTTGTCCAGAGAAGATTCTGCGTTGGCTAGTGATGGCGAGTCATTCTGTCACCAGGTGATCCGAAGTTTCTTTCTCCTCTTCTCAGAATCTGCACTCGCATTTTCTGCTAGACCCATTCTCATGAGGTGTTTCCTAAGGCTACCACGCCCTGTGAGAAATCTAGTGTAGTATATTTTTACTAAGATCCAGATACTTCTTGGTTCTTGCAAAGTCAAAGTTTCGAAGAAACTTTTTCGAGTAATCCAAACCAGGAAGATTCCGTCAGACTGTTTCTCTTTCGTTTTCTTCCTTCTTCTGAAACTCTTTCTTGTAAGTATATTTGTCTACTCCACGGAAAGGTTCCGAGCCAATGAAAGGAGTTTGTGCTTCTTTTCTGGCAAGTGTGTTGGTCTCTTCATTCCCTCTTATTCCAGAGTGGCCGGAACCCAAACTAAAAAGATCTTGGTATTCTTGCCTATTTCATTGAGTTTTCTTCGGCATTCCAATACCATCTAAAAATCGATGATATGTGAGCTCAGTGCTTTGATTGCAGCCTGACTATTAGAATGTATAGCTATGGTGCAACAAGGCACTACCTTTTTTGACCCTATTATAAAAAAATCCTAGGACGCGTAATTCTTGTTTGGTCGATATTAATTGGCCACCAAGATCTTGTGATTTATCGCCTTTGGATTTTTTTGTGGGGTTATGCCGAGGATCTTGTTTATGTCAATAATCATCTGACTGTTGCCGATTTGAAAATCACCATCCTTCAAATTATTGCGGAGATATTGCCAGAAATGTGTCGGTGAGTCTTCGAAAATTAACCCACAAGGATCGAGTCATGTAAGAGATCACGCGAAGGACATTTAAATGATGTTGTATTCCACAAATAATGGCAAAGTCCTAGCATTATATCGGAATAAAATTTGATCGATAACCCAAATGGAAGCATGTTTTATTTACGTCTACTTTCGGAACTGCAAACAAATAACTATTTATATTTAAATTCGAACGTTGAAAGAAGATATTAACGGAAAAACTTCATGTACGAAAACTGAATAATGACCCCATTTCAAAACATAAAAACAACTATACTCCCACTTCCAGTTCAATACTTAATCATTTAAAACCGTAACTCCACTGATTCTTTGTCAGTGTCATCAGACTAATGGAAACGATACGCTTCTCTGGGTGACCTCCATAAACATTAATATTTTCGGGCGGAGTACAAAACTTACAATTCCCCGAAAATAAAGTTCCATTCGGCCAGATTGATGAGCACTCTCTGTTAGCATAATAACACACTAAAGGAACGAAGAAGAACATTAGCGTTCCAAATAAGTGCGCCAGTTTCCCAATAAACGATGACGATAAGGCAGCCGAACGCTATCCGCGAGCGAAGGACCATAACTATCTCAATCGTTCCCCCTCCGGGCCGTTTTTTCCCCAGTGGCAACATAATTAGAGCCTGGGGTGGTTATATCGCAACAATGTTTCCGTTTTTTGTTTCCCTCTTTGTTGTGTTTCCTGTTCGACGTCCATCTACCTTTTACGGAGTCATTGTTGATATATACCATTCTTTTTTATTCGATGCGTCGGGTGAACTGGCGAGGATATTCTGCAGACTGTGGGAGTCGATAACAGTAAACAGTTTTTTTGAATGGGAGGGGGGCTGTTTTGGGGATGTAAAATATCAGGATTTTGTTATAAAAGGCGATGGGATGTTTGGAATTTTTTTTTGAAGTGCTTTAATGGCGGAAATTACGTGAATATTTTGATTTTTTAGGAACTATGGCTATAATACTTAATAGAGTACATATTTATTTAATTTATTTATTAAAAGTACATCCAACAGTTCGAGGTCAGATAAACACTCATGGGGGGTTAGGTTAGCCTAGGTAAACACGTAAAATGTGTGATAATTCCATGGATTTGTGTAACTAGAGTTGACTCATGGGGGGTTACCCTACGAATTTTCATGAAAATTTTTGTTTTTGAATTGTTACTTACATTTTTTTAAATTTCTTCTAATCAATGGGGATTTTGTCTCCCCCTCTTTGCGCCCAAAATTTTATGAGCTTTTCCAAAATTTTAAACGCTTTTATACCAGCGCATTCACCAGTTTGTAGGTCTTCTGTATTAACATTTCTAAATATTAATAGAATTTAATTAGAATAACTACATGTAAAAGTTTTCTCCTCATTTCAAAATTTATAATTGACCACCCAGCTCATTCTTCAGATATGGCTCCCAGTTATTACTGGCTTCTTGTAGACCTAGCAAGAAATTATAAGAAATATGATCTAGCGATACATTCTCATGGTCAGGCTACAATCTAAGCACTGAGCTCACATATCATCGATTCTAAGATGGTATTGGAGTGCCGGAGAAAACTCAATGGAATAGACAAGAATAACTAGGTCTTTCTAGTCTGGGTTCCCGGTCACTCGGGAATTAAAGGGAATGAAGAGGCCAACACACTTGCCAGAAAAAGAACACAAACACCATTCATCGACTTGGAACCTTTCTGTGGTATAGGCAAATGTACCTACAAGAAAGAGCTTCAGGAGAAAAAAAAACCGAAAGAGAAACACTCTGGTGGAATCTTCCTGGTTTGGATTACTCCAAAAAGTTTCTTCGAAACTTTGACACTGCGAGATCCAAGAAGTGTCTGGATCTTAGCAAGAATATACTACATCTCCTGACTTGATTCCTCACAGGCCATTGTCGCCTTAGGAAACACATCATGAGAATGGTTCTAGCAGAAAATGACGACTGCAGATTCTGTGGGGAGGAGGAAGAAACTCCGGATCACCTGGTAACGTACTGCCTCGCCATCACTAGCTAACGCAAAATCTGCTTTGGACAAGAACCTTGTAGAAGTGAGGAATTAGCCTCCTTGAAGCCATCCGAGATACTGGAGTTCATTAAAACACTGGAACTGGAAGGCGAGCTGTAGCTCACCTTATGGAGAGAATAGTTCTGGTCGCAGTGTAACGAAATCTCCTAAATTGAATCTATCTATCTATGCAAGCGTTTCAAAGCTTCTAAGCTGCTCACACAAATATTGTTGTTTATCTAATTTAGTTATATCCTTGAGAGACCATATTTGGAATGAAGAGATCAGCAGATGAACGAAAGTAGAAGATGTAATAGGTAGGAGAGTGGAAATGAAATAGGCCTGGGTAGGACACGTAGCTCGGCAGAAAGACGATCGATGGACTAAGAGAATTGTACATTGAAGACCACGAGAACATAAACGAAGTGTAGGAAGACCACCAAAACGATAGTTAGATGACATCAAATCAAAGGACGTACGATGTAGCCACCAGTTTGCTCAAGGTAGAGGAAATTGGAGAATTCAAGAGGAGGTCTATGTCCAGGAATGGATGCAGACAGGCTGTTGAAGAAGGTTTTGTCTCCTACAAAGCCAGCGTCGGACGAGATCGGTATCTGAATGGGCGATCGCTCTAGTAACCAACCCTTCCAGGAATTCGATACTTCTGGGTACAATCCGGGTGCAAACGTACATTTTAGTCTGATGACACTGACAAAGAATCAGTGGAGTTACGGTTTTAAATGATTAAGTATTGAACTAGAAGTGGGAGTACAGTTGTTTTTATGTTTTGAAATGGAGTCATCATTCAGTTTTCGTACACGAAGTTTTTCTGTCAAATGAAGGGTGTTTTTTTTAGAGATATAGAACTTTAAATTGCAATAAAACAACAATGGATTATTCGATTGACATGAATTTTATTTATCCGCAAGATAATCTTGTGGCATATACTTTAAATATGATTTCTGGCATATGTCCGCCACGGCTGGCTCGGATGTAGTCCAATCTGGACGTCCAATTTTCGATGACTTTTTCCAACATTTGTGGCCGTATATCGGCAATAACACGGCGAATGTTGTCTTCCAAATGGTCAAGGGTTTGTGGCTTATCCGCATAGATCGATGACTTTACATAGCCCCACAGAAAGTAGTCTAGCGGTGTTAAATCACAAGATCTTGGAGGCCAATTCACAGGTCCAAAACTTGAAATTAGGCGGTCACCAAACGTGTCTTTCAATAAATCGATTGTGGCACGAGCTGTGTGACATGTTGCGCCGTCTTGTTGGAACCACAGCTCCTGGACATCATGGTTGTTGAATTCAGGAATCAAAAAGTTAGTAAACAACCCTTCCAGGAATTCGATACTTCTGGGTACACTCCGACTACAAACTTACATTTTTTCCTCTCCCATTCTTCCCGATATCTGATCGAACCCGCCGGAAACCGGAAGTCTTCGCGTGTCAGCATTTCCCGGCGACGTGTCGTTCTATTTGTTATGCGACGACGCTGCCGAGGCCCCCCCATGCAGAATCCGTGAAAACCTCTCGTATAATTATGCACCGTAGCGATTCCGGATTCTCGGGGCCTATCCGGGGATTTGGACGCAATCTAAAAAAAATCGTATTCTGCGTGGGCGCCGCCCCGGAAAATATATGCATCGAAATCATACTTTTGTATTTTTTCTAAACGCATGACAGATCGTCGGTTTCACGGGTGGCAAGGTCTCACCTCGCGTCGGCCCCGTTTGTTTGAACAGGAACGGACTATATCTGTGGGGGATATTATTATGCAAATTCGCGGATTATACGACTTGCCGGTACGTTGAGTTTGGTGTGTGTGTGTGTGTGCTGGATTTAGGCTTGGGTGGTTCGTGATTGAACTGGTTCAGAGGAACACAGATAGCGGATCTATCAGATGATGTATGGGAATTGGGTCAACTGCGATCGCCATTATAGTTCCCTCCTTCTTTTCGTTTGCTACCTCTTTCAACTCGGTTGGAACTTTCAATTTCCTCGGTAGCTCAGAGGAAGAGCACTGGACTAGTAATTCGAAGGTAGCGGGTTCGAGTCCTTCTCGAGGAGTTGCTTTTTTTCTTGTAATTATCACTTCAGTTACTTCTGAAAAATTGTTCACTGAGGAACATTAAAATTGGGTCAACTACGTTGTCCATTATTATACACTCGTTCTCAATTTGCTACCTCTTTCAACTCGACTTACTTTAGTTCCTAGGATACCTTATAAATTATGACCCACACTATGTTGATCGTAGTTCACTAGCTAAGTTAGTTCATTCAGATATCCAGCTTCTACGGATCTTTCTTATGTGTCCGATTGTGCCCCTCACTAAAATTCATTCAATAGTTTACGGGCCTAAGGGTAGTCCCATAATCCAAATTTGGAGAAAAACCGTTATATCTCCTGAAATATTGCCTATAGCCCCCTCAAATAAAAACGTTTTTTATAGATCGAGATATGATCTAAAACATATCGAGGTTTCAAGTCTGTATCCTGCCTCAAGGAGAATTGATAGCGAGAATATTATCAAAATTTTTTTGAAAATTTCAGTTTTAAGTTTATAAATCCTGAAATAATGGACTAATTGGTTAACTACAGCTTTTTTTGCGATCTACGTCATCATATCGATCGAAAGAATGGTTCAAACTTCCCATGTAGGAACTTATAATTTTCCGTTTTTTTCAAGGGTTAATTATTGAAAATTTTAATGAAATTTTTCGAACAAAAAATTTTCGGGTGAGTACGGAATTCGGCTCATTGGGTATGGTTTATTGTAACTTCGCTTACTGATTTTTCGTAGAGCTTACAGTTTATGAGAATTTTCAACTCGAAATTTTGAAAAAAACCGTAAAAATTGAATTTCAACACAAAAACCTTAATATCTCCTCCAATATTGGTCATAGCTCCCTCAAACACAAACGTTTTTTGAAGATCAAGTTGTGATCTAAAACATTTCGAGGTTCCAAGTCCATATCTTGCCTCAAAGAGAATTGACAGCCTCGAGAATATTATCAAAATATTTTTAAAAATTTCTGTTTACAGTCTATAAATCCTGAAATAATGGAATAATCCGCGATCTACGTCATCGTATCAATCGAACGATTAGTATAAAATTCCCATGTAGGAACTTTCAATTTTTGGTTTTTTTTATTCAAGTAAGTATTGAAAATTTTAGTGTAATTTTTCGAACAAAGAATTTGCGGGTGAATACGAAATTCGGCTCTACACCAAAGAGTTGACAATTGGAAAATGAATTGAATAGTCATTGTAGAATTTTCAAAGACTTGCTCATATTTTAGCTTTGTTTAAAATTTGCACAGCATCCTAGCAAAGCTGAAACGACACCGTATATGTATAGTGGGTAGGTGTGTGGAAATTAGATTCAGTCAAGCATAATTAATGCTATTTATTGTTGATAATATTATTAAGATGCAATAAAAAGAGTGATTTATCTATTTCTACAAATAGATACATTACAGCGGCAAACAACCTTTTCATGTTCGTATCAGGTAAATATAAATAAAATTGTTTGTTCACCAAGGGCGTTACAGAGAAGATAAGATTAGAGATAAGAGTTTGGGTGCAACATCTTCCTACATCCAAGTCGATCGGAAAGCAAACGAATTTTTATTCTACGTTGCTATGCAAAAGTACTGGAAAACTTCGACTCATTCAGTAAAAATAATTTTTTAAGACTTTCTCTTTGAAGTGCAGCGATTTATTTCAGGCAGTTATTGAAGTCTCAAACCATAGATAAGAGGTTTCATTTTTAATAGCCCGCTATTTGGACAGCTGTCGATTTTGACGCTGTCATATTTTGACATTTGACAAGTAAAAACTAGGTTATTACTAAGAATACACGCTTCAACAACACAATGAAATCGTTGAAATTCACTGCAAAAATGGGGAAAAAAATGAAACCTCTTATTGGAAAATCCTTTACCTTGCTTTCACATTCTTCCTATTTAAAATAGTAGGCTGGGATATTTTCATAAAGCGTATAAGTAAACGCTTTATGCAATTACCTCAGAATCGCTGTAGAACCGATTCTAGAGGTTTATTATAAAAGAAAACAGACTGAAAACGTTCATTAACGTCGAATAAAAAAATCAAATCTTACGTTTTGTGAGCTTTGCCCGAACACATAACCTGCTGTTAATGAAAAAGTTAATGAAATATGGAATGCGAGTGTATATTTCAAGATACATATATCCACATTTACAGGGGTAGAATGGGTATAATAAGGGGAGAGAAGAGTATATTGCATTGCGTGACAATTTATGACTGGCAAAAAGGGAGAATCAGGACAAATGCGAGATTACAACAGGGATATTTTTTGATATATCTTGTTATTTACACGAAGACAAAGGTTATGGGTTATCATTGCAAATAATAAACTTTGGGAATTGTTCAAGCTGAGGATTTTTATGTTACCTTCACTGTTATTTCCAAAGTTTACGGAATCAGGTAGTTGGCAATTTTCGAGACTGTGATTTTTATTGTTTATTGAGATCTGAAATTTATGTACGTTTTTTGCAGTATCTCAATTGAAAAATTATAACAGAAAAAAACTATTTAACAACATGCTTGAAGAAAAATAAATGAATGGTATGGTTTGCCTACAAATTTCCCTTGAATCCTAACTACTTTATTTCTGGTGCATTATCAGAAGCTGCATTGATGGACAAATAATATAACGTCAATATTTGCTTGCAGTTTTGTGAACCAGTTTTCAGAAGTATTTATTGAATTGAGAAGAAAGAATTGAGAAATAACATCATGGCATGAAGACAATTTGTCAATTCCGGAAAAAGTATCTCCTCGCGCGGGACTCGAACCCTTAAGACCTCAAGTGCCCCACGTTGGGTGCCAAAATTATGTGTAACCTCTTTGTTACAACTCAAAATGCCCGAGAACAGTCGTTTGTTTTGAGTCGTGGTTCTGATCTCTGAATTCACCAAATGGAAGGGACAGAAACCCAGGTCGATCAAACACCTCTTATATTTAGACAAGTATTTCACAATCTGAATCTTTAAAATATCTGGTATCAGAAAAATTTATATACAATATTTTACAAAATGGAAATATATACAAATGAATCCGAAATTTATAAGAATAAAGAATGTAGTTTTTCAAATTTTTTTAACATCAATCAAGAACTTAGTGAAGAAAACAATACCAGAAAAAAACCCTTTTTTGAGGGTTTTATGAATATAATAAAGGAAAACAACTATCGATAACATTCAAAGAAACCAGGAATATAAATGATATGACAGTTTCAGTGTATCGGGTACACATGCACGAAGATACGCATTGGCGTACGCCCAGATTTTCATCAACTGTCTTTTTCATTGGAATATATTCAATTTGAAATATAGCTTGTTACAAAATAAATTGTTTAGAATTCTCGTAACTTCCAAACGAAAACTAATCAGACCTATGTTCATAACAAAAAAATATTCAGAATTATTGCAACTATCTTTTGTCAAAGTTTGTCTAAAACTTGTAGAACATCCTGTATTACAGCTGAAAAGATATGACTCATTTACGAGTGAAGATGTCCGTCCATCTGTCGAGGAAACACCCTGTACAGGCCGTTAGAAACGCTCGATGGCAGTATATGTTTCCCTTTCCTTTGCTTTGGGATATAAATGCACTCTGTTCACTGTTGCTAACTGCACTTTTACGTATAGAGTACACAGCTGGCCTAGCAACAACGTCGATATCATTAAGCTCGACGCTGCAACCAATAGCAACACGGTTCTCGTCCCAAATATATCAGCTACAGAGGCGGACCACCCCTCGGGAAAGTACTCAAATTCACGTTTGCTCAAGGTGAGAGAGAAAAACTATCAATCAAAATGATTGCTTGGCTTGTTTGAAGTAAAGAAAAAACTGCAGTTGAAGGTTTCGAGTTTGAAATTGATGTTTGTTTTATTGGAACACACTGAATACATTGGGCTAGATTATATTGTTAGAAGGAGGATAAATTACTGCAATTTGTTGCTTCAGATGCAGATGAGTGTGTTTTAGATTCGTGTTTATTCCTTTTGATGATTGATTTATGGATTGAGATTATTGGAAGGTGATGTGGCGTTTGGGAATCGAATTGGAATTTTTGTTGGTTGATGACAAAGGAACGTCATTAGAATTGCATTAGAAAATAAGCTATTCTTTTCTCTTCAAATAAGCTCTACTTAGTTGAGTTTAGGAATTGAACTTTGTTAGGCTAATAATTTTCTAGTAAATATTTTATGTACCAAGAAATATGAAGGATAGAAAGGAATACTTAAGGTGAAAATAATTCTACTTCTATCTACCTTTGCACAATGAACTTTTAACTTTTTGCAATTTTCTAAGGGTTAGGTATGGAAAATTTTACGGAAATTTTTTGACAAGAAATTTTTCAGGTGAGATAGGAATTCGGCTAATCAGAGATCGTCAATTCTGGCACCGCTCACCGATTTTGCGTAGACCTCACAGTTTTGAGGAAATTCGAACTCGAAATTTGGGAAAAAATTGAATTTCCATCCAAAAATCGTTATATCTCCTGAATTATTCGTCACAGACCCCTCAAATAAAAACGTTTTTTGAACATCGGGTTCTGATCTGCAACATAGTGAGGTTTCAAAGGCGTAGCTCACATCCAGAAGGAGTTGCAGCCTCGGGAATTTCATCCATTTTTTCTTCGGAAAATTTCAGATTTTTTCATTTCTGAAATAATGTACTAATCGCCAAACTGCAAGCTTTTTCGTGATATAAATACATAGTCGAATCAATCAACAAAATGGTACAAAAGTCCCATGAAGAATTTTTTAAAATTTCAACTCGAAATTTGTAAAAAAACAACAAAAATATAATCGTTACTTGAATCTTTATATTTCCTAAAAAATTTGCCACTGCAGAATTTCCATATTTAGTTGTTTTTTATAGATCAAGCATTGATCTAAAAGATATCGAAGTTTCAAGTGTGTATCTTGCCTCAAGAAGTGTAGACATCCTCAAGAAAATTATCAATTTTTTTTGAAAATTTTCATTTCACAGTAAATAATTTCTGAAATGAAAGTTTATCATGGCTGAGATATGATTTCGTACAAAATCTATAAAAACCTCATAAGCTCCCTCGAGCAAAAAATTAATGAAAATTGTTCCCTTTTTTTTCATATATACGTCAACAAAATCCACCCTATATATAAATTTACAAATATCTCCATCTCGCATAGCTCTGCATGCCCGAAACAAAAAAAAAGCGTATGTTGAACAAACAATCCATCAAAGGTTTCGGAACATATGACATATTCTGAAAATAAATGGTATTAAGAGTAGCGTATAAAAAATGCTTTGAAGTCGACTGCGATCCACTCCAACTTTTTAATCATGTTTGTTTGTTGACTTTACGCTTCAAAGGGAGACCAGAATCGATTCCTACTATCTGTATTTTTCTGCATCTCGACGATGTACGATCACTCTTGCATGAAAAATTCAGAACCCTCATCTAATTTGACCGATATTATCAGGTTTGCCTCCAGCTAGCCATATCTGGCTTCTCGATCAGTTTTTCAGCTTCAATATGGTGGATTTCGAATATTAATTCATTTCATTTCGTAAATACGTATCTATCTTTCTTTTGAGAGAATTGAACTTTTCATTATATCTATTTGAAAGCACTTTACCCCGTATGTTCCTAAATTAGAGATTCAAACGAAAATTACAGATTCGTCGGATCATTTTAAGAAAAAAAGTCCTATAAACATGGGCTCGCAAACGCTTAGTTTTCTAGATAGTTAGTTTTGAAGTTTGATTTTGTTCAAAATTTTTTTTTCATAGCACCTTCCCTTCACAATATATCCAACTTAGATTTGGCATTGATATTCCACTTTAGCGTTTTCATCATATATGCTAATTTTCAATGAAAAACCAACAGGGTGATATTTTTTCTGGTACAACGCTCGTTTCTTTCGTTCTGAATTATTTTTGGTGGACCACTGGGGTTTGAAAAAATGGGAAGAGAAACTTTGATCCAGTACTACACTTTTTGATTTCTTGTAGTTTTGTCGTATCTGCTACCGATTTCGAGAAAAAAAAAATCCAAACAATTCTCTAGTAATCTTCAGGAAAATCCAAATCATCATAAAGATCCAGTAAGCAAACTGTGATGAGTAAATTAATTAATTATAGGTTTTTTCATTTGTTCACCCAATCTGTAGCGAAGATCAATAAAGATTCTATAAACTGGTGTAATCATCACAAAAAAGTAGGACTACAAGAAACACATCACATCAGTCCTTTACTCATTTTTAAGAGATCAGTTTTGACAGGTTTTGGATTGTTGTTATGTCGATTTTCATTCTTACTAGATAGTATTTTAGGAGTTGGTTGTTAGCGGTTCAAATAATGAATATTAGTTTGCAAGGGTCTCAAAATGAAACTAGCGCATGCACCAATTTGTAAAGTAAAACGTAAGTCAACAGTAATGGCTTTATGAAATGGCTCGTTGCGTCACTCCAATGATCCTGTCAATTGTTCTTGCGTTTGACACGAGTCTTCATCAAGTATTGCCTCCAATTCTGCATCTTCGAAAACCTTCTCTCTTCCACGGCCATGCTGGTCAAAAATCACCTTTCTTGAAGCGTTGAAACCACCCTCGGCATGTTCTTTCACTAATAACGGCCTCACCATAGGTATTTTAGACCATTCGATGAGCCTCAGCCATAGATTTTTCCATATTAAAGAAATTAAAACTTCTGCAAATGACGAAAATTTGACTCGTAAGTTGACATGTTTAATCGAGAATAACTTTACATAGCCCCACAGAAAGTAGTCTAGCGGTGTTAAATCACAAGATCTAGGAGGCCAATTTACAGGTCCAAAACGGGAAATTAGGCGGTCACCAAACGTGTCTTTTAATAAATTGATTGTGGCATGAGCTGTGTGACATATTGCGCAGTCTTGTTGGAACCACAGTTCCTGGACATCATGGTTGTTCAATTCAGAAATGAAAAAGTTAGTAATCATGGCTCTATACCGATCACCATTGACTGTAACGTTCTGGCCATCATCGTTTTTGAAGAAGTATGGACCAATGATTCCACCAGCCCATAAAGCGCACCAAACAGTCAGTTTTTCTGGATGTAATGGTGTTTCGACATACACTTGAGGATTAGCTTCACTCCAAATGCGGCAGTTTTGTTTGTTGACGTAGCCATTCAACCAGAAGTGCGCTTCATCGCTAAACAAAATAAAATGGACGTAGTGCGCGATACGTATTCCGCACAGAACCATTATTTTCGAAATAAAATAGCACTATTTGCAAGCGTTGTTCAGGCGTGGGTCTATTTATGATGAATCGCCAAACCAAACTGAGAATAAATCACTTGACAGCTGTCAAATCGGTCGCCATCTTGAACAGTAATTCCAACCTAAAGTTATATACCTCGAAAAAAAAACACCCGTTACGATCAATTGCATCTATTGCGAAACGGCTGAAGCAGAGTTGTACACCTAATAATTTCCTGAAGAATAGTATAAAGCATTCGACAAATGCTGAATGATTCATTCATCGCCTGCCTTTCCACAGTCGACCTTCACCCTACAAAAAAACATAAAATTCCTAGAATATCCCCCTTCATTCTCCTATTCAGTATTATCAAACCCCTCGTGAGCACCTACCTTCAGTATTGCGGATCCTCCGATAAAGTTTCTGCACCGTAAAAAGTCAAAAGGTGGTAACGCTACCTTCCCAACTACTAACTTATGTACAAGTATGTATTTGTGAACAGCTGACGTGGCGGATCAAAGCATTGACGGCCGAATTGTAGGGTTCTAAAATTCAGGGGCGGGGGGGCCAAACGTCGATATAAAACGCGCAGATGTGACGAAATCACCACCCGTGCAACTGTGTCTCAACAGAATATTTACAGGATGAGCGATTAGGTTCCCTGAGGATTTCGACCGTTGTTACGACTATGGTTTTTTTATGAATGCTGCGCTTGTTGATGGATTACGTTTTATGCTTTCAGTCTTCATACTCCCGCTGAGTTAAATTATTAATATTTTTAAATGAGTTACACTGCTGTCAATAGGTTACGGGCCCACATAATAGAAATACATTTTTCTTCATCTTCAATAGTGATACATAGGTAGATTTATTTTTGCCTTCGTTAGAGCCGATTCTATTTCTTTGGAGCATTCTTTTAATGTCTGCAAAAAGTTAGAAATCCCTGGAGGCCAGATCTGGAAGAAAAGGTGGGTGGTCAAGCAGTTGGAAGCGAAATTCGTTCAATTTGACCATGGTTTTCATTGATTTGTGATAAGGTGCATTGTCAATAATCGAAACTTTTTTTTTATACATTTTTCGAACAACCACCAATGTAGCGTCTCTCAACCTTTTGATATCTTGATCCTAACTAGGGATTCATCAAGTCAAGTAGCTTGACATTTTAACCCACCACTTGACTTGAAAATCAAGCTAGTGATAACATACATTACATACATTTTTTTACATATATTTTCGGTTCTTTTATAACGGGTGTTTTTTTTCGAGGTATATAACTTTAAGTTGGCATTACTGTTCAAGATGGCGACCGATTCAACAGCCGTCAAGTGATTTATTCTCAGTTTGGTTTGGCAATCCATCATGAATACACTCACGCCTGAACAACGCTTGCAAATGGTGCAATTTCATCTCGAAAATAATGGTTCTGTGCGGAATACGTATCGCGCACTACGTCCATTTTATCGTTTAGCGATGAAGCGCACTTCTGGTTAAATGGCTACGTCAACAAACAAAACTACCGCATTTGGAATGAAGCTAATCCTCAAGTGTATGTCGAAACACCGTTACATCCAGAAAAACTGACTGTTTGGTGCGCTTTATGGGCTGGTGGAATCATTGGTCCATACTTCTTCAAAAACGATGATGGCCAGAACGTTACAGTCAATGGTGATCGGTATAGAGCCATGATTACTTACTTTTTCATTCCTGAATTAAACAACCATGATGTCCAGGAGCTGTGGTTCCAACAAGACGGCGCAACATGTCACACAGCTCGTGTCACAATCGATTTATTGAAAGACACGTTTGGTGACCGCCTAATTTCACGTTTTGGACCTGTGAATTGGCCTCCAAGATCTTGTGATTTAACACCGCTAGACTACTTTCTGTGGGGCTATGTAAAGTCATTGGTATGCGGATAAGCCACAAACCCTTGACCATTTGGAAGACAATATTCGCCGTGTTATTGCTGATATACGGCCACAAATGTTGGAAAAAGTCTTCGAAAATTGGACGTCCAGATTGGACTACATCCGAGCCAGCCGTGGCGGTCATATGCCAGAAAACATATTTAAAGTGTAATGCCACAAGATTATCTTGCGGATAAATAAAATCCATGTCAATCGAATGAGCCATCGTTGTTTTATTGCCATTTAAAGTTCTATAGATCTAAAATAAACACCCTTCACAATAAGTTCGATAAATAAAAGTGTTTTTTGCAATTTTTATTGATGTGACAATACACAATAAAACTGCTGAAAATCAAGTAGCTTGATATGATTCAAGTACTTGATAAATAAATACTTGACTTGAGCTAGACTTGAAATCAAGTCAAGCTCAAGCCAAGTAGCTCGAAAATCAAGCCAAGCCGTGAATCCCTAATCCTAACCTTTACTTTCTCTCCCAGAAAGCTTGGTACATGTTTTTGACTCACCCTGTATATCTAATTACAGTTTCAGAACGTTGACTTGTTGAATTCGAAGCAGTGTCTTGTAACCCTCTATTTCTAAATAGATTAAGCTGTTTGGGTTACAGGGTTCCAAAAAAAAAAAAACGGACAAACATTGCACGCAATCAAAAAATTACCGTCCACCAGTATTTTCGATATTATATATAAAACACCAAATGCATTGGAAAATGTCTTCTTTTGTACCCAACTGTATTTATGTCCCAGGATAATAAGAGGTTGTCAACTGAATTGATTGTGATTGATTAGCCTCTCTCTTCGTTGTATTACTTTAAAAAGTATTTATTATCAACCCACCTATTCCGCCACTATTTGATGCATTTAATGGAAAAACACAAAATGAATCCATTTCATTGTTAACAAAACGACTATGAAATTACTGTTTTCCTTCAGTTCAATTTTCTAAAGCATTATATAGAGCATATCGGTTAATGCAACCCTTTCTTTCGATACAATCAATTCAATCAATGTCGAACCCCATTATAAATAATATATAATGAGAGTGAGTTATCAACAAATGAAAAATATCGATTGACAGACAACACCTAACCTTGGTTCTGGTTTCTATCGAAGAATGAGGTAAAAACTGTTGATTTTGCCAGTTTCTTTTTTTTTTATTATTAGGTGGGATTTGTAACTGCATCTCGAAGTTATTTTCGATTGAACATGTCAACTTACGAGCCAAATTCTCCTCATTTGCTGGAGGTTTTAATGTTCTGCGTTAATATGAAGATATCTGCGGCTGTGGCTCATCGAGTGCTCTCAAATACCAATGGTGAGGCCGTTATTAGTGAAAGAACGGGACGAGAGTGGTTTCAAAGCTTTAAGAACAGTGATTTTAACGCAGAATTTGAGGCATTACTTGATCAAAACTCGTGTCAAACGCAAGAAGAATTGGCAGGATCATTGGGAGTGACGCAACAAGCCATTTCAAAATGTCTGAAAGTCATGGGAATGAGAAACAAGGAAATTGTACGAGTTGAAGCCGAGGGGTGTTGAACGGCGTTTGTTTGCTTGTGAACAGCGGCTTGCAAGGCAGAAACGGAAGGGATTTCTGCATCGCATTGTGATTGGAGACGAGAAATGGATCCATTACGATAATTCCAAGGGCAGGAAATCATGGGGATATCCCGACCATGCTTCCTAGTCGACAGCCAAAACGAATATTCACGGTTTCAAGATCATGCTCAGTATTTAGTAGGACCAGCTCGGCGTAGTGTATTATGAGTTGTTAAAACCGACTGAAACAGTCACAGGCAATAGTTATCGAACGCAATTAATACGTTCGAGCCAAGAGACATGATGAAGTGATTTTACAGCATGATAATGCTCGACCCCATGTTGCGAAAGTGGTCAAGACATACTTGGAAACGTTAAAATGGGAAGTCCTACCCCACCCGCCGTATTCTCCAGATGCTGCTCCCTCGGAGTATCACTTGTTTCGATCAATGGCACACGGCCTGGCAAACCAGCACTTCCGGTCTTAGAAGAAGTAAAAAATTGTATCGATTCGTAGATCGCTTCAAAAGATGACCAGTTTTTTCAACGCGGGATTCGTACGCTGCTCGAAAGATGGGAGAAAGTAGTGGCCAGCGATGAACAATACTTTGAATCATAAATGTATAACCAGTTTTTTACAATAAAGCCTAGAATTTCGGTAAAAAAACGGTGGAAGTAAAATTGCACGTCTATGTAAATATCTAGGGTGTTATTCCTCTCAACTGGTTGAATGAAAAAATAAATGATACGCCACTGAGATATTTCGATCTAAAAATAATTTTTGAATTCCTCTCTCAATTGGTGATAAAAAATCTATATTATCATTTTTTCGCCGTTTTCATGAAAAAAAAATCATTTTAACTGTGATAGATTATCAAGAACTACTTTATAATCAAGAGGGATTTCCATCACTTGGCTTTCCGCATATCAGTCAAACACAAGGTAAGATGTTTCATTGTTTTTCATAAAAATGAGACACAAATTGAACGAGCAATTCTGAAATGATTTCCAGTTTGGAATATCTCAGTAGCGTAACATAAATTTGGCACAATGGAAATAAATAATTTTTACCACATTAAGACCACATCTAACTACTTAAAGAACATAGAAAAGGAATGCTCATTGTTAGAATTTCTTCGCAAAACTAGAGTTTCTTTATCTAACCTCATTCAAAGGAGAAAATTCCACCTGAATCCATACCTCATAAAAAAACATCGAAACCAGTACACCTCTGCGAGCCTAATGATTATTTAAACCGTACTTTCAACATCACAATAGCATGGACTGCATAATGTTCCTATGATTTAACAATGGCATTGTTCTATTTATCTATCGCCACATATTTTTTTGTGAGATAATTATTAATTATATCCTTCTTTCGAACAATGCTCTTCGCATTGTGCCTGGTCAGCATGGTAGGTACGTTCAATCAACACCAATTCACGATCGCTAGTTTCATAAACAATGTAGCTTCTTCAGGGGGCTAAATGAGCGGATCGACACAGAAAAATGTGCGTATGAGCGATTTCTAACCATCAAAATTGAAGTCAGGACATTAAGGTATTTTATTTCGGATATACAGACATCTATGTTGGGCTTCGCGGCTTCCATTTCACAGATGACATCTCTAAATTCAACACAAAATATAGATATGCCATACCTAACCCATCAAAATTAATTCAACACAAAATATAGAGACGCCATACCCTCAGAGTAATAAACATAGATAGAGGGAGTATATGTCATTTTCAGTAAGAAAACTTTATCCCCAACATGAACTATCAAATTTGACATGAAGCGCGAAGAAATGAAAATATATCAGTTATACGATATTTAACTCAATTCGCGAGTTTCTCCACAAAGAATGCACTTCTTATGTCCCATAGTGAATCAACGTTTCATATTAACTCAAAATATATTGAGATGATTACCTAAATTTATCAGAAATTCAGAAAACAAACTTCAAGCGCGCCAAACGACGTGAAACAACCGATGACACTAGGAGAGCAAAGATTGGATTTCAGCAGGTAGATACAAAAAATAATAGATATTCTGCTTATTATAAATTTGATAATTATGAAAAATATCGGATTCCAAATATTCACATTTGGATTTTTAATCGGGAATGCCTCAAATAAATATATTTTATTCAATATAATATACATTCATTACAATATAATGAAATTGTGGATTTGAAAATATATCAAAATCCGACAACGCAATCTAACCATGTTGAGGACATGTAAAAATTGCATATACTCACTCTATCTATATCTAATACTCTATGGCCATACCTAACCTAACCATCAAAATTGATGCCAGGAGATTAGGGTATTGTATCTTCAATATATAGCGACATCTACATTGAGCTTTGCGACGTTTGACAGATGACGTCGAAGTACGTTCCAATATACCACATACACCTGAACATGAGAGATTACTTGGATCATTTTAAGAAAAAAGTCTTATAAATATGGACCCGCAAACGCTTTGTTTTCGAGATACAGGGTGTTTCTTCTAGTCCTATATTTTTGTTATAATTATATCAATTTATTGAATCTTTATTAATCTTCGCAACAGATTGGGGAATAAGTTCCAAAACTTATAATTAATTTATTTATCGATGCTTACTAATTGGATCTTTATAATAATTTGTATTTTCCTGAGTATTACCAAAAGAATTGTTTGAAATTTTCTTTCCGAAATCAGTAGCCGATACGATAAAACTACAAGAAACCAAAAAGTGTAGTACTGGTCCAAAGTTTCCCTTTACATTTTTCTAAACTATGAGTGGCCCACCAAAAAAAAAAAAAAAAATCTGGAAGAAAGAAGTGGGAACTGTTTTAGAAAAAATATCACCCTGTAGGTTTGCATTCGAAATTAGCATATCAAATGATGAAAACCTCAAATTGAGATATCTATGCCAAATTTGAGTTGAATATCTTGTGAAGGGAAGGTGTATGAAAAAACAATGTTTGAAAAAAAATTCGAAATTAAACACCTTGTATCTTTAAATTGAAGCGTTTGCGGCCCATCTTTTTATTTCGAATTATGCAAAGAATCCAGCTATTTGTTTTGTTTGTACTTCCAATTTAGAGTTTTCTATTTTTAAACTAGTGGATTTAGATCGGGGTTTAGATTGAATTAGAAGATAAAAATTGATTTCTAATTAAATCTAACTGGTGATACAGTTTCCAAGAAAATAAATATCCGTATAAAATATCAATAAATCGAGAGAAATCTCAATACGAACGGATAAAAAAGGAACAACAAAAAATAACCAGGCATTTCGCTTTCCCTCTCGCACCTTCAAAATACACCATAGAGCAATAAAATAATCTGATTTATTATCATTTCTCCCAACGTTTATTGACAAACGGAATTTATCATTACCTTCATGTGTCTCTCGAATGTAAACAAATTGTAAAAATAAAAAACTAGTAAAAAGTAATTTGATCATCGGTCTAGAAACGATAGTATTTCTACATACACTTCGATATTTACGCTCTTTAAAATGAAATATAGGTACCATATGTTTTTACGAGCCTTTACAGTAGTTAAGTGTAACGCTGCTTCTGTTCTCATATGATAGTTAAAGTAATAGATGCGCAATTAGCTTCTAAGTGATATTAATTTATGCGCTTATATGAGGCTGCCGACAGGAGAGTATTCAGAAGCTCATCTCATCTCAAATTTGTACAATAAAAGATGCTATTTGAAATTTTACACCTTTGATTCTTCGTGGAAGATTTGGGATTATTGGTATTTAATTTTATGTGGATAATTTTTAGGAAATTAGTTTTTATTGTTCATTTCACACAAAATGATAATATATATAGGTACTAACTAACAAATAAACTGCAACACCCAGAAGGAGCTGCTTGAATTAACATTTTTTTTTTGGTATAGATAGTATACCAAGGAGTAAATGATTGAAATTTGAAAAAAAACGAAGGGTTTACGAATTTTTTTATAAATTTGGTAGTAATGTATTTGTCCACCGCGATTATCTATACACTCCCCAACACGTCACGAAATTGATGCAATAAGATGGTATATTATGATGGTTGATTTTCCTGGTGCAGACCACGGAAACTCTTCATCAAGCCAAGATTTTGCTTCAACTGTATTTTTTCCCCTCAAAAAGTGTTTTATTAGCACACGGAATCCTTTTTTTCCAGCTTTATCCAACTGACAAAAGTAGCTACACTCACAACGCAATATCTCACGAACTAATGGTCGGACAGCTGTCAAATTTTGACACGTATCGTTTGAAGGTTGGTACTAACTAAAAATCAGATGGATTTAATAGTAGCACCGCCATCTGTGCATCAGACCAAGGACTTTTCAATTGTCCTAATATACCATGTCCATCACGATTAATTCTCAACAAACATTCCAAATTGTACCCATATGTGCCATATATGACGAGAACACATATTATTAATTTTTTTATCACCATTCACCATAAAAAAAAAATCAAACCCCTCTCTCCCATCCTGCCCAATTTATCTCTCCAAACGTTCTATTCAATTGGACACCAAGCAACGATGACTGGTGTTAAGCTCATCACAACAGACATGTTTTTCTTTGAAAGCATATCATTTATAATAACACACCAGAAAAGATTCGAACTACCACGGAGAACGTGAATTCATCTCTGAATAATATTAATTGAATGTGACGTTTAGTTATTCTTTGATGCATGAGACCTTCATTCATGTCATTCGTTGAGATTATACATCTGGGTGTTGCAGCACCGGAGGATTCTTCTTTGAACTCTGTTTCACTCAAAGGTTCGGATATCACGCTCTTAAATTAAATGCGAGAGAGTGTCAGGTGTAGTGTTCTATTGGAGCTATTTTTGTTCTTCCATCTACTCGGCGAGGATGTACGTTTTTTGATGAACAGCCATAATTGAAAATTGTGGCTGTTATACTCTCTCTGTATCTGTGCTCTCGTGATTCTGCGATGAAAGCGAGAATAGGGTTACATAAAGAGGTGGGGTTCTGAGCTTGGCAAGGAAGAAATTCGAAGATGTATAAAAAAAGTTTATAAGTGAATAAAACACCCAGAAGGGGCTGTTTAAATTTTATTTTTTTTTTATGAAACATAGATAGTATAGCAAGAAGTAAATGATTGAATTTGAAGAAAAAAATCGTGAAGTTTTTTTCATGTAAACATTTTTTGTTACTTAAATATTGTTGTCGTTTTTTGCAAGTTTTTTAGATTTCACAACAAACCAGCTGTTCGAGGAGATCCAAAGTCGATATTGTTAAAATGCCTAGAGCACATGTACGCGGAATTTATCTCCAGCTAAGTGAATTTGAAAGAGGTCGAATTATTGGTCTACGGGAGGCGAGGTTGTCATTTCGACAAATCGCTAACCGTACGAACAGAAATCCAACTACTGTTATGGGATGTTATCAAGCGTGGTTTGATAATGCCCAAAATCGAAGAAGTGTAGGCATCGGACGTCGAAGTGGCACTAATGAAGATCAAGATCGACGTGTAAGACTTATGGCCATTAGAGACCGATTTGCGACAACACGATTTTTGGCTGATGAGTGGTTAGGAGAACAAGGCCATCCTGTAACTGTCCGAACGGTTTACCACCGGATAAGATCTTTTGGACTGCAGCATTATGGACCCCATTATGTGTTACCTCTGACGGTTGAGCATCGCCGGCAACGATTACAGTGGTGCAGAGAACTTCAACATTGGAATGTGGAATGGCATCAGGTCGTCTTTTCTGATGAATCTCGATTCTCTTTGGGTGCACATGATGGACGAAGAAGGGTTAGACTCCGTCGGGGAGAAAGACGTGAACCTCAGTTTGATGTTGAGCGTCATATACACCGGACAGTAGGCGTTTTGGTATGGGGTGCTATTGCACATGCAAGTAGGTCACCTTTAGTCTTTATTCGAGGTGACATGACAACGCTGCGTTACCTTAAAGAAATAATGGAGCCATATGTTCTCCCTCACCTTAACCGGCTCGAGAATCCAATATTTCAGCAAGATAATGCCCGACCTCATGTTGCCAGAGTTAGTTTCAACTTTTTCGAAGCGACCCATGTGAATCTTTTGCCATAGCCGCCCAGATCCCCCGATCTTTCTCCCATAGAGCATATTTGGGACATCATGGGTAACAGGTTTGGAAATTTACCCCAGCTCCCACGGACTTTGGCGGCTCTGAGACATGAAGTACAAGTAGGTTGGGGCAGTATCCCTCAAGAAGAAGCATTGATTGGTATGCTAAGTTTGAATGTGGTGAAATGAGCACCGAAGACGGCGGACGCAGTGGACGCCTAAAAGAGGCTGTCACTAATAAAAAAATCAAAAAAGTTCACAAAATATTTTCGAATGACCGTGAAGTGAAGTTGATCGAGATAGCAGACATTGTGAAGATATCATCTGAACGTTGTATATCATAGGATTGACGAATATTTGTACATAAGAAATCTGTGTACGAAATGGGTGACGCGTGAGATCACAGTCGATCAAAAGCAACAACGTGTTAATGATTCTGCGCAATATTTGAAGCTTTTTAAGTGCAATAAACCTGAATTTTTGCGTCGATATGTGACAATGGATGAAACATGGCTCCATCATCCATCATCCACGATAGTCAGCTGGGTGGACTGCACACGATGAACCGAATCCAAAGCGAGGACAAACACAATGGTCAGCTGGCAAGGTTATGGCAATAGTATTCTGGGATGCGCAAGGTATAATATTCATTGATTACCTCCAAAAGGACCAGACCATCAACAGCGATCAATATATAGCGTTATTGGATCGTTTGAAGGATGAAATCGTAGAAAACGGCCCCATTTGAACAAAATATTTCATCAACACAATTCACCGTGTCACAAATCAATGAAAACAATGGCAAAATTGCATGAATTGGGCTTCGATTTGATTCTGCATCCACCGTATTCGCCAGATCTGGCTCTCAGCGACTTTTTCCTGTTCTCAAACTTCAAAAGAATGCTCGCTGGAAAGAAATTTAGCGCCAATGAAGAAGTAATCGCCGAAACTGAGGCCTATTCTGAAGCAAAAGACAAATCGTACTACAAAAATGGTATCGAAAAGTTGGAAGATCGCAATAATCGCTGTATCCCCCTCGAAAGCAACTATGTTGAATAATAAAATCGAATTTTGTCAAAAAAATGTGTTTTAGTATGGTAGACCGGAGACTTTTCAATCAGCTTCTTATTATACAGATTTTATAATTCAATTCACGTCTTTTTCACGTTCTTGTTGTTGCCCTTATGGCAAATACAATCGATCTGATTGCCGGCAATCACTGACAAACGAGGTCATCCCAAATTAAATCGGAAAAAAAAATTATTAGCTGTTATTGCGATGGAATAGCAGGGTCCTTTGGGGATGAGCCTTTACGTTCATTAGTCCTGAAAAAAAAATAGCGCAATTACTGTCGTGGAACCGATACCAGATGAGAATAATTAGTCTCAATTGGGAACGTTTCAAATTGTAAATATGAGCTCCACGCGAATATAGGGGGCTGAAAGAACAACTGATGTAAATTGGACTGTATGTGCTTCATAAGTGGGGAAACAGCATCCCAGTTGGTCCAGTGAACACGCAAATAGCTACAAGGTCGTCCAGGACCGAGTCGACAGATTGCACGGATTTTCATGTAACAGGCCAACTGAGAAGCCCCCGGTCTACCATAGTAAAACACATTTTTTTTTTCGCAAAATTGGATTTTATTATTGAACATAGTTCCTTCGAAGGCGATACAGCGATTATGGCGTATTAGTTTTTTCGAAATATCTCGGGAACCATTGGAGATATTTTGGATCTGTTAACACGAACACACTAATCCCTAAATAACGCAACTTTTTTGTAATTTAAGCCACCCTGTATTTCTAACGGTTTTCGATATCCCTGTAGTGCCCCTCTAAATAGTTCTAACCCTGTATACCTTATACATTTATATTTTAATTGAATTTTTTTACAGAATACGGTCGAAACGGATGCTCTGAAGAGGTGGCAATTGTAGAAACGCTTTCCAAGCGATTGGAGGACGAGCTAAGGTTAGCAAGGAAGGAAAATTTCCTTGAAGAGATCCTTCTGCCTCACGGCCTTACACTGGACATCGCCAAGAGGTGTTCCAAATGGCGGAGTTAGAGCCTTGTGGACTGAGGGGTTGCATCCTCTACATCGAATTCGAATTGAAAGATGAAAAGAGGAAAATCTGTAGCATAAAGTGCGACCTTTCGATACCACCAACATTCGAGCTTCACCTCATCTTCAGACAGGCTGTGAATGGTTGGAATGTGTTTCTGCCACAATTTTTGAAGTGAGTATGAGTAAATCAAGGAGCTACCCAATGAGGATCCATTGCTTTTCTTATAGACTAACAGGCCAATTGAAAAATCCCCGGTCTACCATAGTAAAACACCTTTTTTTTCGACAAAATTCTATTTTATTATTCAACATAGTTGCCTTCGAGGGCGATACAGCGATTATAGCGATCTTCCAACTTTTCGATACCATCTTTGTAGTACGATTTGTCTTTCACTTCAAAATAGGCCTCAGTTTCGATGATTACTTCTTCATTGGCGCTAAATTTTTTTCCAGCGAGCATTCTTTTGAGGTCTGTGAACAGGAAAAAGTCGCTGGAGGCCAGATCTGGCGATTACGGTGGATGCAGAAGCAATTCGAAGCCCAATTCATGCAATTTTGCCATTGTTTTCATTGATTTGTGACACGGCGCATTGTCTTGATGAAACAGCACCTTTTTTTCTTCAAATGGGGCCGTTTTTTAACGATTTCCTCCTTTAAAAGATCCAATAACGCTATATAATAATCGCCCAAAATCATATGGATTTAATACTAGCACTGCCATCTCTGCATCAGACCGGGAACTTTTCAATTGGCCTAATAGATACGCATTCAGGTTTTTTTTTCTCGATATGGAATGGATTAGACACCATCATTTTCCGTATTTAGTAGGGATTCATCAAGCCAAGAAGCTTGAAATTTTAACCAACTATTTGACTTGAAAATCAAGCTCGTGAAAAATTACATACTTGAGCTTGACTTGAGTTGATTTAAGATATTTATTGCTTGACTTGATATCAAGCTACTTGATATTACTTGAGCTTGATACACACGCTTCGCACGGTATATATTTTTGCAATCTCGTGCGCGCTTAGACTGAATAAGGGGATTCCTCAAGCGCCGAGAGACTGAAGCATTCGCCAGTGTGACTTTAGTAGTAGTTTTCTCACATTTCTATGAAATCTATGGGTAGATTTTGGTAGTTTCAGAAATATTTTGGCTAAAATGGCCAAGGATTTTTTATCAACGCCAGCATCTTCAGCTCCTGTTGAAAGACAATTTTCCCGAGCTGCCCTTACAGTTACAGAAACCTGCGATAGGTTAGGCAACAAATCTATACATTGCCTCATGTGTCTTAGATCCTGGATGGAAAAACAAAGCCCGGAGGTTTTTCAATATTAAGTAGGTAGATTTTGGTAGTTTTAGAAATATATTTTCAAACTTGGCCAAAATGGCCCAGGATTTATTATCAACGCAAGCATGTCCAGCTCCTGGTGACAATTTTCCAGAGCTGATCTTACAGTTACAAAAACCCGCAATAGGTTAGGCGACAAATCTATAAGATGGCTCATGTGTCTTAGATCCTGGATGAAAAATTATGAAATCAAACAAAACCTGGAGGTTTCTCAAACCATCTTTTGTAAAGTCACTGAATCAGTTCAAAAAAGAAATTAAAAATATGCAATTATCGAAATTTTTTCATTCAGAGAATAAAGGATATTTCTCTGATTCTTCAGTTTGTTTGTTTGTACTTTTTTTGACTTCAACATGCTTTTTGATTAATTTGTTTTTAACCTCTTTGTATTGTCTCACAGGATCAATAAATTATGTTATGTTTAATTATGATCGACGTGGTTATCTCTTATTTTCGCAATTTTCAGCAATATTTTAATTGAAAAACATCGTTTGAATGACCTAATATTGATTTATTTTGAGTAGTTAATTGACTTGGTTGTTATTTGGTGGAAATCTATTTAATTGATGTTGAATACGAGATATTTCAATTTCCACTTTTCTATCACGTACAAACCAATCATTTGCTACACAGTAGCTTTTCAGATTTATTACATTCAGAAAAAATTTATTTCATCAGTTACTCAATACATCTTGAATTCAACAACAATAATTATACATCGCTTTCACTTCAAATGATCTGTTTATAGAACATCACATATTTAACGTCAAACAACTAAACTTACTGATGGACAAATTTCATACACCATACAGGATAATTCAAAATTCCAGGTCATAACTTTATGGAGTGGTAGTTTTAGTTAAAATAATAAGTTCTTCCAAGTGAAATTTTTTTCTAATTCAAACCCCTTCAGAGGTACAGGCTGTTGTCCCTTTCTTTTTATAAATTCAGAGCCATTTCCTGCTTTTTCCGACTTTCCTCCACAAAAATGGAAATCTTATTTTTTGAATCTGGAATTTTTTCACAAGTTTATAAACTCTCCTGGACTTGAGAAAACAAAATGAAGTGGAAATGATTCATTTTCACCTATAATTTGCAAATTTTCGAATCGCCAGGACTCTTGGAATACACGGCGAACATTTATCAGTGAAATTGTGGAAAATCGATTGAAACCAGTAAAAGTTTCCACTCAGGTTTATTATTTCCACTTCGCTTCTTACCCATTATCGTTTCCTCTACTCTTAACGAGCTTTAAAAAAAGTTATAAAAGTGCTGACTAATATCAAAAACGTTTTTTCCCTAGGTGAAAAAGTTTTTATTGATTCATACTTTGGGATGGAAAAGTAGGAGTTTATAGAAGTTAAAAATTCAATATCCTCGTATCAAACAAATTGCTAGATGGAATATTAAATTTCAGGGAGAAAGTATGAGAAGATTGCAGAATTGATGAAAAGTTCAACACACTGAAAAATTTATTGTCTGGCGTTGGACCTTGTAGAAAAAAATACAGGCGCCTATTATTTCAGATATTTCTATTTCGAGAACTAAGGTATAAAGTGTTTTCCAATAAGAGATCCACCCATCAGCTTACTTATCTTAGAATAATTGACAAAGACTTCACATTTTCAACCCTCTAAATAGAGTTTTTTTTTCGAGGTATATAACTATAAGTTGGCATTGCTGTTCAAGACGGCGACCAATTTAACAGCTGTTAAGTGATTTATTCTCAGTTTGGTTTGGCAATTCATCATGAATAGACTCACTCCTGAAAAACGCTTGTAAATAGTGCCCAAAATGAGATTGCCGTTGTTCCCGATTTTCATAAGCGAATTTTGTTTAGCGATGAAGCGCACTTCTGGTTGAATGGCTACGTCAACAAACAAAACTGGCGTATTTGGAGTGAAGTTAATCCTCAAGTGTATGTCGAAACACCGTTACATCCAGAAAAACTGACTGTTTGGTGCGCTTTATGGGCTGGTGGAATCATTGCTCCGTACTTCTTCAAAAACGATGATGGCCAGAACAGTCAATGGTGATCGGTATAGAGCCATGATTACTAACTTTTTCATTCCTGAATTGAACAACCATGATGTCCAGGAGCTGTGCTTCCAATAAGACGGCGCAACATGTCACAGGGCTCGTGCCACAATCGATTTATTGAAAGACACGTTTGGTGACCGCCTAATTTCACATTTTGGACCTGTGAATTGGTCTCCAAGATCTTGTGATTTAACACCGCTAGACTACTTTCTGTGGGGCTATGTAAAGTCATTGGTCTATGCGGATAAGCCACAAACCTCGACAAACCCTTGACAATTTGGAAGACAACATTCGCCGTGTTATTGCCGATATACGGCCACAAATGTTGGAAAAAGTCATCGAAAATTGGATATTCAGATTGGACTACATCCGAGCCAGCTGTGGCGGTCATATGCCAGAAATCATATATAAAATGTAATGCCGCAAGATTATCTTGCGGATAAATAAAATTCATGTCAATCGAATAGTCCATCGTTGTTTTATTGCAATTTAAAGTTCTATAGCTCTAAAAAAAAACACCCTTTAGAATCAGCTCAAAAAACTGCTGTTCCCTTGCGAGTCCCTAAAGTTATGTTATATTACATAAGTTATAACCAATTAATCTCAGAATAATAGATTTCAATTCGTCCGTTAATGACATCGAAGCAATCCCATGTAACTGAACTTCCTCTCCGTTCCATCATTATCAAAATGAATAAACCATCAAAATGGGACAATTCATCTGTTGGGATAAATCCCAATAAATCTGATTTATCACCGCATTTGCCCCTCAGCAAATCCCGACTGGTCTGCAGACATCTATCCGAGATCGGTGGACCATAAAAGGAATCCCGAATTATTGTTATTTCAAACGAATTTCTAAGAAATCGTTCTGGGGCAACCTCGGTGAGACTTTACTGTTAGATTTCTACCTGCTCTCGGGTTTATAGCTGGCGACGAGACTTGTTCCTCCAGATATTACATAATGGAACCACCCCCCTGTATCTCACACGTGCAGGACAGGTTATCCTTTTGTTTCAGGGGAAGAGGCAGGTATATCGGAGGTGGAGTTTTCGACGTTTTCGTATACGAGATGGGTAAAGTTGAGATTTCCGTTGTGGAAGGCAAGTCGAGTTTTGACACGCAACATTTTGGATTCCTCATCGTAGGATTCGTTTCTTGATTGGCTTTTTGACTACCTGCTATTTACATGGGTTGGTTGAAATGAATAACCACTTAAATGATTTATGCTGTTGATGTGAGTCACTCCGGTAATCCTTGGGAAGGATATACCAGGCTGAGAATCTGAAAAAATTTAATTGAGGTCAATTTTTATTAGGTGTATAACTTTGCTTCCGCCGTTTTGCAATAGATGGCTGTAGCGATTAGTGGTAGATCGTAGAAGTCGAAAAATAAGCTTAGGTATTCATAAACATAACGCCATCGAAATATTAGTCGATTTGTGTCTGCATCATAAAGTTATTCTCGATTGAACATGTCAGCTTTATTGAAACGATGTTATTCTGTAGGATTTATTCAATTAAAAGTATCTAGGTTCTGACACAAAAGATTCTTATTACATTAATTAATTTGACAGTTGATTAGTTTTTGTTCCAAAGTTTACTCTATGTGATATACTATATCTAACACTTGAGAACATCTTCAACAAGCTTACGAGCCAAATTTTCTTCATTTGCGGGATTTTTAAATTTTCTGCTTCAATATGAAGAGATCTACGGCTGAGGCTCATCGAATGCTCTCAAATACCCATGGTGAGGCCGCTTTTAGTGAAAGAACGTGTTGAGAGTGGTTTCAACGCTTCAAAAATGGTGATTTTGATGTCGAAGACCAGTATGGCGGTGAAAAAGAGAAGGTTTTCGAAGATGCAGAATTGGAGGCTTTACTTGATCAAGACTCGTGTCACATGAAACAAGAATTGGCAGGATCATTGGGAGTGACGCAACCAGCCATTTTAAAAGGCCTGAAAGTCATGGAAATGATTCAGAAACAAGGAAATTGGGTGCTGTACGAGTTGAAGTCAAGATATGTTGAACGGCGTTCATTTGTTTTTGAGTTGCTTGCAAAGCAAGGACGGAATCGATTTCTGCATCGCATTGTGACTGGAGACGAAAAATGGGTTCAATACTATAATCCCAAGCGTAGAAAATCATGGGGATATCCCGGTCATGCTTCCACGTCGACGGCCAAACCGAATATTCACAGTTCAATGCTCATGCTTAGTATTTGGTGGAACTAGCTCGGCGTAGTGTATTATGAGTTGTTAAAACCGACTGAAACAATCACAGGCGATCGTTATCGAACGCAATTAATGCGTTTGAGCCGAGCATTGAAAGACAAACTGCCACAATTCAACGAGAGACATGATGAAGTGATTTTACAGCATAACAATGTTCGATCCCATGTTGCGAAAGTGGTCAAGAAATGGGAAGTCCTAACCCACCCGCCTTATTCTCCAGACGTTGCTCCCTCGGACTATCACTTGTTTCGATTGATGGCCTGGCTGACTAGCACTTCCGGTCTTATGAAGAAGTAAAAAATTGGCTTGATTCGTGGATCGCTTCAAAAGATGACCAGTTTTTTCAGCGATGGACGATACTTTGAATCATAGATGTAGAGCCAGTTTTTTACAATAAAGCCTCGAATTTCGGAAAAAAAACGGCAGAAGCAGAGTTGTACGCCTATGTACAATTGCATCATTCTGAAATTACTAAATTTTTTCTTTAGTTGGCAACAAAAGAATTAATATGATCTCAATGTTCAAAGATGTTCACGAAGTTACAAAAGAAACTGCAAAACATCTTGAGGTCAATTTCTCCATCGGTAGACATGAAAACAGCTTTTGGAAAGAGAAATTCTTTCAATGTTGATGTAACAGAAATAAAAACTCCAGTGAAATTTTGTTGACAAATCATTTCAACTCTGCACAAAATCGTGTTGAAGTAGAGAATACATCTGATAAGTATCGTTCATAAAGTTCAAATCAAATCAAATCAAATTTATTTAACAAATCATTACAAAACAATAGGTAACAATTAATAGTCAATGAAAAGAAAAAATAGTGAAACTAACAGAATAGTATAAAAAGAAAAATTGAATAATTATTTTACTTCAATTCATCTGACAGATATTCATCAACCGAGTAATAACACTTGGAGATCAGAAAGTACTTCAGGCGTTTTCCATAGCATCTATCCATTCAACTGGTATTTACTTTTCCTGCTCACAAATAATCATATTTTTAATTTTAAGAATCAAAAACTAATGAATTCAATGAGAACTGATGTGCAGAGGCATCACTCTAAGCCAAACATCGAAATGAAGCTACACTTGACCCAATTTTCCGAAAAAAAAAACTGAAACCTCCATTCCCTTCAAGCAACTCCAATTTGGTTAATTAGAAGCTTGAAGCACGTGCTTAGAACTGAGCCCGAAATGAACATCAAACTTCTAGGCGAGGAGTAAAAGCGACTCACCTGATCACCAGAATTTCAACCAACCCCAAATTACCCTCGGAGTAATTATACCTATTATTCCATAAATACTACGTTGATCCCCTTATGCTGATAATGATTATGGCACGTTTCAATAGCTTGGGCTGTCATCAGAGACGGATAAAATTGATACACAGATTGTTTACGCTCACGGGCTTGTATTTGGTGGGATTTCTCTGCTATAAACGTTCTAAAAAATATACTTTACGATGTACAGGTCTTGGTTAACAACTATCCTACGGATTCAACTATAATTTAACCAATTATAGTTATCAAGAATTGGCGATAGTGTTTTTGCAATACTAATATCTAATTTACTGAATATAATAAAGGAATGAACATTTTTTTGACTCGATCTTCAAAATTTCTGCTTTGGACAATCGAACTTTGACTATAGTGTATTTAACTGGTGTTAACGTCACTATTGCCAAATGGACCTAACTTCAGTTTTCCCATTACTTCAATGCCGTATTTACTTGTTAATAACAATAAAGAGTTTAATCTCTCACGTAACTATTGTTTCATTTGTCGATGACTATAGTGTTTCTCAAAATTGTTGAACTATTAATGACTATAGTATACAATGTTTTTCTGACTGATATTATCCAACTATGTTCAGGATTTGAAAACTAATATTGTCTAATCTTAATCTGATCACCTTATTAGTCATCAGTCATTGGCTATAGTGTTTCTACAACTTATTGCACTATCAATATAATGTAGTGTTTGAAGTTCAATCTCACTGAAAACATTTGTTTTTCAGGATGGAGCTTTGGTATAGGATTTTGTTCAATATAAATTCGACTAAAGTCAACCTTAATCTGAAAATTATTATATAGCTATAGCATTTTTCTACATAGACTATAGTGTCCCTCTGGTCATCATTACTTATGGTGAATTTCCTGCATTCCTATTTTATAATTACAATATAATCATCGTTCTTACCTAGTTTTGAAGTGATGACTATAGTGTTCCTATAACAATATTATTAATATTTTACTGTTTATGATAGTGCAGGAGAGGTAAATTCTTCTTTTTTCAATTGAATCTAAATTTGACTATAGTCGACTTAACTACGGCTATAATTATCTATAGTGTCATTAGGAAGTGACTATAGTGTTTCTATAGTGTTGAAATTTCAAAATTACGAACGATGTATCAAAAATTATAATCAGAAATCGTAATCCAGCTTTATCAGCGCATTAATAAGAGAAATTACCATCGGTCTAACTTCATATTCCTTCTATCTACCTCGCCCACTAGTAATACAGCAGTAACGAAGAACAAGCTCTGTGGTGTACCGTAGTATTGAACTTTGGAGACACTGGACAGGAGTTTCTAGGCCGGTCGCATCCAATAGAAAAGAAAGTCAATCACTGCTTATACTTATGCATTTTGTAAAAGACTAATGAGAAAGGAGCGTCTAACCGAGCGGTCTGAAGGATGCCACACACTCTAGGTCTTGTAGGTCGAAAGGTGTACGAGAAACTTTGTTCTGGTTATTGGAGATGGAAGTGGTTGAAGTTGATTTTAGATTGTCTTGGATCTAGAAAAGTGTATCGACGAATTTTTCATGTTGTTCCTAAGCTACCACAACATTTGAGTTTTGGATAGAATGATTAATTTAAATTTGTCAAGAAATTGAACTCCTTAACATAGATAAAGATGTATCTATCCAAATAGTCGATATATTTTTAACGTGAGAGTGAAAGTGTGACTCACTTAGAATAAACATAGATAGAGGGAGCATATGTCATTTTCAGTAAGCAAATTTTGTCCCCAACATGAACTATCAAATTTGACATATCAGTGATAAGATATTTCACTCAATTTGCGAGTTTCTCCACATGGAACGCACCTAAATATATCAGAAATTCAGAAAAAAACTTCAAGCACGCCAAACGACGTGAAACAACCGATAACACTAGGAGAGCAAAAGTTGCCAAATCTTGGATTTCAGCAGGTAGGTACAGAAAATAATAAATATTCTGCTTATTATAAATTCGACAATTAGGAAAATATCGGATTCCAAATATTTAAATTAGCATATTTAATCGGGAATCACTGAAATAAATAAATTTCATTCAGTATAATATACATTCATAATGATATAGTAAAATTGTGGATTTGAAAATATATCACAATCCGACAACGTAATCTAACCATGTTGGGGACATGTAAGAAATTGCGTATACTCTCTTTATCTATGTTTATTATTCTATGGTGACTCAGTATTTGTGTGGAAGCACTGTGCATTATTTTTTGACAATTTTAATGTCATTTGTGTTAGTATAGTGAGTCAATTAATTGAATAATGTCGTCCATGAATTTCTTTCAGCATTCACAAATGAACACTGATTTTGATGAACAATTTAACAATTTCTAAATGTTATTGAAGCATGTATCTTTCCATGATGAAATGGCACAACCTTCTGAACACAAATGGTATAAGAAATGCCAAAAAATAAACCACAGTGTTGCCCTCGATTTTCTATTCAAATCTGCGTATTTTAAAACGGATACTCTACTCGTTGAACCGATTATTCCTTCCACATCGAATAATTCGATATCCAACCACCAAAGTCCCCACCACACTGATCGTCCGGCAAACCCGACCGTGCGACCCACCTTTAGCGATTATGATCTTGCCTCTCCGTCTTGTAGTTTTATAGATGAGATCTGTTTCAGGTTTTATTGCTCCTCTATACGGCAGAACCGGTTCTGGCCTTGGTCACTACTGTATTACTCGACTCGAGCGAAGAAGTAGGTCCTCTTTGTTCTTTTTAACTCGGCCCGGAGGCTCGAACCTCGCTGCATCCTCCTCTTGTTTGATTACTTTTTTTCTTGTGTTACATGCATTTTTAATTGCCTCATTTACATTCGACAACGTCCAACGTTGTTTACCGAATACTCTGCGTTTGTGGAGCGACTCTTTGCAAGTTGTGTACAGTTCGAGTTTTACAATGGGTTCGCTGAAATCGGGGGTTGGACGGTTTGGCTGACTTCTATGTGACCTTTAGTGGAGTGGGTGGAGGGCTTTAATTTTTAATTTTGATTTTCGTCACGAATTTTGAGCAAGGAATGGTCTTAGACTATGAAATTCGACTCACTGATGACGTATAAGCCCTTAAAATTGCTTCTGTTTGTCCGGTTAGTCATATACTCGGTAACTTCTGAAAGGAAGGACTCAAAAAGTTGAAATTTGCTGGGTAGGTTTGGATCTTGAATCCCGCAATTGAGCTCATTAATGAGCTGGATCTGACTAGGGGTTTCGTAAATATGGCCGTTCTAAAATTTGTTCTCCTGTTAATTTTGAAACTACAGATTTCAAGAAGTGTGCTAAATGTCATGTTTATCAAATACAGAAAAAAATGTCAGTGACCACAAAACTGAGGAGCTTGAGATTAAGGAGAACAAAGAAAAAAAAATGACGAAAGCACTGAAGTGAATTCATGAGCTTTGGGTCCCTCCTTTTTCAGTATTAATGAATTGGTGAACATAGATATTGATCGAAATCACAGAGTAATAAACATAGATAGAGGAAGTATACGCATTTTTTACATGTCCCCAACATGGTTAGATTACGTTGGCGGATTGTGATAAATTTTCAAATCTATAATTTTACTTTATTGTTATGAATATATATTATATTGAATGAAATAAATTCATTTGAGTGATTCCCGATTAAATATGCAAATTTGAATATTTGGAATCAGAAATTCTTTCTAATGGTCGAATTTATTATAAGCAGAATATCTATTATTTACTGTATCTATCTGCTGAAATCCAAGGTTTGGCATCTTTTGCTCTGCTAGTGTCATAGGTTGTTTAACGTCGTTTGTCACGCTTGAAGTTTGTTTTCTGATATTCTGATATATTTAGGTATTTATTTGAATATATTTTGAGTTAATATGAAACGTTGATTTACTATTGGACATAAGAAGTGCGGTCTTCGTGGAGAAACTCGCGAATTGATTGAAATATCGTATCACTGATATGTTTTCATTTCCACGCGCTCTATGTCAAATTTGATAGTTCATGTTGGGGACAATATTTGCTTACTCAAAATCACATATGCTCCCTTTATCTATGTTTATTTCTCTGAGATCCTTACCTACCTATTATAGGTATTGGTTTTTATACTCACTTTTAATCTATATTAACTCAATTATGTATTTCTATAATAATAACCATTTCCAATCAATAAATATCTACTTTACATAAACCCTGCATCAACTTTTATCGATAAAGAAAACTTTTGAATATGTATAAGCCAAAAAAAAAAGCTCACTTCATTGTGAACCTCCTCTAAGAAAAACCTATCAGTGTCTTCCATAAATAACACAAGAGCATCGCCTATCGACATCTTCTTGCCCTTCCTCTCCAGCATGGGATTTAGAAATCAGGGAGCTTCTGTTATAAATCATGGCATCAGCGTAAAAAAAATAATTACACGTTCTATCTATATTAATGAAGAGCAGATTCAAATTTATAATCTGTCCGATAGCAATCTATGGAGATGCTTCGTTTCGAGTAGGCTTGTTTTTACGACCGGTGTACCAGTATGGTTATGGTAATAACCAAACCGGTCCTGTCGAAAAACAATAAAACGTTTCTCAATTTGAGGCTTTGCAACGCCCCGGGTCCTATATAGGAAGTCTGGTAAACTCGAGGATGTTGCACGAAGAAGACATCCAGGGTGTCCCACATAAAACTTTCCAGCTGAATGTTTCGATTAATGTGAGGTTTTGAGAAAGTTATAAAAACAATTTGAGGGAGGGCATTGATTTACAAGTTCACTTGTTCTGTAACTTTGAAATCTCAGAATTTTTTGATCGTATTTCCGGGAATTGAATAGAAAATCCTTCAAAATTATGTATTATTGCTGCTCAATGTTTTTCAAAGAGCAGAGTAATTGCTTGATAAGTGTTTCCAGCAACAACGCATCATCGGTTTGGAACGCTGTTCGGAGCTGTTTGAGTAGAAAAGATTTTTTCATCATTTGCACTCCTGAGTTGAAAAGAGCGTCAGTTGAGTAGAAAGCAGTGGGTGAAAGCCGTCCAAAGAGAATAAAATCTCAAACATCAACTGGCAAGGTTATGGCATCCGTATATTGGGACGTGCAAAACATATAATAAATTGAATAAATTGATTGATTGATAAAAGAAAAAAAAAAGTTCATTGACTATCTTGACAAAGGTCAAAAATTCAGAGTAATAAACATGTATGTCATTTTCAGTAAGCAAATTTTGTCCCCAACTATCAAAATTGACATGAAGCGCGCGAAAATTGAAACATATTAATGTATTAATGATACGATATTTCACACAATTCGCGAGTTTCTCCACAAAGAACCCACTTCTCATGTCTCAATCTCATAGTGAATCAACGTTTCATATTAACTTCAAATATATTGAAATGAATACCTTAATATAACAGAAATTCAGAAAACAAACTTCAAGGACGCCAAACGACGTGAAACAACCGATGACACTAGGAGAGCAAAAGTTGCCAAACCATGGATTTCAGCAGGTAAAAACAAACCATAACAAATATTCTGCTTATTATAAATTCGCCAATTGCACTCAATGCAATTATCAGTGTTGACTTGAATGGGTGAAATTGGTTCATATGACACAAAATGACAAAATTTGATTGGTTGTTAGAACTATCAAAAAATTTTCATTGAAATATAAACATTTTGAGAGAAACAGTAAACAATACGAACCAGTTTTCCAAAAATTGTCAACTACCGGATGGTGGTAGTATTTAAAGTTTCCTGATTGCATATAATACCGGCAATTGGAGGACGGCAAAGTATATAAAATATTCCAGGTACTTGAGAATAATTATTTTCAATTTATAAATGAATGTGCGTGAATTATTGTGGTTACCAGCCAGTTACAGTGATAACCGTAGCATTTCCGGATAAACTTGATTTCCGTATCTTATACGAGGTAGATATACACTTAACTTCTCAAGCAATGTCCGTATTATATTGTTAGTGTTGAATATATGCAATTTTGCGTCATTCAGTTTCCTTGCCTGAGGCTGATACAATTAAAAATGCAATATAATGTGACTACCACTTTTTTCTTTTTTGATCGATTATTCACCGAACAGATCGCTCTATCGTTTCGTCTGTATATTAAGAATTTTGAGCCATTATTTTATAGTTGATGGTTTCAACTATTGAGTAATCAACATAGATAAAGGAATTATACGCAATTTTTACATGTCCCTAACACGATTGAGTTTGACAACTTTATTCCGAATAAATTTTGAAATTTCACGTTTTGGCAATGCGTATGTTCGAAGTACAAATGCGCTAATCGAAGAAAAATTCCCAGGAATACAACATACAGTCACAAAAATATTTGAGGAATAATTATGGATTTCTCGGCTAATGACCATAGCATACCAGTCGATGCCTTCATTCAAAGTAAAAAAAAATATGGATTTCTGCTGCGAACGAGAATATTAATTGAATGAACATAGGAGCTTAGAAGAATTGACGATGATACTATGAGGTGTGTGAATAAGTCTTTCCCGTTTTTTTTAAGAGATGGCGCCTCCAATACTGTGCGAGTATTTAATGGTTACATATGTCATAATCAAAGCTTATTCATCTGTCAACAATTCCACACTAACACATTAGTTAAAATTTTTTCGCATCATAAATTTTTGAAATCGTGAAAATGTCGAAATTTGAGCCGAGTCGACGTCATTTGCGAGAAGTTTCACTTTATTGGTTCAATTTGAAGAAATCTGCTGCCGAGGCGCATCGGTTGCTTCAGGAAGCTTATGGAGAAGGTTGTGTCGATGATTCAAGTGTTCGCGGATGGTTTCGACGCTTCAAAAGTGGCGATTTCGACGTGGAAGACAAGGAGCGTTCCGGGCGGCCGCAAATCTTTGAAGATCAAGAATTGGCGACTTTGCTTGATGAAGATTCGTGTCAAACGCAAGAAGAACTTGCTGAAGCATTGGGAGTTGACCGAACAACCATTTCCAAGCGTTTGAAAGCCATGGGAATGATCCAAAAGCAAGGAAATTGGGTGCCGTACGAACTGAAGCTGAGAGACGTCGAACGGCGTTTTTTCACTTGCGAACAGCTGCTTCAGCGACATAAAAGAAAGGGTTTTCTGCATCGTATCGTGACTGGCGATGAAAAGTGGATCCGTTACGATAATCCGAAGCGAAGAAAATCATGGGGACTACCCGGCCATGCATCATCATCGACGGCCAAGCCAAATATTCATGGCGCCAAGCTCATGCTCTGTATATGGTGGGACCAGCTAGGTGTGGTTTACTATGAGCTTCTGAAACCGAATGAAAGGATCACAGGCGAGGTCTATCGACGACAATTGATGCGTTTGAGCCGCGCACTGCGAGAAAAACGGCCACAATACTCCGACAGGCACGACAAAGTTATTTTGCAACATGACAATGCTCGCCAACATGTTGCACAGCCGGTGAAAACATACTTAGAAACGCTCAAATGGAAAGTCCATCCCCACCCTCCGTATAGTCCAGACATTGCTCCGTCTGATTACCATCTCTTCAGATCGATGACGCATGGCCTGGCTGATCAGCACTTCCATTCCTACGAGGAAGCCAAAAAATGGGTGGATGACTGGATAGAGGCCAAACCGGTCGAATTTTTTCGCAACGGGATTCGTATGTTGCCAGAAAGATGGGGAAAAGTTGTAGCTAGCGATGGCCAATACTTTCAATAATTCATTTGTAACCATTTTTTCACAATAAAGGCTCAAAATTTGAAAAAAAACGGGAAAGACTTATTCACACACCTTATAAAAGATTGAGTGGTCAATATGGGAAAGAAAGACGGGACCGAATATAAAGAAGCAACGTTGAACAAAATATGGATCTCATTATTTCGAAAGAAGAGATCAGAGGTCCTTGAAGATTTTTTTATTAAATCTTATAATTCTCGAGATGCTTTTAGAGAATTTGGGACCCACTGTACCTTGATTGTGAACCCATATGTTGGAACAAACGAAAGTACATAAAAAGAACTGATTTCGGTGCCAAAATAAAAAAAAACTCCGAAACAACCAAGCGGAAAAAAATTGAACCAAATAATTTCATAAGAAAACTTGACGAGATTTGGTTCGATCCAAGGCTCAGAAAACCTTACGTACAACCATATCCTTAGGACGTGGAAAAGATTAATGTACCTTCAACAACGAAACAAGAACTCGTTTTGGGTCTAGAGTGCAAGGCAGAATTGAGATTTATTCCTTTTTATTTTGTGGACGTGATTTATCGCAGAATGAGGAATATTCAATTCGGCATCGTGGCATGTTATTGGAAAATCGATGACTCTCTAGGTTTTCACTTCGTCGTTCACTCCTATCAGAAAACCAGTAGCTGGTAGAAAAGGAGAAGTATACACTGTGTCCGTAAAGTATGGAACAAATTCATTTTTAGCTAAACAGACCATTTTAAGAAATAATCCTGAAACACGTCTATTTTTGATTTTAATTTACCGTATTTTGAAATGATAATCTAATATACAGGGTGCATGACTTTCGAGTAATGACGTCACCGTCATTTTTTTTTTAAAGAACACCACCATTTTGTCTCAATTTTCCGATTACTCTAGCTGAGCTGATTCCAAAAATGTATCACATGTTGATTCCAATTGGTACAGGGTGGACAAAAATACAATAGTTTTGTGTGTGCTCATAAAGTAACGCGTAACATTCTTTATCAGTTAAATTAACAATATCATCAAAAATACTTATTGTCTAGCGGCAATTGGTTTGAATGTAACATCCTGTAGTTTGTTACATTTTTAGATTATTAAAATTGAGCTGTTTCCAAACATGTTTGGTACTTGTGGTCTAGCAGACAGAATATGAAAGAAATCATTTCTTATTTTCATACATTATTATTAATCTAAAAATGTAACAAACTACAGAATCATACATTCAAACCAATTGCCGCTAGACAATAAGTATTTTTGATAATATTGTTAATTTAACTAATGAAGAATGTTACGCGTTACTTTATGATCACACACAAAACTATTGTATTATTGTCCACCCTGTACCAATTGGAATCAATATGTGATACCTTTTTGGAATCAGCTCAGCTAGAGTAATCGGAAAATTGAGACAAAATGGGGGTGTTCCATTTGAAAAAAAATGACGGTGACGTCATTATTCGAAAGTAATTCAACCTGTATAGTAGATTATTTTTTTAAAATACGGTAAATGAAAATAAGAAATCGACGTGCTTCAGGATTATTGCTTAAAATGGTCTGTTTAGCTAAAAATTAATTTGATTCTTACTTTACGGACACAGTGTATATCGTTCGTGTCTTTATCAGGTGAGTCAAATACTACAACTAGTTTTTGTTTTCATATCAACACAATCCATAGAGTAATAAACATAGATAGACGGAGTATACGCAATTTTTACATGTCCCCAACATGGTTAGATTACGTTGTCGGATTGTGATATATTTTCAAATCCACAACTTTACTATATCGTTATGAATGTATATTATATTGAATGAAATATATTTATTTGAGTGATTCTCGTTTGAAGATGCAAATTTGAATATTTGGAATATGACATTATTCCTAATTCACGAATTTATAATAAGCAGAATATTTAGTATTTTCTGTATCTACCTGCTGAAATCCAAGGTTTGGCAACTTTTGCTCTCCTAGTGTCATCGGTTGTTTCACATCGTTTGGCGCGCTTGAAGTTTGTTTTCTGAATTTCTGATACATTTAGGTATTTATTTCAATATATTTTGAGTAAATATGAAACGTTGATTAAGTATGGGACATAAGAAGTTTGTTCTTTGTGGAGAAACTCGCGAATCTAGTTAAATATCGTATCACCGATATGTTTTCATTTCCGCGCGCTTCATGTCAAATTTGATAGCTCATGTTGGGGACAAAATTAGTTTATTGAAAATTATATATGCTCCCTCTATCTATGGTTATGACTCCGAGGTACACACCAAAAAAAAAATTGTATAAAGTTGTTCTTTGTGTTTATTAGGCGTAAATAGTCCGTGAAAGAAATATTCTCGGTTGCCAGGCCAATTTTTGATCATTTCGCATGCAGACAATGAGAAATCCTCCGGAATATCTTTATATTTCCTTCCATTTCGCTCGTCATTATCTGGATACGGGCACAAAAGAGTGAACCATTCATCAAAATTAGAGGTTATCAGTCATCTCCACGATTTCACGGTGTCACAGACTCGAAATCGGGGAGTGTCTGTGCTTGATGCACGCACACTATTTATTCCCTCAAAGGTTCCATTGTCTTCCATGTGGCACATTTTCATAATTTGTTTTCTGATGAAGAAGAACTGTCAGACATTAAATTCGCCTTCAACGGGGCAGCCACACGTGCAGAACTCGGATTTGCTAAGGGGAGGTCCGCACGAGAGGATTTGCCCGACGGTAAGGTCCTAAAGGGGAGCCACCGAAGGATCACCCTTAGTAAGTATAAGATAAAGAAACCAACACACATATACCACCAAAAAGTCAAAGGAACAAGAAACACTGCAAAAAACTTATGGTCAGCGAAAACAAAGAAGAATAAAGGAACATTTTGATACCAAATCTTTCAAACTCAGCCCAAAATTCTGTTGAATTTGCGAATGAATCAGAAAAATTCTTGGCGATTATAGGACTTAAACATTGTTTTATGTGACATAAGTTTTGGCAAACTGGGATTTAATAAAATTTATCGTTAACTAGCTGTTGAGGAATAAAATGTCACTGTTGATAGGTAGATAAGGAACGAGTAAGATGTTTTAGTTTTGTTCAGTCAGTTGACAAACAGAAGTATTGGCTTATTTCCAAATAATTTTGAATTAACTGAGATACAAAATATGTGAGATTCAAGCAGAACTTTTTATTCATTTAAAACTGGATAGTTCTGGAAAGAGCTAGAGTTTTTGGTTGAAATGGAGAATACAACTTCGATTCAATTAAGGAATTTCAGGTATATGACTTTTTGGGATATACTTTGATCAACGAAGTTTGCAGTTTTTGACTTAAATCGGAGTCTAGTTATATTTGTTGGTATTTATAATGTATATAATAGCATAGGAAAACCTCGTGAATAACATGAGTGAAACACATTTAAAAATCACCACAAGAACTACGATGAGCCTTAAGAAGTGCTAAAGATGAAATTGATCCAATTTCTAAAGCTGTGAAAAGGGTGTTTCTTTTTAAGAGCTATAGAACTTCAAATTGCAATAAAACAACGATTATTTGATTGACATGAATTTTATTTATCCGTAAGATAATCTTGTGGCATTACATTTTAAATATGATTTCTACCATATGACCACCACGGCTGGCTCGGATGTAGTCCAATCTGGACGTCCAATTTTCGATGACTTTTTCCAGCATTTGTGGCCGTATATCGGCAATAACACGGCGAATGTTGTCTTCCAAATGGTCAAGGGTTTGTGGCTTATCCGCATAGACCAATGACTTTACATAGCCCCACAGAAAGTAGTCTAGCGGTGTTAAATCACAAGATCTTGGAGGCCAATTCACAAGTCCAAAACGTGAAATTAGGCGGTCACCAAACGTGTCTTTCAATAAATCGATTGTGGCAAGAGCTGTGTGACATGTTGCGCCGTCTTGTTGGAACCACAGCTCCTGGACATCATGGTTATTCAATTCAGAAATGAAAAAGTTAGTAATCATGGCTCTATACCGATCACCATTGACTGTAACTTTCTGGCCATCATCGTTTTTGAAGAAGTACGGACCAATGATTCCACCAGCCCATAAAGCGCACCAAACATTCAGTTTTTCTGGATGTAACGGTGTTTCGACATACACTTGAGGATTAGCTTCACTCCAAATGCGGCAATTTTGTTTGTTGACGTAGCTATTCAACCAGAAGTGCGCTTCATCGCTAATGGACGTAGAGCGCGATACGTATTCCGCACAGAACCTTTATTTTCGAAATAAAATTGCACTATTTGCGAGCGTTGTTCAGGCGTGAGTCTATTCATGATGAATTGCCAAACCAAACTGACAATAAATCACTCGACAACTGTTGAATCCATCGCCATCTTGAACAGTAATGCCAACTTAAAGTTATATACCTCGAAAAAAAAACACGCTCTATGTCCATTTTGATCACTCTACAACTTGGGAACCAGCGTTGACCAGAGCCTTCTAAACTTATTAAGGGCATAAAGGTCTACAAAAAACAATACTAACATTTGAACTTGAGCAGTGACCATTTTTCATACATTCAGGTGCCTGAACCTTACCGTCATTAATTCCCCAAACGTCACCATTTGACGTATGTCATCTCCAGTACACTCCTAGACTATTATCTAGCCAGCAGCTCGAAAGCTTAATCTCAAACGGATTTTATTACACATTATATAAATTCGTCCGATCCATAAAAAATCTACCTTGACGTATATACACATTTTTCTCGGGTTAAGCCCTTGGAGAATATATTGTGTGATAGCATGTATATTGTTTGTAATTTATGATTATACCAACACAGTAACCAGTAGCTGATGCAGGTACGGATACAATGTATCTTCGAAGGAATACGACCTGGCCTGCAGAGTTGGCACCGGTTTAAACTTCTCACTTTCTAATAAATCCATATAATATCGTGTTTGTTTCCTGACTGGTCGCTAAAGGTTGACATACACGCTACGCCGATCAATCCTTCTCTGTCCCGTTTGGAGAGAAGATGATTTCGTGCGTATGGGAGGCAATTTTTTAGGGCTCGTTCCCTGAATCGTTTCGTCACAATGTCTGTAATTTTCTAATTGTGATGCTGATATGAGGATTAATAGATTATGTATCGTTCATACTCCAAGTTATTTTTATGGTTTTTTTAATGAGCTTCTAAACGTTGTTGACATTTTCGAATGAAGCAAAATAATAACTGCACTTGGCGGTGTTTTTGAAAGATAACAATGCCTGCAAAAAGTGTATGATTGAAAAAATTCGACAATTTTATATTCACCTTATCGCAAAACCCAACTGACTTTTAGTTTTTTGTAATCATTAGATAAATATTACGAAAACTGCGTTAAGGTTCGGATAAGTTCGATATTGTGCAAAATTCGAATAGGGGTTCCGTAAATATGGCCGTTCGAAATTTTGCAAAATTGTGGAGACCCTTATCAGGAAGAAGTGACATCAGATTCGACGTAATTGAAATTTTTCTTGTATATACAGGACGTTCCGAAATTGGAGGTAAAAACGAAAATGACAGACTCCTCAGATCTTCAAAAAAAAAACTATATAAACTATAACAATAAACTAGGCCCGCAAAAGCTTTGTTTTCGAGATACAGTGTGTTGAAGTTTTTTTTTTTAAATGGTATAGATATTCCAATTTGAAGTTTTCATCATGCGATATTCTAAATATGAATGGTTACAAGGTGATATTTTTTCTAGAAAGTGCCCGCTTCTTTTCTCCAGAACCTCTTTTTGGGGACCACTAGTAGTTTTAAATAATGTAAAAAGAAACTTTGTTCCAGTAATACACTTTTGGTCATGACCCCAGCACAAAATATCAATTAATGAAAGTAATGCAAAAACACCTGAAGTAATAGAGCTACAGACTTTATCGATGTGAGCATTCCAAGACAAATTACCCTCCATATGTAAACCTAAAATTTTGATAGGTTCAAGTGAATTCATTCCTCCTATTTCTTTCATTGAAAAATACATAAAAAAATACTGTCTTCCTTTCATTCAAAATGAGCTGGTTACTATTGAACCATTCCGAAACAACAGAAGACAACTCTCTCAAAATGTGAAGTATAAGTCAATATGACTGCCTAAATTGCGTTCAATTCAAGTCCATAGAGTAATAAACATAGATAGAGGAAGTATACGCAATTTTTACATGTCCCCAACATGGTTAGATTACGTTGTCGGATTGTGATATATTTTCAAATCCACAATTTTACTATATTGTTATGAATGTATATTATATTGAATGTTTGAGTGATTCCCGATAAAATATGCAAATTTGAATAATTGGAATCCGATATTTTTCCTAATTGTCGATTTTATAATAAGCATAATATTTATTATGTTCTGTATCTACCTGCTGAAATCCAAGGTTTGGCAACTTTTGCTTTCCTACTGTCATCGGTTGTTTTACGTCGTTTGGCGCGCTTGAAGTTTGTTTTCTGAATTTCTGATATATTTAGGTATTCATGTCAATAAATTTTGAGGTAATATTAAACGTTGATTCACTATGGGACATAAGAAGTTCGTTCTTTGTGGAGAAACTCGCGAATTGAATGAAATATCGTATCACTGATATGTTTTCATTTCCGCGCACTTCATGTCAAATTTCATAGTTCATGTTGGGGACAAAATTTGCTTACTGAAAATGACATATGCTCCCTCTATCTATGTTTATTACTCTGAGAACTCAACCTATAGCAATAAGTGTCTTATCATCCAGAAGAATGGACAAACCGATCGAAGTGACTGTAGATATCGGACGAAGAAAAATACTAACCATTAGCTACTGATTAATCACCCTGTAGACGGTTACGCTCGAATTGCCGCTATTAGTACGTCAAAGTTGCAAATCAGAGCGATCTAAACATCAACGATTATTACAACAACCGTTTCCTCTATCGTGATCCGACCACGATCTGAAAGAAGAACGATATATCAAGATAGCAACGATTAATTATAAGTTTTTCGTGTAAATAATGAGAGAAATCGAAATTCGGTGAGTCGGGCGCCATCGTCCGCCTGAGGCCTGCCTAAAGGGGCCATACCCCCTCCGACTTGCCGTACGACAAACCAATTAAGTCCGATGAAAGGCAGTGGCCGGCTTCTAGATCGGCCTGCCGTATTCCGCTACTACGTTTTGATTGATCGAGCTCGAATGACCCAAAAAACTCTCCTCCTCTACATTGATCTAATCATTTCTATGGAAATACTTAATTGGACGACAACATATCTCATTTATCTCAATGCATATCATGAAGCTGTTATTCTTTGTGTTAATTCTGTTGAATTATCCAATTGTCGTTCAGTAATATACTCAATGCGTTGGACTTACTGTCAAAGTGGCGCCAACACATGCTTCAACGTTGTTATTGGCTCTAATTGGACAACAAGGTACAAAATTTAATTGTGTACTACGTCTTGAAGTTGTCTACGACTCTTCAGATGTTAAGATAGATGAAGAAGTAAATAAGCATTTGAAAACTTGATTTATGCATTTAGATTGAAGCAAGATATCTTTCGTGGTTTCGAGAAATCAATACATACAGTTTTCAGTTGTAATATCCATAGGATATTGGTAATAGACGAGATAATTTTATTTTATTGTTACCAAGATACAGATTTGGGGAATTTGTCATAAAATTATGAGGCATTCGTCAATGCCCGAGATCTGATGCACAGATGGCGGTGCTAGTATTAAATCCATATGATTTTTAGTTAGTACCAACCTTCAAACAATACGTGTCAAAATTTAACAGCAGTCCGACCATTATTAGTTTGTGAGATATTGCGTTGTGAGTGTAGCTACTTTTTCTATTTGAAAAAAGATGAAAAAAAAGAATTTCATGTGCTGATAAAATATTGCTTTTTGAAGGGAAAAGATACAGTTGAAGCGAAATCTTGGCTTGATCAAGAGTTTCCGGGGTCTGTCCCAGAAAGATCAACCATCATTGATTGGTATGCTGAGTTTGAACGTGGTGAAATGAGCACTGAAGACGGCGAACGCAGTGAACGCCCAAAAGAGGCTGTTGCCGAAGAAAAAAATCACAAAAGTTTACACAATGATTTGGAATGACCGTAAAGTGAAGTTGATCGAGATAGAAAACATTGTGAAGATATCATCTGAACGTGTACATCTTATCATACACGAATATTTGTACATGAGAAAGATGTGTGCAAAATGGGTGCCGCGCGAGCTCACAAATGATCAAAAGTAACAACGTGTTGATGATTCTGAGCAGTGTTTGAAGTTGTTTAAGTGAAATAAACCTGGATTTTTGTGTCGATATGTAACAATGGATGAAACATGGCTGCATTATTTCACTCCGGAATCCATCGACAGCCAGCTGAGTGGACTACACACGATGAACCGAATCCAAAGCGAGGAAAAACACAACAGTCGGCTGGCAAGTTATGGCATCAGTATTCTGGGATGCGCAAGGTATATTATTCATTGATTACCTCCAAAAGGGCAAGACCATCAACAGCGATTATTATATATCGCTAAAAAGGTGAAATCGTTGAAAAACAGCCCAATTTGAAAAAAAAGATGCTGTTTCATCAAGACAATACGCCGTGTCACAAATCAATGAAAACAATAGCAAAATTGCATGAATTGGGCTTCCAATTGCTTCTGCATCCACCGTATTTGCCAGATCTGGCCCCCAGCTACTTTTTCCTGTTCTCAGACCTCAAAAGAATGCTCGCTGGAAAGAAATTTAGCGCCAATGAAGAAGTAATCGCCGAAACTGAGTCCTATTTTGAAGCGAAAGATAAACCGTACTACTAAAATGGTATCGAAAAGTTAGAAGATCGCTATAATCGCTGTATCACCCTCGAAGGCAACTTTGTTGAATAATAAAATCAAATTTTGCCAAAAAATGATAGATGTGGACTTTTCAATTGGCCTGTTATCGACCGATTGAGCACTATTGACGCAACCTGTATGCAGTTTTGTGGCCTGCAAGTGTGTAATTACGTATGCATGATCAACCCTCAAAATTTCCTCAATTTACTTCAATGCTGTCCTCATTTAAGATGTTTTCAAATGAGATGGTAAGTTTTGCTTTGTCTCTAGTTTTATTGCAAAGACCCCACATCCCCAAATTGTTCTCTCCATTCCATAGAACAACACTTCTTACACATCCATCATTAGAGAAAGGGTGCACAGCCAGTTCCCGCAAATGATACAAAACTTAATTTAACGAGTTTCTATCTCCTAAAGCACTACACGAAATTAGCAATTCCTCTGCAAGTTTCTGGGGTTTGAAATGGAACATTCCGAGATTCAAGGCCCGATATTTTGGAAGTCTCAAACGGTGATCTACAGCGTCCTCTCGTCGCGGAAGCAATCAACACAAATGCGTGGATAGATTAACATGCAAATTCACAGAAATGTTTCCATAATCCTGATAATGTCTCTCGACAAAGCCCATTTTCAGAGATAGTTAGCACAGTAATTCTATGTTGTTTAATATTTATCGTCCGAAGAAACTGTGTTGAAATACCGAGTGAAACGGAGTAGATGGAAGATGATCATCATTAAAGCTCGAACATAGAAGAATTCATCGAGGTAATGGTGAGAAAACGCGGGGATTTTTATGTCAATTTCATTATTTCTATGGGGCTATTCTATTATTTCACTGTGGCGTTTATTTCATTTTTTATTTGTATGATTATTCGTTTTTCTGTTTGTTCATCTGGGTCGATAAATCTTTCTTTAATTTTTGTATGGATGAACTAGGATTTAAATATGTTTCACTGTTTGAACACAAATGAAATATTAGGTGTAGGTACTACTTTGCTAGGCCGTTTTGCAACAGATGGCTGTGGCGGTAAGTTGTAGTCGAAATAAATAGATCGAAGATATCATTCAATAAGCTTAGGTATTTGTAAAAATAACGCCATTGAAATATTGGTCGATTTGTGTCTGTATCATAAAGTTCTCGTTATTTGCGGGAGATTTCAATTTTTGGCTTCAATATGATAAAATCTGAGGCTGAGGCTCATCAAATTCTCTCAAATACCTATGGTGAGGACGCTATTGGTAAAAGAACGTGCCGAGAGTGGTTTCAACGCTTCAAGATCGGTGATTTTGACGTCGAAGACCAGCATGACGGTGGAAGAGAGAAGGTTTTCGAAGATGCAAAATTGGAAGCATTACTTGATCAAGACTCGTATCAAACGCAACAAGAATGGGCAGGATCATTGGGAGTGACGCAACAAGCCATTTCAAAACGCCTGAAAGTTTGCAATGATTCAGAAACAAAGAAATTGGGTGCCGTACGAGTAGAAGCCGAGATATGTTGAACGGCGTTCGTTTGCTTGTGAACAGCTGCTTGCAAGGCAAAGACGGAAGGGATTTCTGCATAGCATTGTGACTGGAGACGAGAAATTGGTTCATTACAATAATCTCAAGCGCAGAAAATCATGGGGATATCCCGGTCATGCTTCCACTACACAGCCAAACCGAATATTCTCGATTTCAAGATCATGCCCAGTATTTAATGGGACCAGCTCGGAGTAGTGACACGGCTTAACTGACCAGCACTGCCGGTCTTATGAAAAAGTAAAAAAATTGGATCGAATCGTGGATTGCTTCAAAAGGTGACCAGTTTTTTCAACGCGAGATTCGTACGCTGACCGAAATATGGGAGAAAGTAGTGGCCAGCGATGGACAATACTTTAAATCATAAATGTATAATCAGTTTTTCACATAAAAGCCTCGAATTTCAAGAAAAAACGGCGGAAGCAAAGTTGTACGCCTATGTAAGAAGTTAAAAAAAGCTACAGATGGATTTTTTCCATACTACTTAACTCAAAGTTACATTGTATGCTAAACTATGTCATTAAGATGCAAGTATGAAACCAAATAGATTATCAGTATCTATAGTTCACACTCGAAATACATTTCCTCTGTTTTTATAGATTTTTAATGAGCTTCTGAAAGTTGTTGACATTTTTCGAATAGAAGAGAATGATAAGTGAAACTGAAGGTATTTTTCAAAGATAATAATGCTAGCAAAAAGTGTGGAGATTAGAAAATTTCGACAATTTTGAATTCACGTTATCGTAATACCCAACTGACCTTTTTTTTTCGCAACTATGCAATCAGGCTATTTTTGTCAATGATGAATATCACGAAAATGGATTTAAATTAATATAGTTGGGTTAAAAAACGAACAAAACCTGAAATGAGATTTCTAAAGGGTGTTTTTTTTAGAGCTATAGAACTTTAAATTGCGGCTGGCTCGGATGTAGACCAATCTGGACGACCAATTTTCGATGACTTTTTCCAAAATTTGTGGTCTTATATCGGCAATAACACGGCGAATGTTGTCTTCCAAATGGTCAAGGGTTTGTGGCTTATCCGCATAGACCAATGACTTTACATAGCCCCACAGAAAGTAGTCTAGCGGTGTTAAATCACAAGATCTTGGAGGCCAATTCACAGGTCCAAAACGAGAAATTAGGCGGTCACCAAACGTGTCTTTCAATAAATCGATTGTGGCACGAGCTGTTTGACATGTTGCGCCGTCTTGTTGAAACCACAGCTCCTGGACATCATGGTTGTTCAATTCAGGAATGAAAAAGTTAGTAATAATGGCTCTATACCGATCACCATTGACTGTAACGTTCTGGCCATCATCGTTTTTGAAGAAGTACGGACCAATGATTCCACCAGCCCATAAAGCGCACCAAACAGTCAGTTTTTCTGGATGTAACGGTGTTTCGACATACACTTGAGGATCAGCTTCACTCCAAATGCGTCAATTTTGTTTGTTGTACCAGAAGTGCGCTTCATCGCTAAACAAAATAAAATGGACGTAGTGCGCGATACGTATTCCGCACAGAACCATTATTTTCGAAATAAAATTGCACTATTTGTAAGCGTTATTCAGGCGTGAGTCTATTCATGATGAATTGCCAAACCAAACTGAGAATAAATCACTTGACAGCTGTTAAATCGGTCGTCGTCTTGAACAGTAATGCCAACTTAAAGTTATATACCTCGAAAAAGACACCCGTTACATACGAAAAAATCCTGATTGATTGGATGGTTTCGACGATCCGACAATCAGATAAACATCCAATCAGAAATGACGAATCTCGGCGTCCAGTCCCACTCATAAGGAACACAGACGACCCGGAAAAAAAATTCCCCTCTGCTTCGATGAAACGACGTCATTTTTCTCCGAGTTCCAGTGACATCTGCAGGCCGGTATCGTAACGTAATTCGCTAGGGCGTTATCTAACTGACACTCTGATGGAATGGGTCCGTCAATTGTACAGATAAATTTCGCGAGTTATAGCCCTTCCATTCCCCAAACTGCATCACACATCATATGCCGTGAAATGTCATTTTCTTATCTCTTTTCCACACGTCATACGGCATGAAGTGTCATTTTCTTATCTCGCTCTATGACGATCCGAGCTATCGGTTCGGTGGATATCGGACATAAGGAAGAAAAAGAATTCGATGGTTATCGGAAAATACATTTCCTTGGAGGTGATGTTGATTCGATCCCATATGAAGGTTGGTGGAAATTCTTGGATACGTTTTGAAGGAAGAAGAGGAAGAGAGAGAGGGAGAGTATAGCGAATACGCTTTGAGTCAGATCAATCGTGTGAAGATGGCATAGCAACAAGGGTCGAATGAAGTTTATCCACTCTGTGAATTAATAGTAAAGGGTGTTTTTTTTCGAGGTATATAACTTTAAGTTGGCATTACTGTTCAAGATGGCGACCGATTTAACAGCTGTCAAGTGATTTATTCTCAGTTTGGTTTGGCAATTCATCATGAATGGACTCACGCCTGAACAACGCTTGCGAATAGTGCAATTCCATTTCGAAAATAATGGTTCTGTGCGGAATACGTATCGCGCACTACGTCCATTTTATTTTGTTTAGCGATGAAGCGCACTTCTGGTTGAATGGCTACGTCAACAAACAAAACTGCCGCATTTGGAGTGACGCTAATCCTCAAGTGTATGTCGAAACACCGTTAGATCCAGAAAAACTGACTGTTTGGTGCGCTTTATGAGCTGGTGGAATTATTGGTCCGTACTTCTTCAAAAACGATGATGGCCAGAACGTTACAGTCAATGGTGATCGGTATAGAGCCATGATTACTAACTTTTTCATTCCTGAATTAAACAACCATGATGTCCAGGAGCTGTGGTTCCAACAAGACGGCGCAACATGTCACACAGCTCGTGCCACAATCGATTTATTGAAAGATACGTTTGGTGACCGCCTAATTTCACGTTTTGGACCTGTGAATTGGCCTCCAAGATCTTGTGATTTAACACCGCTAGATTACTTTCTGTGGGGCTATGTAAAGTCATTGGTCTATGCGGATAAACCACAAACCCTCGACCATTTGGAAGACAACAGTCGCCGTGTTATTGCCGATATACGGTCACAAATGTTGAAAAAGTCATCGACAATTGGACGTCCAGATTGGACTACATCCGAGCCAGCCGTGGCGGTCATATGCCAGAAATCATATTTAAAATGTAATGCCACAAGATTATCTTGGGGATAAATAAAATTCATGTCAATCGAATATGTCTATGTTTACTACTCTGAGAGTTTGAACGACCAATCACGTAAGAGCAGTGGGTAGATCAGTCAGGTAATGAGAGTTTCATCTCTTTACGTATTCCCATCGTGCGTTTTGATTCATAGAAAAGTCCATTCCCTATGAAATTCGTGCAACGTCTCTGAGATGAATGATTTCAGATTGTTAGGGTTCTTTATCACTTCAAGACCAGCGGTAACTTTATGTAACACTCCCCAATTTCACCTAAATACGTGATCAGAATAGGGCTAAAGCGTTCCCACATTCACTCTCGTTCTACGTTCACGTTTGGACAACATCAAAATGGTAATTTAATTGGATGTGAACTCGATTCTTGCCCCTGGTTACGAATGGAGCAGTCTAGCATTGGTCAGAGTGAAAAAAATCTAGAGGGAAAAATTATTTCGACATGTTTAGTGTTGTCACTATACTCACCAGTAAACCTTATTGGGTTTGAGGCGTATTCCTTAAACAGAGTGTTCCTTGTCAGCTATAATCACAGTAGTTTTACATTTTTCAAAATCTATCAGCTGCATTGCAACTTTATGCAGATACTGTCAATTCTATCATTTTGAATGACGTTTGCTGAAATAAAACAAAATTTTTTATTTGAAGAATTGTACTCTGTATATCTAGTGAAACCATAGTTAAAAAGATCCGATTAACGTCAAATATACCTCGTTTTTTTCAATAACTATTTGCCATTTTGAAGGTTATATCATCCTGCCTCTCTGATAGAAGTCTTCGTCCCTTTTGGCAAAAAATTTAGACAGTCGATTTACATAAGCCTCTGTTGGAGCGATTATTTCACCAGCAAAATTGTTCGCCATGGATAGGAATATATGGTAATCGCTTGGTACCAGGTCTGAACTATAAAGTGGATGCATAAGAACCTCCTAACCAAGCTCCTGGAGCTTCTGGCGAGTCAATATCGATGTTGTCACCTGGCGTTGTCCTGATGGAACACAATTCCTCTTCTATTGGCCAAAGCTGGCCGCTTCTGGGCGATTGCTTCCTTCAGACGATCCAATTGTTGACAGTACAGTTCCGAGTTAACAGTCATACCGTAGGGAGCAGCTCATAGTAGATAATTCCCTACTAATCCCACCAAAACACAGCAAAACCTTCCTGGCTCCAATCCTAGCTTGGCCACCTCTTCCGCCGGTTCATCGCGTTTCAACCACGACCGTTTTCGCTTGACGTTGTCGTAAGTGATCAACTTTTCATCACCAGTCACCAACCGCTCCAAAAATGGGTCGATTTTGTTGCGATTCGCAAATGGAAATTTGGTCCTTGAGATTTTTTTGCGTTAACTAGTGTGTACCTATACATCGAACTTCTTCTTGAAATGCAAATGGTTCCACATGGTTTTTTGTGCAGCTCTTGGGCAGTCAAAACAGTGCTTACATTATGGTCAGACTCGACATTTTGCATGATTTCATCAATATTTTCGGCAACTGGCCTTCCAGTGCTTGGTGCATCTTTGAATCGAAAACAAAACTACCATTATTGGCTGTTAAAGTATCTAAGTATATATAAAACCGCTTGCACATATACGTCAAACTTTAAACGTAAAATCACAGCCCAAACGGGACCATCTAGAGCAAAAATGACAAGAATAAGACCCCCCTCAAAATCGTCTGGAGATCCCGGGAAAAATCCCAAACCTTCGATTCTCCCCGCGGTTTTCGAGTATACGGGGTGTTTCGGATCATTTTGACATTTCAAGTCCCATATTTCTGTGGTATCTGTGGACAATTTGGCTGTCAGTGTCATGTTAATAATAAATATTCCATTTCGATATATGAAAGTTCTTGAAAAAGTTTGCAGTTTCCAAAATTGTTATTCATTATTTAAATAAATGCCGACAGATAAAATGCAAAGTCTACGGCGAATCAAAAATTCGATAGATATTTGTCAAAATTTGGAAATGAACATTTATATCATCGAATGCATTTTCCTCAATTCAGGTTTGTTTGAAGGGTTTGTATTATTTGGAATTAATTGGATGAATGTTACTTTATTTCAGGAATTTTTCGTTTATTTTCCACAATCTATAAAACTACATTTCCTTTCGTGAGAATTTGAATTTATTGCGACAGAAGATGGAACTACCAAAGAGAACAGAAGCTTCATTCATCAATTCAGTCTTGGATTGGAGTAAAAGTTATGCTACTATGAAACAGTATTAAACAGATAGAAAGACTCCTTATAGATAATTCACAATTGGCTTTATTACTGGAAAAAAAAGAGCCAAGTTAGTCAGATAACAGTCAAAAGTTTCCATGAGTTTTTTGAATATCTAAAATATACACTTTTACGACAGAGGAGTGCAAAAATATAAGTGACCCCGTTTTTGAAGAATTTGAGTGCAGTGCTGTTGAATTTATAATGAATAAGTCAACTCTTTCATACTAATAATTTCAACTATATATACCCTGTTATATTATATTCCGCTCAACTGAAACATGTATTAATAAGCCTTGGAAATTAGAGACTCTCAAACTTATCACCTGATTTCTCAAAAAGGTTTCACCAAGATAAGATATTGTAGGTAATTGCTTATGAGGTAACATAGGCCATGGGTATTTGAAAGGCAAGTCTATTCATTATGTCTCTTTTTAGTTGGTTTATTATAGCTATACTGAATATTTCTAAAAACAACATTCACTTTAGATGTGAATTAATTAAATTTGGACTTATGCATCATATCATATATGACTATGAAATTGAGAAAGACATATTTTTCTAAATTCCATTATAAGTCTTTCGAATAGTACTTTGAAGATATTGATTTCAATGACGTATGGAATATATCAGTTGAAATACTAGTCAAAATGTTACGACAGAAATAAATTTTGAAGGATCATTCAGTATATGAAGAATTTAACATGGCAGTCACTTTCGAAATTGGTATCAATTTTCCAGCAATTCAATGAAGGTATAAAATACTTTAAAAAGCAACTATTCATTGAAAATTTCCATGTCATGAATGAATGATCAAATTTGTATAAAAATGTTGATACCTACCTATTTGTTCACTAAAGTTTCCAATCTTTTAATCGTTATAGGAATAGGTGCTATATGGCCATTTCAAAAATGCTATCCTACGGATTTATTCATTGCTTTTCATTTTGGTAAGAATTAAATTATTCATTGATTCAGATCCAAAGTTAACATTTGAAAAAATCAAGTCAATGTAGTTATTGACCCATATGGGTCAATAGTATTGGCCGATACAATTTTAGTACCGATTTCAAATACTCAGTTCCTTTTGACTGAAGTAAAAATTGAACAATTATCTTTGTATCTTGAAATGAATTTTGCACTTTTCCAGTGTTCAACAATGAGATCATTATTAAATTGACTCAAGAAATTAACAGAGTATGCTATATCAGGACTAGTTAATACTGCTGAAGATATTAATAAACCTATTAATTTCTTATATGGTTCATCATTACAACTCTCTTTTGTTGAATCAAAATTCAATTTAGTTTTCACATGTTCACAATCAGACATGTTGAATTATTGCAATACATATTTGAAGAATATAATCGATAGCTTTACTACCTTTTCCATAATTTCTAGTAATATTCATCCCTAATCATTTTTTAGCTTCCCCTAATTTCTTTATCATAAAATTTTCTATCAGAAAATTCATTCAGAATTAACATTAGTTAAAACAAAAAAGTCATCCATGTACAATGCAACAATAGTAAGCCAGTTATTTTTTGATTTATGTAAATACTATGATCAATTGTTGATCTTTTGAAACTTTTATCTATCAAAATTTTATTTACTATATAGGACATAAATTGCCCTGTTTAATTCACTTCTGAGTAAAACCCAGAGCCACAAGTCTCGTTCTATAACATAGCATCAATACAATCTTCAGATACTAAAAAACTCCTTAGTTCGTCAGGAATTTCCAATAGGTCCTTCAAATTGTTCAATTATATTGTATTTCTTCACAAAATATGGAATAGAAGAATAATTTGCTGCTCAACTGAAAAATGTATTGATAAACCTTGGAAATGAGGGACTTCTTATAACCTGATTTCTCAGATATGGGTATCCGAAAGGTAGATCTATTATTCATTCTGCCTCTTTTCAGTTTGTTTATTACAGCTATACTGAATATTCCTAAAACAACATTTCACTGTAGGTCTTTTCATAGATCTTATCGAATGATTATGTAAATTCAATATTTGTCAAAACTGAAAATAAACATTGAATGCAGTTTCTTTATTTCAGGTAGTATTTCTATTGACTGATAATAACTCTCACATTTTGATTATGCATTTTTCCCAAATTTTTTAAATAAGAAAGAAATTGCCATTTCTAGAGAAATGAGAATTTCAGATTTCAAAATGTCTCATTTCTCCAAAAATGACTAATTACTACTTCAAATATATACACCCTATATAATAGTTGATCAAATATTGTGTATTTCTTTACAAATTAGTTAATAATTTGAAGCTTTAATCTCAATTTTCAGACTTGAATTGGTCCAACATCTCTAGATATTTCTAATTGATATTCCACAAATAAAAATCCTGTATAATTATCCATCCAAATCCTGTATAATAATCCATCTTCTGAAAAGAAAAACAGGTGAATGTTTACTATATAGAATTAATTTTGATAATGATTCAAAAGTGATGAAATTTTGCTTACTTACTAATTTTGGGTATCAGATCACGAATCCGGTGACATAAATTCCTCAATCCTGCTGGTTTTTTTTAAAAATTTGTAAAATTGGCTTGATGAAAGTAAGGTTATCCACATTAATAGCTAGTTTTCTTGTATTTTATCAACTGATTCTCGTTAGAAATGATTAATTAATCACATTTCAAGCTTTTCCCTAAAAAAAAATGGCTTTTTCTCGTCAAAAACTACTATTTTATTCATTGTTTACATCCGGTGGCGGCAATTATGTTCTTTACGTAACGTCTGTCAAATGCCAAATAATCTGCAACGTTGCCAGTATGCCCAGATCTTCTTGATGGGATCGGTCTTTACTTGGTAGAAATTCATATTAATAAATTGTTTGAGATTATGACGTATTATAAAACTGTATGGAAACTCATAACATGACAAGTCTACAGGGTGGCCACTTTTTTAATGGGATTGTATTGGTAACTTTTAAACCATAAGAGTTAGAAAGTCGGTCAAATGGAAAAAAAGTTGCATGCATAGAAGCATTATTATTGAGATATAAGAAAAGTAAATTATGTCATTTTGATTTTTCTTTTTTTCCCACTTTATTTCAAATATCATCAAAAAATGTCACAGGAATTTTTTATTCGACAGTAAATTATCCTCAATTTGACGTAATCAGATTTCGTTTCCAACGTTTCGTACTCTCTGGGACACCCTCAACCTCAATTTTTTCAATACGGACCTGCATATTTTATGACATTTTTCGAAATAACTTTTAACGCTGAATTCAACGATATATCATTCAAAGTAGATTTTCAGGTGATTTTGACCCTTATCCAATTTTCTTTGGGTCGGATCTGTATTACCTTTATTCAGTTTAATTGGCAACATGCAATATGCAATAAATTTCGATAAGAAAGTCAACTTACCCATCTTGAACTAAATGGAACATATTAGAATCAAAGCAAGAAACCAGTATACTGGTTTCTTGGTTCTTCTTTTATAATAATCATTTAAATATTTCAATTCATAATAATTAAACGAAAGTATCATTTAACGAAAGAAAAATCAGATGATTATTCGAAAGTAAATGAAAATTAATGAAGTAAGTGTTTGAAATGTCCACCATTTTGTAAAATAGGTACACTTTACGGTTCTGGAACCCATACTTCTTATACAATTGCTTGTTTGGTCTCCTTGAATACCTTTCGAAACATTCTCAATTTTCTCGCGAGGTATCACTATTGTTGTATTTGTCATTTGTTCCGTTGAAACAAATTACAGAATCGAACTTTATTTTGAGATCATTACGATATAATTTGTGCAAGGCTTGGTATTCAAATTTGAAATCATTGTATTCGCGTCTGTTGACTATTTTATTAACAGCAGTTTTTGAAAAATTCCATTCACTGGCCACAGTTCTCGATTTTTTTCTGGGTTCGATTGAATTTGGGTCAGAACATTGATATCGTTAATAAACTTATTTTTTCTTACATACACACCATTAAATTTGGATGAGGGTCAAAATCATCTGAAAATCAACTTTGAATGACATTGTGTGATATATCGTTGAATTCAGCGTTAAAAGTTATTTCGAAAAATTTCATAAAATATGCAGGTCCGTATTGAAAAAAATGAGGTTGAGGGTGTCCCAGAGAGTTCGAAACGCTGGATACGAAATCTGAATACGTCAAATTGAGGATAATTTACTGTCGAATAAAAAATTCATGTAACATTTTTTGATAATATTTTAAATAAAGTGGGAAAAAAAGAAAAATCAAAATGACATAATTTACTTTTTTTATGATATCTCAATAACCGGCCCTGATAATCTCGATTTGTTTGAACTGCTTTATAATGCTTCTATGCATGCAATTTTTTCTCCATTTGACCGACCTTCTAACTCTTATGGCTTAAAAGCTACCAATACAAACCCATTAAAAAAGTGGCCACCCTGTAGACTTGTCTTGTTTGGTTTCCGAAATAGTTATTTAGTAATCTTCCATTCAACTCTTTCTTAGTACCTATCCTCTCAATTAATTTTTACTTTAATCTTTAATAACAGTAATTAATGATTTTTCAATACTTTCAATCGGTTTGTCAATCAGAAATGCTTGACTGTGTAGAAATAGAGTATAAAGTTCTAATAAAGAGTCAAAAAAAATCGGTTACAGCTTTTAAGGCCTTTTTTTCAGCTAAGAAATTTTTTTTCAATGGCACCCATAGCTTCAGCAAGCGTTCAATAGCTAGAACTAGTGAAAGCCATCGAATTCTAGAATAAGAAAGAACATTGCTGTAAGTTGTTTCTGCATACTCACGAAAACCTTTCATCGTTCGACCCTTACAAAAAATATCGAAAAATATTTGAAAATTTTAAGACCAATAGAATGCACAGAAATTAAAATCATATCGGCGGAAGTGGAAGCAGTATTGTGAAGTCTATGCGCTGGACAACCGATAGTTTCATTGTCGAATTAAAAAAAAACTCGCCTTTATTTTACTTCGAAGTAAGTACCGCACTGACAGCGAAAATATTTTATATGGAAATATTAAGGTACTCTAAGGATTCAATATAAAATAAAGTGATTGCATAAGACTATTTTTTTGAACAATTTTAATAATTTTATTTTCAATCCTTCGGTTTCTGAAAAATAATGTTTGAGCAACGGAAACAGCATTTCAGATTTATGATTACTGGAATCCGTTGAGATTCCATGAAAACAAATTTTGTCTCACCTACACTATATAAGGAAATATGAATCTCATAACGGTCAAATTACTGACCGGGACAATTGAATAACTAACCGGGACACGGGGACTCAATGGTCCAAACCGGGACATGTCCCGGCGTACCGGGACGTATGGCAGCTAATCGTGAATAACTTTATGATGCAGATACAAATCGACTAACATGTCGATGGCGTTATGTTCACAAATACCTAAACTTATTGTGTGACATCTACGTTATATTTATTTCTACTACCACTTACCGTTACAGCCATCTATTGCAAAACGGCGCGCCGTTGCCGCGGCGGAAGCAAAGTTGTACGCCTTATATAAATATTCATATGAATATCTAAATATGAATATTTTTGAGAGGTTAGGCTTGATATCGGTGTAATATGGGATTTGGTCCCATAGAAAAACTCGAAGCCCAAAATGGCGAACCCCCTCAAAATTTAAGGCTAGGACCGCCCTTGATTTGTCGTCATGAAAAGTTAGGATTTGCATCAAATATTTTCATGTGAGCAAGGGCGAAACGGTATATTCTAGGAAAAAAATCATATAGAATTCCAACCTAGAACCAGCATAGTATACCGAGTGAATCGTCTGAAATCAGCTAACGATACAAGGTTTCGGAAAAAAAGCTTTTATTTTCTAGCCGGATACCCAGTGAAGGATCTACCGGCATAGTGACGGGGTCCAAGGGGCGGAGCCCCTTCGGCGAGCAGAGCGAGTCAGAACCATAAACACTATTCACATTTTCAGCCGCCTGGCTTGCATTTTCACCTTTATCAAAGAAAAACTCTAAAATATAGCTTATTTTCTCTCTGCAAGTGTCTTGCTTTGACGCGTGCTCAAACTTAACTGAGTCAACTAATCACAAAACTGTCGGAAAAGTTTTTGTAGTATGAAATCTCATCTTACTAACGCCCTAATGGAACCCAATCGGACTTTTAGAACGCAAGATATAGATAACTAAAGAGTTGGTAAATGCTACAAAAAATTTAATTCAATTTGTTGCCGAAAATATAAATAAGGTAACAAACGTTTCATGGATTATTGCTAAGAAGAAAGGTGACTTCCCTATGTGAAAATGTAATGATTTCATACTTTTTGAAGTTAAAATCATTTGCATTATAGTCAAAAAACACTTTCTGTAACTTGCCTAAATGTTACATCTATCTTAATGAAAGCTTAAACAATTATTGATACCAATGAACCAACCCCTATTCTTCTATATAATTAATGGCATAGAGTGGGATGATAGATCAATTTGAAACTTTCCCATACATGCAAGGAAGTCTTGACCTTTCGAATCACAATGTAACAAATTGAATTCACGATATTTTTATTTTTAACTTAACGTACCGTACTTTACAACGTATTGAAATTACGCTAGGTGCGGTTCTTCGCTTGCTTAGGATTTTTTTCGTTTTTAAGTTTGACCTTTATTTGATTCATGGAATACGTACGGTTGTAATCACGTCTTGTACAGGTGGATTTATGAAGATTTGTGCAGATTACGGATTCAGTGTACAGTCGATTGGAATTTAAATCAACTATACTACATCACGTTTCACATTTTCCATTTTGAGATTTTTTTTTCATTTTATGTTGTCGAATGATGATGAGAATTATGATTAATGAAATTGGAGAAGCATTGATATGTAAAGGGTGTTTTTTTTAGAGCTATGGAACTTTATAATGCAATAAAACAACGATGGATTATTCGATTGACATGAATTTTATTTATCCGCAAGATAATCTCGTGGCATAACATTTTAAATATGATTTCTGGCTCGGATGTAGTCCAATCTGGACGTCCAATTTTCGATGACTTTTTCGAACATTTGTGGCCGTATATCGGCAATACCACGGCGAATGTTGTCTTCCAAATGGTCAAGGGTTTGTGGCTTATCCGCATAGACCAATGACTTTACATAGCCCCACAGAAAGTAGTCTAGCGGTGTTAAATCACAAGATCTTGGAGGCCAATTCACAGGTCCAAAACGTGAAATTAGGCGGTCACCAAACGTGTCTTTCAATAAATCAATTGTGGCACGAGCTGTGTGACATGTTGCGCCGTCTTGTTGGAACCACAGCTTCTAGACATCATGGTTGTTCAATTCAGGAATGAAAAAAGTTAGTAATCATGGCTCTATACCGATCACCATTGATTGTAACGTTCTGGCCATCATCGTTTTTGAAGAAGTACGGACCAATGATTTCACCAGCCCATAAAGCGCAACAAACTTGAGGATTAGCTTCACTCCAAATGCGGCAGTTTTGTTTGTTGACGTAGCCATTCAACCAAAAGTGCGCTTCATCGCTAAACAAAATAAAAAGGACGTAGTGCGCGATACGTTTTCCGCACACAACCATTATTTTCGAAATAAAATTGCACTATTTGCAAGCATTGTTCAAGCGTGAGTCTATTCATGATGAATTGCCGAACCAAACTGAGAATAAATCACTTAACAGCTGTTGAATCGGTCACCATCTTGAACAGTAATGCCAACTTAAAGTTATACCTCGAAAAAAAAACACCCGTTAGTTTTGGCACGAACCAATCCGAAAATATATAACCAAAATGATTTACAATAAATTAGTATTGTGAACTGGAGTTATATCACCTTCTCCGTCTTTTAGCTATACATATTAACATATTCTCAAAGTAATGGAATTTAAAACACCATTCTGATTTATGTGAACATAAAACGCTTCAATAAAATTTACTGCGTTTCTTTATTTAGAACATTGTTTTTCTCGTATTGACAAACACATTCACCTTCCAACAGTATTCTATAGAAAACAGCGATCGATTCATTCACTTATTAATCTTTGAAATAACTTTCACATTATAATGGGAATACACAAAAACTCATTTATATTCAGCAATTTTCTCGTTATTTTTTTCCAATCTACGAGTATGTATTCTCTTATAACATTATCCGATTAGTATAAATGTAAAAATTACCGATAAATCAATCGTGCTACTTGCAAAATTGCATAATAACACACGTTTGATTCATACATCGAATGAGCACTACCTTGTTTCAATGCAAATTCTTCTGGTATTGATATTCTGGTAGTAAACAACAGGAATGAATCTGAAAGAATATGCGAATATAATATAATAGTGAAGTAAGCTGTTCACCTTATGCAAATAAGCAATAAATGAAGTGTTATTATTTCTGTGGCGGTCATCGAGCTTTGCTTGTAGTGTTGAGTTCTTGAAAACATACATCAGAGCTATTTTTGTAATCAGAATGAGAAAACTTCGATTTCAGTGAAGGGCTATAAAGAATTATTCGAGATGATCTGAAATGAAAGAAAAAGAATAGCTTCAATTGTGATAGCCTACAGAATATTTTGGAGGCCACTCATAGAGTAATAAACATAAATAGAGGGAGTATACGCAATTTTTACATGTCCCCAACATGGTTAGATTACGTTGTCGCATTGTGATATACACTGCGCAAAAAATTAACGCACATTATGGAAATCTCAAATTTATTTTACAACTGAAGGTGTTCTCAATGATAATTATTTTTATCAGAATTATGCATGCATATGTTATCCACTTTCAACGTTTTTCTTCAATACATATGTTTTTTCCCAGTAGGAATAAAAAAAGATGAGATTATCAGATTTTGAATGTATTGGCTCCATTCTGAAATCAGTTGTTCTCGATCAATTGTAGTGATCAATAGTTTTTCTTTCGTTTGATTTTCTACACTCGATCGCTATGCAACGCGAAACACGCAATTTGACCCAAGAGGAATGTGCCCAAGCGGTAGTTTTGCGAGAAGAAGGGTGGACATACACAAGAATTGCAGAAAGGTTTGGAGTTTCCCATACAAGTATGTCCATAATGTTGCAGCGATTCAGGGAGACAGGTATGAATGTCCGAAGACCAGGACAGGGTAGACCACGGGTAATAACTGCCATTCAAGAACGTTACTTGAGAGTTTCTTCGTTGAGACAACGGTTTTCAACCGCTCGCCAATACGACAATACGAATTCGCCTCAGAGAATATGATTTAAGGCCTCGTGTCGCGGCAAGAGGCCCAGCTCTTACCCCAGCCCATCGAAGGGCGCGTTTGGATTTTGCGAGAGAGCATATCCATTAGGAAGAGGCTGATTGGGAAAGAGTGCACTGAGCATATCTTTCATGTGGACGTCTGTATACAAGGGACGTCGATCACAATGGTAGAGGCAGAATCTAGACTCATCTGTGAAGAGAACTCTTTCCCAATCAGCCTCTTCCCAATGGATATGCTCTCTCGCAAAATCCAAAAAAAAATGATATAGTCTCCCTCTATCTATATTTATTACTCTGAGAGGCTCTGACGGGTCCATCAAATTCTTATAAAATACTCTAAGTCAGTGTAAGTGGTAAGGTAGGGTTAGATTAGGATAGAGAGGTTAACAAATTGCAAAATTGCCGAAACAAAATTTCGTGATAGATTGATCACGATAATAGCCCCATTTGTAAAACCTATTAGGTGGAATCTTGCAAAACAACCGAGAATAGAATTATCAATTTTATTTGGACTGGTGATACGAACCGTTAAAAATTGCTAATTTGACGTGCTTCTCTAAATTCAGAGAAAGAATTTGTTTTGCGTGTACTTAAGCGTCAACTGAACTCCTGACGACTTTGCGATATTAAGTATCAGCTAAATTTAGACGGCTAGATTCAAAACAACCTCACTTCCTTGAGCAGGAGTTCTCAACTTTTCTAGAAGCGCGAATTTCTCTTGAATAGTGATAATCATTTGAAAATCATTGGTATAATTCAATTTGAATGGAGTAATTTTTGTTTTTTCAACGTTATTAATGGTCTACACAGTAGTATCTGGTATCTTTCAGATATTTTACCAAACATCAACTGATTATTAAACATTTTAAATAGTTTCCTCAACTTTATTTTTCACTCTTACTAGAAATGGATGTGTCAGTCAAGAGCTTGTGTGAGCTGAAAGCCCTAAGTTGTTCATCATTTATAGTCTCGGTTTTAGAATTCTGTGTTTTGTATATTTGGAATCATAGTTGTCTCTAAAGTTTTCTGTTTTGGTTCATTTCGTCTATATAAAGATGACAAATAATGATGGACCTAGATTAGATCCTTGAGTAACGCCAATATTGAGTTAAAACTCGTAAGAATTGAAACCATCATTTTAGAATACAAAGCCTTTAAAATTAGGTTTTTGAGCCGAGTATGGTTTTAAACGATCTGATTCAATTCTTCAACAACGGTGATTTTGAAGTCTAAGACCAGCATGGCGGTGGAAGAGAGAAGGTTTTCAAAGATGCAGAATTGGAGGCATTACTTGATCAAGACTCGTGTCAAACGCAACAAGATTTGGCAGGATCATTGGGAGTGACGCAACAAGCCATTTCAAAATGCCTGAAAGTCATGGGAATGATTCAGAAACAAGGTAATTGGGTGTCATACTAGTTGAAGCCAAGAGACGTTGAACGGCATTTGATTGCTTGTGAACAGCTGCTTGCAAGGCAAAGACGGAAGGGATTTCTGCATCGCATTGTGACTGGAGACGAAAAATGGGTTCATTACGATAATCCCAAGTGCAAAAAATCATTGGGATATCCCGGCCCTGCTTCGACGTCGACGGACAAACAGAATATTCTCGGTTTCAAGGCCCTGCTCAGTATTTGGTGGGACCAGCTCAGAGTAGTGTACTATAAGTTGATAAAACCGACTGAAACAATCACAGGTGATCGTTATCGAACGCAATTAATGCGTTTGAGCCGAGCATTGAGACACAAACGGCCGCAATACAACGAGAGACGTGATAAAGTATTTTACCAGCATGACAATTCTCGGCCTCATGATCCGAAAGTGGTCAAGACATACTTGGAAACGTTGAAATGGGAAGTTTTACTCCACCCACCGTATTCTCCAGATATTGCTCCCTTGGACTATCACTTGTTTCGATCAATGACACACGGCCTGGCTGACCAGCACTTTCGGTGTTGATCGAGAACAATTGATTTCAGAATGGAGTCATACATTCAAAATCTGATAATCTCATCTTTTTTTATTCCTGCTGGGAAAAAACATATGTATTGAAGAAAAACGTTGAAAGTGGATAACATATGCATGCATAATTCTGTTAAAAATGATTATCATTGAGAACACCTTCAGTTGTAGAATGAATTTGAGATTTTCATAATGTGCGTTAATTCTTTTGCGCAGTGTATTATGAATGACGAGCGCTCAAAAGCTCAGCCAGCGCTGATTCCGAATGATTTCAATGTTAATAACCATTTCTCGATCTGTTTACTTCCCTCGGGACCCTTACGCAACTCCAAACCCTTAAAAAACCCACCCCCCAAGTCGAGAAAATCATAAAAACCCAAAGCGACGTAAAAACGACCGGCAAAACTCTAGATGAAAAATGTAATCGGCCGTCTTTTTGCATCTCGCGCGCCTCTTCCTCCTTTTTAAAACCCCGTCACTTCCACGGCTCACGCGATACAAGACGGGAATTAATTTCCTGCAAATTATTCGTCTAAAGAAGAAGAAGAAGAAAAAAAAATCGCGCGGCCAAATGGAACGATATCACTCCGAATTAATTCCTCCGCTAGATGGCGCGGTGCGATTCCCGATATTCGCTATGATTTAGGGCCGATCTTTCGTGTCTTCTCCTTCTTGCAGTCGGAGAGGGGGCGTGGTGGGGGGAGAAATGAGATTTATCGGGTTCTTTTCGTTGAGACGGCCGGTTATGGGCATTGGCGTAGACAGGGGGTCATAAGTATTGTTTGTTTATCTGCTCGATGATTTTCCTGTTACTGCCAAGTGTAATATTGTTTTTCCAATAACCTAAGAAATAATGATCTCGCAGAAATGAGAAAATAAATAAGGACATAAAAACCCATGAGAATCATTCCAACAGAATGTCCACCTTCTGTTGGAGCGATTCTCATGGGTGCTTCCTAAGGCGACAATGCCCTGTGAGGAATTCAGTGAGGAGGTGTAGCATATTTTACTCGGATCCAAATACTTCTTGGATCTCGTAGAGTCAAAGTTTCGAAGAAACTTTTTGGAATGACCCAAACCAGGAAGATTTCTCTTTCGGTTTCTTACTTCTCCTGAAACTCTTTCTTGTAAGTACATTTGCCAACGCCACAGAAACGTTCCGGGACGATGAAAGGAGTTTGTGCTCCTTTTCTGGCAAGTGTGTTGGCCTCTTCGAACTTCGACTTAACTAGTACCTAGTCGTTTGCAACTTACACACTCGTATAGTACTGATGTCTTTATTCCACTTGTAAAGTCAATAACAATTACTTTTAATCAACATCAGGATAACTCCTTCTGTCAACGCATTCAATCACAGATACGACGAATAGAGGTCTGCCCAACAAGGAGGACACAGATTTCAAGCTTATAAAGGGTGTTTTTTAGAGCTATAGAACTTTAAATTGCAATAAAACAACGATGGATTATTCGATTGACATGAATTTTATTTATCCGCAAGAAAATCTTGTGGCATTATATTTAAAATATAATTTCTGCCATATGACCGTCACGGCTGGCTCGGATGTAGTCCAATCTGGACTTCCAATTTTCGATCTCTTTTTCCAACATTTGTGGCCGTATATCGGCAATAACACGGCGAATGTTGTTTTCCAAATAGTCAAGGGTTTGTGGCTTATCCGCATAGACCAATGACTTTACATAGCCCCACAGAAAGTAGTCTAGCGGTGTTAAATCACAAGATCTTGGAGGCCAATTTACAGGTCCAAAACGTGAAATTAGGCGGTCACCAAACGTGTCTTTCAATAAATCGATTGTGGCACGAGCTGTGTGACATGTTGATCCGTCTTGTTGGAAACACAGCTCCTGGACATCATGGTTGTTCAATTCAGGAATGAAAAAGTTAGTAATCATGGCTCTATACCGATCACCATTGACTGTAACGTTCTGGCCATCATCGTTTTTGAAGAAGTACGGACCAATGATTCCACCAGCCCCTAAAGCGCACCAAACAGTCAGTTTTTCTGGATATAACGGTGTTTCGACATACACTTGAGGATTAGCTTCACTCCAAATGCGGCAGTTTTGTTTGTTGACGTAGCCATTCAACCAGCAGTGCGCTTCATCGCTAAACAAAATAAAATGGACTTAGTGCGCGATACGTATTCCGCACAGAACCATTATTTTCGAAATAAAATTGCACTATTTGCAAGCGTTGTTCATGCGTGAGTCTATTCACGATGAATTGCCAAACCAAACTGAGAATAAATCACTTGACAGCTGTTAAATCGGTCGCCATTTCGAACAGTTATGCCAACTTAAAGTTATATACCTCAAAATATCACCCGTTATAATAACAACAATTACAACTTCCCGTCTAGTGAAGACTGAAACTATCACACTTCCCAGCTCCCCCAAAAAAAATCCTACTACGCCACTGCCGACGTTTGCAAAAACGCAAGTGAGGCAAATGGGAGCTTTTCGCCCGGCTACATTGGCTATTTGCTTGGTCTGAACTTTTCCGATGAAATTGGTCAGGGTTTCTGTGTATGCCGTATGTGCGCTCGGAGTTAATGCATACCCCGACCCTCAACCATCGGCCTAGGCCGGGCAGGCGGTTCGACGCTGGGTTTTATATCCTTTTTTCGTCGGGATATAGCGGAACGGCGGTTCTATCGGCGGAATTGATCGACGGGAACGACGGAAAAGAACTTCGAGCTTTATTTACTGCGCGGAGGCTGCCGAATTGTTTGATGGAGCGAGGTGTACGGTGATTCGTATGGGAAACGGGTGAAAGATGGTGATTTAGGGATGGTCAAGGAGTTGAGGGAAGGCGGAGCGTTTTTATTTATGGCTTTTCGATTCTGTTGCCTTTCTGGAGATGAGTAACAGATGTTGGGTCTGTCCAAGTTATGATTACTCTATTTTATTTCAAGGAATTGTTTCGTTTCAAAAACTCTTTAGCGCTGACTCCATCTCCACAAAACTTCTTGACTATAACAAGAACAAAGCATAAGTGGTACATAACATAAGCGTACAACTTTGCTTTCGCCATTTTTCCCGAAATTCGGGGGTTTATTGTGAAAAACTGGCTATACATTTATGATTCAAAGTATTGCCGGGATATCCCCATGATTTGTTACTATCGTAATGAACCCATTTTTCGTTTCCAGTCTTAATTCGATGCAGAAATCACTTCCGTCTTTGCCTTGCAAGCAGTTAATCACAAGAAACAAACGTCGTTCAACATCTCTCGGCTTCAACTCGTACGGCACCCAATTTGCTTGTTTCTGAATCATTGCCATGACTTTCAGGCATTTTGAAATGGCGTGTTGTGTCACTTCCAATGATCCTGCCAATTCTTGTTGCATTTGACACGAGTCTTGATCAAGTAATGTCTTCATCTCTGCATCTTCGAAAACCTTATCTCTTCCACTACCATGCTGACCTTGGATGTCAAAATCACCGTTCTTTAATCGTTGAAAACACTCTCGGCTAAACTAAAAGCGACCTCACCATAGGTATTTGAGAGCATTCGATGAGCCGCAGATTCCGTCATATTAAAGCAAAGAATTAAAACCTGTCGCAATAACGAGAATTTGGCTCTTAATCTGACATGTTTAATCGATAATAACTTTATGATGCAGACACAAATCGACTAATATTTCGATGGCGTTATAAGAGAAGTGAAGTGAATAAGAGTAAGCCTTAAATTGCAATTTTTGAATTGTCCGCCATGTGACCTGTTATAATGACAAATTGATTTTGTCTCATTAAAACAACTTCAGTAAATATTTTTATACCATTCTTCAACGATATCTACAATATTATACAGCCAACTGGGAAAACCAAAAAAAAAAAACAAATTTCATATTCCTATATTTTGTTTTTCTTCCCAACTTTTCTCGCATTTCTTTCCTCTCGCATTCCCTAGTGTCCAGAACTGCCCTGTTATTCATTCCGCGCAAGGTTATATTCCCGAAAATTAATTTTTCCACCGAAAAAGTTTAAATTAGTTTCCGCGGGGCGCAAAACTTCCCATCCCTTGTAGGTAAATAATGACCCTAGGCGATAATTCAGAGTAGGCGGCGATCATCATAAAGCACCCGTTAATCCTGGGAAAAAAGCCCTCATCAGCGAAAGATCGCCGAACTTCGCGAAATATTCCGATAGGGCAAGGGCGTAGAAATGGGAGGGGACTGGAGGTAATTACCCCCCCAAGATTTTCAAAATATAAAATTTCAGAAATCTCACAAAGACGAAGAACGATAATTTGTCCATAAAATGAACGAATAATAATCATTTTACTTTCCTTCTAATCGACACGTCAGTAAAAAATCGAACCCCTTTACGGTTTATGAGTTTATTATAGCTTTCAAGATGAGTACTTTTATTGCACTACGAGCTCGTCTTTGTCCGAGGTTTATTATTTCCTTTTATCTATCCACTTTCTCGGCATCACCCTTATTTACCATCTGTGATTTTTGCATTCGTCATCGGTATACATTTACCCGTTGTTTTTGTTTTTTTGTATCTTCTCGTCACAAAATTTCAATATGTAGTTATCAAAGAATTGAACTGAGTTATTCACAATTCAAAATTGTCTAGGCTGTGTTGTACAATTTATTGTGTTTCATTCAAATTGCAATTCATTTGTGAAGACATCAGTTTTCCTAAATTGGAGGTACAAATGAAAATGACAGACTTCTTGGATCATTTCAAGAAGAAAAATCCTATAACATGAGTCCGCAAATGCTTTGTTTTTGAGGTTCAGGTATTAAAGTTCAAGTTTTTCTCTCATAGCACCTTCTCTTCACAAGATATTCAACTTGAGTTGGTAAAGATATTCCAATTTAAAGTTTTCAACATGTGATATCCTAATTTTGAATGCAAATCACAGGGTGAATTTTTTCTGGAAGGGTGCCCGCTTCTGTCCTCCAGAATTATTTTGTTGTGAACCACTGGTAGTTTAGAAAAATTAAAAAAGAAACTCGGGTTCTGTACTACTCTCTTTGATTTGTTGTAGTTATTCCGAGTAATTTGGTTCAAACTTCGTTATCAAATCTCTTGTTCTCACATTATACACTGTGTTCGTAAAGTATGGAACAAATTCATTTTTAGCTAAACAGACCATTTTAAGAAATAATCCTGAAACACGTTAATTTTTTATTTCAATTCACCGTATCTCAAAATTATAATCTAATATACAGGGTGAATTACTTTCGAGTAATGACGTCATCGTCATTTTCTTTAAATGGAACACCCCCATTTTGTCTCAATTTTCCGATTACTCTAGCTGAACTGATTTCAAAAATGTATCACATGTTGATTCCAATTGGAACAGAGTGGACAAAAATACAATAGTTTTGTGTGTGCTCATAAAGTAACGCGTAACATTCTTTATTAGTTAAATAAACAATATTATTAAAAATACTTATTGTCTAGCGGCAATTGGTTTGAATGTAATACCCTGTAGTTTGTTACATTTTTAGATTAATAAATATGAGCTGTTTCCAAACATGTTTGGTACTTGTGGTCTAGCTGCCAGAATATGGAAGAAATTATTTCTTATTTTATACATTTTTATTAATCTAAAAATGTAACAAACTACAAGGTGTTACATTCAAACCAATTACCGCTAGACAATATGTATTTTTGATAATATTGTTAATTTAGCTAATAAAGAATGTTACGCGTTACTTTATGAGCACAAACAAAACTATTGTATTTTGTCGACCCTGTACCAATTGAAATCAACATGTGATACATTTTTGTAATCAGCTCAGCTAGAGTAATCGGAAAATTGAGACAAAATGGGGGTGTTCCATTTAAAAAAAAATGACGGTGACGTCATTACTCGAAAGTAATTCATCCTGTATATTAGATTATTATTTTAAAATACGGTATATTAAAATAAAAAATCGACGTGTTTCAGGATTATTTCTTAAAATGGTCTGTTTAGCTAAAAATGAATTTGTTCCATACTTTACGGACACAGTGTATAAAGGAGAAAAAGAGGTTTGATAACGAAGTTTGAACCAAATTACTCGGAATAATTTTTTTTATCACCAATTTGATTGTTCTTATCTTATTCTGGGTGTTCCTAAATTGGTGTTACGTAGGAAAATGGATAATTTTAAGAATAAAATGGTCCATAAATAGGAGCCCCCAAACGCTTTGTTTTCGAGATACAAGGCGTTTCTGTAGTCCTACTTTTATGTGATGCTTAACCAGTTTATCGACTTTTTATTAATTTTCGCTACAGAGTTGGTAAATAAGTACCCTAACTTAAAATTTATTTATTTATCGCAGCTACCTACTTGATCTTCATAATAATTTGGATTTTTTTTTTAAATCGATTGCAGATACGACAAAACTACAACAAACCAAAAAAAGTAGTACTGAACCAGAGTTTCTTTTTAAAATTATCTAAACTACCAGTGGTTCACAAAAAAATAATTTCGGAGGAAAATAGCGGGCATCCTTCCAGAAAAAATTCACCCTGTAGATTTGCATTTAAAATTAGTAAATCACATGATGAAAACTTCAAATTGGAACATCTATGACAATGTCATCAAAAATTTTTTTTCTATTACCCCCTCCAAGAAATGAAAAGATCTACGCCCTTACGACAGGGGGCGCTAAAGTTCGAAAAATCGGCCGGCTCGTTCGACCGTTAAATCCAGCCTAACGATTAATCCTAGATTAAGCCTGAAAACTGCGATCTACAACGAGGATTAAAACGTTGGAAAAACCCTCGTAATGAAGCGGCTTGTTTGACGAGAACTGTTAAGGGGTGGGGGACATCATAATTCAAAAATGGAAATGATTCGGCCGGGTCCCACGACATTGTCATGCAAATTGGCCCTTCGAGCCGGATATTCGGCTGGAATTCGGCGATATCCGGGCTATCCGGAGGAATCCCGAGACTTGGATTCTGGACTGAATTGAATTTTCTTCGTTGAGAATGTTGGAGATAAAAAATTTCGTCTTTGTGATGGAGGGGATTTTTTTTAAGGGATTTTGAGAGTTTAGTCGTGAGGAATCGGGGGAGTTGATGTTGCGTATTTATTTTGGAAAGTATTGCAGTGATTTCTCGGTGGTGCTGATGAGTCTAGGTGTGAGGTAGTGGAAACTTTGGTATTAACAATGAAGAAAACATTTTTGGTCTCGAAAATTTTTATGTATCTAATTGAGAAATGTGTTTCAGAGTGTTCTGGAAATTTTGGTGTCTGTCTGCCTCTAGATTGATAGATATATTTATTAGAATTACATCATATTACAAACAAAGTATCGAATAAAACGTAGAAATACTAACGAAGATGACAGATTTCTCGGATCATTTGAAAAAGAAAGTCCAATAAGCAGGGGCAAACGCTTTATTCTTGAGATACAGGATGTTGAAGTTTATTTTTTTGAGTAATTTCTCATAGCACCTTCCCATCAAAAGATATTTAACTTTGGCATAGATATACCTATATATATCTAATTGAAGAATAAAGTCGTTTTGAATTGAATTGAATTGAATATACCAATTCATTAGGCCAATTAGAAATGAGTACCGAAGACAGCGAACGCACTGGACACCCAAAAGAGGCTGTCATCCACGAAAAAATCGAAAAAGTTCACTAAATAATATTGAATGACCGTAAAGTGGAGTTGATCGAGATAGCAGACATTGTGAAGATATCATCTGAACGTGTATATCATATCTTTCACTAATATTTGTACATGAGAGAGCTGTGTGCAAAATGGGTGCCGCGCGAGCTCGCAATCGATCAAAAGCAACAACGTGTTAAAGATTCTGAGCAGTGTTTGAAGCTGTTTGAGCAATAAACCTAAATTTTTGCGACGATATGTGACAATAGATGGAACATGGCTCCATCATTTCACTCCAGAGCCCAATCGACAATCACCTGAGTGGACTTCATACGATGAACCGAATCCAAAGCGAGGAAAAACAGCTGGCAAGGTTATGGCATCAGTATTCTGGGATGCGAAAGGTACAATATTCATTGATTACCTCCAAAAGGGCCAGACCATCAACAGCGATTATTATATAGCGTTATTGGATCGTTTAAAGAATGAAATCGTTAAAAAACAGCCCCATTTGAAGGAAAAAAAAGGTGCTGTTTCATCAAGACAATGCGCCGTGTCACAAATCAATGAAAACAATGGTACAATTGCATGAATTGGGCTTCGAATTTCTTCTGCATCCACCGTATTCGCCAGATCTCGCCCCCAGTGACTTTTTTCTGTTCTCAGACCTCAAAAGAATACTCGCTGGAAAGAAATTTAGCGCCAATGAAGAAGTAATCGCCGAAACTGAGGCCTATTTTGAAGCGAAAGACAAATCGTACTAGAAAAATGGTATCGAAAAGTGGAGGATCGGTATAATCGCTGTATCCCCCTCGAAGGCAACTATGTTGAAAAATAAAATCGAATTTTGCCAAAAAAAAAAAAAATGTGTTATACTATGGTAGATCTGGGACTGGCCTGTTACAGGGTGTTAAAGTTTATTTTTTTAAGTATATTCTCATAGCACTTTTAACACCCCAAGATTTTTGACTTTGGCATAGATATACCAATTTAAAGTACTATAATTTTTGAATTGGTGTAGTTTTGTCGTATCAACTACCGATTTCGAAAAAAAAATTTCGAACAATTCTTTTCACCTTTTCCAATTGTAGTTCAGATAAAATGTGTTTTTTTTTCCGGTTAGGACAGGAATTATCTGAAATAACCTAGTCGAGCTTCCTGTAAAATTTCGTGTTAATAGCGTCATCAGAACTATGAAAAATTCAAGCAGAATATGAAGAAAAAAACCACTGATATAAATCCAAGACCTTTTGAGTGCTCATTCATTGATTCGACAATTGCGCCCTTGGAGACCACATATGCATATATGTATCTCCAAAGACGATGGCTACAACTCTTTAGCCGTTGGGTTTAAATTTTCTAATGAAACATTCCATGAATTTCATTGAAATCTTCATTATTAAAAAATGCGCGAAAACCGATATTGCAATCTCGTCTGGATACTATTCATAAACTCCTACGCGAGTATTTTATGCGATTTTACGAGTCTCGCAAGGTCTGCTATGTTTGTTTGGCCGATGTCCACTGAGGCTAAAGGAATCGTGGCTACTTCCTGATAGTTTACTATAAATCCGATATTTTTAGTGTACGCATGAATAAAAAAGCTTCAACAAAACACCAACGTTACCGGATATCTTGTGTATCATTATCGCTTGGATCAGCGTTTCGTTTTCTATTTTTTCAACTGGAAGATTAATCGCTTTATTTGCTTTTTTAATTATAGAAATGATCGACTAGAAATTGGATCATTTTATAACACCATATTTGGTTGAATGTAACAGCATTTAATGCTGGTTGCAGGTATTCAAGGTGACAAATAAATAATCGAATATAATGTAGACATATAACTTATGTCTTAAAGGTTTTGGCACAAATTTCAGTTGTATGAAAAAATTTTAATAATTCGAAATGTCGAGTCGACTTTGAAAAGAACAGTCATTCAATGATTTGTCATTATAATAGTAATTCAGTTTACCCATAGAGTAATAAACATAGATAGAGGTAGAGAGATATACACAATTTTTTCATGTCCCCAACATGGTTCGATTACGTTGTCGGATTATGCTTATTTTCAAATCCATAATTTAACTATATCATTATGAATGTATATTATATTGAATGAAATATATTTATTTGAGTGATTACCGATTAAATATGAAAATTTGAATATTTGGAATCCGTATTTTTCCTAATTTTCGAATTTAAAATAAGCAGAATATTTATTATATTCTATATCTACCTGTTAAAATCCACGGTTTGGCAACTTTTGCTCTCCTAGTGTCATCGGTTGTTTTACGTCGTTTGCCGCGCTTAAAGTTTGTTTCTATAATATATTTAGGTATTTATTTCTATATATGTATTTTGAGTTACTATGAAACGTTGATTTACTATGGGACATAAGAAGGGCGTTCTTTGAGGAGAAACTCACGAATTGAGTGTAATATCGTATCACTGATATGCTTTCATTTTCTCGCACTTCATGTCAAATTTGATAGTTCAAGTTGGGGACTAAATTTGCCTACTGAAAATGACATAACTTTCTCTATCTATGTTTATTACTCTGAGAGTTTACCAAATCGATTGCGTCGTAATTGCTTATAAATTGGAGCTAAGAAAGTGTTTATAATTTAGTTGAGCAAATGCCTAAAGCTCAAATATTTAAATTTTTCGAAAATCAAAATGTTTCGAGGAGAATGATATATTATGCAATTGCAGAATGTGAGGAAGGTTTACCATGTCTAAAAGTGGAATTGTTTACTGGACATAGAGCAAATCAGTTAATCGAAAGTGCCTAGAATAAAATTGGAAAGTCATTGAGAAAACTATCACAGCGTTAAGGTGTTTCCAAGGATACAATTTGCAGAGAACTGAAGAGAATAGGTGTTAGGTATCGTAGGACAAAGAAATGTCGAAAATATACGTCAAATCACTTAAATCGCCTTTTAAGGCGCATTCTTTTTGTCAATTATAAAGTAGTCGCCATGGATGATGAAAAATACTTTACGTATTTTCGAAATTAAAGGAAACGACGAATATTACACTGACGATATCGAAAATGTCCAGACAATGTGAAATACGAGCAAAAGGCCAAATTTGCTGATAAATTTTTAGTTAGTAACATTAGAAAAAGCGGATTTCAAGTAAAATTCGAACTGTCCAAGGTTCGATAAGATATATACCTTCTGCTCAAACTTATTATGAAAGTCTGCCGAAAAATCATGCTTTCTTTTAAAAATTGCATGTACCGAAATTTTTGGGACATACGTTATATCGGATATATGCCGTTAAGTTGGTGAATGCAGGTGTTGGTTTGTCCTCATGTTTTAAATTTTATTGTGACCTGAAATAAGAAAATTATATACTTTAAGATTCTTGGTGTGATTTAACTGCAGTATTCTCCTGGTAGTATATACATATGACATTTCATTAGCTTCCTGCACAAATCCCCACCGTTTTACAACCTCCGCCTAATCTCCGACTACGTCATTGCCCTGTCAAATATCTCATCATGACAGGGACGAATCCAATTCGTTTTTAGTGCCGAGCAAGCATAAAACAGCCAGGCGTTGGGGGGGGGATAAGGGTAGCTAGCCACCCTACGTGTGAATTTAATTTCATGCTGATATTCTAACGAACATTCAGATCATAACATCTCAGCGTGGATGTGCACCCTGACAATAAAAATGGAGTGAAAAGGTAGTAAAAACTAATATATTCACGCGGCAAGGCCAAGTGGCCTAGAGAATACGGTATCTCTGCGGCCAGAGATTAATGTAAGGCCGTCTTTGGCCTAAACAAACGATGGCTGGGTGCTAAATGCTGCTAGGGTCGTAAATTCGATATTTTATCCTCGTTGCTTTCACGTTTTGTCGTCTATAAAAGCCAGGCACAGACGAATACGTGTCAATCTCTCTGCTTCCAGATATCCCCCAAGGGCTGTGACGTACCCTGGAGACCCTGAGATTAAAAAGGTTCTTGAACAATCGGAACGTTATTCGGTGGTCGAATCAATTTCTTGACGACCCACGTATTCGGAGATTAGAGGGAGGGGGGATAATGGGATTGGATGAAATGGATCATGGTGTAGGATGGAACTGAGAAAAATGCAGCTAATGTTTGTTAATTTGTAGACGTTTCTCGTTGAAGAGTGGATGAAATTTCCAATATAATGATCAGACAGCATTATGTCTCTCTAAATTTGTTGCAGATACTATCGTGATCTCAGAGTAATAAACAGAAAGAGGGAGCATATGTCCTTTTCAGTAAGCAAATTTTGTCCCCAACATGAACTATCAGATTTGACAAGAAACGCGCGGATACGAGACGATGTTTCACTCAATTCGCGAGTTTCTTCACAAAAAACGCACTTCTTATGTCCCATAGTGAATCAATGTTTCATATTAACTCAAAATATATTGAAATAAATACCTAACTATATTAGAAATTCATAAAACAAACTTCAAGCTCGCCAAACGACGTGAAACAATCGATGACACTTGGAGAGCAAAAGTTGCCAAACCTTGGATTTCAGCAGGTAGATACAGAATAGTTATTTATAATACAAGTGCAGAAGGCATTGATATTCTTCCACGAGTTCAAAATTCAAAAACGAGCCACGAAGTGGCGAGTTTTGGAATGAACGAGTGGAAGAATGAGCCTTCTGTACGAGTATTATACATTATTTTCTCTAATTCATTGCATTTTCATTGAAATTAATGAAATATTTCCATAAATATAATTTAGTGATTTTTGCATTGAAAAATGTTGGTTGGCAGAACTGATTTCTTTAAGGCAATTTAATGAATTGACAGATAAAGCCGTAGCGGAAAGTTCAGAGTGCCAACATAGAATAATAAAATATAACCATGAAAACTGTGCGTTTCTGATATATTCTCGCACGATTTTGTTCTACAAGATGTGGAAGAATGAACGGAATAACCACAGAATTAGAGAAAATAATAAATATTCTGCTTATTCTAAATTCGATAATTAGTAAAAATATCGGATTCCATATATTCAAATTTGCATATTTAATCGGGAATCACCTAAATAAATATATTTCATTCAATATAATATACATTCATAATGATATAGTAAAATTGTGGATTTGAAAATATATCACAATCCGACAACGTAATCTAACCATGTTGGGGACATGTGCAATTTGCGCATACTCCCTCTATCTCTATTTATTTCTCTATGATGGTGATTAATTCAATGAAAAAAACTTTTTCTGCAGAAATATACAAAAAATGTGAGTCCTCGTCCATTTATTCCATAAGAATTCCATTAACTCAAGAACCGTTGAGTTTTTATTTTACCCAAGGTATTCATATTGCTGAAATTTTCATTAAATGAGCTATCTAATGGTGTACAAATATACTGGGTGTTCCATTTGAATTAAGGAAGTAGAAGTCTGTTTCCGGTGTAACAGGGAGTTGTAGAGATTTGAAAATAACTTATGGAGAAATATAATTGTCTCAAACCCCAATTTTCCAAGCACAAAATTATGATTAGTTTTCTATAAACGTCTAATAAGCCATCGCGGTGAATCACCCTGTATATAAAACTACGATCTTATCAAAGGAGCAGAATAAGAGGTATCCAACTAAAAAGTCAAAGGTGGTCACAAAGGAACAACAGAAACCGCACAAAAATCTCCAGGTTTAGTTCTTCGTCACTGAAACTGAATGCAGTTTCTGATGAGCAAAATTATGTCTATATTGATGTAATAGAAATAAGAGAATAAGGTGTTAGGGAATTTCTGTTGGAAAACAATTTCAATTGTGCAAAGATACAGAATTCTCTTCAATTAATTTTGTTGGTTCAGTTTATTTATTTTTTTTTAAAGGACGTATTTTCGTTTATTATTCTTTATTGTGTCATTATTGTTGGACTTTATTTATTATTTCAATTTTTTGTTGTTACTTCTTTATCTTATTATTTTGAGTATCGCAAGTCATTTCAAATAATTTTAATGAAAAGAAAATATAATATCTAGTAGAATATCGAACCATGTTTTTTTTATCTCTCTCATATCTGGTGGCCTTATCAAAAATTTATTTAACACACACGCCCCTTGCCCTTTTTTAAATTTGAAAGCAAAGTTTTATCCGTCATCAACGAAACATCACAAAAATACCCAAACCCAATCTCTCCAGTCCACTTTAATATGTAAAAGCACGAACAGGTAGAAAAAGGTCACAGTCTATAACTTCACTTAGCACCTTGGGGGTAGAAATAATCCATTTTTCATAGCCTCGAGTGACGGTTCTACCTGAAAAATCCCACAAAGGGATTATTACATGTTTTTCTTTCTGTTTAATGATTCAGATGGGCTACTCCTCTATTGCTCCATAATTCTGGATTTGGCTACCGTTTCCATGAATAAATTCATGATTGATCACAATCTGAAATTACTTAGGGATTAGTTGTCAAGTGTGGTGATTGTGGGTTATCCGTCTGTTTGACAATGCATCAATCATCTCTCGCTGGATTTTCCAGTTCCTACGTATTTGAACAAAGCGATGAGAGCAGGTAGTTAGAACAGATTATTAATTACTCTTTCCCATGGAGAATCAATGAAAAAAATCAGTGTTGAGTTATTAGAATCCGGAATATCTTTACTATTATCCAGGAGTCTCACAAGGCAGTGATCTAGGGCCACTACAGTTATAATTACATTAAGAATTAGATCAACAGTTGAAATCATCAAAGCTGCAGAAGTTGAATGGAGTTTTGCATAAGCCAACTTAACAATTCCTCTTAGATTATACAATTCCTTTTGTTGAGCACATGAAAAGTGGATAGGTATTAAGAATTCCTTTGAATATTTCTCAAACAAGAACAATCAAAAGAGAAAATTTCAAAGAAGCAGTTAAAATACAATACAAACCAAAATGACGTCAGTGATGACGTCTTGTGTGACATAATAAAGCGTTAGTTTCCATTATTGGTTCTGTTTCTTGTGTCAAGTTTATTTCCATTTCCATGTTGATTTGGCTACCAGAATCTTCTCCAACAAAGATCTCAGAGTCTTCTCAGTTAAAGGTTTCTCATTGGCTTTCTTCTTATAATATTCAGCTAGTCGTTGGTTGAGTCTTTCATGGTCCATCAGCATCAAGTCAACTTTTCCAGTTGAAGAAATTTCCTTATTTGCTGATTCACTACAATTTGTCATTTTGATTATGGGGATTCAAAAAACGTTCGACTTGTTCATCAAAAACTCGAATGGATCAAAATTCAGAGGTAAATTTTGATATTGAATTTAATTCAACTCAATAGGGTTATGTTAGGTTAGTTGGGCTGTCAACATTCAATAACTTTCAACACTTATCTTCAAGAACTTCGATTAGATTAGATTAGAAGAAGCGAAAGTCCAGCTGACAGATGAACATCATCTGAAATTTTTTCAGTTTGCAAAGCGAACTGTGGCAGTCTTAAGACATCTGTTTCACTTAATTAGTAGCAGTTGCTGAAATATGATAAGTTTCCTGACATTCGTAGGTGGAAAGGAAGATATTATTAACGAATTTTTGGGACAATATCAGTTCCTAAACCCAAAACTGGGTTTGTAAAAAAATTTTAACGATCAGCAATTAAAATTGAATAATTTCTGCGGTAACTATAAATCTCATAAAACATCACCATAAGTTACCATCGTTAAAATAATTGAATGAAATTGCAGTGATCGATGAACAACAATTTTTTTTCTTTGACACTCGACTGATTTGCATATTGTACCGGAATTAAATTAATTACTTTGGAATTGGTCGAAAAAGTTTTTAAAGATCCGGTTGTTACATTAGGCAAACATGTTCCATCTATTAATTATGAAAAAAGTGATTTGAAAATATTTTATAGATTCAGGAAAAAAATTGTAACAATTTTAAAAATTGTTCAGTTTACATTTTAGTATTAAAGAATTTTTTTATTGAGTGTTATTTGCATACAATTCAACTCAGTGTTGAATATAGATCCTTCTAGATTCAAATTAAAAAAAACTATAAATCCAGAATTTCAATTTGAAAATTAGATATTTATATACCTAGGGAATTAAGTAGATGTTTTTGGTAACTAAGCAATAAAATCAAAATAACAAATTGGTATGACGTAAATCATTATTCCTCACAGAATCCATAAAACAACGAACTTATAGAAATATTTTTTTACGACTTAATATAGTGAACCATTGTGTAAAATTTGATGTTTTTTTTCGTATTGGCATTGATAATTTGACGTTATGAATCCTTTCAAAAGCAACAAAGCCGATACTGTTTCTTCAATGAGGTTCAATTATAGCCAATCAACTCAGCCGTCATAATAGTATCTGTTTATTGTATGTATCCATACATAAGCCTCATGTACATTTATCCAATCAAAGTGAACACCTCTGGATTAAATCAAGCTTCTGTTAGGCTTAAAATGACAGTCTTACTTAAGGCCCTTATATTGGATGAAATAGACACTAATACCGCAAGTCAATATTATAACGGGTTTTCCTCTAGAACTCATAAAATTTAATATGGTTGAGTTCAGTATATCATTTATTATTGGAAATATGCTGCTACCAAATCAATTTTCTCTTTTAGGCTTGCAATTTTTTGGTACTATTGTATCGTGTAAAAAAAATTCACTTTTAAATTTGTCTCCAATACAACAAAGAGTGAGTCGATTAAATAAATAATATTGTCTATGAATTTTTCTTATATTTCTCTTAGTATTCACAAACGAGCACTGAATTTGATAAAACAATTCAACAATTTCTAAACGTTTTTGGTCCGTGTATCTTTCCAACATTGAATGGCAGAACCTTCTGAATATAAATGACATAAGAAATGTCAAAAAATAATATACAGTGATGCCTTTATAAGCCTTTCAAATTATATCAGTTCTAATGGAAAATCCTCTATATTTTTTGCTGCTTTGTTACATTTTATGAATTATTCTTTATTTTAATACAGGAACACAGAAATTGAATAAATATGACAGTTTCGTGGAGAAATGTATGTCAAGTTTATACTCATTATTGATTTAGAGAATGAAATATAATACGAGAGAAAATTTTCAATTATCAAATTTTGATTATTGGTTGCTTATCTGAAATTCCTTAAAAAATATGATATTGATTAAGGTTTTTGAAGCTGATTCTATATCAATTTGATATCCTGAATTCAAAAAACGTATTCATTTTTACTTAGGAGCTCAAATTTTTAAGATATACAATTTTAGAGAAATATATGTAAGTTACATTATTTCAACTCAAATCCGTAGGTGTAGTAAACAAAAGTAGATACGAAATTTTTATTTCAGTTATACAAAATACAATATTTTGTCTTACTTACAAACAACCTTACACCTTGTTCCTCACTCATGTCTCCTAAATTTTCTGGAAAAAGGTCTAAGTGGCTGTGAAATTAGTTTATTTTGATACTCATATTGCACCCTAAGGATTTGAAACTATTAAGCATCTTGTTAACCATTTCAGTTTGGAGCTTTATGTTTGCCTAGAAAATTTTCTACAACAGCAACAAATGATGTCCAAACTTCTCGTTCAATTTGATTCATTGAATTTATGAAGGCAGGATCCTTAAATAATTGTCTCATTTGTGGGCCGTCAAATATCCCTGCTTTGAGTTTTCCTTTGCTCAACTGATGCATTTTTACACCTATATATGCAAAACATGACCCATTCTTATCAAGAGCCTTTACAAATTACTTCATTCAGCCCAACTTTATATGTAACGGAGGAATTATGATTTTTTTCTCTTACTTACCCGAGTTAGGGGATTAAGAGGGTCAGTTCAGGTACCTGATAGGCAATGGTTCCACTATTTATAGATTTACCTCGCATTTACTCAATTACAGACTGACAATAAAATCATTGTAGGTACCTACATTAAAGAATATATAATATTTTAAGAACTCTCACAAATGAATACAATGAATGAAACCCACATTGGTAGATAAGTTGATCTAAAAAAGTAGAGCTTATAGAGAAAAATGAATTGCATGTACATATTTAGCGTCTCACATATAAATACAATGAGCTGTGAAATCTGAGGCACCAAAAAAAAAATATTTTTGTTGCCCTGTGATTATTAATTTAATATTCTAACTAAAGAAAAGAAAATATCATCGATGGATAACAGCCAATTCACAAACCACTTCCGGAATAACAACCAAGGTGAAGAGAGCAGTCAAAGACATCCGTAAAGGAAGACCTCAATCTTTTCAGTAATTTCCAACAGATGGTCCTTCGAAACAAAATTGCTCTTGAACTCGTGTCCTTTGCGTTATTTATTGCATTCGTAACACTCTGTATCGACCCTCCTGAAAAGATGAAAGAAACCGCAGCCTCTTATATTTTTGGAGTGTTCAGTAGAGGTCCATTAAAATCTGGAGTGTTGAATTTTTGTTTACTGCTTTTGTTCTTCCTTCGATTTGAAGTACCTACAGATGTTGAGGTAGGTGGATTAGATTCGTTATGGAATATTTTTAGGAGGAATTTGGCCACTTCGTTCCCATCAAGGGTGAGTCTAACCATCAGGTAATCATAAAGTTATATGGAATTTTCTGGACAGAAAGAAAAAGAATAACTTCAATAGTTATGACCCAATATATATATTGAACCACAGAATATGTTTAGGATGTTTCGGATTTCAAGGAGAAGTAGCATTTACTTTAAAAAACTCTGTAAATTTCTATAACACGATTGATTTAATTCGAAATAGACTCATTTGAGTACAGTCTAATCAGTAAAAACACACTTATTTCTCAAAAATATACTCAGCGTTGCCATTATACCCATTTGAGATTGTATCATTCATATTGAAAAACCCTTGATAAACTTGTTTATGACAGAGGATAAATTTTATCGTCAATTGTAAACTTATTAAGAAGTAAGCATGGTGGTCTAAAAGGCAATGGAATGAACATATACAAGGGTAAAGACCTGAACCCTTCTGTGGGACTAGAAAAAATAACACAAAGATATCCCTCTAGACTCTAGAGGAAAACACCAGGACTTACAGAAAAGCTTATGGAGCAGTCACAAGCTGAGTTTTTGACTGTGTGACTGCTGATGAGGCACGTTTCCACTAATACCTTTTGTACTGTAAGTGATGGTCAAGGTTTCAATGGACGTTGTCGGATTTGTTAAAATTTCAGACGATCTCCCTAAGAATTGTTGGGCAAGATATAGAATAGAAGATCCAACTAATCGCAGTTCTTAAAGTCTACTTTCTGGTCAATCACATATCTCCCTTCAAGTTTCTTTCCTCCATGGCTTCTTCTTCGTCATTTCTCCAGATCTGTCTTGGTCTTGCTCTCTTCCATCTTTCTGGAGTTATTCACTGCAATACGCTTCTTAGTCATCTTGTTTTATCCATTCGTTTTGTATGTCCGAACGATGTCAATAGTTCCCTATCTACGTCGTCAATTATATCTCTATCTATCTTCATTTGTCTTCTGATTTCTGCATTCCTTATACGCTTACCAATATCGATCTTCCACAACTCTATGTTAAAAAGTTCATTTCTCTAATTCTGTGGTTATTCCGTTCATTCTTCCACATCTTGTAGAACAAAATCGTGCGAGAATATATCAGAAACGCACAGTTTTCATGGTTATATTTTATTATTCTATGTTGGTACTCCGAACTTTCCTCCACGGCTTTATCTGTCAATTCATCAATTTGCCTTAAAGAAATCAGTTCTGCCAACCAACATTTTTCAATGCAAAAATCACTAAAATATATTTATGGAAATATTTCATTAATTTCAATGAAAATGCAATGAATTAGAGAAAATAATGTATAATTCTCGTACAGAAGGCTCATTCTACCACTCGTTCATTCCAAAACTCACCACTTCGTGGCTCGTTTTTGAATTTTGAACTCGTGGAAGAATATCAATGCCTTCTGCACTTGTATTATAAATAACTATTCTGTGAGTAGCAGTTTTTTCTGTTAGTTTTACTAGAATCTCTTACTTTCGCGCTATACAACATACAGGTTTGATCTATGGATTAGTAGATACTTAAGTATTTTTGTTTCTTTTATGATATTTTTACTCAAAGTATGGAATTCAGTGCTTCAATTGTTTTTCTGTAAATGATGCTCAAAAAACTCAAAATTAAATTGATTGAAGTCATGAGTCTTTCGATACAACCCTCAAACAAACAACACCCCCATTAAAAAAAGTGTTTCCACCCAATTCAGAAACCCCTCGTGCTGAATTTTTTTTTAGAAATTCAGTCCGACGAATAGGAGAGAAACTACGGTGTCGGTTTCGCCACTAGGGACACGTTCTGAAGCCTGATATTATTATTGTTTGCCGTATCTTATTTCCTGCGGACAGCTCATAGTGCCAGTTCACATGTACCGCAATATTTACCTAATTATCATCGAAAGCTCATCTGTATGCAAAACACCAGCTCTGTCGAATAACAAACAGGAAGTGTGTCAAAATCGATTCGCGAAAATTTCATCAAGGACATTTCGGTTTTATGCTTGATAAAACCCGCAAAAGCGATTGGCAACGATTTAGAATAATGCGTATGTTTGTTTGGTCTTTTAATTTATGTATCTTTATCCTTATCTGGACAAATTCGAATCGATTTGTGTTGCGGAGTTAGAAGATAGTGTGTGACATATCGTAAACACTTTCTTAGAAGTATACTATTCACGTTTTTTGATACGATAACAGGCCAATTGAGAAGTCCCCGGTCTACCATAGTAAAACACATTTTTTTGGCAAAATTCGATTTTATTATTCAACATAGTTGCCTTCGAGGACGATACAGCGATTATAGCGATCTTCCAACTTTTCTATACCATGTTTGTAGTACGATTTGTCTTTCGCTTCAAAATAGGCCTCAGTTTCGGCGATTAATTCTTCATTGGCGCTAAACTTCTTTCCAGAGCATTCTTTTGAGGTCTGAGAACAGGAAAAAGTCGCTGGGGACCAGATCTGGTGAATACGGTGAATGCAGAAGCAATTCGAAGCCCAATTCATGCAATTTTCCCAATGTTTTCATTGATTTGTGACACGGCGCATTGTCTTGATGAAACAGTACTTTTTTTTATTCAAATGGGGCTGTTTTTTAACGATTTCATCCTTTTAACGATCTAATAATGCTATTTAATAATTGCTGTTGAAGGTCTGGCCCTTTTGAAGGTAATCAATGAATATTATTCCTTGTGCATCCCAGAATACAGATGTCATAACCTTTGCCAGCTGATTGATGTGTTTTTCCTCGCTTTGGATTCGGTTCATCGTGTGCAATCCACTCAGCTGACTGTTGATTGGACTCCGAAGTAAAAAGCAATACGAAATTTTATTTTTATCATATTTTTTCGAATAACAAAACACAACGCAATATCTTACAAACTAATGGTTGGACTTCTGTCAAATTTTGACACGTATTGCTTGACCGGGGACTTTTCAATTGGCCTAATATGACATCAAAAAGCATTAGCTATATTTGAATGGTTAATATTCTTCATCATATAAGAAGTGTCGAAAAAAATTGGTAGCATTTCACATTACAAGAACAAAAAATCGTGAATTATAGAGCTTGTTAAACACTATTTTTATGGCTTGTACCTCGAGTCAGGTTAATTTATTGAAAAACAACAGTGAAATACTTTCCTTCCATCGGAACCAATTCTGTCCTGCTAACCTTTTCGTGTTTATCGATAAAAACAAGTGTTAAAAATCCCAAATAAAAAAAAACTCGACGCTGTCAAGAATTCGGTAAACACTTTTCAGATTGAAATCGACGCATAATATTCGCTATTTTGCTGGCTAGGCTATTCGAGGTAATAAAAACCCGTTTGATATCGAAGGCAAAAACTGGATACAATGAAAAACACGTTTATTCCATTTTCCTGGGACCATACAACATATTTTCGTCGTACACAAACAGCGTACCGCAGTTCAACATGCAATTATTATGCAACAATTCGTCTCATTTGAATTGATAAAAGCTGCGTTTCATCCACAAGGAAATATATTAACGAATCATATACGATCCATCTAATTTTCGCCAGGCACACTGTCAGCTAAACATTACGATGCATGCCGTACGTGATAAGAAGAAGAAACGTATTGTTCTGTACTTGGGACACGTATGTTTGTGGTGGCACCCGCGAAACTTGAAATGCATGGGGAGTACCTGTGGGACTTGGCATTCAGTACAGCCAACGTTATAGACACTTACCACGATGATCATGTCTCTTCATGCTGGTCGATTTTTGTGCATCGATCAAGGATAATAACCAGCGCTGACTGGTTGCTCTAGCTTTGTTCTTCGATAGTGGAGCTTTATTTGTGATGTTTTAGAACGCTTAGAAACAAACAGGAACTTTAGAAGAGTTTGTATTGCTTGATCCAGCAGTTTTGAGTTGTTGTCTACCGGTTTGGTGACTAGAAATGGCCCCCTCAATCATTATTGAATTGACTGTAAGATCATTGAGGTCACATCTGTGGTTAGCTTTGTAGCCTTTTGTGCTTTGAACCCTAGCCAAACGAACTGATTTGAAAATTAAGCTTTGTAACAGATCGATCTTATTGTCATATTTTTCTTCGAAATTCCAAGGTCCACTCGAAAAATTTGTGAATGAAATTGTCGAGGAATGATATTGTTGAAGAATTAGCTGGTTCTTCATAGGGTGCTGATGCCAGCTTTCTTCGTACAGCAGCTTTGGCCTTGATGTTTTCTGCTGCCGTGTTGTTCTGTTTGGTTCAATAGTGCTCATGCTCATAACAGGTGTATTTTTTTCGAGGTATATAACTTTAAGATGGCATTACTGTTCGATATGGCGACCGATTTAACAGCTTTCAAGTGATTTATTCCCAGTTTGGTTTGGCAATTTATCATGAATAGACTCACGCCTGAACAACGCTTGCAAATAGTGCAATTTTATTTCGAAAATAATGGTTCTGTGCGGAATAAGTATCGCACACTACGTCCATTTTATTTTGTTTAGCGATGAAGCGCACTTCTGGTTGAATGGCTACGTCAACAAACAAAACTGCCGCATTTGGAGTGAAGCTAATCCTCAAGTGTATCGCAATTTAAAGTTCTATAGTTTTATTTTTTTTAATAGCATCTTTCATTCACAAGATATTCAACAATGTTTGCTTCTTTCCTTCAGAACTTTTTTTGGTGGACCACTTCATCCAAAAAAAAAAAATCAGATTCAAAGAGATGAGAAAATGCAATTTTTCCCAACAATGTGTTTCCAAAAATGCGTTGATTTTCATATTTGGTTGGTCTTCTTTCGTGAAAATTATTTTGACGTTAGTAATAAACTTATTATTATATAATAGTAATTTCGTATTCATTACATCCTTGCTCTAACAATCTGTTTCAGATTAGAATTCAAATGTCCTTAATTTTCAATATTCCTTCTATGGAGGAATTTATATGTTCAAACTCTCGAAATAATTATTGTAGGATATGACGAAATTTGCAGTAAAACACTAAACCCAAAAATAAAATGCAAATAACACAAGTTAAAATTATTCAAGTCCGTTTTTTGTTTGACATATTTTATTTCTCAAACTAATTTTTACTGTTTTAAAAATTATAATCTATGATGTTATCGATAAATAGGATAATATATTTTACACTATCAAATAACCTATTATAACTGAAGTACAGTATCCATTTCTCAAAGCCAGTGAATAACCAATCAAGAAAGATTTCTTTTTATAGTGTTTATACTCATAGAGTAAACAATTTCGAATTAACATTTGTTCATTGCCATTTTACACTATTTCTCAACAAACATTAAACAATTGTCGTAGAATTTGTATGCATTGAAATGAAATGAATATATATAAGCACGTGTCGTCCATAAATAACGAAAATATTCGAGCCAATCTATGTAAGAAAATCCGTATATCTTTTCTTTTGGTAACTTAATACATTCTCTTCGGTTCTGATTACTCTTACTGCACTAACTCTCTTTCACGCCAGAAATTAACTCGTCAATTTTTTTCAAACAGAAACGATGAACGAATACCTATTATTTCCAGACAATTAAATCGAATAAATTTTCATAGATAACCACAATTTATATTCAACACAAAGAACGTCCATATGTACAGTAATGAAAACTAATTAATATTCATTTCACACACCTGGTGCAATATGTTTTGCTTTGCGGGCTCAACTATAGCAATATCAATGTACATACTATACATTTGTTGCTATGGCCTTGGATTTCTTTTGTACCATCCCATTGTGCAGAGGTTCCAGTCTGAAATTTCGATATCTTGCCTATGCTGACTTAGCACAACAAAAGATACTGGATACGTCAGCCACATGAGATAATTCCGAATCAAGAATTCGTACAATGATGCATTAATATCACAACAAAAAAATGTTTTTTTGATGCCTCGCAATTTAGAGCTCTCTCAGTTCTACTTCTTTAGATACATCAACTTATCTACCAATGTGGGTTTCATTCAGTATATTCGTTTATGAGAGTCCTACAATTCTTATATATTCATTAATATAGGCACAATAGTTTTATTGTAAGTCTGTTATTGAGTATATGTGTGTGAGGGTTCAGGATCATTTGTCTAGTGAGCATGAGTTAGGTGTGGGAGTACCTCAAGGATCTGTTCTGGGGCCATTGCTTTTTTTAATATTTGTCAATGACCTACCGGTAAATTTAAGGGAAATTGTGGTTAACTTGTGTACCTATCATGGTCTACTGTCATCGGTGGATAGAATCAAATTGGCTCTATTTGCTGATGACACCTCAGTGGCCATCTCGGCCCCCACATTTCGGGAGCTGCATGGATTGTGCGAGCTTTTACTGGGATGTTTTGTAACGTGGTGTCGTACCAATAATTTGATGGTCAATGTTGACAAAACCGTTGTTATACATTTTTCGATCGGTGAAAGTGATCGTAGTTTGGTCATTCGTCATCTGGATGCTACCATCACTGCAAAAAGTTGCACTAAGTTTCTGGGCATCCACATTGACGAAAATTTGGGGTGGGGTTTGCACGTTGATGTTCTGTGCAAAAAGCTTAATAGTTCTTTCTTTGCAATTTGTAGAGTCAGAGATTCAATACCTCTGGGGTCACTACTTAATGTTTACTACAGCCTTGTTTATACCCACTTGTCTTACAATATTCTTCTGTGGGGGAACTCTTCTGGAGCCAGTAGAGTTTTTATATTACAGAAGAGAATCCTGCGCATGATTTTCAGAGTGGGTCCACGCACTTCTTGCAAGACTTTATTCCTGGAAAATGGTATTCTTACATTGCCTTCAATTTTCGTTCTCAAATGTCTAACCTATACTAAGGAGAATGAAAATAAAATAAAAAAACTATCTAGTTTTCATGGTTACCATACAAGGAATGGGGGAATATTATTTATCCCTAAGCATAAAACCAGTAAATTTGAAAAATCCCCATTGTATCAGTGTATCAAATTGTATTACCATTTGCCAAATTATATAAAATCTCTTAATGTAAATAGATTTAAGAAAGTTGTAAAAGAATTGATGTTGAAAAAATGTTATTATTGTGTAAATGATTATCTCTGTGACTCATTTGAAACTGTTTGATTATGTTTTTCTCTGACTTGTCCTATGCACTCGTTTGTTTTACAGGATTAATAAACTATTGTTATTGTTATTGTTGTTATTGTTATTGTTATTCCAGGTAAATCTATAAATAGTGGAACCATTGCCTATCAGGTACCTGAACTGACTTTTTTAATCCCCTAACACGGGTAAGTAAGAGAAAAACTCATACTTCCTCCGTTACATATAAAGTTGGGCTTAATAAAGCAATTTGTAAAGGCTCTTGATAAGAATGGGTCATGTTTTGCATATATAGGGGTAAAAATGCATCAGTTGAGAAGAGAAAAACTCAAAGCAGGAATATTTGACGGTCCACAAATAAAACAATTGAATAAAACAATTAATTAAGGATCCTGCCTTCACATATTCAATGAATCAAGTTGAACGAGAAGCTTGGACATCATTTGTTGCAATTGTAAAAAAACTTCTAGGCAAACATAAAGTTCAAAACTATGTTGAGATGGTGAACAAGTTGCTAAATAGTCTCAAAATCCTTAGGGTACAATATGAGTATTAAAATACACTATTTACACAGCCACTTAGACCGTTTTCCAGAAAATTTAGGAGACATGAGTGAGGAACAAGGTGGAAGATTTCACCAAGATATTAAAGTTATGGAGGACCTACCAAGAAAGATGGGACATGCACAAGATGGCAGATAAGTGCTAGAGTTTAAAGAGGCACTGTTTAAAAAACATTCAAAAATGTCGCGGAAAAGAAGCTTTCGAAGTGTTGAGTGACTATTCGATTTCTTCAATTTTTGTGTTTGTTTATAAGTACGACATAATATTGTATTTTGTATAACTAAAATAAAAATTTCGTATGTACTTTTGTTTACTACTCTTACGGATTTGACTTAAAATAATGTAACTTATATTTCTCTAAAATTGTATATCTTGAAAATTTGAGCTCCTAGGTTAAAATTAATACGTTATTTGAATGCAGGACATCAAATTGATATAGAATCAGCTCAAAAACCTTGACACCAAAGCAGCTGTTCTCCTGTGATATTTTCAATATACAGGGTGTTCCACAAACTCCATGAATAACTCTGATAGATGATAGAGGAATGACTTTGTAAGAGATCGAATAGCCCAAAAATGCCTTGATAAAACTTTCTCAGAAACTTTTAGCTATGAATATCTATGAAGAGCCTGAGAAGATTTCAAAACAGGAGTTGAATTCCACGATTATCGTTCCTGTTGAAAAATACCCTACAGCGAAAATTTCATATTCCCCGAGGATAAGTTTTAACGGCTCATTTTGTGAACGCCAACCCTGGCATTCGGATTTTATGTCACAGGGGAGAAGCCAGGACAGAACTTATATGCTAAAAAGTACCGTATGTATGCTCAAATCTTGAATACGCAATGCTCATAAACTTTTATTGGCGTGGAGTGCGTTGTATAAAATTTTACGATGTTAAAATATTATTATGAAAATCTACGAAGTTATGGCATACATGGAACTTTCCCTTTCCGTGAGATAAAAAAGAAACTGGACTAAATTTAAAAGATGATTTATAAATATGAGATCGCTATTAATTCAAAAAAGAACGAAATTGGGATTGTAACTCGGATTGTAAGGCTTGCTCACGAAAAAATCTAAGGACTGTGTTGACCTGCAGCTAGATAGTTCAGCCGTTTTCATTTCCGCGAGCTTCCTGTCAAATTTGATAGTTCATGTTGGGGACAAAATTTGCTTACTAAAAATTACATCTATCTATCTATGTTTATAACTTTGAGGTCATGATTAAATATTTCTAACGGGTGTTTTTTTTCGAGGTATAGGTATAACTTAAAGTAGGCATTACTGTTCAAGAACGATTTAACAGCTGTCAAGTGATTTATTCTCAGTTTGGTTTGGCAATTCATCATGAATAGACTCACGCCTGAACAACGCCTGCAAATAGTGGAATTTTATTTCGAAAATAATGGTTCTGTGCGGAATACATATCGCGCACTACGTCCATTTTATTTTGTTTAGCGATGAAACGCACTTCTGGTTGAATGGCTACGTCAACAAACAAAACTGCCGCATTTGGAGTGAAGTTAATCTTCAAGTGTATGTCGAAACACCGATACATCCAGAAAAACTGACTGTAGGGTGCGATTTATGGGCTGGTGGAATCATTGGTCCGTACTTCTTCAAAAACGATGATGGCCAAAACGTTACAGTCAATGATGGTCGGTATAGAGCCATGATTACAAACTTTTTCATTCCTGAATTGAACAACCATGATGTCCAGGAGCTGTGTTTCCAACAAGACGGCGCAGCATGTCACACAGCTCGTGCCACAATCGATTTATTGAAAGACACGTTTGGTGACCGCCTAATTTCACGTTTTGGACCTGTGAATTAGCCTCCAAGATCTTGTGATTTAACACCGCTAGACTACTTTCTGTGGGGCTATGTAAAGTCATTGGTCTATGCGGATAAGCCACAAACTCTTGACCATTTGGAAGACAACATTCGCCGTGTAATTGCCGATATACGGCCACAAATGTTGGAAAAAGTCATCGAAAATTGGACGTCCAGATTGGACTACATCCGAGCCAGCCGTGGCGCGGTCATATGCCAGAAATCATATTTGAAATGTAATGCCACAAGATTATCTTGCGGATAAATAAAATTCATGTCAATCGAATAATCCATCGTTGTTTTATTGAAATTTAATTTATGAACCTTCAGAGATGGCAATCACTGACAGCGTTTCATAACCTATAATATTCTTCGAAACATAGGTTGAACCTCGGGTTGAACGATAGATTGGAGATTCCTCGATCAATGTTTTCAACAACAATCCTTATATTATTCAAAATCTTCCTTTTCTAATATATCTCACTAAGTTGATAGGGATATAAATATTCCTCCGCAACTTTCCGAATGCAACTAAAAACGAAAAAATACATGTTTACTCTTTCGAAGCCATTTCTAAACGGGGATAAATCTTCATTTATGTTCGAGAGTGTTTATTTTCACGAAAAGCAAGTCTATGATTAATCCGGCAATCTAGATGCATTAAAAGGTCGTTTTTCAGGCCTGTAGACGTTGAAATTCAAACCACAACAATCTTCTCGCGTAAAAAATCGGTAGAAATGAATTTATAGCTTGTGTTGAAGGCTGTCCAAATTCCGTTTAATTTATCGAAATGGTCGGTTCAAATACAAATAAATATTAGGCCAAGGACGTACGGTGTTGGGATATTATTTCAGATTGAGCATTTGATCTTCGTAAACGCGCTTGTAGGTCGAATTGAAGAGATGGATTTATTTGATGGGATTATGTGGACGTTTTGAAAATAAACGCCAGATTGTTCAATACCGTCTGAATTTCGTCAAGAATGAGGCATTTTTGGAGCTGACAAACAGAAATTTACAATTATTTTTATACGGTAATTTTTTTAGGTTGGCAAACGTGTTGACAGTAATTCGACTTTCGTTTCGGTATCACAATTGGATTTTCCTAATTATATGCATTTTTGAACAAGATACATAATGTTTAGTCAGAATCTGAAACTCTTAAAAAATTAAGAGAAAATTAAATATCCCTTCATGTGAAATGGAAAAATTGCTCTTTTTCATTGATTGATTCAATTACGTAGATCATGGAAATGCTCACAGTTGGACGATTAGTCCATTATTTCATGAATTATAAGTAATAATCTGAAATTTTCAAAAAAAATTGATAATTTTCTCTAGGCTGCCACTTCTTCTGGACATGAGCTACGCACTCGAAACCTCACTATGTTTTAGATCAGAACTCGATCTCTGAAAAACGTTTTCATTTGAAGGGTCTGTGACGAATATTTTAGGAGATATAACGATTCTTGGATAGAAATTCAATTTTTACTGTTTTTTCGCAATTTCGAGTTCAAATTTCCTCAAAACTGTGAGGTCCACGAAAAATCGGTGATCGGTGTTAGAATCGACGTTCCCTGATTAGCAAAAATTTCGAGCTTACTATGAATTTCATAACAAACATTAGAATTGATACTTTCTTCCGAATGCTGGATAATTTTGATAATCATTGAGACCTCTACTGGGTGTTCAAAATGAGACAATTCATTGATGACTCATTAAAAGATTCGTCTTATTCCAAAGCACACAAACCCTGTACTTTCTTTATTCAATAAGTTGGTAAATTTTATTATATCCGTGAAATTATCTACCAAATGGAAAATTAAATATAGAATAGGTACATAAGTAGTTTTATAAGAAGTAAGTGAAATAGCGGATGTTTAGAATATCTTCTAAATCAAGTGAAGAAAAAATGTTTCAGAAGAACCATAACATCTTCCAAGCGGAAGCGATATGAACGATCTGAAATATTCATTAATAAACCTATCCATCACTCTTAAAAGCACAAACAGTTTTCCATGTTTCTCTCATGCCACATAATAGAAGCGGATTAAAAAACGTTGCAAGAAACAGCAGTAAAATTTGCATACTCATATGAAAATTGATGGAACTGCTGGATAACATCCCGGAAACTGTGCAGCAACATCTAGATTAACTCTCGAAAATGAGCTAATTATCCAGCACAGAGTTCGCAATTAAATTGAAATATGGCTTGCATCGAATCCAGCCAAGTTGTGTTGACTCCCATTTCAGCTTGAAAAATGAAACCCATTACGTTGAAATGGACGTCTCAAGGCCAAAGCTGCGTTGTTCTCTTATTATTCGTAAACATGTATGATGCAAGATTGGTGGGATTTACAGAAATACTCCCTACACTACAAGAGATGAAGGTATGTTTGTTTGTTTATGAAAATCTCGAGTTAACAGTTCTGTGCGCGTGCAAAAGGCGTTGTCGAATTTGTTTGCCAAGGTTCTATGGTTACACTGGCCAACATCACGAAGATGAAGATGGCATTTACTCCCATGGAAATAGAAATATTGTAGTGAGAGATGTATCGATGAGATTGCCGTTTTGATTACCATAACGTTATTGATTAGTTCACACCTTCTATTTTTAGTGAGAAAGTTTCCACAGCTTGTTTTACAAAGATAAAACATGCAAGCCAGCAGAAACTACAAGTTGGCTTTTCGGCGATAAAATTTTGACGTTTCTCCAATTCATGATAGTTTAGGAAATAGATCTTTTCGAATAGTCAATTGTAGATCGCATTATGAACGTTTCATTCGAAAAATGAATCACCAAGAAGTGAGTAACTTTGAAAATATTTCCTCGAAAGAAATTGAGAATAACATTGCCAAACTGCTGCCTGTCTGTTGTTACCACAAAAATTAGAGCATCTTCTCTAATCAAGAGACAACGGAGAATATTCTAGAGTATCTAGCGTGAAATCTTTAAATATATATTCTTTTGAGATAGAACAATACAAAAAATTAATATAATGCCATTCGAGAAGCATACTATTGCAACGACCATGATTCGAAGTAGCTACACCAAATTTTCCTAGATGGAACTTTCTCTGAAGGATCAACGATTAGAATTTTTTGAAGACAAATTTCCTTGTTACTTTCATTAGATAGAAGGAAAGTATTAATCCATAAAGGCTTACCTATATGACTTTAATCTGGCAGTTCTTAAGGGTGTTTTTTTAGAGCTATAGAACTTTAAATTGCAATAAAACAACGATGGATCATTCGATTGACATGAATTTTATTTATCAGCAAGAAAATCTTGTGGCATTACATTTTAAATATGATTTCTGGCATATGACCGCCACGGCTGGCTCGGATGTAATCCAATCTGGACGTCCAATTTTCGATTACTTTTTCCAACATTTGTGGCCGTATATCGGCAATAACACGGCGAATGTTGTCTTCCAAATGGTCAAGGGTTTGTGGCTCATCCGCATAGACCAATGACTTTACATAGCCCCACAGAAAGTAGTCTAGCGGTGTTAAATCACAAGATCTTGGAGGCCAATTCACAGGTCCAAAACGTGAAATTAGGCGGTCACCAAACGTGTCTTTCAATAAATCGATTGTGGCACGAGCTGTGTGACATGTTGCGCCGTCTTGTTGGAACCATAGCTCCTGGACATCATGGTTGTTCAATTCAGGAATGGAAAAGTTAGAAACCATGGCTCTATACCGATCACCATTTACTGTAACGTTCTGGCCATCATCGTTTTTGAAGAAGTACGGACCAATGATTCCACCAGCTCATAAAGCTCACCAAACAGTCAGTTTTTCTGGATGTAACGGTGTTTCGACATACACTTGAGGATTAGCTTCACTCCAAATGCGGCAGTTTTGTTTGTTGACGTAGCCATTCAACCAGAAGTGCGCTTCATCGCTAAACAAAATAAAATGGACGTAGTGCGCGATACTTATTCCGCACAGAACCATTATTTTCGAAATAAAATTGTACTATTTGTAAGCGTTGTTCAGGCGTGAGTCTATTCATGATGAATTGCCAAACCAAATTGAGAATAAATCACTTGACACCTGTTAAATCGATCGTCATCTTGAACAGTAATGCCAACTTGAAGTTATATACCTCGAAAAAAAACACCCGTTATAAGTGAACTGATGTATTGTAATGAAATGTAAACTTCTTTTGGTATTTCTCAAGTAATTAATAAATGCTATTCCATTCTAATCTTTTTTCTTTATTGAGTTTCTCAGTGTATTATTTTCATAACCTAATTTTATAATAATAGTTCAGAGTTTCTTTTGGTTTTACAACTCACATTTCACAAGGTTCTAGCTGATAAATATTCAAAATTAAGCTTGACCCTTCTATCAAACTCCCAGCGTTTTCTAATCATCACCTCAACATCCCCAAAATCAACCCTCCATCAACCAAAAACCCCTAAAACAAAAGTCAAACTACCCCCTCCCTCCCCAAAGGACACTTAAACCACGCCAAAGGGACTAACTAGCCACCCCCCACCATTTTCAGAAATCGTAAAACGAAGTCCTTTCCGTTTTACGATTTAAGCGTGCATATAATCCGCCAAATCTTCGACGGTCCTCATCGATTCTACGCGTGAGTACGGCAAAGGCCCTAATCCGACTTTTCAGGGTCGGACTGTCCCGACGCATAAAACGGGCCATAAAAACAGCCCGCATTAGGGCGACTGGTCCAGAAATCACCTGCACCCCCTTCAAAGAGGGCAGAAGTAATGGTGGCAGACCGACCCTTGCAAAGTGGGCACATGTGGTTGGGATCGATCGCGTCAGAAGGTTGCCCCGATGGAATTCATGAAGTGGCGGATATTGACTCTATTCAATATGCAGGATCGACGTGAATTTTTGGGATTTTAGAGGGAAATTAGGCTGCGTTCGCACGAGGTACTCGGAGCCGAACTTCCAAAGGTTATTAGGACCCCAACGCGATTGCTGCTGAGTATCTTTGGAGAGGGGTAGTAGCTGCTGGTTCTATGAGGTGCGCCACTGAGTTCTCCCTTTTTTATAAAAATATTACGTTATTCTGAAAAAATGGTTTCAACTGAATTAGGTATTCACGGCTTGGCTTGATTTTCAAGCTACTTGGCTTAAGATTGACTTGGTTTCAAGTCAAACTCAAGAAAAGTAGTAGTTTTTCAATTTCAAGTTAAGTCAAGTATTTATTTATCAAGTACTTCAATCATATCAAGCTACTTGATTTTTAGCAGTTTTATTGTTAAGTCTCACATCAATGAAAAAAATGATGAAATGAGAAGAAATCTCGCAAAAAACACTTTTATTTGTTGAACTCATTGTATAAAAAAACCAAAAATATCAACTTTTTGGAAATAGAAACATAAATTAAATCAGTAAAAACCATAACAAAATAAAAAATAATAAGAAATAAAGTTGCTTGATATTGAGAATCCTCCAGGCTTTGTTTGATTTCATAATTTGCCATCCAGGATCTAAGACACATGAGGCATCTTATAGATTTGTCGCCTAACCTATTGTGGGTTTTTGTAACTGTAAGAGCAGTTCTGGAAAATTGTCTTTCAACAGTAGCTGAAGATGCTGGCGTTGATAAAAAACCCTTGGTCATTTTGGCAAAGTTTGGAAAGATATTTCTCTAATTCTGTGGTTATTCCGTTCATTCTTCCACATCTTGTAGAACAAAATCGTGCGAGAATATATCAGAAACGCACAGTTTTCATGGTTATATTTTATTATTCTATGTTGGTACTCCGAACTTTCCGCCACGGCTTTATCTGTCAATTCATCAATTTGCCTTAAAGAAATCAGTTCTGCCAACCAACATTTTTCAATGCAAAAATCACTAAAATATATTTATGGAAATATTCCATTAATTTCAATGAAAATGCAATGAATTAGAGAAAATAATGTATAATACTCGTACAGAAGGCTCATTCTACCACTCGTTCATTCCAAAACTCGCCACTTCGTGGCTCGTTTTTGAATTTTGAACTCGTGGAAGAATATCAATGCCTTCTGCACTTGTATTATAAATAACTATTCTGAAACTACCAAAATCTACCAATAGATTTCATAGAAATGTGAGAAAACTACTAATAAAGTGACAGTGGCGAATGCTTCATTCTCTCGGCGCTCGAGGAATCCCTTCATTTAGTCTAAGCGCACACGAGATTGCAGAAATATATGCAGTGCGACGCGTGCATCTCTCAAGCTCGAGTGATATCAAGCAGCTTGATATCAAGTCAAGGAATAAATATCTAATATCAAGTCAAGTCAAGCTCAAGTAGATATGTAATTTTTCACGAGCTAGATTATCAAGTCGAGTAGTTGGTTAAAATGTCAAACTACTTGGCTTGATGACGTAGAAGTATGATCGGGGATTCTCTCCTTTGATTTGGCGTAATACATCCATTTTCCTTCACTCGTAATGATGCGATGGAGAAAACCTTTCCTATTTTGCTGCTGAAGCAGCTGTTCACAAGCAAAAAAACGACGTTCAACTTCCTTGGCTTCAATTCATAAGGAACCCAAGTTCTTTGTTTTTTCATTATTCCTAACACTTGGAATCACTTGGAAATGGCTTGGTGGGTAACTTCTCATGCTGAAGAAGGTTCTTCTTGCGTTTGGCACGGGTCAATACCTCAAATTCAGCGTCTTCCAAGCTTTTGGCCTTCCTGACGGTCATCAACATTGAAATCATCGTCTTTAAAGCGACAGAACCAATCACGGCATGTTGTTTCCCTTAGAGCAACATTTCCATAAACTTTTTGGAGCTCTCGATGCTCTTCAGCAACCGTTTTCTTCGAAAAGTCCTTCTTCATATGTATGTTGGTAGATACTACGTGATTTCTCAGGGAGTTTCTTATTATTTTGCAGGTTTTGGTTGTATGTATATCCTGCTATCCCCATCTTGTACGCTAGTTTTTTGTGCCAAACTCAAATCAACAAAATCAAAAATAACATTGGCAAAGTGTCAACAGAGTTGAAGCTCCCTCATATGGACATTTATCGATTACCCTATCAGTTGAGAAATAACGTCATATAGTCAGCTGCAGATAAAAAAGGGAATCGTATCGCCTTTCTGTAATAGTTCGTTCCCATTGAATTCGAAATCAAATATTTATTCACCATAGCTGCACAAATATACATATGCAACTCTTTTATCGTATACAGAAGCCGCATTGATGCGTGCTTTCTTCTACCTACCTGATGTTCTCTTCCTGGAAACAATGATGCATGTAGTTGTGCATACTAAACTATACGTTTATGACAGGCAAAGACTGGTAGTCCATGGCTGAAGATGGAATCTTTTTGTGGCGCCGAAAATTGTGTTAAATGAAGGGATGTTTGGAGGTGAAAGATGGCAGACAATGGTTTGGGTATAATACCACTTGAATCATTAATTTGATGGTGTAGATTGAGAAAATGCTATCAATTATTACATTGGTCTATTATTTCAATTGTGATGACTGAAATTTTCGAAAAAATTTTGGTAATTTTCATTAGACTGTCATTTTCCTGTGGAGAAAGATATGGACTTGAAATTGGAGTATAATATAGATCAATTCTTAATCTATAAAAAATGATTCTATTTGAGGAGCGTGTGGAAAAAAAGATTTTCGTGTGCTGATAGAATATTGCTTTTTGAAGTGAAAAAATACATTTGAAGCAAAATCTTGGCTTGATGAAGAGTTTCCGGGGTCTGCATCAGGAAAATAGACCATCATTGATTGGTATGCTAAGTTTAAACGTGGTGAAATGATCACCGAAGCCGGCGAACGCAGTGGACGTCCTAAAGAGGCTGTCACCGATGAAAAAAATCAAAAAAGTTTACGAAATAATTTTGAATGACCGTAAAGTGAAGTTGATCGAGATAGCAGACATTGTGAAGATATCATCTAAATGTGTACATCACATAATTCACGAATATTTGTACATGAAAAAGCTGTGTGCAAAATGGGTGCCGCACGAGCTCACAATCGATCAAAAGCAACAACGTATTGACGATTCTGAGCAGTGTTTGAAGCTGTTTAAGTGCAATAAACCTAAATTTTTACATCTATATGTGACAATGAATGAAACATGGAACCATCATTTCACTCCGGAGTCCAATCGACATTCAGCTGAGTGGACTGTACACGATGAACCGAATCCAAAGCGAGGAAAACACAACAGTCAGCTGGCAAGGTTATGGCATTAGTATTCTGGGTTGCGCAAGGTATAATATTCATTGATTACCTTTAAAAGGGCCAGACCATCAACAGCGATTATTATATAGCGTTATTTGATCGTTTAAAGGAGGAATTCGTTAAAAAAGGGCCGCATTTGAAGAAAAAAAGTGTTGTTTCATCAAGACAATGCGCCGTGTCACAAATCAATGGAAACAATGGCAAAATTGCATGAATTGGTCTTCGAATTGCTTCTGCATCCACCGTATGCGCTATATCTGGTCCCCAGCGACTTTTTCCTGTTCTCAGACCTCAAAAGAATGCTCGCTGAAAAAAAAATTTAGCGCCAATGAAGAAGTAATCGCCGAAATTGATGCCTATTCTGAAGTGAAAGACAAATCATACTGCAAAAATGGTATCGAAAAGTTGGAAGATCGCTATAATCGCTGTATCGCCCTCGAAGGCATCTATGTTGAATAATAAAATCGAATTTTGCCAAAAAAATGTGTTTTAGTATGGTAGACCGGGGACTTTTCAATTGGCCTGTGAATCTAGAAAAAACGTTTTCATTTGAGTGGTTTGTGACCTATAATTTTTTAAGATATAATGTTTTTGGTAGAGGTCTAATTTTAATCCCTTTTTTCCAATTTTTGAGTTAGATATTTCAAAAACTACGACAGCCGTGGAAGAATGATAACGACGTTGGAATTCAAGATCCTGAATCAGCCAAATTCCAAACTTATTTTAAAATTGAAGACTGAATTCTGAAAAAAAAATTAATAATCCAAAAAGCTCATAGCTAATAATACCATTTAAATCCTTTATTCGATGTCGTAGATTGGGAAAATGCTATCAGTTATGAGATTTGTCTATTATTTCAAATGTTATAACGTTAAAAATGAAATTTTCAAAAAAATTTTGGTAATTTTCACTAGACTGTCATTTCCCGGTAGAGCAAGTTGTAGTTTTGAAATTTGAGTATGATATAGATCAATTCTTAATCTATTAAAAATGTTCCAATTTGAGGGGGTGTCACCAATAGTTTTGGAGATATAATATTTCTTGTAGAGGTTCAATTTTTTTTTTTATTATATCCGGGATTCTATCATTATAATTTTTTGATGAATAACGTGAATTCTTGATGAAATTCTTAATTTTTACATATTTTTCTGTCATACACATTCTCCATCTTAAACCTATTCCATTCAAACTTCATACGGTAGGTACAGAAAACCTATCATCGCAAAACCCAACATCCATTTGCCCAATTGGCATCCACCCAATGGAATATCCCCGAAATTAAGCTGACGAATTCAAAAGGCCTACAGCAGGTGCATACCTACTACTTTTAGCAAGTCCCATCAGCTGATATCTTCCTTCCTAAGACCGTTATAAGGGAAAAAGAGCAGGTTGATTGTTGTACGTTTTCATTGTCGACCTGACAAAAGATCTTGGTTGCCTTTGTTGGATTTATGTTAGGGCTTCTTGATTTATGAGGAAATGCGATACCTCGATATTTTTTTTGCGGGATATCCCTCATTGGACCGTTTTTTCTATACAGAGGGAATCTCGGGTTGATTCACGGAGAAATGTTTCGTGAAAAGTGTATTCATTGATATTGAGATTGATATTACAAAAGAGAATTTTCTGAATGTATAAGAGAGGAATATTCGTTCTTGTGGACAATGACAATTGATCTGACTTGAACACGAATTTTGAATGGTTTTAACGTCGTTTCTACAATGCGATAATTTCCGTTATCAGCAAATTTATTTTTATTAATTACAATAAGAATTATTTGCATGCATTAAAACAACGATGGATCATTCGATTGACATGAATTTTATTAATCCGCAAGATAATCTTGTGGCATTACATTTTAAATATGATTTCTGACATATGACTGCCACGGCTGGCACGGATGTAGTACAATCTGGACGTCCAATTTTCGATGACTTTTTCCAACATTTGAAGCCGTATATCGGCAATAACACGGCGAATGTTGTCTTCCAAATGCTCAAAGGTTTGTGGCTTATTCACATAGACCAATGACTTTCTATAGCCCCACAGAAAGTAGTCTAGCGGTGTTAAATCACAAGATCTTGGAGGCCAATTCACAGGTCTGAAACGTGAAATTAGGCGGTCACCAAACGTGTCTTTCAATAAATCGATTGTGGCACGAGCTGTGTGACATGTTGCGCCGTCTTGTTGGAACCACAGCTCCTGGACGTCATAGTTGTTCAATTCAGGAATGAAAAAGTTAGTTATCATGGCTCTATACCGATCACCATTGACTGTAACGTTCTGGCCATCATCGTTTTTGAAGAAGTACGGACCAATGATTCCACCAGCCCATAAAGCGCACCAAACAGTCAGTTTTTCTAGATGTAACGGTGTTTCGACATACACTTGAGGATTAGCTTCACTCCAAATGCGGCAGTTTTGTTTGTTGATGTAGCCATTCAACCAGAAGTGCGCTTCATCGCTAAACAAAATAAAATGGACGTAGTACGCGATACGTATTCCGCACAGAACCATTATTTTCGAAATAAAATTGCACTATTTACGAGAGTTGTTCAGGCGTGAGTCTATTCATGATGAATTGCCAAACCAAACTGAGAATAAATCACTTGACAGCTGTTAAATCGGTCGCCATCTTGAACAGTAATACCAACTTAAAGTTATATATCTCGAAAAAAAACACCTGTTATGAAGTAGGTAAATATTATTCAATTATTTTTTTTGTTATTTTCACACGAATTTATCAAGGTATTTGGTTTCCGAAATCTGACTCCGATAATGTTTTATCACCTCATAGATTTTTCTAGATTTTAAACGAATATATACTAACTGCATTTCAACGACAACTAAACATCGACTTTGGATCTCCTCGAACAGCTCGTTTGTTGTAAAATTTAAAAAACTTGCCAAAAACGACTATAATATTCAAGTAACAAAAATTGTTTACATGAAAAAACCTTCACGATTTTTTTCACCAAATTCAATCAAAATTTAAACAAATCCTTCTAGGTGTTCCAGTTTCTTTGTCAGTTAGTATATTATCAAGTAAACGATTTCGAGGGCATTCAGGTTTTACTACTAGAGAGACAATGTACTATAAAAGATAAACGTCATCTAACCCTTGTTGCTATGGGTAGAATAAAGTCACGAAAACGTAAAATGATGACAACCACAATAGCGTGTACTATCAACGATCAATCCTTGATGAACGTAAGCAAATCAGAATGATACCAAACGTGTCACGAAATATATTAAATCAATATATCAATCACTTAAATTCGATTGCTTATCGATGTTCCATCCTATACATTCAAATTAGAATCGTTTCTTTTATCCAGAATGATATAACACATTATCACCTTGAATATAAGTTTCAGATTTCCCTCTTGTCGATAACCAAACTTCATACACGTGTATCATATCAGGAGATAATGGAAGCCATGGGTACTAGACGATCAAACAACGTCTGGTCGCGCTAGACAGCTTGACTGATCGCTGATAACGGGGATATTAATTCGATTCCCATCAAATAAAGTTGTTCAATTGGATCGGGGATCACTTTGGAAAGAGATAATCGTTGTTTAATAACCCTCCGTTGGAAAAGTTCCAAATTATCCTACTATTCACGTGGAGGTTTCGGTTTAACTCCAATAAATATATTCTTATATCCTGTATATTCTTTTTTTATGGCAATCACTTTAGAGCAATAAACATAGATAGAGGGAGCATATGTCGTTTTCATTAAGCAAATTTTGTCCCCAACATGAACTATCAAATTGGACATGAAGCGCGCGGAAAAGAAAACATATTAGTGATACTATATTTCATTCAATTCGCGAGTTTTTCCACAAAGAACGCACTTCTTATGGCCCATAGTGAATCCACGTTCATATTAACTCAAAATATTTTGAAATAAATACCTTAATATATCAGAAATTCAGAAATAATACTTCGGGCGCGCCAAACGACGTGAAACAACCGATGACACTAGGAGAGTAAAAGTTGCCAAACATTGCATATCTTTCATGTGGACGTCTGTATACAAGGGAACGTCGATCACAATGGTAGAGGCAGAATCTAGACTCATCTGTGAATAGAACTCTTTCCCAATCAGCCTCTTCCCAATGGATATGCGACACGAGGCCTCAAATCATATTCTCTGAGGCGATTTCTTATTGTCTGAGTGCTAATTTGCACCCCATGAGTTTGCTGAAGCTGATTTTGCAGGAGGCGAGCGGTTGCAAACCGTTGTGCCAACGAAGAAACTCTCAAGTAACGTTCTTGAATAGCAGTTGTTACCCGTAGTCTACCCTGTCCTGGTCTTCGGACATTCATATCTGTCTCCCTGAATCGCTGCAACATTCTGGACACACTTGTATGGGAAACTCCAAACCTTTCTGCAATTATTGTGTATGTCCACCCTTCATCTCGCAAAACTACTGCTTGGGCACATTCCTCTTGGGACAAATTGCGTGATTCGCGTTGCATAGCGATCGAGTGTAGAACATCAAACGAAAGAAAAACTATTGATCACTAGAATTGATCGAGAACAACTGATTTCAGAATGGAGCCAATACATTCAAAATCTGATAATCTCATCTTTTTTCATTCCTGCTGGGAAAAAACATCTGTATTGAAGAAAAACGTTGAAAGTGGATAACATATACATGCATAATTCTGATAAAAATAATTATCATTGAGAACACCTTCAGTTGTAGAATTAATTTGAGATTTCCATAATGTGCGTTAATTCTTTTGCGCAGTGTATATCATAATCCGACAACGTAATTTAACCATGTTGGGGACATATGTGTATACTCCCTCTATCTATATTTATTACTCTATGATCAATATCTATGTCAAATAGTGACGCCAAAGGTCTATGGTGTCTGATCGACGTTTCACCCAAGTTTGTGGTGAAAAACAATAAAGTGCGTTGATTTGTTGTGGTCCCAGCTATACCGCGATATCATTGGAGCATTTGATATCGTCCTATTCGATAAAACACAACACGTGCGTATCGCATTAAAACAAAATGAAAATAGAGTTGCTTGAATCGCAGTACCACGCGACGAACACTCTTAAAAAAAAGTCCAACTTCATTATACAATGTATTTTATTACACGCGGAACAAAACTATTGCCAGGTTCACACCACTCACTGTCGAAAAACAAAATCATGTTGCGGTAATGCGCTGATCGAAAAGGATTCGAAAATAATAGAGTCGTTAAAGCTCGAAAATACATTCTAGAAATAAAGTTCATTCCGTAAACTTTCACTTGCCCAGAATATTAACGACATGTGTCCCACACGTGGATTTGTGTAAACAACAAGGTTCCCTTTTCGAATCAAAAAATCTGTGGAACGTTGCCAACTGCTCCGCTGGCTTTATCAATATAATTTCGGTATGAAAACCAGTACGGGTATTTATAGATAAGGAGACTTCCTTGGTAGTGGGCAAGGAAATTGGAAAACTTCGATTTTTTTATGAAAAAACTTTTCATGACCATGTATAGTATGCTGTATTAATAATGAACTTGTCAAAATTTTCTTTAGAGGCAAAGAGTAATAGACATTGATAGAGAGTATACGCAATTTTTACATATCCCCAACATGATTAGATTACGTTGTCGGATTGTGATATATTTTCAAATTCACAATTTTACTATATTATTATGAATGTATATTATATTGAATGAAATATATTTATTTGAGTGATTCCCGATTGAATATGCAAATTTGAATATTTGGAATCCGATATTTTTCCTAATTGTCGAATTTATAATAAGCAGAATATTTATTATTTTCTGCATCTACCTGCTGAAATCCAAGGTTTGGCAACTTTTGCTCTCCTAGCGTTATCGGTTGTTTAACGTCGTTTTGCGCGCATGAAGATTGTTTTCTGAATTTCTGATATATTTAGGAACTTATTTCAATATATTTTGAGTTAATATGAAACGATGATTCACTATGGGACATAAGAAGTGCGTTCTTTGTGAAGAAACTCGCGAATTGAGTGAAATATCGTATCACTGATATGTTTTTCCGCGCGCTTCCTGTCAAATTTGATAGTTCATGTTGGGGACAAAATTTGCTTACTGAAAATGACATATGCGCCCTCTATCTATGTTTATTACTCTGAGTTAAGAGGGTATTATTTCAGTAGTTTTTCTTTTTATAACCTCCTTTTTGGGAACAACTTTTTGGAGGAAACGAAACAGCATGAAAAAGTAACGTCGAACCTATCGCCTAAAAAATCTAACATTACCGACATTTGAACGTGGTTATAAATTCGGAAAAACATTGTATGAATGAAGTTCGCAAAATATCTCAAAAACCTCTTCCAAAATATTTTCCTGACGGTGCGTTGGACTTCAGAAAATCACGAAAGCAATAAATGCAAGTTTTAGAATAGTTGGCACTGCGATACTATCAAAACGGTCTCAGTATCTTATAATAAACTTAAATGCATGTTATTATTCTATTTTCAACGCTTGTTATTACTGCAGTCCATGTCGTCCTTTTCAAAGTAAGGAATCTGGATAATACGCTTATAATAATACACATTTTTTGAATTTCATGGGGACAATTTTGTTCAGTGGAATTTTCATTCATGATTCAGGAGACTCGTTCAATCTCCTAGAATATCAGTTACACACCCCTCAAATAAAAACGTTTTTCGAATATCGAGTTATAATCTAAAACATGATGAGGTTTTCAGTTCGTATCTTGAGTCCAGAAGAAAAAGCAGCCGCGAGAAAATTATCTAATTTTTTTTCAAAATTTCAGTTGATAACCAATAATTTCTGAAATAATGTTTTAATCGCCCAAGAAAGGTTAAAGGTGTTTTTTCTAGAGCTATAGAACTTTAAATTGCAATAAAACAACGATGGATTATTCGATTGACATGAATTTTATTTATCCGCAAGATAATCTTGTGGCATTACATTTTAAATATGATTTCTGGCATATGGACGTCCAATTTTCGATGACTTTTTTCAACATTTGTAGCCGTATATCGGTAATAACACGGCGAATGTTGTCTTCCAAATGGTCCAGGGTTTGTGGCTTATCCGCATAGATCAATGACTCTACATTGCCCCACAGAAAGTAGTCTAGCGGTGTTGAATCACAAGATCTTGGAGGCCAATTCACAGGTCCAAAACGTGAAATTAGGCGGCCACCAAACGTGTCTTTCAATAAATCGATTGTGGCACGAGCTGTGTGACATGTTGCGTTCTGGCCGTCATCGTTTTTGAAGAAGTACGGACCAATGATTCCACCAGCCCTTAAAGCGCACCAAACAGTCAATTTTTCTGGATGAAACAATGTTTCGACATACACTTGAGGATTATCTTCACTCCAAATTCGGTAGTTTGGTTTGTTGACGTAGCCATTCAACCAGAAGTGCGCTTCATCGCTAAACAAAATAAAAAGGATGTAGTGCGCGATACGTATTTCGCACAGAACCATTATTTTCGAAATGAAATTGCACTATTTGCAAGCGTTGTTCAGGCGTGAGTCTATTCATGATGAATTGCCAAACCAAACAGAGAATAAATCACTTGACAGCTGTTAAATCGGTCACCATCTTGAACAGTAATGCCAACTTAAAGTTATATACTTCGAAAAAAAACACTCGTTATTTCTGAAATAATGTTTTGATCGCTCAACTTCAAGCATTTTCTTGATCTACGTAAAATTTACGATACCGAACAAACTTCATGTGAGGACATCTGTGTAAAATCATAAAAAATATCGAAATGAGAAATATCTTCGATATTACAATTCCCGGTACTCTCTCAACCAAATTTACCGAATAAAACGTTAAATTTTCGCTACCTTCATCTGTTTCGAATATTATACGACGCATTCCACGGAAATTCATAAATTTCCTCGTTTTATTTATCGAAATTGCTGATACGCTTTCAAATGGCATTCCAGAGACATTCTGGAGCTATATATGAGGCATAAATTTTTATGCGAAAAGCAAAACCATATTATAAATAAGCTGCTCAAATATTTCCCATTGTTTTAATTCATATCGAGCATTGGAAAAACAACCATAATTTTCGTTTGTCTTGATAGTACGAATATTGGATTCCAGTCCTGAATGACTATTTTGGGATGTAAACAATTTGACTGCTCAGTATAATAGGCTATTATTCCTTGGAATAGAAGGAATCTGTTGGGGCGTGAAAATACATTCAATTCTGTAATTGTAATTTGGAATAATCGGCTTTTATCGAGAAATATCGAGAGAAATTTAGGTATTGCGCGTTTGAACATTTTGAGAATTAGAATAGGAAATCCCTTCAGAGATGTTCAAATTGGGCTTCAGTGCTCTTTTGAATTTATCTCGGCACTACAGTTCATTTCATGTTGTTTTCGAAAAACTCAAGCTACCAAATCGTCAAATATGGTAGTTTATAGCACGAGTTTAATATTAACAATTACCTAGGCATAGTTAAGAACTGAACCTCGTGAAACAAAGGCAGGCAAAGCAATGAGTTGATAAGAGTTATTTAGAGTCTGTTAGATCAAAAACAATCGTTAAAAGTTTGCAGACTTTAAATTTCGCTTGCTGTGGTTGAAGCCTCATTTTTAAATGCAAAAGAAACACATTTTCTATCACCAAGACAATTCTACTTGTCACGAATTGATGGAAAACATGGTCAAATTGAACGAATGGAGTTTTCAACTGCTTAACCATGCATTTTTTTCTCCAGATCTGGTCTTCAGGGGAGCAGCTCATAGTAGATAATTCCCAGCCAATCTCACCAAACACACAGAAAAACCTTCCTGGCCGTCAATACTAGCTTGATCACCATTTCTGCCGTCTCACCGCGTTTCGACCATGGCCGTTTTCGCTTGACGTTGTCGTAAGTGATCCACTTTTCATCATCAGTGACCAAATAGTTCAAAAATGGGTCGATATTTTTGCTATTTAGCAGCGATTCGCGGATTGAAACTCGGTCCATGAGACTTTTTTGCGTTAGCTCGTGTGGTACCCATACATCGAGCTTCTTCTTGAGACCAGCCTTATGCAAATGGTTCCAAGCGGTTTTTTGTGCAATATTTAGCTCTTGGGCAATCGTAAGGTGCTTAAGATTTTATCGACATTTTCGACAATTGGCCTTCCAGTGCTTGGTGCATCTTTGACATCGAAATTACCGGAACGGAATCGATGAAACCAGAATTGCACATAATTGACTGTTGCAGTATCCGGACAATAAACACTAGTTAGATTTTCAGCCACTTGGCTTTCATTTTCGCCTTTATCGAAGAAAAACTGTAAAATATAGCGTATTTTCTCTGCTACTGTCCATCTTTGACAATCGCTCTTAGTAAACTGAGTAAACTAATCACAAAACTGTCAGAAAAGATTTTGTAGTACTTACTTTCTAACGCCGTCTAGTGTAACCTGATTGGACTAACAGGCCAATTGAAACGTCCCCGGTCCACCTCAGTAAAACACATTTATTTGGAAAAATTCGATTTTCTTATTCAACATAGTTGCCTTCGAGGGCGATATAGCGATCTTCCAAATTTCGGATACCATTTTTGTCTTTCGCTTCAAAATAGGCCTCAATCTCGGTTAATACTTCTTCATTGGCGCTAAATTTCTTTCCAGCAAGCATTCATTTGAGGTCTGAACAGGAAAAAGTCGCTGGGGGCCATATCTGGCGAATACGGTGGATGCAGAAGCAATTCGAAGCACAATTCATGCAATTGTTTTCATTGATTTGTGACACTGCTCATTGTCTTGATGAAACAGCACCTTTTTTTTCTTCAAATGGGGCAGTTTTTCAACGATTTCATACTTTAAACGATTCAATAACGCTTTATAATAATCGCTGTTGGTGGTCTGGCCTTTTTGGAAGTAATCAATGAATATTATACCTTGCGCATCCTAGAATACTGTTGCCATAACCTTGCCAGCTGATTGTTGTTGATTCATATGGATTTAATACTAGCACCGCCATCTGTACATCAGACCGTGGACTTCAATTGGCCTAATATGAACTGCCAGGCTCAGGAAAGTGCACGAAAACGGCCTAGTGTTAAAGTCAACATCTGACTAAGATTCTCTTTCATTCATAGCCCTCTTGTTTAATAGCTTGAAGCCTAGAAATTTCAAGCTCAACCAGGCACTTTCAAGCAAAGTTGTTCGAGGCGAAATACACCTCTAAGCGAATCTCCAAACGAATTTAATTCCTTCTCGTCGACATCAACGGCGGCGCTGACTTTATCACGAATTATTTCTTTTCTGATTAATGAATCCCCAAGATCCTCACGGCTGTTTTCATCCGAATTCAAACAATAGTTCCCATCCAACTTTGATTAATTCGGAAGTGAACCGAGTCGAGAGAATTTCAAAAGCTTCGAGACCTTAAGAAACCCCTCAAGTGTGATGTTGGATCTGGCGTCGAGGGAACAGACCCCCCTGGTTGGAATCCCTTGATGAGCAGACGTGGTTACAAATCGATTGGCATCACTGGCAGAGACGTATCTGAGTCATATGATGTAACGGACGTTCAATAAAGAACCCTATAAAATTTGCACTAGGCTGATAGCTGCACTGAGAGAAATCCATATTTTTTTATTAATAAAGCACTTATTTGGAGGTTATTTATTCACAACTATTACAGCAGATTTATATTTAATATATTCATTAATAGTTAAATTATGCATTCAAAAATGTTTATTAATAGAGAATAAAATATTTGTTTACAAGGTATTTGATAATATTTAATATATTATTTCGGTGATAAATGATTTATATGAACTTGAGTTATCTCCACAAATAACATAGATTCATTGTTAACAAATTTTCAATTGGTTGTTAACAAACATTTGCTACTTATAAATAAACTCTTACAAGACTTCAATAATTTATTCACTCAGAATATAGGATTTGTTAATAATTAACGAACTAACATAATTCTAGCGATCCAATCTGTGGAAAAGTTTAAAGACACATCCCTCAAAGAAAACCGCATCTCCTTGAAGGATCTGTCCTTGAACTTTTCCTTCGATTTGAATTTCTTTTTTGAACATAAAATCTGTGTTACTTTACTATGGGCTTATTCAACGCCGCTTAGCACATCTGTACTGAATTTTGGGTTTGGATCGTTTGTACTTGCTTAGTTATTAGTGATGTTAGCAGAACTGTGGTAAGAGTGAACAGATGCAATCAAGATGACTATGGTTCAAACCCGGATACCCTCAATATGAACTCTAAAGAATTACCAAGTTTGGCAAACGGTTCTTCTCAGACCCTAATAATCGGATAATAGAAACAACCAAAATAATTATCTAAGAAATACTTCAACCATTACTGAATTGAAATATTATTTTTATTCAGCATGGATACATATAACATGTAAATAAGGTTTATTAATTATTACTCAATGATATATTAACTTCAACTTTATTCATTTCCTTCAAATGGATATTTCTTCAGAATTATTAATAAAAGTTATGCGTGAATAAATGGAATGTAATTATAAATGATGATTATTGGTGGGATTTCAAATAAATAATTCATTTCCATGAAACTAATATTTCTTTGTCAATATATCCAATAAATGATTTATTAACTATAATGCATTTTCGATAATATCAAATAAACACTTCTCTCAGTGTGAGTTTTACTGCATTGACGAGCAATTTCATTACATAAACACATACTGCTTTGCAAAACTTATTGTTTCTTTGATCTTCTTTGGTCATTCATGATGTATAATTTTCCTTATATTCATTTACTTATATCAGGTATGGTAAGAAGAAATCCATAATTTTTTCAAAAAAATGGTTTTAGTTATCTATACATGTGACAATCGATAAAACATGGCTCCATCATTTCACTCCAGAGTCCAATCGTCAGTCAGCTGAGTGGACTGCACACGATGAACCGAATCCGAAGCGAGGAAAAACAACAGTCAGCTGGCCAGGTTATGGCAACAGTATTCTGGGATGCGCAAGGTATAATATTCATTGATAACCTCCAAAAGGACCAGACCATCAACAGCGATTATTATATAGCGTTATTGGATCGCCGCTTAGCACATCTGTACTGAATTTTGGGTTTGGAAAAACAACAGTCAGCTGGCCAGGTTATGGCAACAATATTCTGGGATGCGCAAGGTATAATATTCATTGATAACCTCCAAAAGGACCAGACCATCAACAGCGATTATTATATAGCGTTATTGGATCGTTTAAAGGATGAAATCTTCAAAAAACGGCCCCATTTGAAGAAAAAAAGGTGCTGTTTCATCAAGACAATGCGGCGTGTCACAAATCAATGAAAACAAATCGCATGAATTGGGCTTCGAATTGCTTCTGCATCTACCGTATACGCCAGATTTGGCCCCCAGCGACTTTTTCCTGATCTCAGACCTCAAAAGAATGCTCACTGGAAAGAAATTCAGCGTCAATGAAGAAGTTATCACTGAAACTGAGGCCTATTTTGAAGCGAAAGACAAATCGCACTACAAAAATGGTATCGAAAAGTTGGATGATCGCTATAATCGCTGTATCGCCCTCGAAGGCAACTATGTTGAATAATAAAATCGAATTTTGCGAAAAAAAAATGTGTTTCACTAAGGTAGACCGGGGACTTTTCAATTGGCCTGTTATTGCATGTTTTTCTACTCATAATTCGAATATCACAGATATAGTGACAGATCGATAAAACGATTTGTACGAAGACGAGAGCGCAAAAGTCATTTCTTGGATCGACGATGCATGTAACTTAATACTGCCATCTCGAAATTTGAATAGAGGTCGGAGTTCCCAAAGCGGAGAAAGCAGATTGAAACAACCTCATGAATCGATTAAAAAAGACGACACACTCACCTTCGGTATATTGTAGATGCAAATTCAAATAAATTATTAGAATATTCAAATCGCTGCTACTGGCTGTGTCTAGACGACATTGCGTTTGTTATTGCTACGTAGAATGCTCAGTGAAATTCTCGGAAAATCGCAGGAATTCTGCTTAGATACGAGCCAATATTTGCACGGTATTTGTTGTAGCAGATATCTCTTCATGGTCGACAATATTTGCTGATAATATTTGTTCTATCGGATGTCATTTTTATCTGAATAAACACGCGAGACTTCAGGTTGGGCGTTTGTGAAAATATGAGGAAATGCTAAATGAATAAAAGATAAGGGAGATTAAAATTGCCTGCAGATTAATATTTTTGTGGAGTTTGGTGTCTACAATGGGTGAAAATTAGTTTTGTTTCGATAGACGACCATATGTATGAGTGTAAGAGTAGCATAAGCTTAACTTTCGACCAATGAAGACGATTCTTATTATTACTATTATTATTATATCACCCTCAAATGAAATCGTTTTTATAGATCGAGCTTTGAACAAGAACATATGGAAGTTTTAAGTCCATATCTTGCCTCAAAGAAAGTTGGCAGAAAATTTCAATTCACAATATATAATTCCTGAAATGATGGACTTATCGCTCAACTGCAAGCAATAAACCATACAGAGAATATTGAGATTGTATAAAACGCTGCTCGACTTCTTCATAGATGAAGATGAGACAATATAATATTACATACTCTATGTCCGTAAAGTATGGAACATATTCATTTTTAGCTAAACAGACCATTTTAAGGAATAATCCTGAAACACGTCGATTTTTTATTTTAATTTACCGTATTTTAAAATAATAATCTAATATACAGGGTGAATTACTTTCGAGTAATGACGTCACCGTCATTTTTTCAAATGGAACACCTCATTTTGTCTCAATTTTCCGATTACTCTAGCTGAGCTGATTCCAAAAATGTATCACATGTTGATTCCAATTGGTACAGGGTGGACCAAAATACAATATTTTTGTGTGTGCTCATTAAGTGAAGCGTAACATTCTTCATCAGTTAAATTAACAATATTGTCAGAAATACATATTGTCTAGCGCAATTGGTTTGAATGTAACACTCTGTAGTTTGTTACATTCTTAGATTAATAAAAATTTATAAAAATAAGAAATGATTTCTTTCATATTATTTCTGCTAGACCACAAGTACCAAACATGTTTGGAAACAGCTTATTTTTATTAATCTAGAAATGTAACAAACTACAGGGTGTTATATTCGAATCAATTGCCGCTAGACAATAAGTATGTTCGATAATATTGTTAATTTAAATAATAAAGAATGTTACGCGTTACTTTTTGAGAACACACAAAACTATTGTATTTTTGTCCACCCTTTAACAATTGGAATCAACATGTGATACATTTTTGGAATCCGCTCAGCTAGAGTAATCGGAAAATTGAGACAAAATGGGGGTGTTCCATTTAAAAAAGAATGACGGTGACGTCATTATTCGAAAGTAATTCATCCTGTATATTCGATTATTATTTTAAAAAACGGTAAATTTAAATAAAAAATCGACGTGTTTCAGGATTATTTCTTAAAATGGTCGGTTCGGCTGAAAATGAATTTGTTCCATACTTTACGGACACAGTGTATAGAGTTGTAATAATAATTAATAACAACATTTTAATCCACAGAATCTTTATGAGCGTTAAGGTATCGTTTTATCTTCAGGAACTAAAAGTTACCAACTCGAATTTTCAGAAATATCTACCAAGGGGTCCCCAAACTAACCCCACTACTCAACTCATCAAATATCTAAATAACAATAAAAATTGAAAATTTTTCATTATAAAAATTCGTGTTTGTAGTTTAGTAGGACATAATATCTATCAGTTTCAAGAGCAGTTGGTCATGATATAGGCATTTTATCTTTTTATGCACACATTACAATCCAGAATCTTTAAGTGAGGCGAGCGCATAAGTTAATTCTGTATAATTTTCAACCTCACGATTTCGGGTATAATTTTGTACAATTTAAAAAATGAGGTACAAGCATTAAATGCAATCTCGTTTATTGATGCTGTAATTTACGAATCTTTCAGAAGCTGTCCCATCTCAGGGCAATCAAATCTAGGTAGGTACCTGTTTTCGGTATTATCATGGTAATTCCAGCAAATTAATGTTCAGAAAACACGCCATCTAGGTGAGAGTGATACGATTTTACTTTTATCACTTTTTATTCTTGTTAGCTCAGAGTAATAAACATATATAGAGGGAGCACATGTCGTTTTCACTAAGCAAATTTCGTCCCCACTATGAACTATCAAATTTGACATGAAGCGCGCGGAAACGAAAACATATCAGTGATACGATATTTCACTCAATTCGCGAGTTTCTCCTTGAAGAAAGCACTTCTAATGTCCCATAGTGAATCAAAGTCTCATATTAATAGGCGAGTAGATGCCAGGAACCTAGAAGCAGTAGGTTAGTTTTTGACTGTATATTAGCATCCAGTAAGAAACCCTAAAGAAAACAAAGAAAATATTTCATGAACAGTTGACGAAACTATGGACATAGGACTGCTTAAAAATTTTACAAACACATAATCAGGGAACAATGGAATTTATGAATCATTCTATAAAAAAAAATTAAGAATGCTAAGTATTCACGGGACTGCATTTTTGGGTTAATTCTCGGCTCAAACCAACAAAAGTCGTAAAAACAAGCACTCCAAACAAAAAACCAACCCAAGCACATTCAATAGATATCAATAATTCCTACGAATCCGAAGATATACCCACTCCAGAGTTTCAATCGACAAACCCTGTATATGGCGATAAACCAAAGTCGTAAAACTGAATTTCCCACTATATCAACGTCTCTCGGTAATAAAATCGAACATCAGAGATGACCGTCAAAACGGCCCAGATCCAGACAAAGGCGGGTCTGTTCCCTACCAACTTGAGAAAAAAAAAGATCGATTTGCTCGAAATGAAGCGAAAGCATAGAGCGAAACAACCACATGGTGTAAATCATACAAACCAGTTCAAAATTATATAATGCAGACCCACTATCTTGTTGATTCTCTGGTTTGGCCTTGGTGGAACAGCGTTGTGTTTGATCATCAGATGTTCTCAAGGGCAAACAAAAGACAATCAGGTTACTAAGCAAACTGCGAGGTCTCTAGCAGTTCTTCTTCGTTACAAGGGTCATCTAGGAAGGTTTTGGCTACCGGTACCTAATCTCGAAGTGAAGGTATTAGACAAACAGTTTTGGGGGAAAACTTCAAATAACGTAATTTCTTTGGTTACCTGGCTTTCGTTGAAGTGATGTTCAAGTTGTCTTTCTTTAATCGAAGTATTAAAGTTGATTTTTGAATTTTCAATAAAACGTTACTGCAGGAAGTAAGTAATAAAGTTCGATATATTATTCGTTCTAGGCAAAAAATCAAGATTTCCTCCAAAATAAGAACTATCATATCCAAAGTCGAATATCAAACGTCTGACAAATAAGGTACAATTTTTCAATTTGACTGATGATTTTGGTAATGAATCTTTAGAAATATTTAAGGTTCTTCAGTGGTTTATTTCGAATGTTGATTTCTGTTGATAAATTTCGAATGTCCATTTATCTTCTTCTGTTTCACTAGGTAACAGGCCAATTGAAAATTCCCTGGTCTACCATAGTGGAACACATATTTTTGGCAAAATTCGATTTTATTATTCAACAAAGTTACCTTCGAGGGCGATACAGCGATTATAGCGATCTTCAAACTTTTCGAGACCATTTTTGTAGAACGATTTGTTTCTCGCTTCATAATAGGCCTCATTTTTGTTGTACAATTTGTATTTCGCTTCAAAATAGGCCTCAGTTTCGGCGATTACTTCTTCATTGACGCTAAATTTCTTTCCAGCCAGCTTTCTTTTGAGGTCTGAGAACCGAAAAAAGTCGCTGGGGGCCAGATCTGGCGAATACGGTGAATGCAGAAGCAATTCGAAGCCCAATTCATGCAATTTTGCCCTTGTTTCCATTGGATTGTAACACGGAGCATTGTCTTGATGAAACAACACCTTTTTCTTCAAATGGGGTCGTTTTTTTACGATTTCATCCTTTAAACAATCCAATAACGCTATATAATAATCGCTGTTGATGGTCTGGCCCTTTTGGAGGAAATCAATGAATATTATACCTTGCGCATCCCAGAATAATGATGCCATAACCTCGCCAGCTGACTGATTTTCCTTGCTATGGTTTCAGTTCATCGTGTGCAGTCTACTCAGCTGACTGTCGATTGGACTTCGGAGTGAAATGATGGAGCCGTGTTTCATCCATTGTCACATATCGACGCAAAAATTCAGGTTTATTGCACTCGATTGTGAGCTAGCGCGACACCCATTTTGCACACAGATTTCTCATGTACAAATATTCGTGAGTGATATGTTGTACACATACAGATAATATCTTCACAATGTCTGCCATCTCGATCAACTTCACTTTACTATCATTCAAAATTATTTTGTGAACTTTTTTGATTTTTTCGTCAGTCTTCGGTGCTCATTCCATCACCACGTTTCAACATACCAATCAATGATGGTTGATTTTCCTGGTGCAAACCTCGGAAACTCTTCATCAAGCAAAGATTTTGCTTCTGTATTTTTTCCCTTCAAAGGGCAATATCAGCACACGAAATTCTTTTTTTTCATCTTTTTTCAAATAACAAAAGTAGCTACACTCACAACGCAAAATCACACAAACTAATGGTCGGAATTCACATGATGAAAATTGCAAATTGCAATATGTACGACAAATTTAAGAAGAAAAACTTGTGATGGGTAGGTGCTTTGGGAAAAGAACTAGAAAAAAAAATCGAACTTTAACACCTTGTACCTCGAAAACAAAGAATTTGTGGGCCCATGTTTGTAGGAATTTTGTTTCTTAAAATGATCTGAGGAATCAAATTCGTTTGCACCTCCAATTTAGAAACATAAGTATAAGCATAATTAAGTTTCAAAGAAATTAAATCAAAAATTCATAATAATTAAGAGTAATGATTTAGAATGTGGAACTGTATATCGATACCAGCTCTCAATAATGAAAACAACGAATGCAATCATCAAGAAACACACTTCAATCACAGCAAACAAGTTCCAAACGAGAATAATCTTCGTCTTTCCAACTTTTCTTGCACACCCTGTAGATAACGAGTATTCTTCATCGCCCACTACCTACTCACTCATTTGTATCTATGACGCACGCTAAAAAGTAATCTATCCATCTCAGAACCTATTAGCAACAATTCGCCGGACGATCTTTTCTGAGGTTAGATTTAACCATACTTTAATGCGTATAGTTCTAATGTGTCCCATTTTTTCTACAGCCGATTCTTAACAGTCATAAGTATGATTGTCCACGATGGACTTAATGATATCTAGTTCACGAAAATGGTCATGACCATGACTGTATCTGACTGGGTGCTCGTTCTTGTATCAACAGGTGAATGATGACTGTATGCAGTCAGGTAGAGACCTTGATGTAATCTTACGATCTGCTCCAAAAAATATATCAATCATTGCTGGAACGAAAAAAGAATCTATTGTTTTACTTTGGTCGATTATGTCCGATCAAGGTCTGTCCGGTGAAAAAGTTGTCATTCTGTTAAAAGTCTTGACCAATTGATTCTGATCTCGATAAGTTTTTTGCGCTTTGTTATTTCCTTATACTAAGTATAGGTTTATTATATACGTACCTCACAGTAATAAACATAGGTAGAGATAGCAGCATATGTCATTTTCAGTAATCAAATTTTGTCCTCAACAGGAACTATCAAATTTGACATGAAAAATGAAAATGACTTGAAATCAAGTCAAGCTAAAGCCAAGTAGTTTGAAAATCAAGCCAAGCCGTGAATCCCTAATAGGAGATAATCTTTTCTTCGTCATTTGAAATCGAGTTCAACTCAATTTCTGATCTAAGTAGTTGATTTCTCGATCTTTCGTCTTAGGTTAGCATTCTAATCAGATCTTCGACAGAGTTGTAGTCAATTAGTCTTTTTAGCTCGTCATTTGGATGTTGACTTGATATTTCAAAAACCTTCTCGGCCCTTCTGTGACAGTTTCCTATTCTAAGTCTTTGTTGGCTTTTTATGAACCACGGCATATCTATTGTACCTCTTAAATGATGTATAGCAGAGGTCCTAGAACTGAGCCTTGAGGCACTCCTGCTTTTACTTGTGTATTGAAAAAACCGACGTCGTCTATTTTGACGTGAAAATTCCTGTTTTTCAGATAGTTTCTCATTATTTTTCAGGTTTGGTAGAATAATCTACCATCCTCATCTTATAGGATCCTATAACTAGGTAGAAGGCCCTCTCAACAAATAGCACTAGTTTTGTGGTTTTTTGTTCTGAAATCCTTCAATAACATATTCGATAAGCCTCAGTGGGAATGTACATCTTCTGGATCTGAATTGCTCAGGTGGTATCAAATTGTGTGCTTCTAGTCTTCTTGAAATGCTCAACTAGTTTTTCAAGAACTAACAGTAGACTTATTAGAGACTTACCGAATTCAGAGAGTTCACTTACACTCAGTACATCCAGAATAGTCTTGTAACGCCCCAGTATAAAAGCACAAGAATGCTCATCCAAAATCCAAGATCGTTCCACCATAAGATTGAAAAAAAATGTTCTCAAGTACGATATCTCAAAAACTTTTTGCCACATCCTACTGAAATTCTGTGACAATATATAGGGCTTCGAATAAATCATCAAATTATATTTCCCTGAAAATTTACTTCAAGTTGTGGGTGTTAGTAATGAATGAATATCTCTCTTTTTCAATTAACGAATCTCTTCAGATATAACAAAATAGGTGTTCATAGATAGATATCCAAAGAAAGAACCATATTTTGTACAGACGTCAATATAAAGTCTAACTGTCTAACATATAAAAAAATGAAACCTCACTTTTTCAGGAAATTACACAATTTATAAGACTATCCTATTCTATAAATTCAAATTCAACTCGATCTCATATCAGCTTCATCTGAACCTTGTCCAGATCATATTATCTGACCCCTGCATCAGCCAAAATTGCCAAAGAGATGAAGCTTTGTCCGAAAATGACAAATGAACTAATATTATCTCTCGCTTCGTGATCATTCTGGGTTCCGTTCTTCTTACATCTGTACTCGAACAAAGACCGGTTGGGACAACAATAAAAATGGTGGTGCATGAGTCATAGAAGATACTTTCACTCGCGTCATTCTGTGGATCTCTCTTGCAACGATAAAAACGGTCGATTGCACGGTTATGGACTAATGATAGTTCACGATAAATTAATTCTGCGATTTCAAGCGAAATCACGGAAAAAAGCTTTATGAGTTGTATATACAGGATGTTCCGATTCGTGGAAGAGTGTCGGGTTAGATAGAAGATCAGAGTATGTGGTGTGTAACATGTAGGTTTTATCATTGTGTTAGTCAGTTTGGAGAATTTAGATATAATGGCGATGTGATATCATTTGAAATTCCCCTAATTTGCTTTTGAAATATGCTTTGCTGCTTTTTACTATGACTTGCAACTTTTCTATATGGGAAAATTTATACATTATCAATCATTAAATGGGAATTGTGAGTTCCTATTTAAATATTGGAAATTCAGAATTGAACTCAAAATACGTATTATTGTTATTATTGAGTTTTTTGTTTTTATCAAAGTATTATTTTCATTATTTTGAAAAACATGATGATTCTCCTCTGTTGTGGACCTTCTTCAACCAATACCTATTATTCTTCGCAAAAATGATAAAATTTGGTTCTTATTTGATTCATTATCGAATGAAATAAAACAGAACCCAAATTTCCACATATTTAAATAGAACAAAAGTTTTTTCGCCAACATAGTGGCTTCCTAAGATATTTTACATTTGAACTCATACAAAATAGAGGTTGTAGTCAATCTTATTAGGCCAATCGAAAAGTCCCCGGTCTGATGCACAGATGGTGGTGCTAGTATTAAATTCATATGATTTTTAGTTAGTACCAACCTTCAAACGATACGTGTCAAAATTTGACAACAGTCCAACCATTAGTTTGTGAGTTGTGAGTGTACCTACTTTTGTTATTTGAAAAAAGATGAAAAAAACAATTTCGTGTACTGCTAAAATATTGCTTTTTGAAGGAAAAAAATACAGTTGAAGCAAAATCTTTGCTTGATGAACAGTTTCCAGGGTCTGCACCAGGAAAATCAACCATTATTGATTGGTATGCTTAGTTTAAACTTAGTGAATGAGCACCGATGACTGTGAACCCAGAGGACTCCCAAAAGAGGCTGCCACCGATGAAAAAAAACAAAAAAGTTCACAAATTAATTTTGAATGACCGTAAAGTGAAGTTGATCGAGATAGCAGACATTGTGATGATATCATCTGAACGTATACATCATATCATTCACGAATATTTGTACATGAGAAAGCTGTGTGCAAAATGGGTGCCGCGCGAGCTCACAATCGATCAAAAGCAACAGCGTGTTAATGATTCTGAGCAGTGTTTGAAGCTGTTTAAGTGCAATATACCTGAATTTTTGTGTCGATATGTGACAATAGATGAAACATGGTTGCATAATTTCACTTCGGAGACCAATCGACAGTCAGCTGAGTGGACTGCATATGATGAACCAAATCCGAAGCGAGGAAAAAACACAACAGTCAAAGGCAAAGTTAAGGTATCAGTATTCTAGGATGCGCAAGGTATAATATTCATTGATTACCTCCAAAAGAGTCAGACTATCAACAGCGATTATTATGTAGCGTTATTGGATCGTTTAAAGGATTAAATCGTTATAAAACGGCCTCATTTGAAGAAAAAAAAAGGGGTGTTTCATCAAGACAATGCGCCGTGTCACAAATCAATGAAAACAATGGCAAAATTGCATGAATTGGGCTTCGAATTGCTTCTGCATCCAGCTTATTCGCCAGATCTGCCCCACAGCGACTTTTTCCTGTTCTCAAACCTCAAAAGAATGCTCGCTGGAAAGAAATTTAGCGCCAATGAAGAAGTTATTGCTGAAACTGAGTCCTATTTTGAAATGACAGCCAAATCGTACTACAAAAATGTTATCGAAAAGTTGGAAGATCGCTGTATCGCAACTATGTCGAATAATAAAATCGAATTTCTCCAAAAAAAAGTGGTTTTCTATGGTAGACCGGGGACTTTTTAATTGGCCTGTAACACGTTACAATACTGTAATTAGATCTACATAAATGTTAACGTTATTGCTATTCGTTACAGTTATTACTATTCGCTACATGATGATCGTTACGTCGCTATTTGTTAGACACTTGATGCTGGATAAATGCACACTAAGACCTCTCCCAACCCTTATAAGAAGTGTTCAAGTTCTTCACACGAACCCAAAACGCGACCTCAGTATTAATCCTAGTCAGTTACCAATTGGCCATAAATTCCCAGAGGTCCTTTCTCGCCGATATAAATCTTCGTACCACCTTTATATTAACAAGGGAAGCCTTGATAATTTACAGGCGAAAGACGCCCTTCTTACACCCTCTTTTTTTCCTCGCAGTGGTCCATCCTGTATAATGGATTGCTGGGTCTCTCGCTGGTCAAGACACGTGACGTTTGATAGATTTAGACCTGTTTCTTCGGGAAAGCGAAGTGGTATTATTAAATGCATGTAGTGGCGAGAGAGGGCAGGAGGGTAGTCTCCGACATTTCTTTATTGCTCCACGTGATTTATCTGCGATTATATGGGAGGTGCTCGAAGAAGATGGTAGGCAAAAGTGATGAGATCAATTTTTTAGCGATTGGTCACCGAACAGATCGCTCTAGAGTCTAGAGTTTCGTCTGTTCGAGAAAGAGCAAAACAAACTATTGTTAACTTCAATCAATGAAGAATATGTTGATAAATCTCAGTATTAGCAGAGGGCATGTAAACGGGGCTTCATACATTTCAACTTATGAAGCCACCATGAAATTTCTAAATTGGACAAGTATTCACCAAGTGGTCAATAGTTTTTTTCTACACCACACTCACATACTGGGCTTTCAAAAGAATCCCAGATAGAATCATTAGATTGGAGGAAAGTAAAGGGTGTTTTTTTTAGAGTTATAGAACTTTAAATTGCAATAAAACAACGATGGATTATTCGATTGACATGAATTTTATTTATACGCAAGATAATCTTGTGGCATTACATTTTAAATATGATTTCTGGCATATGACAGCCACGGCTGGCTCGGATGTAGTCCAATCTGGACGTCCAATTTTCGATGACTTTTTCCAACACTTGTGGCCGTATATCGGCAATAACACGGCAAATATTGTCTTCCAAATGGTCAAGGGTTTGTGGCTTATACGCATAGACCAATGACTTTACATAGCCCCACAGAAAGTAGTCTGGCGGTGTTAAATCACAAGATCTTGAAGGCCAATTCACAGGTCCAAAACGTGAAATTAGGCGGTCACCAAACGTGTCTTTCAATAAATCGATTGTGGCACGAGCTGTGTGACATGTTGCGCCGTCTTGTTGGAACCACAGCTCCTGGACATCATGGTTGTTCAATTCGGGAATGAAAAAGTTAGTAATCATGGCTCTATACCGATCACCATTGACTGTAACATTCTGGCCATCATCGTTTTTGAAGAAGTATGGACCAATGATTCCACCAGCTCATGAAGCGCACCAAACAGTCAGTTTTTTCTTGATGTAACGGTGTTTCGACATTCACTTGAGGATTAGCTTCACTTCAAATGCGGCAGTTTTGTTTGTTGATGTAGCCATTCAACCAGAAGTGCGCTTCATCGATAAACAAAATAAAATTTTGAAGAATATTTGTTCTGGCCTACAATTTTCCAAGTCGACCTTGAAATTCAAATAAGAATCAAGATATTCCGGAGTATAATTATGAACCAAGAATAAAATTATAATTATTCATAGTATTGCCATTATAACCTTTTGGAATTGTGTCATTTCTATTGAAAAACTCTTTAGAGGCTTGTCACTCTGCTTAATGAGATGATTGTACTCTACGAATTTGTAAATACAAGATGTCCCCCTCAAAATAAAAATTTACCAGTCTGGGCGTTTGCCGGAAAAACTCATTTTTATGGAAATATCCGGCCGGCCTGTTCGAAGTATGTATATTCGCCAAGACAATCAGGTTTTTGCGCTTGCCAATTCGTTTGGCAGGAACGGAAATACTAAAAGCGACGATGACATAACCATCATATCGTGGACTTTGTAAAATCTGATGAGAAACTAGCCGGTGTTGATTAATTGCTGATTGATGGTAATTCGCTGGATTGTATTCCGGAAAAAGAAAACCGGAAACAAGACTATAGCCCGTATTAATTCCTAAAAAAATCAACACGCAAGCCGGTAGCCAGGCCAGGTTCCGGTGTATGGCACGCAGGAGGTGTACAGGGTGAGGCTGTTATTGTTATTGATATTTCTTTGTCGAAACAAAAGCATGGTTCACGATTGGAAAATTCGAGAAAACGTAGTGACTTGGCAAGAATTTTAGAGCGCTTGTTCATTTATGCGTTCTCGTAGACCACAGAACTGTATAATGAGATGTATTAGGTGTACAACTTTTCTTCCGCCTATTTGCAATAAGGTGGCTGCAGCGGTAAGTGGTAGTGGAAATGAATAGAACGTAGATGTCATACAATAAGCTCAGGTATTTGTAAACATTACGTCATCGAAATATTAGTCGATTTTTGTCTGCATCATTAAATTAAACATTAGATTAAACATGTCAGCTTACGAGCCAAATTCTCGTCATTTGCGGGAGGTTTTAATTTTCTGTTTTGATATGAAGAAATCTGCGGCTAAGGCTCATCGAATGCTCTAAAATACCTATGGTGAGGCCGCTTTTAGTGAAAGAAGGTAACAAAGTGGTTGCAATGCTTCAAGAATGGTGATTTTGATGTCGAGAACAGCATGACGGTGGAAGAGAGAAGGTTTTCGAAGATGCAGAATTGGAGGCATTACTTGATCAAGACTCGTGTCAAACGCAACAAGAATTGGCAGGATCATTGGAAGTGACGCAACAAGTCATTTCAAAATGTCATGGGAATGATTCAGAAACAAGCAAACTGGGTGCCTTATGGGTTGAAGCCGAGAGATGTTGAACGGCGTTTGTTTGCTTGTGAACAGCAATGTGCAAGGCAAAGACGGAGGGGATTTCTGCATCGCATTGTGACTGGAGTCGAAAAATGGGTTCATTACGATAATCCTAGGCGCAGAAAATCTTTGAGATATCCCGGCCATTCTTCCACGTCGACAGCCAAACCGAATATTCACGGTTGTCATGCTCAGTATTTGGTGGGACCAGCTCGGCGTAGTGTATAATGAATTGCTAAAACCGAATGAAACAATCGTTATCGAACGCAATTAATGTGTTTGAGCCTAGCTTTGGAAGACAAACGGCCCCAATACAACGAGAAACATGATAAAGTGATTTTACAGCATGACAATGCTCACCCCATGCTGTGAAGGTGGTCAAGACATACTTGGAAATGTTGAAATAGGAAGTCCTACCTCACCCGCCAATTTCTCCAGACGTTGCTCCCTGGGACTATCACCTATTTCGATCAATGGCACACAGCCTGGCTGACCAACACTTCCGGTCTTATAAAGAATTAAAAATTGGATGAAGAATTAAAAAAAGATAGTAGAAAGTAGTGACCAGCGATGGACAATACTTTGAATCATAAATGTATTACCAGTTTCTTACAATAAAGCCTCGAATTTCGGAAAAAAACGGCGGAAGCAAAGTTGCACGCCTATGTCATTTATTTTGACGTAAGTTTATCTAGATGAATGGTCCTGAAATTCTGCATGGACATTCGAGAAAAAGTTACATAGGAATTTCTATAGAGATGATTTTTCACCACTTTCATATTTATTTATGGAACCTTTAACAATTGACGAGGACAATTTCTTCCCTGACGACTTCGTTAACAGGCAAAACTGCAGCATTTGCAGCTCGTAAAATCAAATAATAATTCTAGAGAAAGCGATGCAACCCAGACATGTCTTTACGAGGTGTGCAATTTGATCTGGACTTATCATTGTCCATTATTTACTTTATAACCCAATAAATTCCAAAATGATTCGTTGCAGAAAACCATGTTTTATTGTACCTTTCACCTATTATAGTTTTTATGTCATATCAGTTTGTTGTTTTCATTTTATTGTTTGGTTACCAACGTTATAATTGTGTATATTGTGTCCTTGGGCATAATGTCAACAGAGGAATATTTTCAAATCTATTTAGTAAGTTAATTAATATGAAATTGGCAATTCTGGAATGATCCCGTCAATGGCAGATTACTTGCAAGAAATACAGACTAATGTTTTATTGTCTGGTTATTTACTTTCTGTAAAGAAAAAAAAAGGAATTCCTGCAACCTGCAACAATTTTTGACACCTCATTTTTTGAAGATATATCAAGGCAATTGAGAAGTCCCCGTCCAAGTCTGATGTACTAGTATTATATTCATATGATTTTTAGTTAGTATCTACCAACCTTCAAAAGATACGTGTCAAAATTTGGCAGCAGTCCGACCATTATTTTGTGAGATATTGCGTTGTGAGTTTAGCTATTTTTGTTATTTGAGAAAAAATTGGGAAAAAAAAAGAATTTCGTGAGCTGATAAAATATTGCTTTTTGAAGGAAAAAATGCAGTTGAAGCAAAATCTTGGCTTGATGAAGAGTTTCCGGGGTCTGCACCAGGAAAATCAACCATCATTGAAGGTATGCTAAGTTTAAACGTGGTGAAATGAGCACCGAAGACGGCGAACGCAATGGACGGCCAAAAGAGGTTGTCACCGACGAAAAAAAGTTCACAAAATAATTTTGAGTGACCGTAAAGTGAAGTTGATCGAGATAGCAGACAATGTGAAGATATCATCTGAACGTGTACATCATGTCATTCACGAATTTTTGTACTAAATGGATGCCGCGCGAGATCACAATCGATCAAAAGCAAAAACGTGTTAATGATTCTGACCAGTGTTTGAAGCTGTTTAAGTGCAACAAACCTGAATTTTGCGTCGATATGTGACAATGGATGAAACGTAGCTCCATCATTTCACTCCGGAGTCCAATTGACAGTCAGCTGAGTGGACTGCACACGATGAACCGAATCCAAAGTGAGGAAAAATACAACAGTCAGCTGGCAAAGTTATGGCATAAGTATTCTGGGATGCGCATGGTATAATATTCATTGATTACCTCCAAAAGGGGCAGACCAGCAACAGCGATTATTGTATAGCGTTATTGGATCGTTTAAAGGATGAAACAGTTAAAAAACGGCCTCATTTGAAGAAAAAAAAAAGGTGCTCTTTCATCAAGACAATGCGTCGTGTCCCAAATCAATGAAAATGATGGCAAAACTGCACGAATTGGGCCTCGAATTGCTTCTGCATCGACCGTATTCGCCAGATCTGGCCCCCAGCGACTTTTTCCTGTTCTCAGACCTCGAAAGAATGCTCGCTGGAAAGAAATTTAGCGCCACTGAAGAAGTAATCGTTATAATCGCTAGAAGAAGATCGCTATAATCGCTGTATCGCCCTCGAAGGCAACTATGTTGAATAATGAAATCGAATTTTGCCAAAAAAATGTGTTTTTTTTAATAATAATAATTTTACTATGGTAGTCCGGGGACAACCTAGCTAAACCCTGTATACCCATAGAACCTCAACCAAATCTACACAGAATCTCACCACCGATCTACCTCTATGCGTCCGCCCGCATAGAAACAGCCCAAAACCGCGGTCAACCTTAGCGGCTATGCGGCATCTAGCAGGCGACACGCAGTCTGGCCAACCTGACACCTACACCCTCGTCAAGCCGATCGGACAGGGCCGGAACAGTAAAATGTCACGGTTGATGCAGACCGTTTTCATAATGCATGAACCTACGTCAAAGGTGGGTTTCTCGGAATGCCTATTTTTACCCACGGCGGGATAATTGCCATTGGAACTCGTTCAGATCGATCCTTAATCTCGGGCATCGTTCGATCTCGAGATGGGATGCTCTGCTGGCTTGAGGAAATGCCGGTGGTGGATGTTGCCAACCGAAAAGTTTTTGATGGATGTTGCTATTTGATTGGTTTCGAACAGATGTTGATGGGAAACAGAGGTTTGCGTGGGTGTATACTGAGTGGTGTTGGATTAGGCATGACTGGTAGCAGTTTAATCAGTTTTGGATGTTTAATGTTTCAGTCGATGAGTTCCGGAACTAACCGGTATAAGTAACAGGCCAATTTAAAAGTCCCCGGTCTACCATAGTAAAACACATCAACAAAACAAAACATCAATATCAAGACAACAATTAGTAAAACACAGTGTTTTGGCAAAATTCGATTTCATTATTCAACATAGTTGCCTTCGAGGGCGATACAGCAATTATAGCGATTGAACGAATGTATGCTTGATATATTTGAATTCGGCTTCGAAGGACCATGTGGTGTTTATGTTGATTGAATTACAAAATGATCTTCTGGCTCGAAGTATCATTAACGAATGTATGCTTGAAAGAAAATACCTATGATTTTTACTTGTTTAATATGTTAACACAAACACTGTATATGACTGTACTGTTATAATAGTAATAACTTGTGAATAACAAGTGATTGAATACTTGTTGAATACTTGAATGTGAACTGAATATTACTGGCTGGATACTGAATTCTTGAAAGCACTCTCTGGTGGTGGGACTATGGTGGGAGAAAGCATCGAGTAGAATCACAGGATTCTTCTTCTTTCTCTGTAAGCCTTAACAGCGATCTTACAACTATTCGATACCATTCGCTTCAAGAAAGGCCTCAGTTTCGGCGATTACTTCTTCATTGCCGCTGAATTTCTTTCCAGCGAGCATTCTTTTGAGATTTGAGAACAGGAAAAAGTCGCTGGGGAACAGATCTGGCGAATACGGTGGATGCAGAAGCATCCATCCAATTCCCAATTCATTCATTTTTGCCATTGTTTTCATTGGTTTGTGACTCGGCGCATTGTCTTGATGATACAATTCTATTGAAATGGGGCCGTTTCTTAACGATTTCAACCTTCAAACGATCCAATAACGCTATATTATAATCGCTGTTGATGGTCTGGCCCTTTTGGAGGTAATCAATGAATATTATAACTTGCGCATCCCGAATAATGATGCCATAACCTTGCCAGCTGACTGTTGTGTATTTCCTCGCTTTGGATTTGCTCCATTGTGTGCAGTCCACTCAGCTGACTGTCGATTGGACTCCGGAGTGAAATAATGGAGCTTCGTTTCATCCATTGTCACATATCGACGCAAAATTTAGGTTTGTTGCACTTAAACAGCTTCAAACACTGGTCAGAATCATTAACACGTTTTTGCTTCTGATCGATTGTGAGCTCGCGCGGCACCCATTTTGCACACAGCTTTCTCATGTACAAATATTCGTGAATGATATGATGTACACGTTCAGATGAAACCTTCACAATGTCTGCTATCTCGATCAACTTCACTTTACGGTCATTCATAATTATTTTGTGAACTTTTTTGATTTTTTCGTCGTTGACAGCCTCTTTTGGGCGTCCACTGCGTTCGCCGTCTTCGGTGCTCATTTCACCAAGTTTAGACTTAGCATACCAATCAATGATGGTTGATTTTCCTGGTGCAGACCCCGGAAACTCTTCATCAAGCCAAGACATTGCTTCGACTGTATTTTTCCCTTCAAAAAGCAATACTCTATCAGCACACTAAATTCCATCTTTTTAGATGGAATTGATGATATAAAAAAACGTAACTTTGGCATAATGAAAAATTGTCTGCTTATGACAAATCTTGCACTCTTATTGATTGTACACCCTTCACCTCAACAGACCATCTTCGTTAAGATGCCATCTGACACCATTCATGTGTTAATAATTCCCTCAAACATGGGTATCAAGTAGCCTTATTCCTCCGTTGCCTACGCAGAGACTAGTTTTTCCAATATTTGCCCCCAATTTACGAGTTGAATTCACACTGCAATCTCAGAACCAGTTTAGGCACCGTTGCCAGTTCAGTCACGTACAACGAACGTGTAAAATATAGGTACCTACTGCAGTATAACGCCAGGTATAATTAAGATTCAAAAACAAATTTGCTGGTAGATTGCATTAATTTGCTGGTAGATTGTCGTTGATAATGAGTGTCTACGACCATTGAATTTTAGTTCCACCAATAAAATGGTGAGTTGAAAGTTGCACACGGGTGTAGGGAAAGAGAGTCACGTGATCTCGACGTTAGAGATAGTTGATAGTACAGGCTTCGGTTCTCGTTGGGATACCTCGAAAAATTTATTCATTTCTGTAACCAACAGAAGAAGTCAAGTATTTCTTCATCTTCTTTATCGATTTCAAGTATTCACTTCGAATTATTCAAAGACGTTCACAATTCCGAAAACCAGAGAATTTAAAACCTTTATAACAGTCAATGGACGTCAGATAAGGTAGCAACTTAGACCCTCTAGAATAAGTCTGAAGAAGTATTAGTTGAATTCAGAACATGGATTATATTAAATATTATGATCGTGCATATCAGATTCACAAAAGAGGAATAGTAAGCCTGATAAAAAGCCTTTTCATGCAATGCATTCGATATTTTAACATTACTCTGTCCAATTCTCGAATAGAATGCTTCATTCTTGTGAATTTGTTATTTTACTCAACATTCAAACTCTTCAGAAAACTAACAGAGATTTGAACAGTCACGTGGCCAACTTAGTCCCACTAAAATAAGTCTTAAGAAGGTTTAGTTGAAGTTAGAACTTAAAATGGGGTAGATACGTGAGATCAATTGAATTATAATGAATATTATTATCGTATTGTCTATCAGATTCGCAGAAGAGGAATAGTAGTCCTGATGAATGTCTCTTCATGCAATGCGTTCGGTATTTTAACATTACTCTGTCCAATATTTGAATGGAATGGTTCTGGTTCATACTTGTGAATCTGTTATTTCTTCCTTACTATTCGATGACCCTTTAGAAATTTGTAATTCTCAACTGCCACAGCGAAAGATGTACAAAATATGGTACTTTTTGCAGTATATGGAATGAATGATTTCACTCAATATCCATATTCACATCGTAAAGCCAGCCGATATTATCAATACCTCTATATTGCAATTCTGTCCGATTTTGTCATTTATTTTTTCCCGAATTGAATATTTATATCATATTGAAGTGATGCAACATTAAAAATCGATTTATGAATCGCATAAAGCCTCACGCGAGGCCTCACGTCCAGAGTGATGGAATCAATGAATTGGCAACTGCCTTATATAACTCATATCAAACTACATATATGTCATCCCATAATTCCATCAATAACTATCATTATGTGAATTCTGCTGTCATTCATTTTGTTATTTTCGACCGCGCAAAAGCCTGTGATTAAATTACATATTAGGCCAATTGAAAAGTCCCCGATCTGATGCACAGATGGCGGAGCTAGTATTAAATCTATATGATTTTTAGTTAGCACCAACCTTCAAACGATACGTGTCAAAATTTGACAGCAGTCTGACCATTAGTTTGTGAGATATTGCGTTGTGAGTGTAGCTACTCTTGTTATTTGAAAAAAGATGGAAAAAAAATTCGTGTGTTGATGGAATATTGCTTTTTTAAGGGAAAAAATACAGTTGAAGCAAAATCTTGACTTGATGAAGAGTGTCCGGGGTCTACACCAGGAAAATCAACCATCATTGATTGGTATGCTAAGTTTAAACGTCACAAATCAATGAAAACAATGTCAAAATTGCATGAATTAGGCTTCGAATTGCTTCTGCATCCACTGTATTCGCCAGATCTGGCCCCCAGCGATTATTTCCTGTTCTCAAACCTCAAAAAAAAGCTCGCTGGAAAGAAATTTAGCGTCAATGAAGAAGTAATCGCTGAAACTGAGGCCTATTTTGAAGCGAAAGACAAATCGTACTACAAAAATGGTATCGAAAAGTTGAAAGGTGTATATAATCGATGTATCGCCCTCGAAGGCAACTATGTTGGATAATAAAATCGAATTTTGCCAACAAAATTTGTTTTACAATGGTAGACTCGGCAATTAAAAATCAACTAATCTTCCTGGATGTCAGCGATGACTGGAAAGGTTTAACTTTTCCAAAACTTCTCCACGGATCTGGAGTAACGAATGAAATGTAAAACCAAACTCGAATCTAATGGAAACCTCAAACTTCAAGGCTGGCTTATTCAAACTCCACCCCATCCGAAACCATGGATTCAAATTCCACTGGCCTGCTATTATCTCAATTAAAACTTCTGGGAACATCATCTGAATCTCATCAGCTACCATTAATCAAATCGTATAACCTTAAAATCATTCCCCAATTCTCTGTTTCCTTCTTCGAGTTTGCGTCATTCGTAAATCAGCATAATTGGGTGAAAATTTGATATAATTAACGAGTAATTAAAACAAGCCGTATACATATTCAATGAAGACAGAGTGTCGAATGAATGGAAGCCTATACCGTGTGTCCCAAGTTGAATATCGGCAATATCATTTCATTTTGTCATTTCAAAATTATAATCCTCAGAGTAATAAACATAGATTGAGGAAGCATATGTCATTTTCAGTGAGCAAATTTTGTCCCCAACATGAACTATCAAATTTGACAAAAAGCGCGGAAATGAAAACATATCAGTGATACGATATTTCATTCAATTCGCGAGTTTCTCCACAAATAACGCACTTCTTATGTCCCATAGTGAATCAACGTTTCATATTAACTCGAAATATATTGAAATTAATACCTAAATGAATCAGAAATTCAGAAAACAAACTTCAAGCGCACCAAACGACGTGAAACAACCGATGACACTAGGAGAGCAAAAGTTGCCAAACCTTGGATTTCAGCAGGTAGATACTGAAAATAATGAATATTCTGCTTATTATAAATTCGACACTTAGGAAAAATATAGGCTTCCAAATATTCAAATTTGCATATTTGATCGGGAATCACTCAAATAAATATATTTCATTCAATATAATATACATTCAAAACGAAATAGCAAAATTGTGGATTTGAAAATAACGGGTGTTTTTTTTCGACGTATATAACTTTAAGTTGGCATTACTGTTCGAAATGGCGACCGATTTAACAGCTGTCAAGTGATTTATTCTCAGTTAGGTTTGCAATTCATCATGGATAGACTCACGCCTGAACAACGCTTGCAAATAGTGCAATTTTATTTCGAAAATAATGGTTCTGTGCGGAATACGTATCGCGCACTACGTCCATTTTATTTTGTTTAGCGATGAAGCGCACTTCTGGGTGAATGGCTACGTCAATAAACAAAACTGCCGCATTTGGAGTGAAGCTAATCCTCAAGTGTATGTCGAAACACCGTTACATCCAGAAAAACTGACTGTTTGGTGCGCTTTATGGGCTGGTGAAATCATTGGTCCGAACTTCTTCAAAAACGATGTTGGCCAGAACGTTACAGTCAATGGTGATCGGTATAGAGCCATGATTACTAACTTTTTTATTCCTGAATTGAACAACCATGATGTCCAGGAGCTGTGGTTTCAACAAGACGGCGCAACATGTCTCACATCTCGTGCCACAATCGATTTACTGAAAGACACGTTTGGTGACCGCCTAATTTCACGTTTTGGACCTGTGAATTGGCCTCCAAGATCTTGTGATTTAACACCGCTTGGCTACTTTCTGTGAGGCTATGTAAAGTCATTGGTCTATGCGGATAAGCCACAAACCCTTGACCATTTGGAAGACAACATTCGCCTTGTTATTGCCGATATACGGCTACAAATGTTGGAAAAAGTCATCGAAAATTAGACGTCCAGATTGGACTACATCCGAGCCAGCCGTGGCGGTCATATGCCAGAAATCATATTTAAAATGTAATGCCACAAGATTATCTTGCGGATAAATAAAATTCATGTCAATCGAATAATCCATCGTTGTTTTATTGCAATTTAAAGTTCTATAGCTCTAAAAAAAACACCCTTTATATCACAATCCGACATTGTAATCTAACCATGTTGGGGACATGTAAAAATTGCGTATACTCCTTCTATCTATGTTTATTACTCTATGTTTCCACCCATGTGTCATTTCCTGCGTCAGTTCATAGAGAAACATCGATCTCTCGGCCAATAAGAGATGTGAGTAATATGCAGGAACTCGAACGACCAGACTTTTCCTGTTTTTGAAACCTGAATCGTTATCAGAGAATATTTACGTTTTTATCACCTCTCCGAGTTAGTTTTTCCTCGTGGTGTAGGCGTTAAGTAGTAATTTCTTTCGACATCACTGCAGTTGTTCCTTTTTGACGATTACGATATATCAGACCATAGAGGATGTAACGTTTGTTGGACTGCAACATTATTATTCATATTACTCACATTTTATCTTTTTGTTCGTTGTTGCATCATAGGAGGCATGTGTCGCCTTCGATTGTTATCGTAACGGCATCTTCAAAGAGAGGATGTGGCCGATGTGGTTTGACAGAGGACCTACAAGGATGTAATTTTTTTTTTCTAATCGTAAAATTGCAATTAATTACATCGTGAACAGCCTTCATTCTCTATGAATTAGCAGAAGTGATATCGTTTGATTGTGACTTATTATTCTCCAATATTGATAGGATTCAAAACGAAGCTATTTGAAGTACCGGGTTTCTCACCATAATTTGACCCCCCCTTTAACTTTGTCACTGAAAGAGATACAAAAAAATGTTTTCTACAAAAGTTTCACGAAATCGAGTGAAAATGATTTCACAAAACGAAATACATACAGAGTGCTCAACATATTGATTGCAACTTCATTTTTTCAAATGAAACACCTTGTATATTTTTCTATATTTGACTAACTCTGTTTCCCCTGACTTCGAATATATAACATATGTTTGGTTTATCTCTCTTATTCTGAGTACCACAGCGTTTCTAATTTTGAGAACCACCTGGCAAGCTAAGTAATCAGTTTTCAAGTGGAAGGCTGCGATAACTCAAAATGCCCTTTTTTGAGTTATCTCGTTGGCAACGATATGACATACGAATGAAACTATTCATCTAATATGCACTACACAGAAGCGGAAAAATTTGAAATATTTTCACTTTATGTGTGGAACAATAAAATTAAGAAAGCTACATGGAGAGAATATATGGAGTTGTATCCAAATCATCCAATTCCAATTCATAGTGGAAAACGTATGTCATATCGTTGCCAACGAGATAACTCAAAAAAGGACATTTTGAGTTATCCCAGCCTACCACTTGAAAACTGATTACTGAGCATGCCAGGTGGTTTTTAAAATTTGAAACTCTGTGGTACTCAGAATAAGAGAGATAGACCAAATATATGTTATATATTCGAAGTCAGGGAAAAAAGAGCTAGTCAAATATAGAAAAATATACAGGGTGTTCCATTTGAAAAAATGAAGTTGCAATCAATATGTTGCCCACTCTGTATATATTTCGTTTTGTGAAATCATTTCGAAAAATATTATTCGATTTTGTGAAACTTTTGTGGAAAACATTTTTTTGTACCTCTTTTAGTAACAAAGTTAAGGGGGGGGGGGTCAAATTATGGTGAAAAACCCGGTACATGTTGAAGAAGCTGTTGATTAGTTATTTGCAATGATTCTTCTTCAAATATGAAAATTGAACTGTCTACAAAATCATTGATAACATGGATGTATTTGAAAATATAGACTAAAACTGATAACCAACGTTCAAGAGGAAAAAGATCGAAATATAAATGATAAAAAAAGTTCAAGATAAGAATACAAAACTTGACTGGCATGCTTTTGGCTTCATTGACACATTGGTTATTTCATGATTTATATGAGATGTTCTACAAGCTATATGAAAGACTCTGACACATGATAGCTGCACTTATTCTGAACATTTTCTCCTAAACGAAAACGTTTAGATTGAGAACAACTATCATCTCTCAAAGTTGTTCATAGAGCTTCTAAAACAGCCTTTGTATATCAAACTCAACAACAACTGAGTTTACTGACAATATTTTTCAAAGGAATAAGTTAAAATCTCTTTATATGCCATCTCAGGTACTTTCTCATCAAAGATAGAAAAGGACAAGAAACTATTTATAGGATTCATAAATGGGGTTCTACAAGGCACTATTCAATGTCCCCCATTATACTAAACTATCCTAATCCTACAGATGCTCGCTAGAGCAAATACTTGAGTTGAATCTATCAAAAATCTCACATAATCTTCGATCTAGGAAAACTGAAATGATTTGAGAAAAATTACGAATACAATCTGTAAAATATCCCAGATGAAATAGAATGCTGATTCGTGAATAAGTTTCTCTCACTGAATTCGAACATTGAGGATAGTTAGTATCAATTTTCTTTCCCAAAAAAATAATCATTGGACATAACACATTAATCTTGCGTTAAAACCAATCCAGTAAAATATCCTTTTCGAAAGAAACAAAAGAAATGTTACGTGGACAATCAAAAAGTAATAACTCCCACATAATATCCCAAAACTTGATCCCTGTCCCAAGCATCTAGGTAGAATTGTTTTATTGTTCGTAGAGAAACTCATCTAGAAAATAAAAACGAGAAATACGATAGCTTCTTGAGGGTATCCAGAAGGAACCGCATGTGTTGAAGTATGAAACATGATACTGGACATGTGGATTCTTCATTTGACGTTTATAAACACACTCTGAACGTGCGAGGATGCTGCAAAGACAGCTGTTTCTGATGGCGAAATATCACCTTTATTGTGGAAGAATATACTTCAACCGAATAACATTTTCGGTCTTGAAAGTAATCACAAAACGTTTATGTTCTAGTTCGCGACACTTCCGCGTCCGTATATCCTTCATATATACCGTATATTGTCGAAATGATTAAACTTTGCACTTTTCGAATCATATTAGGTTGGGTGAGGTTATGTATCGATATGGGATTAAATTTGAAAAATATTTTCAGGGTTTTATGTCACTCTAGATGCAGAAAGGTTATAAATCAGTAATTAATTCGATTGTTAGAATACTTGTTCCTGTTTCCCTTCAATAAAAGTTTTCTCCGCTAATTCACAAAGTTGAGAATAGAATATTCCCAGAATCTAAGAGGAGATCCAAAGTCTTAGTCTGAAAGTATCTAGTCCTCGATTTTTATCCAACCTTTCACAGCAGGGGTGGGCACGAAATGATTTACTGTTGGACTTCCATATGTTCGAGGGTTGTTGAAAATAGTACCTAATATGTGGTGTTTAAGTGATTAATCAATGCCCCAACTTGTCAACCAGAGTATATGTGGGCCGATGACAGATAGCGTAATTAGTTGAAAACGTTCATAGAAAAAGATAAGAGTTGAAGCGGAAAAATAGTTCTTCTATTCTTATGTTACTTATGAAGCTTTTGAATAGTTGGAGAAGAAGGAATTTCAACTTCACTGTAACTAACTCACTGTCTATTTCTGAGATAAGATATTGGCTTTAATTAGATACGTTTTAGAACTTACTTCAATTGTTGTTAATTGTTTCCAATAATAACCGTTTGGAAATTTCCAAGGAGGCACTGTTGATCTATCACTACAATAATTGAACTATCAATTCATTGATCTTTCTTTATTAGCAGTCTCAGATAAAGTTAAGCTGCCAGAAATTCGGATATTGTTTTAGTGGCACCATTGATTTTAAAAAAAGAAGGATGTACTCATCACAAATTCATTTCCAATGAACTCATAATTATACAGGGTCCTGTTGCAACATTGGCCCCAACATGGTTAGTTTACGTTGACGAATTGTGATAGGTATATTTTCAAATTTACAATTTTACCATATCGTTACCAATGTATGTTATATTGAATTAAGTATATTTATTTGAGTGATTCCCGATTAAATATGCAAATTTGAATATTTGGAATCTGATATTTTTCCTAATTGTCGAATTCATAATAAGCAGAATATTTATTATTTTCTGTATCTACCAGCTGAAATCCAAGGATTGGCAACTTTTGCTCTCCTAGTGTCATCGGATGTTTCACGTCGTTTGGCGCGCTTGAAGGTTGTTTTCTGAATTTCTGATATATTTAGGTATTATTTCAATATATTTTGAGTTAATATGAAACGTTGATTCACTATGGGACATAAGAAGTGCGTTCTTTGTGGAGAAACTCGCGAATTGAGTGAAATATCGTATAAATTATATGTATTCATTTCTGCGAGCTTCATGTCAAATTTGATAGTTGGGGACAAAATTTGCTTGCTGAAAATGCTATATGCTCCCTCTTTTTATGTTTATTACTTTGAGAGTGCTAAGTAATAAAAATGATTTCAGTCATACAGAATGTTTAGTTTTCTTGGACGGATCCTAATTTTGTTTTTCAAAGAGAAACATTTTTCTCTTTATTGGTTTTTACATTTGAAGTGATGAAAAGATGATACATCGTGTTTATTTTGAAAATATAAAAATCCATTCACAAAATTTGCCATGCTGAAGACCCTGTATGTCCGAAAGTATTATTCAAGTAATAAGGCATCGCTATGAAAAGTAAGATTTTTAATTTTCCCCATATAGAGATATGTTGCATTTTAAAATGCATATTCTTATATCAAAATTATGCTTTCCACCTTCTTTCGAATGCAGAACAATCTTTGTAATTCCACACTTTTCTATGATCGGTATGGCTCTATTGAACTACTGCTTCATTGATCTGTCAAATTATTGATTTTAAGCAAAATAAATGTTTCATTCATATGCATTAAATACAATATTCAATGAAGCACTATAAACGAGATATTTCTTTAGAAAATTGCATTAAAAAATTGTACAAAATCAATGGTAGTTATTAATGCAAAGTAGTGCAAATAATTCAAAACTATTACGCATTTCTATGATCTGTCAGATAAGACATCCTTCAATTTTCTGACAGTTTTCCATAACCAATAAATATTTCGACGAATTCAACTCTATTTCCAAGTTTTAACGATCTTAATCACCTGATATATTTCCTGAGAACTCTAATTCAGAGCAACAAACAAATTAAGCGAAAATATATCCTGAGGGTGGTCGGAATTATCGAGTAGAAACAGAATAATACACATAATGACCTACCTATACCGTGTCTAAGCTCGTTTCTACACGTAAAGGACTGACAGCATGAAACTCGTTTAGTTTAATAATGCAGGGCCATACTAATGGATATAATATTCGAAATTAGTTTTCCCGCTTCATATTTCCTACAAATTACTCGGAAAGTTTCGACAAAAAGTGCTTGGAAGTTCGAGGAAATTCGTGATAGGATAATTTATTTAAGAGATGTTCATTTTCCCGACAAAATTCGATTATTTTGCAACGTTACAAATGGGTATCATCAAGTCTAATGCACAGGAATAATGGAGATGATACAATGTTGTTAGCCTTCTTCGGAAACCATGAAAAATTATGGGGACAATAATTGTGTCAGGTTTTTTTTTTCGGAAGAAAAATTGTACTAGAAAAAATTACACCTAATACAGGGGGATACACCTATTAGACGTTTATGGCAAACTAATCATAATTTTGAACTGAAAATTTGAATATTGTGGTTTGAGACAATGATCTTTCAGATCTCTACAACTTCCGGTTATACCGGAAACAAACTACTACTTCCTTATTTCAAATGGCACACCCAGTATATTATTGCCTCATCAGATAGCTTTTTTTGTGAAAATTTCGGTGAAACGCCATACCTTTGGTAAAAACTCAACGGTTTATGAGTTAATGAGATTCTCATGAAAAAATTGGTGGCGATGAGGACTCACATTTTCTTGAATTTTTCGGCAGAAAACGTTTTTTTCGAAAAAAATTGTTTCTTTTTCAATTCTACAAATACGTAGTATTATAAGACTGTTCGCGGTTTGGACAGAAAATGTACAGGGTGTTCATAAGAAGATTATGAACTAGGACAATTCAAATTCATCAAAACTCAAAATTTTTAAAGTGGAACCTATATTTTTTATTATTTCATGGGATTTTTTACGTTTTTTTGGTGAAAATTTCGTAATGTAATACCTTGGGTAAAAACGTTGTGTTTATACCCAAGGTATGGCATATTGCAGAAATTGCCATCAAAAGAGCTATCTAATGATGCAATAATATACTGGGTGTGCCATTTAAAATAAGGAAGTAGTTGTATGTTTCCGGTATAACCGGAACTTGTAGAGATCTGAAATTATTTTAGGGAGGAAGATCATTGTCTCAAACCCCAATATGCAAATTTTCAGCTCAAAATTATGATTAGTTTTCCATAAACTTCTAATAGGCTATTTCGGTGAATCACATTTGAAAAATCATAAACGAAAAAACAGTTCAACTTCTATTTTGAAGGGGCGAATCTCCATCATGAGTTGTTCTGAAAAAACGACCCCTATGGAGGAAGCCTTCTAGACAAAGAAAGAAATGAATCGATAGATACCAAGCCTTGAAAATATTCAAAACAAAGCTCATACGTTATTTCCAAACCATCTTCCATCATCTTACGTGACCCCTCTAAACAGATACTGAACAAACAACCCTCATATTGTACCTCAATTCAGGTTTTCAGGAAACGTCGTATTCGAATCTTTTTTTTTTACGATATTCGACACGATTCTCAAACGCTGAGCATAATTCAAACCAGGATCCGGACTTGCTTTATTTCCAGCAATTTATGAAGTTTACACAGGCAAACTTTGATAAACTGCTCCATAGGAGTTAAGGATATTGTATTAAATTGTTAAATATGCACGATTGTGAAATTTGGGCTAAAAGAAGGGGAGAATGATGAAAACAAAGCCATTGGAAGGTTGTAGGGTGGCTCAACTTAGGTTTTTGCAACAAAAACAACATAAAACGAGAATAATCTGGAGGATTTGAAGATCGTAAGTTCTATAAAAACGGGGCACCAAAAAATTACTTTTAAAAATTTTTCAGAGACAGTCATAGACACCCTGTATATCTGCAGGATGTGTGCTTGGCTAGAAGTGATACAACAAACAACAAAACTAAGTTAATTGAAATCCATTAAAATATAAATGCTATGTAGAAATAATGCAAATTTCGAACTGTAATATCTGTATTTGTATCTGTATTAATCAATAATCAATCAATCAATAAGAGAAATGACATCGAAGATTTGAATACCGCATATTGATATTGAATTGGAAACGTCTAAGATTAATAAAATTTTGCAGACCTGTAATCCTTAGAATTCGAAAAGTATTTTAGATACCTTAAAATATCTTATAAGATTTTGAAAAATCCTTTTTTTCGTTTTTATTATTGTATGCACTTGTTATTGAGCATCGTCCTGTTAGATGTCAATAAATAAGCAGTAATATCGAATCATTCGAATCAATTATTTTGTATAAGCTGATTTAGGGGCCACTCATTACCAAATTCTACGTTCTAATAAAGGGTATTTTTTTAGGGCTATAGAACTTTAAATTGCAATAAAACAACGATGGATTATTCGATTGACATGAATTTTATTTATCCGCAAAATAATCTTGTGTCATTACATTTTAAATATGATTTCTGGCTGTCTCGGATGTAGTCCAATCTAGACGTCCAATTTTCGATGACTTTTTCCAACATTTGTGGCCGTATATCGGCAATAACACGGCGAGTGTAGTCTTCCAAATGGTCAAGGGTTTGTGGCTTATCCGCATAGACCAATGACTTTACATAGCCCCACAGAAAGTAGTCTAGCGGTGTTAAATCACAAGATCTTGGAGGCCAATTCACAGGTCCAAAACGTGAAATTAGGCGGTCACCAAACGTGTCTTTCAATAAATCGATTGTAGCACAAGCTGTGTGACATGTTGCGCCGTCTTGTTGGAACCACAGTTCCTGGACATCATGGTTGTTCAATTCAGGAATGAAAAAGTTAGTAATCATAGCTCTATACCGATCACCATTGACTGTAACGTTCTGGCCATCATCGTTTTTGAAGAAATACGGACCAATGATTCCACCACCCCATAAAGCGCACCAAACAGTCAGTTTGGTGTTTACACTGGATGTAACGGTGTTTCAACATACACTTGAGGATTAGCTTCACTCCAAATGCGGCAGTTTTGTTTGTTGAAGTAGCCATTCAACCAGAAGTGCGCTTCATCGCTAAACAAAATAAAATGGACGTAGTTTGCCAAACCAAACCAAACCAAACCAAACCAAACCAAAACCAAACTGAGAATAAATCACTTGACAGCTGTTAAATCGGTCGACATCTTGAACAGTAATGCCAACTTAAAGTTATAGGTATACCTCGAAAAAAAAAACACCCTATACTACGAGTTACATAGTTCATTCCATCAGTACAATTTTAATTAGTTTTTCCAATAAACCTTCATATTAAAAGTTCATTTTCTCTCTTAAATAATAGATATCTCATTTGAATTAGGGCATCTCTAGATATAAAACAATTAAATGCAACAAAAATTGAAAATAATCATTATCCAAAGAGCTTCGAACCCGAGAAGCCCTACCTACCAACAAACACGAGCAAACAAATCGTGAAAATTCAACTCATCACCTTATACAAAGTTATCTCGAACCTAATGAAAATTTCCGGAACACACCTCTTTCCCATTGTGCCCCCACTATATTCATAAGAAACGCTGTCTATCGGGAGTAGAACAAAGATCTTTATGGCACTATAAAAAGCCGACCAGTAGCTCGGAGAGTGAAATCATTTGCATTCATCTATTAATTTATGGCAAAGTAGGCACCATTTCCCTTCAACTTTACAGCCCTATAAATTCAGAATAAATACAAGGGGTGAGAATTAAGTCCCCCCTCGCCCCACGTAGAAGCTACGTCCTTGTTCTTTGTTTAATTGTTATCTGTTGAAAGCGTATCACGTCAACTGAGCCACATAAAATGCCATGTTCCATGTTTAAATGTGTACAAAACCCTGCTCCTCAATTTAATAGATGGACGCAATCATAACAAAGAAGCAGTTTATTGGACGTATACCGAATATAAAACCTGGTCGTAAATATACTGTAAATATACAGCTCAGTTGTGCACATGGAGAGCCAGAGAGGAGAGGTATACGTATATATGTATAGGGATACAAAAGGTCTTTTTGGGACTGAAGGAGAATTATTATGGTTATTTGTTGGATCGAATGGAATAAAACGCTTTCTTGCAGCATATACACGTCCGCATAGTATACAGGGTGATAAAGTAACGGACCGATGAAAGGTTGAATTTGTTTTTGGAAGTATCGAAAAAAATTATGATGATTGAAACTTTTGTTGCATCCTCAGAGTAATAAACGTAGATGGAGGGAGCATACGTCATTTTCAGTAAGCAAATTTTGTCCCCAACATGAATTATCAAATTTGACATAAGGTGCGCGGACATGAAAACATATCAGTGATTCGATATTTCACTCAATTCGCGAGTTCCTCCACAAAGAACGCACTTCTGATGTCCCATAGTGAATCAACGTTTGATATTAACTCAAAATATATTGAAATAAATACCTAAATATATCAGAAATTCAAAAAAAAAACTTCAAGTGCGCCAAACGACGTGAAACAACCGATGAAACTAGGAGAGCTAAAGTTGCCAAACCTTGGGTTTCAGATGGTAAATACAGTAAATAATGAATATCCTGCTTATTATAAACTCGTCAATTAGGAAAAATATCGGATTCCAAATATTCAAATTTGCATTTTTAATCGGGAATCACTCAAATGAATATATTTTATTCAATATAATATACATTCATAATGATATAGTAAAATTGTGGATTTGAAAATATATCACAATCCGACAACGTAATCTAACCATGTTGGGGACATGTAAAAATTGCGTATACTTCCTCTATCTATGTTTATTACTCTATGGTTGCCTCATATATTTTTTTGTGGAATTTTATTGCTGTAGAACTGTGGAAAATATCCCAGTAAGCCCATAAAGCATTGGGGGAGAAATATTCCTTCATCTAGATCTCATTTAGTTAAAAAAATAAATGGAGGCCGTAGATATCTTTTGACTATATTCAAAAGCTTTCATTTTCTCATTTTTGCTTAAATTTGATACCTGCCTTGAAAACATTACAAACGTGCCATTATAAGAAATTTTTCTTTACACAACTAACAATTTGATTTCTATCCACAGTTCATCATTATGGAAAAACTCGGGCGAATTTTCTAGTATCTAGTTATTGAACTTTTATTTCATCTTTGGCAGCCATCCTACATACTCTCATTTTTATTTTCGGTCAGATTTTTCCAATCGAAATCAGAGAATCTTCCAAATATACGACAAAAGAAATTGGAAAAAATTGGACAGAAAATATTGAAATTACATGTTTCGAATATATTTGATTTTTCCATGAATTTCTCGTGAACTAGTATTAGGCCACAAAAATCTATACCCGCGATTTCAGCAAATGGTATTAAGAGGGTACACCACCATGTGGTTGCCCAATTCAAAACGAAATAAGAGATATTTCTTCTAACAAATCACCGATTTTTATGGGGTTTTCACATAATTTTCTTCAACAATGATCTAAATGGATGAAAGCAACTGAAAAAAATTATCTAGGTACCTTATTTTGTAATATCTAGTATCTGCCGATACCTTTGCAAAAAATTATCTTATCTTATATCTAGATACTCTTTGTACCTTTGACTGCTCTTCTAGCAGAAAACGCTAGATCCAGCTAGTCGGCCAATCTACTTTTTCCAAAGATTTACAAGGCAGGAGAAATATTTAGTCAGGTAGATGAACTGATCAACATCGTTTGTAATATATTCCTTCAATCCAATCATACCTACAAAGCTCTTTCAATCTGGATAATACTAGTATTAATTGCATAGAATTTGATGAGAAAAGGCACAAGGCAGTTTATATTGAGTACTGCTTGTATATATTATTGGTAAGTAATAGTAAATAGGAAAATATCCTTCTTCTTCACCGTGCAGTGGTTATCCACCCTTAGATGGTAGATTGGTATAAAGTCACTTAATATTATTAGTACTTCAGCTAATCATTGAATCTTATCTATTTGAGTACCATATAACGAAATTATCCATAGTATGGTAAAAAATAGCTATCTCGTAGATAATAATAAATTTTCGAAACCGTTGATTGTGTGTTGCAGCTTCCACAAATGATAAGGCGATCTACAGATGGCATCTTATGCTACTCATCCTTAGGATATCTTATCAGCGTTGAGTTTACAAAAACAGCTGATGCAATCTTCGTTTAAAATTCGCAGTGTTGTTCATCAATTTACAACCTTAAATATAACCTGCAAACAACTTCCGTAGGTAGAACTATTTTAAAATAAGAAAGAAATGAACATGAACATCTACTAATTTAGAGTGCACACTATAAATCCATAGTATTACCGACTAGTCAGACCACTAATATCGCTAGTGCGCAAGTCTAATTTGCGCAATGAGAGGTCAAACTTCCTCATCAATTTATTTATTTCATCAGCCGACAGTAGGATGTGATATAAATCAATTTTTTTTGTGTGAAGATTGCAGATCCTAATTTAAGTTCAAGGTGACGTCTCTAGAACTGTTGCAAGTTTTTTCTTATTGGTAACAGTAAACTTGCAGTTAGATAATGAGGAAATGAAGATTAATTGGTGCAGTTTGTGACAAATTAATAGGAAATGATTTAACATTTCAGGTTTCCTGCACTTTGACGTGTCGCATTGAAATACACGTTATTTTTAATGTTTTAAGGTTTTTTCATAATTGCAAATTATCTTGGTCGATTATTCACTTTTAATGGGAGGTTATTATTTGAATATGAGGAATATTGTAATGGGAGAGAGAAAGATATGTTTATAAAAAATCTTTTTTAATGATGATGATCACTGTAGAATAAGTAGTATTCAAGCATGAGACTTGTACAATCTGTACTATCACATCGAATTGCCATGGTACTACAACATTCTAAAATCTACAATTTATAAAAACTTATATAAAATATCCTTAAAATCTAAATGTTATAGCCTCTTAAATATTTTACATAATTTAAAAACATACATGTTTATTAAAATTTGTACGGTCATGCATGTTTTGTATCATTCTTTCACAAACACTAATCTATTATCACAAGAACAAAAAAAATTAAAAAAGCAAATTTCAACTTCTTAAATTATTCTCTACACAATACTTTTAAACAAATGTAAGTACAGGTACGATGTCATATCAACATATACATTATTATAATGTATAATTTTAAGGATGGCAAATATCACTCATGATCTTTAAACATTTCCAGAAACAATAATTCAAATCAAACAATTCTCACTTTCACTGATATAATATTCTCGCTTTAATATGAAACGAATCAACATCTTCAAACGAAGATAAATAGAAAATACTGTCAAAATATTTTTTAAAAACAACTAAACCTAACATCACGCATCGCTTATTAAATTTTTCAATATTTTTACATCTATAAAAATAGAAAACTTAATGTTAATCGACTTTTTCGTTTTACATTCAGTCAAATTCGTGGTTTAAGATGATTTGGGGCGATATAATTTCTTTTTAGTCAGTTCGTATTCGGTACTAATAACCACTGTTCCTCCTCCTGTTATTTTTCTGTAACAAAGAGAAGAAGAAATAAATAAAACTGATAGAAATCTATACCTTACGGTTGAGGCATGAAATTCTCTATGGTCTGACTGAACAGCTGATTGTCAAATCGAAAATTTACGTTCGATATGAGAATAACTTGTACTTACTTGAGGAACTGTGGCAAAAATCCCCAACCTCCGTTAGCTTGCTTGAAAGTAAGGTACAGCTCGAAGGTAGATGGTATCGTTGGATCTATTTTCAAAGTGCTGAGCCTCCTGCAATCCTCCTCACCCTCGAACAAAAGATACAGCGTACACCCCCTAATACCACACAACTCCGAATCGGCGATATTTAAAATATCTTCTGAGATCTTTTGAAGTAGTCCACAAGGTAACAGAACTTCCCCACATAATAGATGTGTCCGTTTAGCAGCGCGAATTTCATCTTCCAACTTTTTCGAAAGTATCATCACTGTATTTTCGTGTGTTAGTTCTTCTGACGTTGCACTGGGATTGTAATATCTGCCTGCAAAAGGAAATATGGAAATTAGTTTACTTTCACAACGGAAAATGCCGGTCTAGAAGTTGACCTGGCCAATTTTAGCACAGTAGACAAACTATAAATTGCTTCTAATAAGAATGATGAAATCTTGGTTCGAATTTGGCGAGACTCAGAATGAACTTTCTTTTAATGCCAAATTCAGCCTAGTTTTGACAGTTAGAACTTCCTTCTAACTCTCAAAACTTTATTTCGTGTTCGAACACGAATTGTCGATGAAAACAAACCGGAAAAATCGTGGAAACCTTTTCAGATACTTACTCTGATTCTGATATTCCAGATGTTGTTGACTGATGGGAAGAACTTCCATTTTTATAAAATATCGAAATAATCAACACTTAAATAATATCACATGCAAAAGCCGGCCGCCTTTCAATTGAAAGCTCGACACAATGCTACTATTCTCAAATAGATATCTAGTTGATAACTGAGTTGATCAAAGCAAGGACCTCGCTATTTATGCTTTCCTTCCCACCAGCAATCGTGCGGCTCCGCCACCAGTTCGGGTCTATTCGGCCCTCACGTATACCAAATTATACGTCCTACTTGACGTTTCTTTCGGCAAGAAGAGAAGTTTCTTTGTTTGTTAAACATGATTTTTTCCGTTATAAATTAATCCCTTTTGGATATTAGGGTTTTAATGAGTTTAATTTAGTAAATGTGAGTAATTCGGTGATTGGTTTTCGATATCTAGTGCACAATGTTGCGAGTTTTGGTGTTCCTGGTTGTGGATGATGCAATATTCACGAACTTTGACATGGTTACCGGCAGATGACAAGCTTTGGATCTTCTTTGTGCTTTTTGTTGAGAATTTTAAGTGTATTGTGAACTAATTATTTTGTAAGTAAGTTTTTTGATAAATTGAAATAAAGTTAATTTTGTCAAATTTGGATTTTAATTAAGCATTACTCCAGCAGAGTTTTACTTATTTTTCCTGAACAACTTGATCAATATATAAAAACAAGATTTATATGATAATTTTAATAATCTAATGGAATTGATATATCGATTCTATAGATGTGTTAGCTGTTCTGTGGATTTATTACTATGATAAATTATATCTACCGGCAAAGTGGATCTATCAGCTAAGTAGATCAGCTGGCTTACTAGTTTTTATATTCTTATAGGATTAAAATATTGGAGAACAGCTACTAGTAGAATGATAGTGTTTGTCAATTCAAGAGGAATATGATAATTTTTTTTAATTATCAAATAGGACAGAAATGAAGAAGAATATAATATATACCTAGTTCATTCGATAATGATTTTCAAGGATAATGATGAATTTGAAGTATTTGCTCGAGTATTTGCCAAACTTTGAACTTTTATAAATATTTAAGTACCATTCACAAGGATGATGTTATTTTCGGAGAAATATTCAATCTCGAAATTTTGTGAATGAAGATCTGGTTTCAATTGAAAAAATCCCGACAAACAGAGATTTATCTCGATTCTAATAAGGAACAATCGAATCATTGATTTGCGTCAGAGGATGAAGTGGATATGTTAAACTGAGAATGAAATTAGTGAATGATTAATAAATTGATGGAATTTTTTAACTCACCTACGAAATACTTAAATACAAAAAAATGGAGTTGAACTTGTTAGAATGAACTTCCAAGAATGGAATAAATCGATTAAACTAGAAATTCAGAACGGATAAAAGATGTACCAATTAAAAATAGGTTTCACATACATATATCTATTCCAAATCCTATTAACAAACCAGTAGTCAGATATTGAAACTGATTGCCTCAATTTTGTTGGAATCATTATTAGGATTCTTTGTTAGGATATTGACACCTGGCTAACAAAGAACTTACATCCTATTTTAATGGAATCAGTTACTGATATGGAACAGATTATCGTACAACTATTCCGAAGATTGTGAAAAATTGAATGTATACATTTTTAATCAATATTTCAAGCAATACACCAATTTATGAAGTTTGCAGAAAAAAATCTATGATTTCAGCGAGTTAATTTAATGTAAAACAGGTAAGTATAATTTCAAATGATCAAGCATTAAAGCTAAGTGTTCAAAATCAAAAAAATATCGAAATAAATGAACAACAGTTGTTAGAATTCAATAGCGATATTTTCAAAGTAAATAATAGCGCTAATTAATTATTGCAGCGACCTTGAAATCTTGAATTATTTTTTTGCGAAAATTAATGCAAAATTATGTTAACGAGATGGATCATATATTTGCGAATTTCGCATGAGTTTCTACTATAAGGAACTGAAAACATTGCATCATCCTCTATGTAGTGAAAACTGCTTAATAATTTAGCTACCTGTAATAAAATCAGTTATGAGTCATGCAAGAAGATGGAAATGTGTTTTCATTGTTCTACTCAAGGCTCGGACTTGATTTGGGTGATTCAATCGAAATATTTCAGCTCCAAAATTTACATAACGTTTTTGTTAGACTGATTTCCTGACGTTTAAATCGCTAACATGAATTTGCAAACCAGTTTGTTTTTAAGTTTATTATCTTTTATGATGAATTTACGTATGCAGTTCTTCCCTGTGGAGTTTTTCATTGAAATGATAATAAAATTATTATAATGGTTTTTCCCAGAAAAAATAATTGGAAAACATTGATATACAGAGGTTTACAAATGCGGATTTTTTTTCTTTAATAAAATTTGGTGCGCCACTGAGATAATTCCAGCTGATCATCATTCTTGAATTCCCCGTTCAATTTGTGACAAGAAAATCTGTAATGTCTTTTTAATATGGAGCGCTGTTTTTATGAAAAAAAAAAATAGAACATTTTAAGGCGTATTTCGTTTTTTATTTAATTTTGATAACAATTCAGACTGAATTATTTTAGGATCAACATGTGATTTAAAGACGGAAATCATGCATTTATCAACAAAACAATAAAATAAAATTATAATCATTATCAAAATACGGTTTCTTATCCTCAATGGAGACATCAAATAATCAAAGTCTTAATCAAAACCAAACAGTTAGAAGCACAGATCATTTGCTGGTTTGCGACTGTTTGTCCTCAAAAATTTATCTTATCTTCTCGGATGAATATAACAATGAAGAACAATAATACTTTTTTTATACCTCGATAAAAATAGCAGTTTTTTAATCCATACTTTGGTTAATGGTTTCCTAGTTATGAATTTTGCGAAATGAGTTCGATTTAAACAAGAAAAATTGATTATTTTGTTGGTAAAATTCGTACATGGACAATAATATATTTTTTCAATATTATAATACAAACAATGAAATTATTGGTACACATCAACATAAAAATTATGGTGTATCTTCATATTTAATTTGAAATAGTTGGAGAATTAGTGACTTCATTGCTATGAATGAAGTATTTGTAGAATATTTAGGTAGAAAGTATTGGAGAATAAAAAAATTGTGATAAAATTGTCCGATATAAATAACGAATTTAAAAATCCAACATTTCAGAGAGGAGAGGGGGCATAATTACCAAGGGGATTTGGGTTAAGTCCTCATATTTTATTATTTTGTGCTTAAGATTCTACTGTTACAATATTTGCAATTATATTATTATTAATATATCGAAAATTTTCTCGTTTTCGATTTTTAATTTTATGAAAAATGAAACTATTCTGGGGACGACAGTAAATATAAATAAATATAGATAATATATATATAATATAAATCAACTTTTGCATATTCATAAAGAAGAGGCATACACTTCTATCCTACGTGAAATTTGAAGACTTCTATCAAAATTTTTTGTCGGTTTATCTCAACTCCATCTCAAGTTGAAAGGATCATGTGACTGATCTGTTGCATCAGCGAAACCCCTGGTGACATTCTTCCCTGTAAACTAACCACCCCTCTGTGTTAGGATAATGGATAGTTTTAAGCGGTGACTCAGATTTGATGACTGTGAGACTTACCTGTTCTCTGATCTCCCAATGAGGTTAAAAATAGAGTCTTTATGCAGCATCCGTTCCATGTTCCAGAGCCCCAATTCAGACAGGTTTCGACAAGATTTGATCAGGTGTTTTCTACACGCATATAACGTTATTGATGCGATAATGATTTTATCAGATTGGACTAGGAGGCTATCGAATATTATTATCATCTGTTCACGATGTACGTATTGATGTAATGGATTTTTATCGGACGAATAAATTAGGTGAAATCGTGTTCAAGGGTTAGGTATTGAAAATTTTCGTGAAATTTTCCGAACAAAAAATTTTCAGGTGAGTACGAAATTCGGCTCATTGGGGATGGTTCATTCTAACATCGCTTACCGATTGTTCGTAGAGTGCACAGTTTATGAGAATTTTGAACTCGAAATTTGGAAAAAAATCGTAAAAATTGAATTTCCACACAAAAACCGTAATATCTCCTGAAATATTGGTCATAGCCCCCTGAAACACAAAAGTTTTTTATAGATCGAGATGTGATCTGAAACATATTGAGGTTTCAAGTCCGTATTTTGGCTCAAGGAGAATTAACAGCCTCCAGAATATTATTAAGTAAATTTTTTTCGAGAATTTATTCAATTGGTTTACAATTTTTCGTTTTTTTTTAACAGGCCAAATGAAAAGTTCCCGTTCTACCATAGTAAATAGTAATTTACGTAACAAGTCCGGAAAATAGGGTTTTTTTGGACGAATAGACAAAATTCCAGGACGAGCGTAAGCGAATCCTGGAAGTCTGGGAGTCCAAAAAAACCATTTTCGGGCGTGTTGCGTACAATATTTTTTCGGCAACCGTGTAGAATAACAAATCAATGAGACGACACATTCCTTTTATATACATTTGACAACTAATGTCATATGAACTGTCAGCCGTTTTCTCGGTTGCTATGGTAATGATCAACTGCATTTATTAAAAATAGACCTACAAAGATTTTCATATTCACAATGACACAAACGACGTTATTCTTTTTCGGCCTAGTCCGGGAAGTACGTACTTTCTGGACTAGGCCGGGAAATGCTACTTTCTCAGAGAAAAAGCGTCCGGGAAGTGAGCATTTCCGGACGGTTGACGAAAAACACATTTTTTGGCAGAATTCGATTTTATTATTCAACATAGTTGCCTTCGAGGGCGATACATCGATTATAGCGATCTTCCAACATTTCGATACCATTTTTTGTAGTACGATTTGTCTTTCGCTTCAAAACAGGTATCAGTTTCGGCGATTACTTCTTCATTGGCGCTAAATTTTCTTGATTTTTTCGTCGGTGACAGCCTCTTTTGGGCGTCCACTGCATTCGCCGTCTTCGGTGCTCATTTCAACACGTTTAAAACTTAGCATACCAATCAATGATGGTTGATTTTCATGATGTAGACCCTGAAAACTCTTGATCAAGCCAAGATTTTACTTTAACTGTATTTTTTTTCCTTCAAAAAGCAATATTTTATCAGCACACGAAATTCTTTATTCAACCTTCTAAAGTAGCTACACTCACAACGCAATATCTCACAAACTAATGGTCGGACTGCTGTCAAATTTTGACACGTTTCGTTTGAAGGTTGGTACTAATTAAAAAACATATGGATTTAATACTAGCACTACCATCTGTGCATCAGACCGGGGACTTTTCAATTGGTCTAAGATAGCGAAGTATTTGAAACAGTCATTTTTCAGAAACGCCCTGTAACTAAAGAACGAATCAAGATGTATATGATGTGCTTTCTGTTATTTCATTATTTCGAAAAAAGAAGTCAGGAATCCTTGAAGATTTTTTCTCTAAGTCTTATACGTCTCGAGATATTTCAGTGAGCATCGAATTTGGGACACCCCGTATATGAGCACCTTATATAACTCCCCTAAAATGCAAGATTCAAACTAAATACCCCTCATTTCCCTAAGATTATCACAACTAAATATTTGATTTCAATTTGGCATCTTCCACCCCCTCTCTACCGAACTCTTCATTATTATTCCAAAGAAATATAAATAAATGAGCATTCTCATCCCCGAGACGTCGACGCAAGACGCCGGGACGCTCTAAATGATATTCGAGCAAGTTTTCGTGAGGGTGCCATGAAGGGGATGAATGTAAATTGGGCCCTTCATTGTTACACTCGCTAAGGTAACATAAACAAGTGCGAAGCGAGTCGAAAGAGCCAGGCCTTCATTATTTTCCGTTGCACGATCAAATTTTGCATAATATCTTGGGCAGAAATTGCTGACTTGAGGGAATCGTAAAGATTAACTCTTCAATTAATGTTGGGGATGCAGGCAGAGACCTCTCACGGCCGAATTTCTTGAGTTGTCGCATGAATATTTTATCAGTTGTGAAATTTCAATCGGCCTTGTTGGGATGTAATGGTGTTGATTTTGTAATCGCGGAATGGCTTTAAGTTCCCCTTGCTTTGATTAATCATTGAAAGAAAGGGGTTTTCCTAAATTTGTTACTATAAGAATTATTCTGCCAGAAAAATATTGGGAATTAATCAAGAAGAAGAAATGGGCTCTTCCAAAATCATTACAATCAAGAAGCTAAAAAAATTCAACTGGGAAAGAAGGAACCATTCAATACAGGAACAAAAATTCTCAAAATGTCAATGATGGTCAAATGATGATGACAATTTGACATTTCAAGAATTTAAATGAATTACCTATTCGTAATTGAAAATTGTATTGGTTTATGGATTTCTCAACAATCCCAACGAAAAATTAATTATAATTCATGAAATGTGAAATTTAGTCATCCAAACATCGAATTTTAGTTTCTTTCTGTGTTTTCCGGAAGTCACAGACTACTCCACACAGTGAGGAATTGAGGTTTTTCCTCGATAACTCTTGAAGTATTTATTCATTTTAGGTATAGGGTTTGCTCAAGTAATCCCTACTGAAATGAAAAAAATATTGGTTATAATTTGAAAATCTTGAGTTTTGATGAATTTGAGTTGTCCAAGTTCATGATCTTTTATGAACACCCTGTACTTTTTTGGTCCCAACCGCAAATAGTCTTATAATACTACATATTTGCAGAATCGAAAATGAAAAAAATGTTTTCTAAAAAAGCTTTTTCTGCCGACAAATTCGAAAAAATGTGAGTTTCCTCCGCCACCATTTTTTTCATAAGAATCTCATCAACTTAGAAACCGTTGAGTTATGGCAAAGTGCCGAAATTGTCATAAAAAAACCTATCTAATGATGCAATAATTTACTGAGTATGCCATTTGAATTAAGGTAGTAGTAGTCTGTTTCCGGTATAACCGCAAGTTGTAGAGATCTGAAAATATTTTAGGTAGAAAGATCATTATCTCAAACCCCAATATGCAAATTTTCAGCTCAAAATTATGATTAGTTTTCTATGAACGTCTAATCGACCATCCCTTGAATCACCCTGTATATTTGCTAACTCTGCATGTTCAATTTAATTACTAACTTTCAAATAAAAACTACTGTTGATATAATTGTTCATCTTCTTCAAGTTATTCCAGAGCAAAATTTGGATAATAAACTACATTTATGGTGCTCTAATGGCTTTAGTCCTTGAATCAGTTGAATTTTGTAAAAGGTGTAAATCCAAATCTTTTCTTTGAATTCTCCATGTTGTTGTTTAAAAGTAATGTAATTATTGAGAATGACGTGGGATCGATAAAATTTAATTTTTCTTCACACATGCTGCAAATAAATCAATATTTTCTTATGTGCTTGCATTCATATGTCGTACTGGTATATATCGTGTAAAAAAAAATTCACTTTCAAATTTGTCTGTCCATTGAATGATTATTATCATCCATGAATTCTTCACTTTTCACACATGAGTTCTAATTTTGATAAAACAACTTTTGGAAGCCTTTATTATTTTCCTGAATATGTAATCTACGCTGCAATTCATTTTAGCATTGAATTCGTGAAAAAGGAAAAACAACAAACTAAGACAATGACAATTCGTAAAAGCTAATAGTTCATTTATTCTTCTATATAAAATGTATAATTTCAACTTTCTCAATAAAATTTACTTACAACTATTATATATATACAAAAAAAAAATCAAGCCAAGTTGGTCCAAAATATATCAACAATTTACTCAAAATAAACAAGCATAATTCCTGCTCTGATCCATTCACTATAAAAACCACAAACACTCAATCTGACTCAGCTCCAACTCCAGAATGCATCGAATTGCTCTGAGAGCTCTGCAGCAAGCACATGGTGTTCACCAACGTCGAGGTAATCTTAGCCTGCAGCCTCAACGAGGTCGGAGGTCCCATACTCCTCAACATAGACGCCACATATCTACCAAAATTATCATAAATGTCCTCTTCACGCAGTAACTGAACACCATTTTGCATATTTTGTGGAACACCATTAGTATCTTCTAGTGGAAGTACCAGAGGATCTTGCTGTTTTTTCCTTGATTTTTCTGGGACTTCTGGTGAGGACACGAAAGATCTTCTGCGTTTGATTGGAGATAGGGAAGTCTCTGTTTTTACTATAGACCCGCTTGGACTGCTTGGAACCTCTGTGGAGTCTTCAGAAGGACCTGGAGGTTGAATTGGAGATCTTGATCTCTCATCATTCGAGTCTTCGTTCGGGCATGATAATGACTGTAAACGGAAATAAGAATTATTATTATTATCGATGAATTGTTTGAGTGGTATGAGGATCAGTTTTCAGAAAAAATTATACTCTTTCAGCTAGTCAAATTGTCGTCTATTTTATTGCCATCATCAGGGCGATCTGATAAATTTAACTTAAATTAAATTTAAATTTAACCTAATAATCAACCATAAAATGACACCTATTTGCCATGTTTTTTACAAAGGCACTTATGGAAAATAAAGAAAAATAACCTAAAGTACACCAAATTTTCCTAGGAAGATTGAAACCTGGAACTTTCGTTGAAGGATCAACGATTAGACTTTTGTTGAAGACATTCCGAACGATATTCATCATGAGTAGATTGAAGGCAAGTATAAATTGATATGAGTTTACGTGACTTTAATCTGGAAGTTCTAGTATCTGGGAGGTAGGATACAATTGGAAATAAGTTTGGGTAGAAATGAAATTTATCACAAGATTTCTTTACTGCAACCTGTCTACGAATATTTGATAGCACTGGTCACCAATGTAAAGGTTTAGATCTAATAGTTCCACTGATAATTCTCATAGAAACGTTAAGCTGAGCATCAATTATTTTACGAACTTGAGGGTGAAAAGCTAAAGAATAGGTATAATAGTCTTCTGGAATATAAGATTTTCAGAAAACATGGTTACTCTATTTTTGAATTTCGATATTTTTCCTCCTATTGTGTACTAAATGTCGGACAAATTTTGTTATTCATTTGAAACTAATAGAATTTTAGAGCTGACTATAAAGTAATAGACATAGAGGAAGTATACGCAATTTTTACATGTCCCCAACATGGTAAGATTACGTTGTCGGATTGGGATATATTTTCAAATCCACAATTTTAGTATATCATTATGAATGTATATTTTATTGAATGAAATATATTTATTTGTGTGTTTCCCGATTAAAAATGCAAATTTGAAAATTTGGATCCGATATTTTTCCTAATTGTCGAATTCATAATAAGCAGAATATTTATTATTTTCTGTATCTATCTGCTGAAATCCAAGGTTTGGCAACTTTTGCTCTCCTAGTGCCATCGGTTGTTTCACGTCGTCGTTTGGCGTGCTTTAAGTTTGTTTTCTGAATTTTTGATAATTTAGCTATTTATTTCAATATATTTTGAGTTAATATGAAACGTTGATTCACTATGGGACATAAAAAGTGCGTTCTTTGTTGAGAAACTAGCGAATTGAGTGAAATATCGTATCACAGATATATTTTCATTTCCGCGCGCTTCATGTCAAATTCGATAGTTCATGTTGGCGACAAAATTTGCTTACTGAAAATGACATATGCTCCCTCTATCTATATTTATCACTATAACGAGCTCACCAAACCAATATACATACCGCACACGCCTGCGCAGCCCTGCTATTAACAAAAGGTCTAATGAACGAGTGCATCAAATCGAACCAGAAAACTTTCGGCGTGTGAACCATGCCTAACCGCTCAGCCTCAGCGATCTTCTTCAATTCCTGGCAATATGAACTCCGCAAGTTCTTGAACTTGTACATTATCTCTCTGGGACCGAAGCCTGGTATGTTGAGCTCCTTGGATATCCTCTCCGCAGCAGCCATCCTCAAGTCCCTGTTCTTGTAGTCCTCCAGGTTCATGTCGTAGAGCACACGCTCAGCGCGATACAGCTTTAGAAAACGATCAGTCTCGTAGTCGCGTAGTTTGACAACGCGTTCGAACGACATCCCCACTAGGTAGAGGCAAACTCACGACTGAGTATCGGCACGTTCGAGACGCGTGAGGAATGTGAGAATCCACGACGGTCGATCACGACAGGCGGCGTTGCCGCGTCTTCAAGGGAGTGGCGTGGAGTGGTTCGAGTTTTTTTTTCTTTATCGTTTATTTCAGACCACAAAACAGTTGATAGGGATTCATTATGCCGAGTAGGTTGACATTTTATCCAAATACTTGACTTGAAAATCAAACTCGTGAAAAATTACATACTTGAGTTTGATTTGACTTGATTTTAGATATTTATTGCTCGACTTGATATCAAGCTACTTGATATTGCTTGAGCTTGATATGCACGCGTTGCACGGCATATATTTCTGCAATCTCGTGCGCGCTTGGACTGAATAAGGGGATTCCTCGAGCGCCGAAAGACTGAAGCATTCGCCAGTGTGACTTTATTAGTGGTTATCTCACATTTCTATGAAATCTATTGGTAGATTTTGGTAGATTCAGAAATATCTGTCCAAACTTGGCCAAGTATTTTTTATCAACGCAAGCATTTTCAGCTCCTGTTGAAAGACAATTTTCCAGAGCTGCTCTTACGGTTACAAAAACCCGCAATAGGTTAGACGACAAATCTATAAGATGCTTCATGTGTCTTAGATCCTGGATGGTAAATTATAAAATCAAACAAAGCCTGGAGGTTTCTCAATATTAAGGAACTTTTATTATTTTTCATTTTGTTATGATATTTAGTGATTTAATTTATGTTTCTATTTCAAAAAAGTTGATATTTTCGGTTCAGTTATACTGCCACTTTCTTAATGTTTTTTTGCAAGGTTCCTCGTCATTTCATCATTTTTTTTATTGATGTGACATTACACAATAAAACTGCTGTAAATTAAGTAGCTTGATATAATTCAAGTACTTGATAAATAAATACTTGAATTGACTTGAGATTGAAAAACTACTACTTGACTTGACTTGAGATTGAAAAACTACTACTTGACTTAAAATCAAGTCAAGCTCAAACCAAGTAGCTTGAAAATCAAGCATGTGTGGATCTCTCAAAATACGTTTATGAAATGTGTACCATAAATGATAGGATTTTCTTTGAAGAACAAACAATTAATTCCAAACAGAAATTTTTAGGATTTATCCTAACTATGAATTTGAACGGAAAGAAATTACAACTTTCTCAGGATAGTCTTGAAGGTGGCAGTACGAAAAAAAAATCATGAAAAATATAAACATTGATGCAAACGATGATGAAATATGTGAATTTCACAACATTTCGCTAGCTTGCTATTGGTCCATAGAACGCTTGATAAGGTTCAAACATGTGATAAAATTAATCAAAACGTGCCAGCCAATATCTCCGAGATAAAGAATTTTTTCGGGGTAAAGAACTTGTAAACAAAGCTTACGTTACTTTTCAAGAAGTTACTACATCTGCTCTGACTGTTCTCGAATTCTTTGTTATTTGGCTCTGTTCACTACAATGCGTCAATCCAAGATGAACATGAATTAGATTCTACTACTCTAAGAAATACTCTTTATCCTATAAAATACTATAATAGTTATTTATAATACAAGTGCAGAAGGCATTGGTATTCTTCCACGAGTTCAAAATTCAAAAACGAGCCACGAAGTGGCGAGTTTTGGAATGAACGAGTGGTAGAATGAGCCTTCTGTACGAGTATTATACATTATTTTCTCTAATTCATTGCATTTTCATTGAAATTAATGAAATATTTCCATAAATATAATTTAGTGATTTTTGCATTGAAAAATGTTGGTTGGCAGAACTGATTTCTTTAAGGCAAATTGATGAATTGACAGATAAAGCCGTGGCGGAAAGTTCGGAGTACCAACATAGAATAATAAAATATAACCATGAAAACTGTGCGTTTCTGATATATTCTCGCACGATTTTGTTCTACAAGATGTGGAAGAATGAACGAAATAACCACAGAATTGGAGAAATTGTTTATTGGATTGAATAGACGAATAGTAATAAAATAATATTTACAGGCTGTTCGAGCTATAGGGTGTTTCTTGTAGCCTTCCATTTATGTGATGTTTACACCAGTTTATCGAATCTTTATTAGTCTTCACTAGAGATAGGATAAATTAGTAGCAAAACATATAATTAATTTAGTTATATCTGATTACTAACTGGATCTTTATAGTAATTTGGAGTTTCCTGAAGATTACTAGAGAAATGTTTGAAATTCTATTCTTGAAATCGGTAGCAGATAGGACAAACCTACAAGAAACCAAAATTTGTAGTATTGGACCAAAGTTTCTTTCTTCATTTTTCTAAACTACCGACCAGTGAACTTAAAAAAAAAGTGCTGGAGGAAAGAAGCGGGTACTGTTCCAGAAAAATATCATTTTGTCGATTTGTACCAAAATTGGCATATCAAATAATAGAATCTTTAAATTGGAATAAGTATCTATGCCAAATTTAAGTTGACCGTCTTGTGAAGGAAAGGTGCTAGGAGAAAAAAATCAAACTTCAATGCCCTATATATCGAAAATAAAGCGTTTGCTGACCCAATGTTTACACGCTGTATATTGTGGAAAGATTATATCTGTTCTGACATAAGTCCCTCACAAGACATATTTTCTGGAGTTGAATTATTACAAGAATGGTAGAACAAGCAGATTTTTTCCCTAGTAACAGTTCAAACACGAAAACGAACACAACCAAGAGACAGAACAATCCGAACTTCAGATTTCACAAACAGTTCAGATGTGTAATTTATACACGTCGAATGCTCTCCTCTAGCTTCTTTTCTAGGCATTAATATTCATCAATACAATGGTGTTTGTTGGATATGTTAATTTATGCCGGTAAAGAACGATGCAAGACTCGTGTACAAGTGTGTCATTCGACCTCGTATTATTTTGAATTAATCCTATTATCTCTTGCGTATCTATAAGAGAAAAACTGGTGGAAGCGGTTTTTGTTTAAGTTGAAACAATGGAAATGAAGCTGGGTTTGTTTGTTTTGAAGGGAAATGCATCACTGAATGGTTTCGGTTTAGTCTATTTAATACTCTAACAGAAAATGTCCCCGGTCTACCATAGTAAAACACATTTTTTTGGCAAAATTCTATTTTATTATTCCAATAGTTGCCTTCGAGGGCGATACAGCGATTATAGCGATCTTCCAACTTTTCTATACCATTTTTATAGTACGATTTGTCTTTCGCTTCGAAATATGCCTCAGTTTCGGCGATTACTTCTTCATTGGCGCTAAATTTCTTTCCAGCGAGCATTTTTATGAGGTCTGAGAACAGGAAAAAGTCGCTGGGGGCCAGATCTGGCGAATACGGTGGAATCAGAAGCAATTCGAAACTCTATTCATGCAATTTTGCTATTGTTTTTATTGATTTGTGACACAGCGCATTGTCTTGATGAAACATCACCCTTTTTATCTTCAAGTGTGGCCGTTTTTTAACTATCCAATAACGTTATATAATAATCGCTGTTGATGATCTGGCCGTTTTGGAGGTAATCAATGGATATTATACCTTGCACATCCCAGAATACTGCTACCAAAACCTTGCCAGCTGACTGTTGTGTTTTTCCTCGCTTTGGATTCGGTTGATCGTGTGCAGTCCACTCAGCTGACTTTCGATTGGACTCCAGAGTGAAATGATGGAGCCATGTTTCGTCCATTGTCACATATCGAAGCAAAAATTCAGGTTTATTGTATTTAAACAGCAACAAACACTGCTCAGAATCATTAACACATGTCACTTTTGATCGATTGTGAGCTCGCGCGGCACCCATTTTGCACACAGCTTACTCATTCACAAATATTCGTGAATGATATGTTGTACAGCTTCAGATGATACCTTCACAATGTTTGCTATCTCGATCAACTTTACGGTCATTGAAAATTATTTTGTGACCATTTTTTATTTTTTGGTGACAACCTCTTTTGGGCGTCCACTGCGTTCGCCGTCTTCGGTGCTGATTTCACCACGTTTAAACAAAGCAACTAACCAATGATGGTTGATTTTCCTGGTGCAGACCTCCGAAACTCTTCATCAAGCCAAGATTTTGCTTCAATTGTATTTTTCCCTTCAAAAAGCAATATTTTGTCAGCACACTAAATTCTTTTTTTTCCATCTTTTTTCAAATAACATAAGAAGCTACACTCACAACGCAATATCTCACAAACTAATGGTCAGACTGCTGTAAAATTTTAACACGTATCGTTTGAAGGTTGGTACTAACTAAAAATCATATGGATTCAATACTAGCACCGTCATCTGTGCATCAGACCTGGGTCTTTTCAATTGTCCTAATGGCTCTTTCAGTTTTTGAGTCAATCTCTGAAGAAACTGAGGGTTAAGTCAAGTTTAGTTAGGTTTGAAATCAGGTTCATGAATTTTGAAGACGTTAGATCTTTATCCCAATCGGTTTATCATTGAAAATAACCAACCAAAAGCAGCGATTATGTTTCATCTGATCATTTTTTTTTTGACGCTTTCTATAATACTTCTCGATTTCGGCTGATAGTCTATCTTCTTATTTGTTTCTGAAGTACCTACCAAATTGCATACTTTCCTCGTTCTGGAAGTTTTTGTTTTTTATCTATTTCACTATTTTCAGTTAGTAGGTTTTTGCTTTTTCACTTATCTTGTTTAATGACTTCATTTTTCTTCTGAATTTTGAGATTCATCAAGAATTTGAATAATCACTATATATATCTTCCCTTCGTGTTTACTTTGATGGCCTACGATGCATAACTTTTGTGCAAATATTTCCTTCAGTTTCTGAGTCAATAAGTGAATCAAGTTAAGTTGGGTTCGAAATCAGGTCCACGAATTTTGAACGGGTTAAAGTCTTATCTCGATCAGTTTATCTTCGAAAATAACAAACCAAAAGCAACAATTACGTTTGACCATATCGATATATCATTCGAATTGCAAAATGATTGATTATACCGAATGAAAATGCAAAATTGTTTTCATTGCCGATTCCCAAGAAGGAACGTTTGATTATACTTTTTCGTCAAATAGCTCTATTTGTGTTCAACACCCAGATTACAGGCATTTCGACTAATAACTATTCCTCCTGCCAACAATTTCTACTTCCAAATATTCATCCATGTCTCCAAAGCCTGTTATTATTGTAATTGTTATGGCAGTTGAATTAATAATACTTCTACGCCTTTCTATGGTTAGCAACCGGATGAGCTGTCCATCCAAGCTTTTTCAACTCGATGAAGCGGTATTCGGAAGATTAAAATTTCCATTTCGACTAATGGCAGAACCTGATACATTTGGAGCAACTATACAAACTGTTATAAAACATTGAAGGATTCACGAACACCAAAGGAATCACACTAGTGATAACATCTTCTCGTCATATGCAGATCATTTATCAGAAACCGGACATAATTACAATTCTAATTACAAAATACTCTATACTGAAAATAAAAGTCACCGTTTGAATCTACTAGAATCACTAGAGATTAACAGGTACAATTCGAGACACATTTTGCTAAATTCCCAACAGATGTAAATAATGAACCGAATCAAATGAATTTTTCTGCCAATCAGACACTGCGTAAGTCAAGCTGGCCTCGATATGTTGCGTCCAGAGGTGCGAAGCTCCATACCCAAAAATTTTCAATTCAAGTGGCAAGCCGTGTAATCTCATTAGGCCCAATATCGACCAGGCCTGAGGCAATTTGGGCCTTCAACACCCAGCCCTCTTAGCACACATCCTTGCCTTCCGAGAATATGTCACAAATTTCCAGCGATGGGCTGATGCAAGAGCTTCGTACACTTATGACAGGTTTGGGGCAGCCTCTAGCCACTCTGCTCAGCGTTGCCGTTGAGGTAAAATAGAATTTATCTGTAGGATGGCGAGTGAGAAACAATGCAACGCAAAATATTTTGATACGCGACTCAAAAGATATGACGGGTGTTTTTTTTCGAGGCATATAACTTTAAGTTGGCATTTCTGTTCAAGATGGCGACCGATTTAACAGCTGTCCAGTGATTTATTCTCAGTTTGGTTTGGCAATTCATCATGAATAGACTCACGCCTGAACAACGCTTACAAATAGTGCAGTTTTAATTCGAAAATAATGGTTCTGTGCGGAATACGTATCGCGCACTACGTCCATTTTATTTTGTTTATCGATGAAGCGCACTTCTGGTTGAATGGCTACGTCAACAAACAAAACTGCCGTATTTGGAGTGAATCCTCAAGTGTATGTCGAAACACCGTTACATCCAGAAAAACTGACCGTTTGGTGCGCTTTATGGGCTGCTGGAATCATTGGTCCGTACTTCTTCAAAAACGATGATGGCCAGAACGTTATATTCAATGGTGATCGGTATAGAGCCATAATTTCTTACTTTTTCATTCCTGAATTGAACAACCATGATGTCCAGGAGCTGTGGTTCCAACAAGACGGCGCAGCATGTCACACAGCTCGTGCCACAATCGATTTATTGAAAGACACGTTTGGTGACCGTCTAATTTCACGTTTTGGACCTTTGAATTGGCCTCCAAGATCTTGTGATTTGACACCGCTAGACTACTTTCTGTGGGGCTATGTAAAGTCATTGGTCTATGCGGATAAGCCACAAACTCTTGACCATTTGGAAGACAACATTCGCCGTGTTATTGCCGATTGTTGGACGTCCAGATTGAACTACATCCGAGCCAGCCGTGGCGGTCATATGCCGGAAATCATATTTAAAATATAATGCCACAAGATTATCTTGCAGATAAAAAAAATTCATGTCAATCGAATAATCCATCGTTGTTTTATTGCAATTTAAAGTTCTATAGCTCTAAAAAAAACACCCTTCATAAAATTATCAATAATAGTTCAGCCAATTTGTGCACACAAGGGCTCTTCACGGGAAAAAAGGAAAAGTATATGAGGACAGTATCTGAACAGTTATATTCCCAAAGAAACAAGCTACAATTCGAAAAAATAATTACTAAAATTCAACAAAAAATGAACTACAAACTTCGTTGGGATTTTGTTGTTTCCTCTAATTATCCAAGAAGATAAATTCGTTCTATTTTCAAATGTTCATCGTCACTTTCTATTCAAATATAACTCATAGTAGAACTAAAACAGGTTGATACAGCATTCAAGAGGATGTAACTTGAATCTGAAAATCTGTAGACGAATGCAAAATCGGTATATCTACCGAAAAACCTGTAAGAACGGCAACGTCGACTCCGTTCGCGTCCATACGATCCTGAAACGGGTTTTGGGTTAATTGGCTTCGAATGGGCCCCAAGTTGCAGGCAACGCTAATCGTTTTCGCCCAGTTGGAGGAGTCACGTAGCAAGGAGGCCTAGCCAGCTTGTCGACTGCTTGGAAATGAATTTTCGATTACGAGGAAAGTTTCCTCTGTGGTTGGAGAACGGGCCGGGTCAGAACATTTGTCTACCTATTTTCCTCCTATTGCACACGAAGAGAATATTCATTGGATGTGACTAATGTTTTTATGTACCTTTAGCACCTGATACATATAAATTGGCCGCCAGGCCCAAACTTTATTTGAAGTTAAGTTAGGCTTCGAGTCGCGAGGAGAAAATTCAAGAAAAGTAGCTGATGGATTTAGATATCTTCTGCACTTAACAGACAAAAATTGGCCGCCGGCTCGATATGTATTTGAAGATCTTTTAATCTTACTATCGCGAAGACGATATTCAAGAAAAGTGATTTATGTCTTACATATAAATTGGCCGCCAGATCAAATTTCATTTGAAGTTCACTCATGCTTCGAGTCACGACAAGAAAATTCAAGAAAAGTGGCTAATGGTCTCAGGTACCTTCAGCACTTAATATACATAAATTGGCCGCCAGCCTAAAGTTTATTTGACAATCACTTAGCCTTAGTGTCGCGAAGACGATATTCAAGAAAAGTGACTTCTGATTTTATGTACCTTTAGCACATGGTATGTATAAATTGGCCGTCGGCGTCGGCCCAAACTTTATTTGAATTTCGCTTCAAGGATTCGAGTCACGACAAGAAAATTTAAAAAGAGTGGCTAACGGTTTAAGTACCTTCAGCACTTAATAGACATAAATTGGCCGCCAGCCCGAACTTTATTCACCGATCACTCAGCTTTAGAGTCGCGAGGACAATATTCAAGAATAGTGACTAATGTCTTAATGTAACATTTTAGCACCTGGTACATATAAATTGGCCGCTGACTCAAACTTCAGTTGATTATCACTGAAGTGACGAGTCGTGAAGAGAAAATTCGGGAAAGAAAACTAAGTTTCTATATACCTTTAGCACCTGATGCATAAAAATTGGCCGTCGGCTCAATTTTTAGTTGATTTTCAGGTGAGGAATCGTAAAGAGAATATTGAAGAGAAATGATTAACGATTTTCTGATCGCGTAGCATTTGATCCATATAAAAAAAATATTTGATGTTCACTTAGGCTTCGATTCACGAAAAATAATAAAGGAAAGTGGCTAATGGTTTTGGGTAAATACAGCACTTAAGAGACATAAATTGGCCGCCAGTCCAAACTTTATTTGACGATCATTAAACCTTAGAGTTGTGAAGACGATTTTCAAGAAAAGTCACTGACATTTTATGTACCTTTAGCACCTGGTAGATATAAATTGGCCGCTGGCCCAAACTTTAGTTGATTATCACTTAATTGACGAGTCGTGAGGAGAAAGTTCGAGAAAGAGAACTAAGATTCTATATACCTTTAGAATCTGGTACATAAAAATTGGACGTCGCGTCGGATCAAATTTCAGTTGATTTTCAGGTGAAGTTGGCGAAAAGAACATTCAAGAAAAGTGTTTATGGATTTTATGTATGCGTAGCACAGATCCTTAAAAATTGGCCTCCGGCAAAACTTTGGTTGACAGAGCCTAGGTCAACCATAAAATCTTTGCCTCTTCTTGCAATTCTTTTCAATCTTTCAGCCGAACATTCGAGCGTCACCTGACGCTCCTTTTCCTTGTGGATCACCTAATTGAGTGTTTCACCATTCTATTCAATGTGAAACTAAAGTTTGAGCCCGTTGTAAATTGGTACGTGCTAAATGTACAATGGCTGTATACCTAGACAGAATTCTTAATGACAACCACATGGCATTCTGTTCTCCAATGGTGTCGTTTCCTACACCATTTCAAACATTGATGGTTGTTGTCAAATTAGTTAAAAGAAGCACTACTTTTTGTAGTATGAAGAGAGTCCAACTGCTCACAGTTGTGTTTGGTTGCAAGTCTTTTCTCCTTCTACAAACAGTGGTCAGCGTTTTGAAGCATAGTTACCTCGTAGAGCTAGTTGTCTTCGAATGTCTCCTGAGATATGCAAATATTTCGTAAAAAATGATTGTACAACTTACGTTCAATATTGTTCTTGGTCGATTCAACAGGAAAGAGAGGGCATCAAATGCAAACCAATGGCTTTTATAATTCTCAGCTGAAATCAGCATAGGGAATAACAGTTAGCAGTTCAATAGAGAATTGGGTTTGGTTGAATATTACCTTTTCTACTCGCGTTCCTCTGCTTGATCTTAACCTTCTCCCTTCGAAACCCTGACAGAAGAACTGTCATCTTACATTTACAATCGTTAGCAGGCAATCCCATAGCCTTACCGATGTCATTCCAAGCCTGCGTTTTCATGTGTCTGTTTCTATAATCAGGATCAGTTGGATTCCACAATGAAGGACGTTTTTGGTAGAGGTCGATAAGTTGCAAAACTTTTTCGTCTATCCACGACATCGCAAAATGTGGTTGCAAGACTCAAGAGTGGCACAAGCTGCTTGCACGCCTTCCTCAAACATACTGTTTTCTGCGCTCCCCTTCAAGTTCGGGCGATAACCGCCAAGGTTCGCGAACTGTTGCACGATAGGAGCGCTGTAACAACGCTTATGCACAGGGGCCTACCCAGGAGTGGACCAGGAGGCCTTCAACCTGAGGCGGCCAATTTTTTTATTGTCTTCTGTTCATCTTTGAATTGTAGGTTCTACATCAGTCACTGGCTTATGACTCAGGATAATGAACATAGAGAGAGCATATATCATTTTCAGTAAGAAAATTTTGTCCCCAACATGAACTATCAAATTTGACATCAAGCGCGCAAAAATGAAAATATATCAGTGATACAATATTTCACTCAATTCGCGAGTTCCTCCACAAAGAACGCACTTCTTATGTCCCATAGTGAATCAACGTTTCATATTGACTCAAAATATATTGAAATAAATACCTAAATATATCAGAAATTCAGAAAACAAACTTCAAGCGCGCCAAACGACGTGAAACAACCGATGACACTAGGAGAGCAAAAGTTGCGAAACCTTGAATTTCAGCAGGTTGATACAGAAAATAATAAATATTCTGCTAATTATAAATTCGACAATTAGGAAAAATATCGGATTCCAAATATTCAAATTTGCATATTTAATCGGGAATCACTCAAATAAATATATTTCATTCAATATAATATACATTCATAACGATATAGTAAAATTATGGATTTGAAAATATATCACAATCTGACAACATAATCTTACCATGTTGGGGACATGTGAAAATTGCGTAGATTCCCTTTACCTATGTTTATTACTCAATGCTTAATTCCCAAAAATCATTGACTCTTGAAGCATTGGAAGGCAATTTTGAGCCATCATTGACGCCATACGGCCAGATTTATTGGAAAAAATAGTGGAAATTGGACTGATCTAATATTTCTGTCTTGTATTATTCAAAGTTCTCAAGCTCTCAAAAAATTACTACCGAAATTAACTTATGTACTCAAATTCAACTTGAAACCTGTTTTCGAAAATCACTATTCACTATCTATGTCGTAAATTCCTGTTCTACGTCAATACTTCAAGATTATGATAAAGTTATTATTTTATTATTATGAATGCAATTGAGACAAGCACCCATAGAACTACCCATTACTTCTATATTTTTTGATAATTATCAAAATATACGATTTTATTGTGAAATTCTAAAGAAACTCATTAAATATTTAAAAAAGTTTACAGAATCTACTACAAGAGAAATTGGACAAATAGCGTCTGCAAACAGGCTATACATTTGTTTAATTTTTATTGAATATGGATTGGGATTGAAAATTTCCCATCCCTACTAATGTAGTCTTCAAGTTGAGGTTTATCGTCAATAATGACTGTTAAAAAAAATTGTTTTCCTTTGAACTGTCGAAAATATTAAACTTATCGTATTTGAAATGATACCTCCAATTATAAAGGATCCTAAATTGTGCCTGAGAACTTTTTCGTTATTGCCATCCATCCATATTCGTTACAATGGATTTGATTCATTCGTATCTCAAATATCCGACAGATAATCAAAAGAAAGAAATCGTTATGCAAAGCTGTCTGTAATTCGATTCTGTAATTAAAGACAGGCTTATGAATATAAGAATAGTCATCCCAAAGAGTATGAGAATCATCAATTTTCGTATATTATCGTAATAGAAGGTATTCATTTATAGATATTTGTAAATAAAGCAATTTGATTCGTTGAGATTGCAACATTGTACCTCGTAACTTATTTGTTATTTGTGTTTTTCTATGGATATATCAACTATCGACGTATATTCGATAAATTTCAATTTGAACTTTATTTGCCAATCATCTCACTACTGAAGAATATGTCATTTGGCGTCATATTGCATCAACTGCCAGTTATAAACGTTTTGTTTATTGATTTTGAAAACAGTACGGTGAAGATTTCATCATCAATATTTTCCCTTGTTTATATAGGATAAGTTATTGGTTCGACGTCTCATCCAATCTTGATATAGTTTATTAACTAGAAATATTCGAGAAAAATTGTGAAAAACACAATTTATCCCCATTGTAATTTTCTCTTGAACCTTTCATCAGATTTTAGCAATTATTTTTTTGAATTATAGCTTGAGTCCTTGGAAATATAAATCTTCAGATAATTTTTTTTTTGATTATACAGAGGTGACCAAAAAGAATGAAAAGTAAGATTTTATTCAGGACACCCTGTGAAGTGAATCGTTGACAGACAAGAATGTTTTCGAACACTCAGATATTGCATCACCTTTTCTGAGGAACTGTTCAAAAAAGATGAGGCAATATCTAAGGCTTCGTCAACATTCTCGTCTGTCAATGCATCTCTCCAGTGGGTGTCCTGAATCTAGCCTTACTTTTTGTTGTTCATCCCTGTATATAACAAAAAAGGGTAGTAAATGAGGACTGCATTCTAACAGTTATGTTTCCGAAAAATAGGGCTATATTTCCAAAAAGTAATTGTTACAATCGACCAAAGGGTTCAACTGAAAATGGAGTACGAACTTCGTTGAGATTTTGTCCTTTCCCCTGATTTTGCCAGTGTGCAATAGGCCAATTAAAAAGTCCCCGGTCTACCATAGTAAAACACTTTTTTTGGCAAAATTCGATTTTATTTTTCAACATAGTTGCCTTCGAGGGCGATACAGCGGTTATAGCGATCTTCCAACTTTTCGACACCATTTTTGTAGTACGATTTGTCTTTCGCTTCAAAATAGGCCTCAGTTTCGGCGATTACTTCTTCATTGGGCTAAATTTCTTTCCAGCGAGCATTCTTTTGAGGTTTGAGAACAAGAAAAAGTCGCTGGGGTCCAGATGTGGCGAATACGGTGGATGCAGAAGCAATTCGAAGCCCAATTCATGCAATTTTGCCATTGTTTTCATTGATTTGTGACACGGCACCTTGTCTTGATGAGAAATGGGGCCGTTTTTTAACGATTTCATCCTTTAAACGTTCTAATAACGCTATATAATAATCGCTGTTGATGGTCTGGCCCTTTTGGAGGTAAGTAATGAATATTAAACCTTGCTCATCCCAGAATACTAATGCCATAACCTTGCCAGCAGACTGTTGTGTTTTTCCTCACGTTGGATTCGGTTCATCGTGTGCAGTCCTCTTAGCTGACTGTCGATTGGACTCCGGATTGAAATGATGGAGCCATGTTTCATCCATTGTCACATATCGACGCAAAAATTCAGATTTATTGCACTTAAGCATCTTCAAACACTGCTCAGAATCATTAACACGTTGTTGCTTTGATCGATTGTGAGCTCGTGAGACCACCATTTTGAAGACAGCTTTCTCATGTAGAAATATTCGTGAATGATATAATGTACACGTTCAGATGATATCTTAACAATGTCTGCTTCTCGATCAACTTCACTTTTCGGTCATTCAAAATTGATTTGTGATCTAAATCACAAGTTTCCTCCAAGAAATCTAACGAACCTTTTCAAATTCCATCTTGATATCTCAAAAACTGAAAGGGATGTGAAGAAAAATTTTAAAAATTCGATGATGAATTTTGGATAATCCTGTATAAAAGCTACAGTATATTGAAAAAAAATTCTGGAGAGACGATTTATACTGAATTAAAGATTACCCATTTAATGTTTTATCAAGATGCACAAGTTCCTATATCAATTTATATTCTGGTAAAACTTCTAAGTTCTGACTAACCAGATATTAAGGACCTTGACCTAAAAATCAACAAAAAACCCAGGTAACTCCCAATACACGCACAACGTTCAAATCTGAAAATATTCCAGGCTGAAGTCATGCAAACATCTTATTAATTTTCCTACAAAATCGCTTTCACGATACCAACCATTGTCCAAAACTCTTTTTTTATCTCTACCAGCGAGTACGGTTATTTCTGGTCTGTAGATCGTCATCAATATACTCGGTTCCTTTTCCTTTGTTCTCTACGTGCCCGTTCCTTTATTACATACATGCCTTTCCCTTCTACCTGATGGTAGGGTGATAGTTCCAACCCCACATTGTCACATATCGACGCAAAAAGTCAGGTTTATTGCACTCAAACATCTTCAAATACTGCTCAGAATCATTAACACGTTGTTGTTTTTGATCGATTGTAAGCTTGCGCGTCACCCATTTTGCGCACAGCTTTCTCATGTACAAATATTCATGAATGATATGATTTAAACGTTCAGATGATATCTTCACAATGTCTGCTATTTCTATCAACTTCACTTGACGGTCATTCAAAATTGATTTGTGATCTAAATTACTAGTTTCCTCCAAGAAACCTAACGAACTTTTTCAAATTCTATCTTGATATCTCAAAAACTGAAAGGGCTATGAAGAAAAATTAAAAAAATCTCGATGCTGAATTTTGAACCATCCCGTATAAATGCTATGCTACTGTTTATTAAAAAAAAATTCTGGAAAGACGATTTTTACTCAATTTAGTATTACCCATTAAATTTTTCATCAACATGCTCACGTTTCTGTATCAATTTGTATTTCTGTAAAATTCTACCTTTCAGATATCAAGGACCTTGACCTAAAAATCAACAAAAAACCCAGGTAACTTCCAATACACGCACAACGTTCAAATCTGAAAATATTCCAGGCTGAAGTCATGCAAACATCTTATTAATTTTCCTACAAAATCGCTTTCACGATACCAACCATTGTCCAAAACTCTTTTTTTATCTCCACCCAGCGAGTACGGTTATTTCTGGTCTGTAGATCGTCATCAATATACTCAGTTCCTTTTCCTTTGTTCTCTACGTGCCCGTTGCTTTATTACATACATGCCTTTTCCTTCTACCTGATGGTAGGGTGATAGTTCCAACCAACCTAATCCTACGCGTTGTGCCCCAACAATAATTTGGAATTTAAATGACAGATATTACTGCTCACTTTTTTTTTTGGGCGTTTAATGCATCTAGGGAGAAGGGTGACTTAGGCAGGGGATAAGTTGCTGTGTGTGAAATCTGGCTAAATTCAGTTACACAGGCAAATTGCTACTCGTTTTAATGGCTTGTTTCCGTTTCCAAGCGATTCAGATCGATAAAATCTAGATTTTAGGAGATTATTGTAGTCAAGCGTTAGTATTTCGTAATTGGCGATTATTTATCGGTTATTTTAGAGAATTTGAGTTCAGTTTAGCGTTGGAGGAACGTTTTTGATGTAGATTTTAGTATGGAGTGGAATGCTATCCAGGATAAAAATATTTTTGAAAATATAGTCGCTATACAGTGTGGAAAAGCCAAATGGAATAAATTAATGATCTTGCTTGCTGTACACATTCATGTAAATCCCGAAAAACGTCAAATTTAAATTTCAAATTGTCATTCTTTCTCGAGAAAATGCAAAACCTGCCTTCAACCATAGTAAAGGGTATTTTTTTTAGAGCTATAGAACTTTAAATTGCAATAAAACAACGATGGATTATTCGATTGACATGAATTTTATTTATCCGCAAGATAATCTTGTGGCATTACATTTCAAATATGATTTCTGGCATATGACCGCCACGGCTGACTCGGATGTTGTCCAATCTGGACGTTCAATTTTCGATGACTTTTTCCAACATTTGTGGCCGTATATCGGCAATAACATGGCGAATGTTGCCTTCCAAATGGTCAGCGGTTTGTGGCTTATCCGCATAGACCAAACGTGTCTTTCAATAAATCGATTGTGGCACGAGCTGTGTGACATGTTGCGCTGTCTTGTTGGAACCACAGCTCCTGGACATCATGGTTGTTCAATTCAGGAATGAAAAAGTTAGTAATCATGGCTCTATACCGATCACCATTGACTGTAACGTTCTGGCCATCATCGTTTTTGAAGAAGTACGGACCAATGATTCCACCAGCCCATAAAGCGCACCAAACAGTCAGTTTTTCTGGATGTAACGGTGTTTCGACATACTCTTGAGGATTAGCTTCACTCAAAATTCGGCAGTTTTGTTTGTTGACGTAGCCATTCAACCAGAAGTGCGCTTCATCGCTAATCAAAATAAAATGGACGTAGTGCGCGATACGTATTCCACACAGACCCATTATTTTAGAAATAAAATTGCACTATTTGCAAGCGTTGTTCAGGCATGAGTCTATTCATGATGAATTGCCAAACCAAACTGAAAATAAATCACTTGACAGCTGTTAAATCGATCGCCATCTTGAACAGAAATGCCAACTTAAAGTTATATACCTCGAAGAAAAACACCCGTTACAACCTCAATTTTTTCAAATGTATACATTTGTGATACTAGAAACCATTTGTAATTCAAAATTGCGCGTTTATGATTGATGGAAATTAAGGCGAGGGAAATAGTTATGAAAGTATCACGTAATCCTTGGATTTATCGAATATTACTCTACCATAGAGTAATAAACATAGATAGAGGGAGCATACGCAATTTTTACATGTCCCCAACATGGTTAGATTACGTTGTCGGATTGTGATATATTTTCAAATCCCCAAGTATCCTTATGAATGTATATAACATTGAATGAAATATATTTATTTGAGTGATTCCCGATTAAATATGCTTTGAATATTTGGAATCCGATATTTTTCCTAATTGTCGAATTTATAGTATGCAGAATATTTATTATTTTCTGTATCTACCTTCTGAAATTCAAGGTTTGGCAACTTTTGCTTCCCTAGTGTCATCGGTAGTTTCACGTCGGTTGGCTCGCTTGAAGTTTGTTTTCTGAATTTCTGATATATTAGGTATTAATCTCAATATATTTTCAGTTGATATTTAACGTTGATTCACTATGGGATAAAATAAATACGTTTTTTGTGGAGAAACTCGCGAATTGAGTGAAATATCTTATCACTGATATGTTTTCATTTCCGCGCGCTTCATGTCAAATTTGATAGTTCAGGTTGAGGACAAAATTTGCTTACTGAAAATGACATATGCTTCCTCTATCCAAATTTATTACTCTGAGTACTCTACAGATTAATCGTATTATTGTACTTTATTGTTCACACGACATTGACAATAGAAAAAATTCACATAAATATGAATTTAAACAACCGCGCAACAGCTAATGTTTTAATTTTCAGATGCTCATCTTATTTCTTTCTTGAAAACAAACTTGCATTCACTCCGATGTAGAATTGCCTTGAATTTTCAAAGATAACACCAAATAATATCACGCGAGATGAATTTGAAATCTCGAAAGTACCCAAAAATTATCTACGATATACACTCGATGACTGAAATCATTCATGTGACATTCACTGTTATTGAATAACATTTTTATTTACTTGCAGTAAATATTTTCAAATTTGACCCGGATTAGACATCATTGTCCTATCAACTTTTAAAAATTCAATTCGATTGCCTTCATCTGTATGGATATTACATCATCTTTGCGTCCTTCAAAGCTGTCTGAAGGCCACCGTAGAAAAGCAGCAGAGGAAACAATAACCAGAGGATGGATGGACAAGAGCAGGTAAAGACTGAGAGAGAAAGGTTTTCAGTCTTCTAATAGAATAAATCAAGAATAGTGCCTATACGTGTTTATACAGATCTGTACAGGTTTATGGCTTCAACAATGGACTGAACCAACAAAGAAAGGAATTAATTCATGTCATCAACTTAAGACATCCTATTTTTTATACCGTGAAATATTGATTTGAAGAGATCTTTCTGGAATGATCCGACAAAACTGGTACATATGATACACAAGTTTTTTTTAATATTTTTTATTATTTTTTTTATATAAATGAATAGCTTTCAAATGAATCAGAATTTTTTTTATATTATTCTTTATTCGACATAATTTCGTTTGTTTGGTTTTTCTGATTGTTCATCTGAAATTGAGATAATTCATCATTATTATTATGTAATCGAATAAAGATTAATCTTCGAAATGTGATGTACCAGTAAAATATTTCATTAACAATTTTTAAAAATTTCATTTTGTTGAGAAGTTTGATTTCTCCTTAGTGAATAGTGGGATTAGTAAGTATAAAAAACTGAATTTATAATATCCATATCTGAAAGAGACTAGGTGGTATTAGTCATGAGTTTAAATGAAGTGCTGCAGCAAGATAAGATTAATATTGAAGTAAATAACTTACTATTGATCTCAATTTATTAATATAACGGTATCACTTGATTAGCTAGTAGGTGTAACTCGGAATATGTAAACACTTTTCAGTAATATGGTCTGATTTTTCCAACGAACAACAGATAGTATTGTTTCAGAGTTGAAAAAAAAAATTCAGAGATGTCTGGATTTAAAATAGAAATCATATAACGATCTTAAAAAAAAATTGGCCAATTTCAGGACAACAACTGGAGATCGATATGACTGCAATTTTCCTTGGAATTTTCCCGTAATTTCTTCGCATTATGCGTCTACAGGTTGGATTTTCCATCGCTGTAATTTGAACCAATTGAGTCATTTTAAATTGACCGTTATTTCAAGTCATACTTATCGTAAAAAGTTTCTGCATGCAAAGAAAAAACTCGAATTATGAAATTATATTTTCCAGTTGGTCTCTATGATCTTACGATTAGAAAACGCGGAGAAAAACTGTGTATAGATTTTTTTTACAATACTCGTTCTAATATCGAAAGTATGATTTTTTTTACAAAATGGAAAATATAGCAGTTCAAAATTTTGTTTTGCTGATAATTACAAAGCTACAGATCTGATCGAGAAGAAATTTTGCTTATAGATTCAGAAATATAACTCAAAGCTTCATGGAAAATTTCATTTAAATCGTGCTACCAGAACTATAGAAATTTCTGGACTAGAAGAAAAATTACTGAATTTTGCAATGGAAATTCATTCAAATCGAAATTAAATGACATTTTGAATAACTCAACTGAATAACTGAATAATCCCTAATCTTGATAAAATAACCGACAACAATGACATCTCGATAACTCATTTCCCTTATAATATTACTTCAACGATCTGTGGTCTCCAATAAGAGCAAGAATAAGCTCTCACTTGACACCAATTAAGTGCTTCTTTAGATTTTTTTTTATTACAATTCCGCAGATTTCGACTGGTAAACAAAATTCACGTTCATAGAAGAGGTCATCGATGATGATTGCCTTGCTTGTGTATCACTGGTTGGTATTGAATTTATGTACGTACTGTGGCTTCCAATCTTCCATAACGCATTTTATTTACATGATATTTTTCATACAATAATGATAAATTCAAATTTTCACTAATTTTGTGGAAATCTAGTTTATTATCTTTCTTTTTCAAAATGGGCTTCCACAATCATTAAGTGAGAATATATATACACTGTGTCCGTAAAGTATGGACAAATTCATTTTTAGCTTAACAGACCATTTTAAGAAATAATCCTGAAACACGTCGATTTTTGATTTTAATTTATTTTAAAATAATAATCTATTATACAGGGTGAATTACAGGGTGGACAAAAATAATAAATTAAATCCAAGCAATAATTAAAACATTCATGAATATCAAAAATATTGTAGTACTAAACTGTCATTGAACATCAATAAATTACAAAACAAATAATGACATTTCACAAAAAACAAGACGACTATGTTTTTTTTTTGAATTGATAAGAAATAATTTCTTTCATATTCTGTCTGCCAGACCACAAGTACCAGACATATTTGGAAACAGCTCATTTTTATTAATCTTAAAATATAACAAACTACAGGGTGTTACATTCAAACCAATTGCCGCTGGACAATAAGTATTTTTGATAATATTGTTAATTTAACTAATGAAGAATGTTACGCGTTACGTTATGAGCACACACAAAACTATTGTTTATTTATTTTTGTCAACCCTGTACCAATTAGAATCAACATGTGATACATTTTTGGAATCAGCTCAGCTAGGGTAATCGGAAAATTGATACAAAATGGGGGTATTTCATTTAAAAAAAATGACGGTGACGTCATTACTCGAAAGTAATTCACCCCGTATATTAGATAATTATTTTAAAATACGGTAAATTAAAATGAAAAAATCGACGTAATTCAGGATTATTTCGTGAAATGGTCTGTTTAGCGAAAAATGAATTTGTTCCGTACTTTACGGACACAGTGTATAAAGGAGAAACTGAGATACTTAACTCTGGAATAGTAATTCAGTTCCTCTAATTTTTGGTTTACTTGATGGAATATCTTATAAAACTTAGGTTTTTAAAGTTCAGTTAACACAAGACCTCAAGTAGGTCGGCCATCAGCAACGTCATATCTTTGTTGGGTCCTTAATATCAAAATACCTCAATAAAAAAATCAAATATTGTACTATAATGGTAAGGTTGATTCAGAAAGGAATACTTATTTCTGTACGTAATTCAGTTTTTCTATCAAAAAAATCTAAAAGCGAATTTCAATCCTCAATACAAAGCATTTCAAATTTTCGTACTCTTTTTATTAGTACCAATGACGACCGACTGACGGCGCTGAAAACAGTGATCATTATATTGTGAGGATTATAAAGGATTTCTATTCTGTAGATGTGTTTTGGGTCCACAATGTACAGAATCAAACGAATAATCTCGGGACACGATACTTCCAAATAAAGCAGTTTTTATTATTAATCCCATGAATATTTCTGCAGTCGTCTTTTCCCCATAGATAGTACATTTTATTACCAATATCTCTCGATTCTCCTATGAAGAATCGTCACAGTAATCTTCCAACGTATAAAATCAATTTTTATGGAGTAAAAATACACATTCCATATACCGTTTCTGACATTTATCCCAAAGATATAAATTTTTGCGGTTTTTCTGTGGCGATTTCATGCAGAATGACCTAGATTTCTTGAAATAAGTGGCGGTTTGTTCTCAAGGAGATCTATTTTTGAAATGAGAGATAAGATAAAAGTTATGGCTGAGACGAAAACATGCATTAATTTTTCCTCATTGCCCTAATCTCGTTTAAGAACATTATGTCTCGAGCCTGACAGACATTACGTCTAGAGTATTTCAAACATTACCGATGATGTGAAATTACGAGTTTTCAAGCGCTCGATCATACATGCGCCAGTTTCAATTTTGGAGACTACAAAAATGTAAAATATAAAATATGAATGTATGTGGTCTCCAAGTGTGCAATTGGAGTTATTGTTATTTTAAATATTCTGATTACATTTTTTATGGTTATCATTGCAAAATTATGAAAGCCAATTGAAATTGAAAAGCCCCTGGTCTACCATGGTAAAACACATTATTATGGCAAAATTCGATTTTATTATTCAACATAGTTGCCTTCGAGGGCGATACAGCGATTATAGCAATCTTCCAACTTTTCGATACCATTTTGTAGTACGATTTGTCTTTCGCTTCAAAATAGGCCTCAGTTTCGGCGATTAATTCTCTATTGGCGATAAATTTCTTTCCAGTGAGCATTATTTCGAGGTCTGAGAACAGGAAAAAGTCGCTGGTGGCCAGATCTGGCGAATACGGTGGATGCAGAAGCAATTCGAAGCCCAATTCATGCAATTTTGCCATTGTTTTCATTGATTTCTTGAAAATCATTTTCGAATTTCTCGTTCAATTGATGACAAAAAATCTCTCCTGCCTTCTTTTACAATTTTTTGAAATTAAATCCTGCCATTAATTCTTTACAATCTATTGATGATTTGATTTTTGTAGAACTAACTCAGAATAGATCGGGCCAATGCAGTATTGACATCGAATATCATTCAATATGCTCTCATAGTTTCAGTGAAAAGCATTTAAACCAATTTTTCCAATCATGTTTTAGTCTGTATACTGTTCAAAACGTCAGAAAAGTTTCTCCACTCCCAATTCCAACCGTTCTGTATCGAAAAATCAAACGAGAACGGAAATCCCATTTTTTATCAACAGGTATCGAATCAGGTATCAAGTTACTACCTATAATAGACCCGTGAATTTCGAAGAACGACCGAATTTACATAACGTACACCTCATCAGAAGACTTCTGGAAACTACTCCACGCGTCACAGATTCCTGCTGTTCCTGCTACTGACGAAACAACAGGACGATCGTTGTATAGGTCAAAAATATATTCCATTCAGCTTTTTGGCCGACGTGCCCGAAACGCTACTCGAAGACTTCACATATCGAGCCGAAGGTTTCCTGCTCTATTTTTATCAGCCTCTAGAAAATTCATCGACGTTTTTATTAAAGCTTGTTGTTCCTTGGAGCACTATGATGTGATGCAATTCCGAGATAAGTATGGCCACTCCAAAGAACGCGATATGACAGGAATCACGTATGCGTCTCAAAGAGAGGCAAGGATTGATATTAGGCCAATTGAAAAGTCCCCGGTCTGATGCATAGATGGCGGTGCTAGTATTGAATCCATATGATTTTTAGTTAGCACCAACTTTCAAACGATACGTGTCAAAATTTGACTGCAGTTCGACCATTAGTTTGTGAGATATTGCATTGTGAGTGTAGCTACTTTTGTTATTTGAAGAAAGATGGAAGAAAAGAATTTCGTGTGCTGATAAAATATTGATTTTTGAAGGGAAGAAATATAGCTGAAGCAAAATCTTGGCTTGATGAAGAGTTTCCAGGGTCTGCACCAGGAAAATCAACCATCATTGATTGGTATGCTAAGTTTAAACGTGGTGAAATGAGCATCGAAGACGGCGAACGCCCAAAAGAGGCTGTCACCGACGAAAAAATCAAAAAAGTTCACAAAATAATTTTGAATGACCGTAAAGTGAAGTTGATCGAGATAGAAGGCATTGTGACGATATCATCTGAACGTGTATATCATATCGATCACGAATATTAGTACATGCGAAAGCTGTGCGAAAAATGAGTGCCACGCGAGCTCACAATCGATCAAAAGCAACAACATGTAAATGATTCTGAGCAGTGTTTGAAACTGTTAAAGTGCAATAAACCTGAATTTTTGGTCGATTTGTGACAATGGATGAAACATTGCTCCATCATTCCACTCCGGAGTCCAATCGACAGTCAGCTGAGTGGACTGCACACGATGAATCGAATCAAAGCGAGGAAAACACAACAGTCAACTGAAAAGGTTATGGCATCAGTATTTTGGCATGCGCAAGGTATAATATTAATTGATCACCTCCAAAAGGGCCAGAACATCAACAGCGATCATTATATAGCGTTATTGGATCGTTTTTAAGGATGCAATCGTTAAAAAACAGCCCCATTTGAAGAAAAAAAGGTGCTGTTTCATCAAGACAATGTACCGTGTCATAAATCAATGAAAACAATGGCAAAATTGCATGAATTGGGCTTCGAATTGCTTCTACATCCACCGTATTCTCCAGATCTGGCCCCCAGCGACCTTTTCCTGTTCTCAAACCTCTAAAGAATGCTGGCTGGAAAGAAATTCAGCGCCAATGAAGAAGTAATCGCCGAAACGGAGGCCTATTTTGAAGCGAAAGACAAATCGCACTACTAAAATGGTATCAAAAAGTTGTAAGATCGCTATAATCGCTTTATCGCCCTCGAAAACAACTATGTTGAATAATAAAATCGAATTTTGCCAAAAAAATGTGTTTTACTATGATAGCCCGTGTACTTCTCGATTGGCCTGTTATTGAGGCTTGTTGTTCCTTGGAGCACGATGATGTGATGCAATTTCGTGATAAGTATAGCCACTCCAAAGACCGAGATATGACAGGGATCACGTATGCATCTCAAAGAGAGGCAAGGATTGATATATGGGGAGATTTCATTGGTCTGCGTGTAAAAGAATCGAGTACCAGTTTTGATAGGGAACAGGTGATGGTGTTTATGGTTTCCGAGAATACTGGATATTTCACAATGTTATTCGGAATTGTTGATTATTCGTCATCACGAGGGAGACATTTCCAATTTTGATATTGGGGTCAAGTGGTTTTATCTCATTAGATGGGCGTTTTTACTTCCGCGATTTTGTGGAGATGGCGACACTTCCTGGATAACCCTCTAGTGACATAATATGATAATATAGTTACTTTATAGTTCAAGGACTGAAAGTCCTACTTGTCTCACAGACAAATTGGCAACAAAAATTCGCTTCTTCGAAATCCCGATGAATAAGAGTTTCGAAGAGATTAGTCATTTTTTTTTGGCAATGATTCACCTACGACTTACGAGCACTAGGCTCTGAATATCTTCTATAATACGATCTTATTGAGGCTGTCAATAGCTCCTAAAGATCCTTAAAAAAATCATAACATGATACGAAGGTTTTACTTTGACACTTCAATGAATATTCTCCTATGAATATTTGTGTTTTTTTCGTTAGAAACTTCAACTCAAGAATATTACGTTGAGTAAGACTATTTCTTGTTCTAAACTGAACTGAAGATTGAATATGATCGTTGACTAAAATATTCTTCGTTACATAATATATTTTTTGGAACATAAGTTGCAGTAGACCTAAAGAAAACTAACATCTCTCTTGTAACAAAATAGTTCTGAAAAATATATCATATTTAAGGATGATACATATATGATACTTTCCATCGACAAGATGTTTTCTTGATCGTCCCCAACAAATCTTATATTCATGATAAAAATATGTTTTTATGGCTAAAAATATACTAATTGGTAATATTCCAACAAAAAAATATTCCTGAAGAATATTATCTCACTCCATAAAATATTCTTGGACAAAAAAGTATGAAAGAAGTGTTGTGGAACGGTACCTTCTGAAAATAATACCTTTCACCAACCAAGAGTTATGTAAAAATTGTTAGAAAGAAATCCTATTTCAATTGAAATCTCAGCATACTAAATATAATATAGGTGATGCTTTATGTCTAAATAACCGATATGGACATTATCGTGCTGATCTATTAATTTGATCGTGCTTTTCATCACTGTGTGACAAGGAGCATTGCCAATACACGAAACTGGTTTTTATCCATTTTTGAAGCGTTGTACTATGTATGATATTTCCCTGGACAAGATGTTTTCTTGATCGTTGATATAATGAAAAAATATTCCTGGGCAATAAAGCAATAAATATTCATGGGTTAATGTTCTACTGAAATAAATATTCCTGCCAATATCTACTATTCCAATGAAAAAATATTTCTGGATAGTATTGTTTTACGGCGAAAAATATTCGTAGACGAAAAAGTTTTGATAAAAGAGAAGTTGCGAAAAGATACCTTCAGTCTTGCAGAACATTTTGCCAAACATAATATGCTTTACCAGATATAGAATAACTTTTCGGGCTCGAATATAGACTATAGTAAAATATATTTTAACTGTTGAATAAAAGAACCTTTTCGTTAAAACTTGTTTTCTGGAAAAAATATTTTCCTGGACAAGACTATACGCTGAAAAGCATATTTTCCGATTTTAAAGTTGTACCGAATATGATGTTTTAGTAGAATATTATTTGTTTGGACTAAAATTCTTCTTGTGATCATAAAAATTCTCACTCGGTTAGAAGAAGTAAAATCTGTATCTAGAGAAAAACTTTTTTGACAAAAATGAGCATTCCTGGACAAGGAATATAGGTTTTTTTCCTAAATTTCTTCGATCAAAAAACGTTTCGTGATAGTGTAAGTTGAAAATACTCGAACTATTCCAATAAAATTTATAAATCCCCAGAAATCTTCCACTTCAAAAGTTCAAAGCGAATCACAAGAACAAAAATATACCCTGTATATATCTCCAGCTCTATTTCCAACGCTGTCAATTCATAAGAAGCGAGAGATAGGGCTGATATGATCCTGGCCAACTGAGACTAACCGACTGTCGGCACTTTTGATCAAATTCTGGAAACGCTATTTTTAGGGTTCCTGTAATACCCAGATAATGAGTTGGTGTTTTGGGCCTCCGCTCGTTTTTTTTTACATTTTATCGTTATTTACGAAGTTCTTCGCCCAAGTAGCGAAAGAGGGGGGAGATCATAATGGAGAAACAGTAGATTACCGGGCGATCGATAACGCTAGCGTGATTTACAGCACTATATTTTCTGACAGACACCTGTTTCATATTTGCCAGGCGTTGAACTCGATGGGTTTGCGCAATCTGATATAGAACCAGGATACAGCTATGGAATTTATTAGGAAACCCTGCAATCTGGAGGGTTTTCCGATGGGGACGAAGTGCCTTGGAAACGTCAAGTCACGGTGGCCATGTGTAAAATATCAGATTTTTGAAGTTAAGATTTTTTTTCTAATGCTCTTTCTCAAATGAAAATATACACTGCGCAAAAGAATTAACGCACATTATGGAAATCTCAAATTTATTCTACAACTGAAGGTGTTCTCAATGATAATTATTTTTATCAGAATTATGCATGCATATGTTATCCACTTTCAACGTTTTTCTTCAATACAGATGTTTTTTCCCAGCAGGAATAAAAAAGATGGGATTATCAGATTTTGAATGTATTGGCTCCATTCTGAAATCAGTTGTTCTCGATCAATTCTAGTGATCAATAGGTTTTCTTTCGTTTGATTTTCTACACTCGATCGCTATGCAACGCGAAACACGCAATTTGACCCAAGAGGAATGTGCCCAAGCGGTAGTTTTGCGAGAAGAAGGGTGGACATACACAAGAATTGCAGAAAGGTTTGGAGTTTCCCATACAAGTGTGTCCAGAATATTGCAGCGATTCAGGGAGAAAGGTATGAATGTCCGAAGACCAGGACAGGGTAGACCACGGGTAACAACTGCCATGCAAGAACGTTACTTGAGAGTTTCTTCGTTGAGACAACGGTTTGCAACCGCTCGCCTCCTTCAAAATCAGCTTGAGCAAACTCATTGGGTGCAAATTAGCACTCAGACAATAAGAAATCGCCTCAGAGAATATGATTTAAGGCCTCGTGTCGCGGCAAGAGGCCCAGCTCTTACCCCAGCCCATCGAAGGGTGCGTTTGGATTTTGCGAGAGAGCATATCCATTGGGAAGAGGCTTCACAGATGAGTCTAGATTCTGCCTCTACCATTGTGATCGACGTTCCCTTGTATACAGACGTCCACATGAAAGATATGCTCAGTGCAATTTCCTGAATACTACTGGTTTCGGGGGAGGATCGATTATGGTATGAGGTGGAATATCTTTGACTGCTCGCACAGACCTAGTGGTCATTGATAATGGAGCTTTGAATGCTGATAGGTATATAAGGAACATTCTTGAAGAGCATGTAGTGCCATTTGCCCCATACATTGGTGACAATTTCATTTTTATGGACGATAATGCCAGACCCCATCGTGCGCGCAACGTTCAGGAGTACCTTGAAGAGGTTGAAGTCTCTCGAATGGAATGGCCGGCAAGAAGTCCAGATCTCAATCCGATTGAGCAGGTTTGGGACAACCTCAATAGAAGGCTGAGAAGTTCAGAAAATCATCCAGCTACTCTTAATGACTTAGGAATCCAACTCAGAGAAATCTGGGAAGATTAGATCAGAACATTTTAAGATCACTCATTTTGAGTATGAACCGTCGTTGCCGATCTGTAATTAACGCAAGGGGTGGAAATACCAAGTATTAAATCACTTATCAGCATTCCAGTATTTTGAAAATTGTTTATTTCTCTTCTTTCACATAAGATTCGGTGAAATCCTGAATTTTTCTTCCATTTAATGTGTCTTGTTTCGTTCAAAACCTTCCCGAGAGAACATAAAAAATAAGTTATAAGGTCAATGTAGAGTTAACTTTCATTAAAATTGAGATTTTCAGAATGTGCGTTAATTTTTTTGCGCAGTGTATATCCAAAATATCTAGGAGTTAAACTTGATTTTTCTTCGGGTTTCAAGGTCCACTTGGAAAATTTGCGCATGGAATTGAAGTCGAGGAGTAATATTCTTAAAAAATTAGTTGGTTCTTCTTGGGGTGCTGATGCTGAATCCAGCACCCTTCGTATGGCAGCTAATACTATACCTCATTTTTTCAGTCCTTATGAAATAATACAATATATTCAATCAATTGAATACTTGGAGTAATTAGCTTTGAAGTCAATTGAAATAGTTTGGAAAAAAAGATACTTTGTATCAGCATATTATATAATATTTTCTTCTCGGATGATCTCAAATGTTCATCATTCTAAATAACAAAATCAATATGTATATGAAATAAACGAGATACTGCAATCTTCCATCACCCACATTAAGATAATTCCTACATCAACTTCTATGAATAATCGAGAACGAAAGCAATAATTCTTTCTATTGCATGTCATCACTTCCACAAAGTTTGAGCAGAGTTACTTATTATTGCATCAGACATCAGAAAACCAACGTTGGCCTTGAACGTGATATCGACCATGATATACAATTTAATTTCTGGTGAATAATTACAAGCAGAACTTTCACGTGATGGAAAATAAGGAGAACGATTTTCAACATGATGAAATCCCCATCGGAAACATATGATTCAGTGGGCATGACTACAAAACCAATCTAGGCGGTTTCAATTTTTTTTTTCGAATACAACTTCTCTTTCATTGAGGATAACAAGTGAAAATTCAACTGAATCCTCGTCAATTTACGGTAAAATTTGGATTGAAATGGATTTGAATTATTGTTTATACAGGGTGATTCAGCGTAGGAATTTACGGCTTGGCTTGATTTTCAAGCTATTTGGCTTGAGGAACTGGTCAAGTCAAGTAGCAGTTTTTCAATATCAAGTCAAGTATTTATTCATCAAGTACTTGAATCATATCAAGCTACTTGATTTTTAACAGTTTTATTGTGTAGTGTCAATAAAAAAGTGATGAAATAATAATAATAATAATAATGAACTTTATTTAGCACTCGGCTATTGAAAACAATACATCAAATGAGAAGGAACCTTGCAAAAAAACACTTTTATTTATTGAAATTCGTATAAAAGAACTGAAAATATCAACTTTTTTGAAATAGAAACATGAATTAATTCACTATAAATCGGTACAAAATAAAAAATAATGAAAAAATAAAGTTTCTTGATATTGAAAAACCTGCAGGCTTTGTTTGATTTCAATATTTTCCATCTAGGATCTAAAACACATGAGGCATCTTATAGATTTGTCGCCTAACCTATTACGGGTTTTTATAACTGTAAGAGCAGCTTTGGAAAATTGTCTTTTAACAGGAGCTGAAGAAGCTGTCGTTGATAAAAAAACCTTGGTCATTTTGGCCAAGTTTGGAAAGATATATCTGAAACCACCAAAATCTACCGATAGGTTTCATAGAAATGTAAGAAAACTACTAATAAAGTCACACTGGCGAATGCTTCAGTCTCTCAGCGCTCGTGGAATCCCCTTATTTAGTCTAAGCGCGCACGAGATTGCAGAAATATATACAGTGCGACGCGTGCATATCAAGCTCAAGTAATATCAAGTGGCTTAATATCAAGTCAAGCAATAAATATCTAAAATCAAGTCGAGTCAAGCTCAAGTATGTAATTTTTCTCGAGCTTGATTTCCAAGTCAAGTAGTTGGTTAGAATGTCAAGCTACTTGGCTTGATGAAACCCTAATTCAGCGTGATGGTCTATTAGATGTTTATGAAAAACTAATCATAATTTGAAAATCTTGAGTTTTGATAGATTTGAGTTGTCCAATTCATGATCTTCTCATAAGGAGAATATACATTTTTGATCCAAACCACAAACAGTCTACGTATTGGTAAAATCGAAAATGAGAAAGGTTTCATCGAAAAAAATTTTTTCTACAGAAATATTCGAAAAAATGTGAGTCCTAGTTGCAACCAATTTTTTCATAAGAATCTCATTAACGCATGAACCATTGAGTTCATACCACGTTATGGCGCATATTGCCGAAATTGTCATCAAATATGCTATCTAATGATGCAATAATATACTGGGTGTGCCATTTGAAATGAAAAAGTAGTGGTCTGTTTCTGGTATAACTGGAAGTTGTAGGGGTTTGAAAATATTTTATTTCAGAGAAATCATTGTCCTAACCCCAACAAACAAAAAAAACTTAATTTTAGATTTTCTCTCAAAATTCACCCATAATAAAAATAATCCTCAGATCGAATCCAAAATTGTATCAGCAGATGATTAACACATAAAAACGGTGATTAAAAATTATTTTCCATCTAATAAAAGACTATACGAGGTTCTTCTTCTCGTTCTAGACTTAATCCTCCATTATATCAATTACCTCCCCATGAAAATTATGCCTGCTTCAGTGTAGCCAGCGTAACAATGTTGAAATATTTATTGATACGTATAATGATGAACTAATTATGCTATGCCCAATTTCCACGGTTGCTTAATGATTTATATTACGTGTGGTCTGTGAACGAATTTGAATCGGCTTATTTTTTTCCCACATTTTGTGAAGAGAATAGGAATTCAATTTACTCCGACATAACTTACATTTATGAAGAACAAGAATACAATTAATAAATAGGTAAGCATAAAAATGAGGAGAATTATTTCAATTTTCTTGAGTTGTCAGTTTCGAGCAATCTTATTAATAATAGATGATAATTTTTAAAATACGATCGTCTTTAATTCAGTATGATAAGTTGATGTGAGTGATGTACACTTGCGATTTTTGGACTTTGACGTCTTATTAGGTGAACAACTTTGCTTCCACTGTTTTGTAATAGATGGCTGCAGCGGTGAGTGGTAGTCGAAATAAATAGATCGTAGATGTCATACAATGAGCTTAGATATTTGTAAACATAACGCCATCGAAATATTAGTCAAAATGTGTCTGCATCATAAAGGTATTCTCGATATCAATAATATAATAATACCAAGAAAATCATGGAGATATTCTGGTCACGCTTCCACGTCGACGGCCAAACCGAATATTCAAGGTTCCAAGGTCATGCTCAGTATTTGGTGGGACCAGCTCGGCGTTAGTGTATTATGAGTTGTTAAAACAATCACAGGCGATTGTTATCGAACGCAATTAATGCGTTTGAGCCGAACATTGAACAACAGACCTTATGTTGCGAAAGAGGTCAAGACATACTTGGAAACGTTGAAATGGGAAGTCCCATTTCACTCGTTGTATTCTCCGGACTATCAATTTTTAAGATCAATAGCACACGGCTTGGCTGACCAGTACTTTTTATGAAGAAGTAAAAAATTGTATCGATTCGTGGATCACTTGAAAATATGACCAGTTTTTTTAATCGCGGGATTCATACGCTGCCCGAAAGATGATAGAAAGTAGTGGCCAGCGATGGACAATACTTTGAATCATATATGTATAACAGGTTTGTTACAATAAAGCCTCGAGTTTCGGAAAAAAATGTCGGAAGCAAAGTTGTACGCCTATGTAGTGAAAGAGAATTATGTATTTTCCGATAGCTATCCTTCCTTAATTTTCTATGGTTCTGTTTGAGCGGTCAACAAAATAATTTGTAACCAATCTAGACATTATCATTCTCCATCCAAAAAAAAATTTCGAACGTATTAGGTGAAAAAGTATTAAAAATTTGTAGAACCTTAAGTTTTAAGATTACACAGAAATTGTGACGAAATGATGACAGCGATCTGTTCGGGGAACAACCGCTAAATTAACCCTTAATAACCCTGCATAATGGACTAGTTGTTGATGTTGATAATACTATATTTGACACGATAGAATTAAAATATAGAGCAAAACTGATAAATCAGTGAAAAAATTTTGAAAATCCATCGATAAATGACTGAGAAATAGATTATTTAAATTAACGTATTTTAGCGCGGAACGTCTTTGGTCTGTGACGTCACGGCACTTGCCTGTGATCGCTACACCATAAATTACGTTTAAATACTTAGCCGCGCCAAGGCTCTCGCGCCGTTTGTAGTTGTACAGTGTAGTTTTAACTCGAGTTTTGTTTTTATGTCACCATAATGGAAGAAGGCTTCGTGAAAAGACAAAGTGACAATTTGCCTAAAATAGATATATTCGCAGTGATGGAGTTTTTTTCTTCAAATCCATCTTATGTCAGTGCTGAAATAAAAGGAGTTAAACTTTTTAAGTAAGTATCTAGTTTTGAGTTTGCTTCAGCATGGTTCAATTTATAATGATGATTTATTTAAAAAACGTTTCATAAACAGTTTGTAGTTGAGTACTGGTTGTTGAAGTCTATCAATGACAAAATATATTTATGTGAGGAGTAAAAAGTAAGAGGAGAAAAAAGTAATTTATATGTATGTATATAGTAAGTTATTTCAGCCATCGTGTAACGAACAAAACACGACACGAATAGCACAAGAGATTGTACACCAATGAATTCGTAAGCACTCTGCGAATACCAGTCGTCTAGTGTGTGACGTCACGCCACTTACACGTACTAAGAAATTATTCTTCCAAGCGCAACTTCAAAGTCCCATAACTTTTTCATTTCTAGAGATATTTCAATGATTCTTCCACATTTTTGTTTCATTTTACTTAAATTTTTAGAATTAATCCTTAACAGAAAAATGAAAACTAGTCCATTGTGACGAAATGATGACAGCGATCTGTTCGGGGAACAACCGCTAAATTAACCCTTAATAACCCTGCATAATTGCATCAAAAGACGTCACTACCTATTATAAAATCCCTGCAGGCGAGATCTTGCGGCAGAACAAAAAAAAATCTACACGATTGATGACAGATCGAATAGAGGATAGAGTTGACCGCATTCAAGGTCTACTTCTCCTTTCTATCTGATGCAACATCGTTCTACACACATAAAAGAAATGGCGAGATGTATTGAATCACGTATAGTAGAATGTTTCCGGGAAAAAATCATTATTTTCGATTACGTTTCGACCGATATATCATTTCTCGGAAAGGTATTACAATTGGAAATGGACCAAATTAGTTTGGTCGTTAATTAGGCGATACTGGGAATATTGGAAAAGTACCAAATTCGAATTTTTCATGTTGTTATACGCATTTCCACTATTCTCTAATTAGTCAGGGAATTCTATGGAAATGTACAAAAAAAAAGTAACGTGACTGTTTATTACGATGAAATCAGCGAATAGTTAGCCTTGGCTGATTATGAAGTATACGGGGTGATTCTTGGGATTTTCAACATGAAATGCCATACATTATTTTGAAAATTTCATCCTTAAACACGTTACCAAATAAATCCTAGGAGAAACCAATAAGAAACATGAATGAATGAATTAAAATCTCGAAATGAATGAAAAAATATAAGGTATCCAATCAAAAAATGAAACCGAAAAACTCGATATCGTTTAAACAGGAGACATTTTTGAAAAATCGATAACGGGATGCTTTTCGACAAATCTGTTGTTGCTAAAAAACTGCGTTGAAAAATATAGGGTGTCCCATTTAAGAAACACCCTTTTTACTTTATATTTCTGAAAAGGTAATTAATTCCTATGATCTGTTATGAGTATCATACAAACCATAACAATTACTGAAAAAAACATTTTAGAATTTTTCGACTACGTAGAATAGAATCCAAGATAATGCGAAATATTTGAAACAGTCATTTTTCAGAAGCGCCCTGTCTCTTGAGAACGAATCAAGATATCTATGATCTGCTTTCTGATATCTTATTATTTCGAAAAAAGAAATTGGGTTCTTTTAAGATTTTTTTAACACTCCCCAACACGTCTCGGCATTGATGCAATAAGATGGTCTATTTTTTCTTGAGGGATACTTTAAGCTACGTATACTTCATGTCTCAGAGCCGCCAAAGTCCGTGAGGACTGGGGAAAAATTTCCAAGCCTTCTACCCATGATGTCCCAAACATGCTCTATGGGCGAAAGATCGGGGGATCTGGGCAAAAGATTCTCATGGGTCGCTTAGAAAAAGTTTAAACTATCTCTAGCAACATGAGGTCGGGCATTATCTTTCTGAAATATTGTATTCTCGAGCCGGTCAAGGTAAGGGAGAACATATGGCTCCACTATTTCTTTAAGGTAATGCAGCGCGATCATGTTACCTTGAATAAAGACTAAATGTGACCTACTTGCTTGTGTAATATCACCTCATACCATAACGCCTACTGTCCCGTGTACATGACGCTCATAATCAAACTGAGGTTCACGTCTTTCTCCCCGACGTCGTCTAACCCTTCTTCGGCCATCATGTGCACCCAAGGAGAATCGAGATTCATCAGAAAAGACGACCTGATGCCATTCCTCATTCCAATGTTCACGTTCTCTGCACCACTGTAATCATTACCGGCGATGCTCAACCGTCAGAGGTAACACAAGATGGGGTCGATAATTCTGCAGTCCAAAAGACCTTATCCGGCGGACAGTTACAGGATGGCCTTGTTCTCCCCACTCATCAGCCAAAGATCGAGTTGTTGCAAATCGGTCTCTAATGGCCATAAGTCTTAAATGTCGATCTTGAACTTCATTTGTGCCCCTTCGACGTCCGGTGCCTACTCATCTTCGATTTTGGGAATTATCAAACCACGCTTGACAACATATCATAACAGTAGTTGTATTTCTGTTCCTACGGTTAGCGATTTCTCGAAATGACAACCCCGTCTCCCGTAGACCAGTAATTCGACCTCTTTCAACTTCACTTAGCTGGCGATAAATTCCTCGTACACGTGCTCTAGGCATTTTAACAACAACTAAACATCGACTTTATATCTCCTCGAACAGCTGGTTTGTTGTAAAATTCAATAAACGACTACAATATTTAATTAACAAAAATTGTTTACATGAAAAAACCTTCACCGTTTTTTCTCCAAATTCGATCATTTACTCCTTGATATACTATCTACGTTCTACAAAAAAAAAAGAAAAAATTCAAATTTAAACAGCTCCTTCTGTTGTTGCAGTTTCTTCGTCCGTTAGTATGAATCATAAAATATTTGCCAAAGTATCTGAAAACACCCGATAAATTAGCTCAGGTATTAAGAAGAACTGAATCACTTGATTATTGCCTCCAAAACTAAAAAATATTACCTATTCGGAAACCCGTACATCGAAGCTAATTTGTATCCGATCGTAACGATTGTCGGTGTGGGTGTTTAGCTGATCCCACTAATCGCATAGTGTGCCGTGAAGTCAAGGCCTCTATCGGAAGCGACTAGAATCGAGCAGTATCGATAACTTATCGTTTATCGGTGCATTGGCTGAAGAAAGTACGAAATAGGTGAGAGGCGAATAACCGATTTCGACATTTGTTTGTTTGAAGGTTGCATTAGAATAAGTGTCGTGGACGATAAACATTTCATTAGTCACTGTCACTGTTGCAACACTTTCAGCTTGAACTCTGGCTGAAAGTTCGAATATTGTCCATAATTTTTTATTTGATGGATATTTCCTGAATGAAAAACACTATCGTGGTTTTCAGGGTATAGTCCTCTAACTCTTCAATGCCTTTTTCAGAGCCGCTGCTAGATATTTTAGTTTTACCTTATTTATATGAATTTTCGTTGAAGGAGCCTCTGTTGTTCTTCTCAGGAATCTTTCCATTTTCATATGAAATCGTATCTTTTTACTCAAAATCTCCTTGTCAAATTTATCGAACGACGTTTTGTCGATTTCATCAAAATACGTCCTGCATTAGTTAGAAGACGACGCTCTATTTATAAGTCTATACTAAAAATAAGACTTAGTTTTTAAAGGCGCAAAAAGTCTTGTTTTATTAACTGACTTTGCGTCCCTACAATTTGGCGCCCCGGCAAATAGTCCGGTATGCCGCTCCTGGCCTTTTTGCACGATAGACGACTTTAGTTAGTTACCACGTTTGTCGCTACATCGATAGATTATTTTTACTGGTTGCTTAGATGAATAGACCTTCTTGTCCATATAAATACTTCACTATTAAGTGTACAACTTTGCTTCCGCCGTTTTGCAATAGAAGGCTGTAGCGGTAAATGGTAGTCGAAATAAATAGATCGTAGATGTCATACAATAAGCTAAGGTAATTGTAAACATAACGACATCGAAATAACGGGTGTTTTCTCTCGAGGTATATAACTTTAAGTTGGCATTACTGTTCAAGATGGCGACCGATTTGACAGCTGTCAAGTGATTTATTCTCAGTTTGGTTTGGCAATTCATCACGAATAGACTCACGCCTGAACAACACTTGCAAAAAGTGCAATTTTATTTCGAAAATAATGGTTCTGTGCGGAATACGTCTCGCGCACTACGTCCATTTTATTTTGTTCAGCAATGAAGCGTACTTCTGGTTGAATGGCTACGTCAAATTAAAAAACTGCCGCATTTGGAGTGAATCTAATCCTCAAGTGTATATCGAAACACCGTTACATCCAGAAAAACTGACTGTTTGGTGCGCTTTATGGGCTGGTGGAATCATTGGTCCGTACTTCTTCAAAAACGATGATGGCCAGAACGTTACAGTCAATGGTGATCGGTATAGAGCCATGATTACTAACTTTTTCATTCCTGAATTGAACAACAATGATGTCCAGGAGCTGTGGTTCCAACAAGACGGCGCAACATGTCACACAGCTCGTGCCACAATCGATTTATTGAAAGACACGTTTGGTGACCGCCTAATTTCACGTTTTGGACCTGTGAATTGGCCTCCAAGATCTTGTGATTTAACACCGCTAGACTTCTTTCTGTGGGGCTATGTAAAGTCCTTGGTCTATGCGGATAAGCCACAAACCCTTGACCATTTGAAAGACAACATTCGCCGTGTTATTGCCGATATACGGCCACAAATGTTGGAAAAAGTCAACGAAAATCGGACGTCCAGATTGGACTACATGCGAGACAGCCGTGGCGGTCATATGCCAGAAATCATATTTCAAATGTAATGCCACAAGATTATCTTGCGGATAAATAAAATTCATATCAATCGAATAATCCATCGTTGTTTTATTGCAATTTAAAGTTCTATAGCTCTAAAAAAAACACCCTTTATTAGTCGATTTGTGTCTGCAACATAAAGTTATTCTTTATTAAATAAATTCACAGGGTAAACATTGAAAAATTGTGAATTTCATGGGTTATTGACTCTAACGAAGCTCAAACTGCATACGCATATTCCTTTTGATCTCATTCTCTCACGAATCTCACCATTTCATTGACCTAAATAGACAACACTTTTTCAAATATTAAAATAGGAACAGAACTATTTACATGATGAAGAGAGATGAAGTCGTTATATTTTTTTTTTGTCGTCTTAGAGATGCTATGTTGGTATAACTAGGCAATTAAACTCTGTTTGCTTGGAACCATATTGTTCACGCCATCTGTTCTAAGAGAACATATGTTTGAGTTTTTTTCCACTGCTGTAGGTCTGTATATATTATGTAGATGAGAATATGTGAGTTCTTGATTGGATAAATGCAACGAATGCAAGCTCTAGGTGTTTACGAGGCTAATAAGGGATATTCTAAAACGATAGATTATTGTTGTCCCTTCATTATAAGTTTTCAACTTCATAATAACATATACAGTTCCAAAGGAACAATTTGCTCCAATATTTTCCATTCCTCCAAGTCTTCAAAATGATTTGAATAAACTTAGGATCTTGCAAGTAAATAGGAACAAAAGATCGGAATCTACAGCATGTCCCGAAAGTCAACTGCTATTCGTTCACCATGACTGCAGAATCAAAAAATTACCTTCATTGTGTTTATGCACCGTAGGCCAAAAAGATTTCGTTTTAGTTTTACTGGGTGTAAACGTTCGTTTGAAAAACGAAAAAGATACAATAATCAAGTTCTAATAAGATTTAAAACAACAGTAGATAATGTTCACAAAAAATGCACAAAATGTCATCCATTACTTCTGATGCTCACTTCTGAGCTTCTAATTATCGAGAAATTGAAGTTGACTTGTTCTAAATTTTGTCTTATGGTAAGCTATGCCTCATCAGATCTCTCCATCAAAGTTTCTCTGTCATTAATCATGGTACAATAGTTGTTCCATGTAGGTACTTCCAAAGATAATAATCCAGACGTGACAGATCTGGTGAGCGAGGTGGCCATGGAATAGATTCATCTCATTATTCTCAATTTCTATTGTAACGTTTTTCTGTAATTGTGGTTTCAAACCTGTAGCAAATTAGAGCTGCTTATTAAAAAAAGCACCCAATGTTTTAGCAATTGAACATTAACACCCTGTATATCCGAAACGGAGCCTTCTTTGCCTATAGTTTATTAGAAAAACTAGGGTTATTGTTCGATTTTGAATCCATAATTATCGTCTGGTGTTTTACTTTCGGGATATCCTGTATAATAGCCATAATTTTTTGCTTGTATGACTGTACTATTTCCTAATAATTGATGGAAATGAATAGGAAAAGTATCAATATATCAATATACATGACCACCCTATATACTAACGTAGAGAAGTGATTTAATTAGATAATATCAAGAAAAACGTCTCATAAGCATTGAATTTTGAGTTTTTACAAATTTTATCTCAAGGCATATCGTTTTCTCAAGATATCCAGCTGAAATGTGGTGAAGATGTGACAATTCAATGTGTACATCATATTCTGATGAACATCTACAGGGTGATACATTTTTGCAATAATGTCTCCTATTCATCTACGAGAACTATTTTGTGATGCCACACTGGTAGTTTGAAAAATACCGAAAAGAACTTAAATTTCATTACAGAACTTTCTCGAGAAAAATAATGTAAATCAGTTCTCTCTAAGTAGTCTAAAAAATTTTCATGTAAATATACTACTGAGAACTATTTTGTGATGCCACACTGGTAGTTTGAAAAATACCGAAAAGAACTTAAATTTCATTACAGAACTTTCTCGAGAAAAATAATGTAAATCAGTTCTCTCTAAGTAGTCTAAAAAATTTTCATGTAAATATACTACTGACTGGCATATAATCCATTCAATTTGATCGAAATAGTTAAATCGTCAATTTCAATTTAATTCAATTACTGCAAATTGATAGCAAATTTTAACAAATCAAGAATTAAGAAACGATTCAAGTACTAATCTTACATTCTTATGCTACAAGGTCCTGTGGCGCAACGGATAACGCGTCTGACTACGGATCAGAAGATTCCAGGTTCGAATCCTGGCAGGATCGTAAATTTTTTGATGGGTTTTTTTTAAGATCAGCAAATTCCTCTACTGAACCGAACAAAATTCATAACACTTTAATTTTTCTTTGTGAAATTACGTTTTCTACAAGAAAAACCATACTTCGCATATAAAAATACATTGTGATCCGAAACAAACTTTCGGTGAATTCGCAACGCTTGTAGAAAGCACTTATATGTCACTTCCCAATGAGTACGGTCTCCTTTTTAATGTTCTTTGTGATATGTAGTTCCTCTCAGTCGTAAAACTTATTTCACATCCAGCATTCATGGAAAACTTGAAAAGAATAAGTGTTCCATACGTTAACGATGATATAAATCTCTCTTTCTCGACTTTTATAAATACCTTTTCAGGATCAGGACAAGAAGTGACTTAGGTCAAACGCTAGGGGTTTGTTTCTTAAGAAATTGTAAATCCGGAAACCATATAAAACATTCTGGGGTTACAAAAATTATTCTAACATTATGGGTTCTCTAGGATTTTCATTATTGGCTTATGTGCTTTTCAGTTGGCATAGACTGATCTCGAAAGTATTTTTAGCGATGTTTAAGACTTCCAGATCGTGGCCAGTGTGGAGATTGAGTGGAAGGATCAGATGTTACAGGGTGCGTCCAAAAAGTAAGTAGTTATCGCTTAAAATGTGAATATTTCCAGGTCATTGAAATATACATGAATATACATAGTTGTATATTTTCATATAATCTTAAAATGTACAGTTTTTTACAGAATTCTTGCTTTGTAAGTCTGAATTTTATTTTTAGTAAATTATTATCTGCAGGGTGATATTTTTTCTGGAACAGAGTGCAGGATTTTTGTGCAACACTGATGGTAGTTTAGAATAATATGAAAAGAAACTTTAAAACAGTAAGGCACTTTTTGGTACTTTGGTTAATTTATAGAATAAATGTAATGTTCATCTTTAACCTTCAGGCACTGAAGGTTATAAAAATGGTACAGAGTATTTTCATGAATTCAGATTCAAAAAAGATTATAGACAAACTAACAAGAATATAAACTTTTAATGAAAAAGGAGAAAACCTCAGGATTTCAGGTATTATTTAAACGCGTTGAATATTTTGGAAAAATATTCCATGAATGAACAAAGAACTATGGAATTTCAAAATATAATCAACCCGTACAAACAATACCTAAATCTTAGACATTTACATAACAGTCACAAATGATTTTTCCTTCTTTACCAAATTTTATAGTCCTTTTTTGCTTTGTTCATTACATTTTTTGTACCTTAACTGATATGAATACCTTATACCACTTGCAGAACTTTCAGTGTCTGAAGATAAACTTGAACTATGTCGAAACACACACAGTTACACAATACAATTTTCGTATATAATTTTATTGACAGTGAAAACATAAAAAGTACACAACTTGTTTTTATTATGAAATATATACTTAAATCAAACATTTAAACAAACAAAAACTTGTGTTTTTGTGAAGAATAATGAAATAATAATACACAATGTCTCCCTTCTGATTCAAAAATTACAATATCACAAAAAATAGCTCGGTACTGTTTTCTCCTAGATAGTTACGTAAATTTTTAATTAAAAATTAATTCAGTGTTTCACCGTATCGTTCTAAACTCTATGACGCAGCACTAGTGGCGATAAAGACCCTTCAAAAGCACAGTTCCTAGGTTCCTACTTACCTTTTACCTCCTTACTTTCGTACATTTCGCTTAAAACCAAACATCGTCGACAAAAAAAAACCAACTGGAAACGCTGTTGTTGAAGCTCCGACAGTTTCATTTCCATGCAAAAAACCATCCAAGAACCAAGAACCTGCCAGCATCTGAATTCTGAATAGCGTTATTTCCTTCTGAAGAATTTACCCTGAGCCCTCAACCGTGTATATAGTTCAGAGGGAAACTTTATTTTGTATTCATTACTTCATTCTCACCGCTAAGGGTGGGTTCATAGTGCTGGCCAACGTTATACCTAACCTTTTTACAACCCCCATAATACACAAGGTATAACAAGGGAAACTTCATTGATGAGGTCAAACTTCTGAGCAACGTGATTCTGTTATTCTGCAGCCATTTTCTGGCTCCGCGGGCTTGGAATAGCCCCATAAACTTCTTCCTTGTTTCTGATGGAATACATATACAAAATTGGATTATATGTTTGAAGTCAGCGGGGAGGTTTTAACAGGGTGAACGTGGCCTTAGGGGGGTAGCTGTAACAATAGAGGTATCTGTGGAATAGCTAATGGTTTCCGATATGACAGTGTTGTGAGCTATGAATTTTTGTAGGATGTTAGTTTGTTGATTCTTCAGAGAAAGTTTTAGGTTTCAATCTCCCCAGGAAAATTTGGTGTATTTTAAATTGACTTAGGACTGGTCGTGGTCGTTGCAATAGTATGCTCTTCAAATGGCATTCTATTGAAAGCACAATATGTGAGTGTGGTGTAGAAGAAACCTTTGACCACTTGGTGAATAATTGTCCAATTTTTAAATTTTATGGTGGTTTCCAAGCTATCTATTCAGTTTCAGATTCTTTTTTAGAATGGGTCGCTAACTTCAAATAAATATGATGGAAACTAACATTTATTATTTCTTTCTGGTTCTTTTCTTTTTTAATTTAAGATTTAATTATAAAGTCGTCAACCGTTGGTGAAAAGAAAATATGGAAAAGATTTTATTTGGATGAAGAGGAAGCCCTTCAATATAAATATGTCAGTTTATTCTGTGAACACACAAACCATCCACTGTACCTATATGGGGAAACAGAGTTTTTGCTGAGGTTTCTATTTGTACTCTTGTGTCATACGTTGAAATGTATGATGCCCCGTTTTCATTTACTCTGCTAATACTGATATTACACATGCTTTGTTGTCATCTTTTGACATTTGACAAGTAGAAGCTACGCCATTATTAAAAATGGAATAATACACGCATCAACAGCGCATTAAAATTGTTGAAATGCCCTATAAAAATGGTAAAATTCAAATTTTGCAAAACTGAAATACCTTAGTAAAGGGTGTTCTTAAATTGAAAGTTCAAACGTAAATGGCAGATTCAAAGGATCAATTCATTAAACAAAAGTCTTATAAACAATTCTTCGTTTTCAAGATACAGAGTCTTGAGGTTTGATTTATTTTTCAACTTTTGTTCTCATCACCTTCCTTTCACAAGATATTGAACTTAAATTTGGCGTAGATATTCCAATTTGAAATTTTCATCATGTGATATGCTAATTTTGAATGCAAATCTACAGGGTGATTTTTTTTGTGGAACAATTCCCGATTTTTTCCTCCAGAACTTGTTTTTGTTGGACCAATGGTAGTAAAGAAAAATGTAAAAAAAAACTTTGGGCCATTACTAAACTTTTTGGTTTCTTATAGTTTTGTCGTAACTGCTACTGATTTCGATGAAAAAATTCCAAAAAAATCTCTAGTAATCCTCAGCAAAATCCAAATTATTAAAAAGATTCAGTTATTAAAGCTGGGATGAATAAATTAATTATAAGTTTGGATAGTTATTTACACAATATGTAGCGAAGATTAATAAAGATTTGATAAACTGGTATAAGCATCACAAAAAAGGAAGATCACAATAAAACCCAGTATTTCGAAAACAAATCGTTCACAGCACCAAGTTTATAAGACTTTTCTCCTTTAAATGATCCAAGAAATCTCTCATTCGGCTCCAATTTAGCAACACCCTGTATGAGGTAAGAACAATCGAATCGGTTATTAAAAAAATTCAATTATTTCGAGTAATTTGGTTCGAACTTCGTTATCAAACTTCTTATTCTTACATTACAGGTATGAGTAAACGTTGTCGTCAATAATTTTTTTTTCGATTACTCCTCCAAAAAAAAAGATCAAGGCCCTTGTTTAAAAGACTCTTTTTTCTCAAAATTATCCAAGAAATTTCCAATTTTCTTTTGTACCTCCAATTCAGGAACACACTGCATAAAAAATATTCAATTGTAAGACCTGACCAGTTGACCTGCGTTAAAAAAAATCGTGTCGACACCCGTTAGCCATTCCACGAGCGTGTTCAAAGCAATTATATCGTGAGACGGATTAGCTGACGCCCTGTACATTAAATAACATTAATAAGCTCACCGTATATGAAATTCGATATAGCGGAAAGTTTTCACTCCGATCAATAAAACACGAGACTCGTTTGCGGTATCAAATTCAACACATCAAAAACTGTCACAGAAATGCGAACGCATAGAACGTAATGAATAATACGGAACTTCATTACGGCGAACGCACATTTGGACGCCACTGATTAATGGCTATTAATTATGCCAACGTCCTATTGCAGCTGATGTTGGGCAGGATGGAATATTAAAAAGTTTTTGATGGTAGGCAGCTGCTTGGTCCTCGATATGTGTGTCACATTGTAACATTTATATCAATTTTTGGGTTTTTGCAAAGGACCAGGCTGAAATCAAATGGAAAAGTTGTCACCTGTTAATTTGCCATATTTTGTAGAATATTAATTGAAATCAATTGAAAAGTATCCGGTCTGAGGCACAGATGGCGGTGCTAGTATTGAATCCATATGATTTTTAGTTAGTACCAACCTTCAAACGGTACGTGTCAAAATTTGACAGCAGACCATTAGTTTGTGAGATATTGCGTTGCGAGTGTAGCTACTTTTGTTATTTGAAAGAAGATGGAAAAAAAAAGAATTTCGTCTGTTGATAAAATATTGCTTGTTGAAAGGAAAAAATAGAGTTGAAGCAAATTCTTGGATTGATGAAGAGTTTCCGGGGTCTGCACCAGGAAAATCAACCATCATTGATTGGTATGCTAAGTTTAAACGTGGTGAAATGAGTACCGAAGATAGCGAACGCAGTGGACGCCTAAAAGAGGCTGTCACCAACGCAAACATCAAAATACGGTGGATGCAGAAGCAATTCGAAGCCCAGAATTGCTTTTGCATCCACCGTATTCGCCAGATCTGGCCCCCAGCGACTTTTCCCAGTTCTCAGATCTCAAAATAATGCTCGCTGGAAACAAATTTAGCGCCAATGAAGAAGTAATCGCCGAAACTAAGGCTTATTTTGAAGCGAAAGACAAATCGTCCTAGAAAAATGGTATCTAAAAGTTGGAAGATCGTTATAATCTCTGTATCGCCTTCGAAGGCAACTATGTTGTATAATAAAATCGAATTTTGGCAAAAAATGTGTTTTACTATGGTAGATCGGGGACTTTTCAATTGGCCTGTTATTGCTTACCCATAAGATCATTAATTATTTTAGACTGGTTTTTAATAAAAATTATTGTTAGATACGTGGCGAGTCAAACATTAGATATTCAAAATGAATTCGATTAATTCATAATTCATCCTGTAATTGAAAAAGTCGTCCGTGGAATTTTCCAATTCAACATTCAACAATATTATGTATGTATATTGTTCGATCGATTAAGGTTTTTGCGAAGATAATAAATATTGGACAAATTCACTGATATCAAGTCAAATACTCCAAAATTTTCACTCATCCGTTTACATTTAAAATTATCTTCGAAGATTTCATATTTCAACTGAATATTCACGAGAATTGCATCTTTTGCCAACGTCTTATTGCAGCTGATGTTGATCGCTGGAATATTAAAAAGTTTTTATGGATGCAGCTGCTTGGTCTTCAATGTGTGTGTCACATTGAAACATTTATATCAATTTTTGGCTTTTTACAAATAGTTCTTGGTATTGAAACGATCAGATGTGGTGAGGTGAAGCATAATTTTCGATCGATAATAACAACTGGAGAAATTCACTGTTGCCAAGTCAAGTATTGCAGAATTGTTCACCTGCCGATTTACATTTGATATCTTTTTCGAGAGTTTCATATATAAATTGAATATTAATGGTTTTTTCCCAATACATAAAATTTTATTCTCGGACCTGGCATACTGATGATATACCGTCAGTGCCATACCACTTTTTTTGGTTTGGACTATTGAATTCGGCAGTTGTTTCAGAAAGCATAAAAAAAGTCAATGAATTGTTTATCACTATTTTGCGTGTACCTAAGAAGTTTTTCTTGAAATTGGAGCTGTGCTTTCCTGTCGCTGATCGAAAGCTGCTGACAGCAGCTGTCAGCAGTTTTTTCCAGTCTACCCGCGGCAAAACTTGACAGCTATTGTCACCAAATATTACAATACCTTCGAGAACAAGTAATTATCGTCTCATGCAATAGTCTTGTCGAATACCATTCGGGCATCTAATTTTTCCTGTTAAAAAATCAGATCTCCTTATATTTACGAATGAACAAACAGAACTTGCTTCAACTTCAAATATTATGTCAAATTAAATCAAATCAGTCACATCTTCAAAACGTTACATGTATTGCCAACCAACACCACGTAAAATCAAACATTCACGATCCATCCAAAGCTGAACTTTTCGATTATAAAATTCTATAGCACCGATCAAAGCAATCCAACACAACGCTATTACTGTTAATTGGATATCGGCAAATCGAAACCAGCATTAGTCATCACTTATCTACATCTTCATAAAATACATGAAACCGCAAACAATAACAAAATTCAAGGTTGAAGTACGATGCCAGCAAGTCTAGCAAGTTGGAATGGAACGAAGCGGTCCGATTTACGCACCTAGCAACAGCTGGAACCTGCATTAAGTCCTACGCGACGTTGCCAAATCTAGAACTAGAAAAAAAATCGCTTCATCAGATGTCAAACCTATATTAATTCGAATATGCTTCTATGTCTATATTCGGTTCTATGTTCGGTAATTCCGATGACACATGTCAAAATGACGTCTTATTCATTCATAGAAAAAAACTCAGATTGTTATTCATTACATTAATTGTGACAGGAGCTCAGAGTAATAAACATAGATAGAGGTAGCATATGTCATTTTCAGTAATTAAATTTTGCCCCAACATGAACTATCAAATTTGACATGAAGCTCGCAGAAATGAAAACATATCAGTGATACGATCTTTCACTCAATTCGCGAGTTTCTCCACAAAGAACGCACTTCTTATGTCCCATAGTGAATCAACGTTTCATATCAACTCAAAATATATTGAAATAAATACCTAAATATATCAGAAATTCAGAAAACAAACTTCAAGCGCGCCAAACGACGTGAAACAACGGATGACACTAGAAGAGCAAAAGTTGCCAAACCTTGGATTTCAACAGGTAGATACAGAAAATAATAATATTCTGCTTATTATAAATTTGACAATTTGGAAAAATATTGGATTCCAAATATTCAAATTTGGATATTTAATCGGGAATCACTCAAATAAATATATTTCATTCAATAAAATATACATTCATAATGAAATAGTAAAATTGTGGATTTGAAAATATATCACAATCCGACAACGTAATCTTACCATGTTGAGGACATGTAAAAATTGCGTATACTCCCTCTTTCTATGTTCATTACTCCATGGCTGCTATTAACGTCTATGTTCGGTAATTTCGATGACACATGTCGAAGTGACGTCTCATTCGTTCATAGAAAAAACTCAGATTGTCTTTCATTGTATTAATTGTGACAGGAGTCAGAATTGCGGATTTATCGCGACATCTGGCAACGCCGATCCTACTTAAGGCCGGGTTCACGCTTGGCGGAATGGAGGTTGCTCCACATGGAGGAACTGGAGTAAGATAATACTACAAGGGCATAATTATTCAATTATGTAGAAAGCAAATCACCGAGCCCAACCATACAAAATCTTGATACAAATCGGTTCGGAGTATACAGCATGGTAATTAGATTTTCACGAGAAGACGTGTTGTTTTCGCACATCGAGAGCATAGAGAAAAGTTGCGTTGTTCTTTTCTTCCATATCGATAGGCTCGGTTTCGGTGATTATGTAATTCGAAATCTTATGTTGCAAACGCTTCATCTGGAACAGCTTAATTCAAAAAAATAATTTTTGAAAAGAGATATCTTCACCTAATAAAAATTCATTAAACTTCAAACAGATGGGTTATCATTCAATACATTACCAGTTTCCTGACGTAATATCAATTCAAATGAAGAATCAAAGGAATATACCGCTGATGATTCAATTAGGTCAGAAATCACTAGTTATCTGACACTAATTAGGACTGATTATAAATTCAACTTAAATGAGAGATTCCTGAGACAATTTCAAGAAAGAAGAGTCCTGTAAGCAAACGCATTATTTCGAGATACAGAATGTTTCTTTTGTCATATGTGTCATATATGTTTATCGAATCTTTATCAATCATTGCTAGACATTGAAAAAAATAGCATCAACACTGATAATTAATTAATTTATTCATCACAGTTCAATAACTAGATTTTTATGTTGATTTGAATATTCTTGAGGATTTCGAGAGAATTGTTTGAAAGTTTTTCTCGAAATGATAGCAGATACGACAAGCCTACGAGAAACCAAAAAGTTTACTTCTAGATGAAAGTTTTTCACATTTTTTCAAACTACCAGTGTTCCATCTGGAGGAAAAAAAGGACAGCCTGTATATTTGCAATGAAAATTGACATATTACGTGAAGTCAACTCTAATATATATGCCAAATTTCTGTTGAATATCTTGTGAAGTACAGATGCTATGAAAAAATAACAAACTTTAACACCCTGTATCTCGAGAACACAGCGTTTGCGAGTCCATGTTAATGAGACTTTTCTTGCTTGAAATTATATAAGGAATTTCCCATTTTCCTTTTTAGGTCCAATATAACCTGTTCAAGGATCGAAAATAGAGGCTCTCAATTCATTTCCTCAATGACTACAGGTCAAATATCAAAAATCTGGAATAATGTGATTAAACTTATAATGAATATCATGATTACAATATTATGTTTAATTATGATTCGCAATGTTTTATCAACTGGACCGTACTGGCAGATATTATGTGCTGTTATGATTCCTCATTATTTTTTTGGGAATGAATATTCAAATTAGGCTCTTAATGAATTTCTTCATTTCTTTAATTAATGATTATTTTCTTCATGTTCTGTCTTACTATAATGATTCAGCTGAGTATTATAATATGAATTTTACACACTTCTACATACACCTAAAATTCAATATAATTTCCATATTTTCATTAATTCTGCTAAACAAATCCCTCCTTTTTTGAATGGATTACATAACATATTCTTCTAAAAATAGTCTCCACGTAAACAACTAATAACTTGTATCAGCGCTGCCTTGTGTAAAAAAAAAACATTTATGACTTATTTCACCGTATCATTTCTCGAAAAATTCATCAATGAAATCCTAATGAGTCGAGCAATAAAGATTGTTAATTGATCAATTAAATTTAAAAATAGTTAAGTTCTGAATTCTTTAATCATTTATTCCTGAAGGTGTTGTTTACCGACTCGTTTCAGATAAAAGTGTTTTTGATATCATCGAGGCATAACATGAACACACCACATTATCATTTATTGTACTGGCACAATCTCACATTATGTTGTTGAATTAAGCACGGTCAAGAATGAGTCTTAATGTCCACTTAATACAGCTCTGGTTATACAATCTATTCGACCTATTGTAGAAAATACTTGATACTGGTTATAAGCGGTAAAATGAGATAACCCTCAAGTATATTTATTCTCCTCTTTATATGATTAATCGAAGATTGAATGGCTTGTTATTTCACGATAAGATACTTTGCACGTGGTGAGAATTCTTTATAGAACTCGGCGGTCAAAATTCAACACTATCGGGACGAAAATTCAAGTTTTCTCTTGGGAAAATCATATTGATATGATCTGGTTTCACAAGACCTTCATTGCCAAGATCAAATGATTTCTATTAAACTATTGTTAAATTCAGTACATTAGTGAATATACCAAAGAATTCAAACTGAAATATGTGAGAGGTTTTCCAATAAAAGGTTTCATTTTGTACACAATTTTGCTAAATTTTTTCCACCAATTTCACTATTGCTAGCCAAGAAGGTGCTTCACGACGACCCAAAAGTGCTTTAGTTTTGCAAACTTTGAAATTTTCACCAATTTTGTATTGAATTTCAACAATGTCAGTGCTTTGTTGAAGCTTGTATCTTCTAATTTCAGAAATGGTGTCGTTGTAACTTGTTTAATGTCAAAAAATCTTCAATGTTAAAAGAGCTTCAAAAGTGTCAGCTGCCCAGCAAGTTTAAAGTTTGAACAAGAGCGCAAAATCTCCAGACTTAACGTCGATGTACTTCTTATTAAAAATGCAGAATATCGACAATTCCCTTCAACTTCAGAGCCAACATTCTGATTACTCATAACCCTATAGATTAAAATGTTGCGGTCACCGGTTAAAGTGAAATGTTCCAAATGATTTTTTCACGTGTATAACGATGATTCAACATTACTTACACCTTGAAGCTCCGCTCTGCTAATCTGCAATATACCCATTGTCTTAATGACACGATATGTTAACAATTCTGAATATCATAAATGGTAAACGGTCAAAATATTTACTGTTTACTTCGTTAATGAAGCCTCATAAATGATATATATGAAGCATTATCATTTCACCTGACTGGATGAGTCACGCAAGCTGTTTGTGCGATGACCAAACAATTTTTTTCGGGATTTTTTAAATTTCCCCAGGATGACGGAAGGTTTGGAAGATTTGGTGTTTGAACGGTGAAAGATTATGATGCAATATTTAGTGAATATTGGAAAGACTCATTCTTAATAAGGATAGAGAAAGAGATCAAATTAATATTTGATGGAAGTATAGGTATGAGCTCAATTGGAGTTGGTTCATCGTGTGCTGTCCACTCAGCTGACTCTCGATTGGACTCCGGAGTGAAATGATGGAGCCATGTTTCATCCATTGTCACATTATCGACGAAAAAATTCAGGTCTATTGCACTTACACAGCTTCAAACACTACTCAGAATCATTAACACGTTGTTGATTTTGATCGATCGTGAGCTCGCGCGGCACACATTTCACACACAGCTTTTTCATGTACAAATATTCGTGAATGATATGATGTACACGTTCAGATGATATCTTTACAATGTCAGCTATCTCGATTAACTTCATTTTACGGTCATTCAAAATATTTAGTGAACTTTTTGGTTTTTTCGTCGGTGACAGCCTCTTTTGGGCGTCCACTGCGTTCGCCGTCTGCTCATTTCACCACGTTTAAAGTCCATACCAATCAATGATGGTTGATTTTCCTGGTGCAGACCTTGGAAACTCTTCATCATGCCTAGATTTTGCTTAGACTGTATTTTTTCCCTTCATATTTATCAGCACACGAAATTCTTCTTTTCCTCATCTTTTTTCAAATAACAAAAGCAGCTACACGCACAACGCAATATCTCACAAACTACTGGTCGGAAGGCTGTCAAACTTTGACAAGTATCGTTTGAAGGTTGGTACTAACTAAAAATCATATGGATTTAATACTAGCACCGCCATCTGTGCATCAGACCGGAGACTTTTCAATTCGCCTAGTACTACTGGTCTACTGGTACATTGATCTACCTAACCTATCCGTCTCCGGATCTAGTATCAAGGTATACTAAATCTGAATCATCAACGATTGAATGTTTGCCTTGTACGACAGTCACCTCCAGTGTGACATATGTCATATCCTTATGCCTTGCTCACCCTTTTGGACGCTCCCTCGCGTACGTATCTAACTGAGAGTCCTTTTCATTGGATTGAGTGTCTACGTGTATCAAACCACCACCCTACCTGAATATTGATCATACAATTTTCCACAAGCGGAATTCCCATGAATATTTTATTTTGTGACAGTTCATATTCCACAGATAGCAGCACGGAAACGTGTTTCATTCTATTGCTCGAGAGCCGCGAATTCGATTCCTGTTGAAACGGGAAAATTGCCGGTGATATTACACTTTTTTTTTTTGAAGTTCCGTCAGACGTTCGACATTTGAAAATTGCTTTTCTGTCGTTCTCGAGACACGATCAGGGTTTAAGGGCACTAGAAACTTTTCACTCGGTGTGATTGGATAATTTGGGAATGGAGATAGAGGGAAAGGTTGAATCGCTTTAACCTTAGTACTTTCGAGCTTTCATTCCTCTTACAGAGAGTTATACAGGATAATCTTAGTTTGGAGGTACAAACAAGAATGAAAGTATCTCCGGATCAATTCAAGAAAAAAAAGTCTTATAAACATGAGCCCGCAAATGCTTTGTTTTCGAGATACGGGGTGTAAAAATTTGTTTTTTTTCAGGTTTTTCCTCATAGCAGCAGCTTCCCTTCATAAGATATTTATTTTAAATTTGGCAAAGATATTCAAATTCAAAGATTTCATCATGTGCTATTATAATTTTGAATGCAAATCTACAGGGTGATATTTCCTCTGGAACAATGCCTGCTATTTTTTGGTGGACCACTGGTAACAGGCCAACTGCAAAGTCCCCACTCTACACATTTTTTTGGCAGAATTCGATTTAATTATTCAACATAGTTGCCTTCGAGGGCGATACAGCGATTATAGCGATCTTTCAACTTTTCGATACCATTTTTCTAGTACGATTTATCTTTCACTTCAAAATATGCGTCAGTTTCGGCGATTACTTCTTCATTGGCGCTTAATTTCTTTCCAGCGAGCATTCTTTTGAGTTCTGAGAACAGGAAAAAGTCGCTTGGAGCCAGATCTGGCGAATACGGTGGATGCGGAAGCAATTCGAAGCCCAATTCATGCAATTATGCCATTGTTTTCATTGATTTGTGACACGGCGCATGGTCTTGATCACACAGTACCTTTTTTCCTTCAAAGGGGGCCGTTTTTAACGATTTCATCCTTTAAACGATCCAATAACGATATACAATAATCCCTGTTGATGGTCCGACCCTTTTGAAGGTAATCAATGAATATTATACCTTGCGCATCCCAGGAATACTGTTGCCATAACCTTGCCAGCTGACTGATGTGTTTTTTCTCGCTTTCATCGTGTGCAGTCCACTCAGCTGAATCTCGATTGAACTCCGGAGTGAAATGATGGAGCCATGTTTCATCCATTGTCACATATCGACGCAAAAATTCAATTTTATTGCACTTAAACAGCTTCAAACACTGCTCAGAATCATTGACACGTTGTTGCTTTTGATCGATTTTGACTCGCGCGGCACCCATTTTGCACTCAGCTTTCTCATGTACAAATATTCGTGAGTGATATGATGTACACGTTCAGATGATATCTTCACAATGTCTGCTATCTCGATCAACTTCACTTTACGGTCCTTCAGAATATAAGTTTTGGTACCTATTTACCCAATCAGCAACTCATCACAAAAAAGTACGACTACAAGACACACCCTGTATCTTGAAAAAAAAAACCTTTTCGGGCTCATGTTTAAAGGACTTTTTTCCAAAAAAATCTCACATTTTTCTTCGAACCTCCAATTTAGGAAATAGTGGAAATTGTAGAAATTAAAATAACTTGTATTTAATACCAATAAAAAGGAAAGGAAACTAAAAGAAAATAATAGAGGTTGCCAACCATATTGACAAATTGATACAAAGCCAAAGCAGCGAAACGTACAACACGTTTCCTGTTCAATTTTCATTTAATCACAGTTATTTGTTCCTCACTGTAGAGTAGATAGCGATCTCCAACGCCTTCTAGTCCCCCTCCCTAGCGTTGAAAAATTCACTGCTTATCTCAGATCTGAAATTTAAGCAGAATTAAATGCACCCCCATTTAAGGGTAGGTTCGCTAGGTTCGGAATTTCGTGAACTAATTGGTTATGGGGTTAATCATGGAAGTTTTTTCCGATGCGGCAGAAATCCAGGGAGAAATTTGAATTTTTATGGCCTCTTTTATGAGGGGGTTTGGTTTGGGAGAGTTTTTCCAGGGGTGAAGAAGGGGTAAATTAATTCGATATGGATCTAATTGTGGGGTTGACGGTGATACCCTACAATTACGTAATTTCTCCAGGTGTTTGGACGTTTTGGTATTTGGAGTGGTTGATGCTAGCTTCATTTGGGTATTTTTTTGCGTTTTGTGAAACTCCTCATCTACCTTGATAACAAGTGTTTCGCTATACAGTAGACTCTTCAGAGTTTCTCGATATTATACAGAAACATTTATTATTTAAATAATTGAAAAAATGAAATATTTAAACTGTCATTTGATTTCAATTCAAATAACCTAGATCCAAAGGCCTATGTCACTAGGGAAATTATTGTAACATAGGTCAAATATTTGAATTGTAGATCATAGATTTACATTTCGAATTTGTATGCTAACTACTTTGTAAGTAGATCGAAGTATTAGTAGATCGATTGAATCAATAGTTTAATTGAACTGAAAGAGAATTTGGAAGTTACTTTGAGTATCTAGTAGGTCTTTCGGAGAACTTATCTTTTTATTTTTTAGATGTTCAATAAGACTCTCAGTTTGTTTATGAATTCAGTGATATTTCTCTAACTGCTATATGTGAAAGTTGTACTTCTTTCGTAATCTAAAATCTTATCTAAATCGTAAGATATTGTTAGCAGGTGGGTACAGTTTTATTTAAGGATGGAAGAAATTATAATGGATCTCAAAACTTATCTAAGCAGGACGGAATAGAATAATTTGAATGATATATCAAGTGAAGTGAAGGTGAGGAATAAAGTCAAATTTTCAACGAAAAATGTGTATTGAGTGAAGTTTTATAATTAAGAGAAATAATGAACAGGCTGGCGCCATCTATTTGAATATGTTCCAACCAAACATGAGTAATTTGGAATAAGTAATTTGAATTTTGATTAGGAATTTAGTGGACAATTGGATGCAAATTTCCCATGGAAGAAAGTAGATTTTGAACAATGGTTTATGATTTTTTCTTTATCTCCAAATAAAAAATCCGTATTTTTATTTTCTCGAATTTCAACTTGATTTCAAGCATTGATTCTGGTGCCAAATAAGAAGAAATAGCTTTTACACTTCCCAAAAAAAAAAAAACTTTGGATGTCGAAGCAACTTTTTTTTCTGTTCATTATTCCTCATAAAACGGTGTTTTTCCATTTAATTCCACGTCAATTAAAACCCAGTCTAATGAGAATTCGCTGCTCTTAAAAAATCACAAAAATCCACCACCGAAAGTAATGAACTACAAAAAAACAATAAACTAAAGGTCCCCATACACCCCCAAGATTTACCGCGCGAACCTCACCTTTAGCACCCCATTCCGAATTTCGACGTATAAATCAGCGGCGCGCGAAACCTGCACACCCCCGCGGGCCGACGTATAAAAATACCTAAAGGACGCCACACAGGCCCGCTCCTCTCGTTAACGGAGCTGTTCCCGACATCTGACTCTTATAATTAAATTGAAGCTGCACCCTCGTTAGGTCCCCTCTCACAGAACAAGAAGCTCTAATTCCCGCTTAATGGTTTGTCTCCCGGACGAGTTAGAAACCGAATTTAGACAGATCTGGCCCAATACGTCGCCTCTAAATGGGTAATTAATGATGTCCTCTCTTGCAACGATACGGAAGTTCTATGAAAGTGTCGTTTGGGATTAGGGCGCAGATTCGATGATGGTCCGACGTTGACGGGGGAATTGGGAGGGTATGGGTTACTTTGTGCAGGTCGATCTTCCCTCTGGACCGCAGAGGGATGCTGGGAGGGAGGTGAAAGGGAATTGATTAATGGTTTGACGAAGTTGTGAAATGTAGGTAGATATAGGTGTATTGATGAGAGTGTAAGATCTGTATTGCATACTGTTATGTTTTTCGGTTAATTAAATCGGTGCTTTTCATTAACACTCATTTATTTCAGATACACAACTATTTACAGCTGATTTATTTCAACTATTACACTAATTTATTTCCACTACTACATTAATTTATTTCCACAATTCATATCTACTTGAGTGAACAGCACTGACTGTCGTATATGTCGACACTGCCCTCTACTGCGGCTTCCATTGGTTATATCATAGTATAATAACGGGTGTCTTTTTTTTGAGGTATATAACTTTAAGTTGGCATTACTGTTCAAGATGTCGACCGATTTAACAGCTGTCAAGTGATTTATTTTCAGTTTGGTTTGGCAATTCATCATAAATAGACTCATGCCTGAACAACGCTTGCAAATAGTGCAATTTTATTTCGAAAATAATGGTTCTGTGCGGAATACGTATCGCGCACTACGTCCCTTTTATTTTGTTTAGCGATGAAGCGCACTTCTGATTGAATGGCTACGTCAACAGACAAAACTGCCGCATTTGGAGTGGAGCTAATCCTCAAGTGTATGTCGAAACACCGTTACATCCAGAAAACTGACTGTTTGGTGCGCTTTATGGGCTGGTGGAATCATCGGTCCGTCCTTTTTCAAAAACGATGATGGCCAGAACGTTACAGTCAATGGTGATCGGTATAGAGCCATGATTACTAACTTTTTCATTCCTGAATTGAACAACCATGATGTCCAGGAGCTGTGGTTCCAACAAGACGGCGCAACATGTCACACATCTCGTGCCACAATCGATTTATTGAAAGACACGTTTGGTGACCGCCTAATTTCACTCTTTGAACCTGTAAATTGGCCTCCAAGATCTTGTGATTTAATACCGCTAGACTACTTTCTGTCGGGCTATGAAAAGTCATTGGTCTATGCAGATGAGCCACAAACCCTTGACCATTTGGAAGACAACATTCGCCGTGTTATTGCCGGTATACGGCCACAAATGTTGGAAAAAGTCATCGAAAATTGGACGTCCAGATTGGACTACATCCGAGCCAGGCGTGGCGGTCATATGTCAATCGAATAATCCATCGTTGTTTTATTGCAATTTAAAGTTTTATAACTCTTAAAAAAACACCCTTCAGTTTCTACAAAAACACCATCAATAAGTGGAGATTATATATATGGGAGAAAGAAGTGGCCAGCGATGGACTATACTTTGAATCGTGAATGTATAAACAGTATTTCACAATAAAGCCTCGAATTTCAATATGTTCGATATGTTCAATAAGTTATTTTCATTATTCTTGGCTAGATTCTTTTGTCTTCAGAAATTCAGTAATGAATCTATTTAAGAAAAAATTGAACGGAATAGGTACTATGCAAATTTGTCACACCCCTTCTTCAATTGATTCAATTGATGATTCCGAATTCAAATAAACGTACTATAATAATCCTCAATATTCTTCCAGATGCCGCAAACCCATCAAATGACGAATAACTCAATTGCATCGGAAACAGCTGATCTAGTTCCACAGATGCAAGAAAGGCATCACATGTGTAAATGTAAATGGTCAAAAGTGAAAGGACTCCTTGCCTTTGAAAGGCTCCCTAACAATGCGTCAGACTGTAATTATGGCAGCCAAAAGGTGCCTCCAGATCTGTCTGTCTGAACAGTGTAATGAGACAAGAATTTATTTGTATTGTCAGAAACAGCCACATAGCCTTCAGGCATTCAGGAGCCCAAGGCTTTAGGGTAGAAGTCAGCTGCAGCTATAAAATATCCTTTGCAAACCTGGAGATCAGTATGACATGATTAGTTTGCAGGTGAGAAAAATATATAAAACAGAAAATAAGAGCAAAAATCTAATTAAACTATCAATGAAAAAGTAGGTTAAATTAAATTTATAATATTGGAATTAAAGAGAAATCAAAGTACTCAGACTGTGTTTGTCCAACTATTGGAAAAACTGGGATATATTCGAAAATATTTCGTAGGAAGAAATTCAAAATGCAATAGCCAAACTGGTGCCTGTTAATGATGAGGAAACAAGAATGCCTGAGTGGTTTTAGTTGTCGAAATTCCTGCTAAACAGAAACTACTCCTTAGATCGAAATAAACTCCAAAAAATCTTGGGAAAATATTAGAAAACTACGATTTTGATAAGAAAAACGATGATGATAATAAACAATATAGTGTGAAATTTTTATGGAGCACTTATGCACAGATGATTCCAGATATATTTCATAAAGATTATGATATTTACCATACTTTTTCAGCTTATAAAGGGTGTTTTTTTAGAGCTATAGAACTTTAAATTGCAATAAAACAACGATGGGTTTTTCGATTGACATGAATTTTATTTATCCGCAAGATAATCTTGTCACATTACATTTTAAATATGATTTCTGGCATATGACCGCCACGGATGGCTCGGATGTAGTCCAATCTGGACATCCAATTTTCGATGACTTTTTCCAACATTTGTTGCCGTATATCGGCAATAACACGGCGAATGTTGTCTTCCAAATGGTCAAGGGTTTGTGGCTTATCCGCATAGACCAATGACTTTACATAGCCCCACAGAAAGTAGTCTAGCGTTGTTAAATCACAAGATCTTGGAGGCCAATTCACAGGTCCAAAACGTGAAATTAGGCGATCACCAAACGTGTCTTTCAATAAATCGATTGTGGCACGTGCTGTGTGACATGTTGCGCCGTCTTGTTGGAACCACAGCTCCTGGACATCATGGTTGTTCAATTCAGGAATGAAAAAGTTAGTAATCATGGCTCTATACCGATCACCATTGACTGTAACGTTCTGGCCATCATCGTTTTTGAAGAAGTACGGACCAATGATTCCACCAGCCCATAAAGCCCACCAAACAGTCAGTTTTTCTGGATGTAACGGTGTTTCGACATTCACTTGAGGATTAGCTTCACTCCAAATGCGGCAGTTTTGTTTGTTGACGTAGCCATTCAACCAGAAGTGCGCTTCATCGCTAAACAAAATAAAATCGACGTAGTGCGCGATACGTATTCTGCACAGAACCATTATTTTCGAAATGAAATTGCACTATTTGCAAGCGTTGGTCAGGCGTGAGTCTATTCATGATAAATTGCCAAACCAAACTGAGAAAAAATCATTTGACAGCTGTTAAATCGGTCGTCATCTTGAACAGTAATGCCAACTTAAAGTTATATACCTCGAAAAAAAACACTCGTTAGATAGAGGTCTTTTTGCGAATTCTTTGAAATTCTATTGACTTTATCGCCAAAAGAAAGCTTCATACTTCAGTAGCTCATGACAACTATGCTGGATATGAACAGAATAGATTCTGATATCAATGATATGTAATATGATCAGAAATAACTTATTCAACAGAAATTTATGCATTTCAAAGACTGCAGCTCATCATTTCAACGCGTTGCTCTACCATCTAAATATTACTCGATGAAAATACACTTCACAGAACCCTCTCAGTTAGTTTTTTGCAGAATGCACTCACGAGATGATTGATACTAGTAGGAAAAATTGGGACTGCCAGATGTTGTAAATATGTTACGTATTAATTTTGGATAATGAACTCCTTGGCACTTTACCAACAAGAAATATTCGATGTCAAGTTCAAAGGATGACACCGGGGATATAACAGCCACAAGAAGCAAACAAAAAAGCGATAAATCAACTAGGGAGAGGAGAGATTTAGAAATTTTCTTTAATACCATCACAACCCAAATAAAATACTTGAAAGTGATTCAATTTTGAGGACAATGACTTCTTGTATTTTCGTCACACTGGCTTTGGTCTTTCGAGAGAGATTATTCTTTCTCCAGTTGTAAGGATATGATGCACTTTTTTTTTTTTTTTGAACAAAAATGAATTTCTCTGAGTCAGAATCTCCTGAAGACCAATTGCGTTAAAAAATAAGAAAATCTAATTAATTTTAAGGTTTCTGGTGAACATGGTTCCTTTATGTTTCATTTGTGATACATCTCTTTCATTCCCTTTATGTGATAGACGTCAAGTTGACATCTGGTTTAAATATGCATTTACGAAAGTTTTGATATGACCAGTCAAATAAATTCCTACTCATTCATTCACCATGAAAAGCCACATATTTATACATCATTTGGGCAAAATAACTTTGCTTTTACCGTTTTTTTCCGAAATTCAAGGCTTTATAGTGAAAAACTGGTTATAACGGGAGTTTTTTTTCGAGGTATATAACTTTAAGTTGGCATTACTGTTCAAGATGGCGACCCATTTAACAGCTGTCAAATGATTTATTCTCAGTTTGGTTTGGCAATTCATCATGAATAGACTCACGCCTGAACAACGCTTGCAAATAGTGCAATTTCATTTCGAAAATAATGATTCTGTGCGGAATGCGTATCGCGCACTACGTCCATTTTATTTTGTTGAGCGATGAAGCGCACTTCTGGTTGAATGGCTACGTCAACAAACAAAACTGCCGCATTTGGAGTGAAGCTAATCCTCAAGTGTATGTCGAAACACCGTTACATCCAGAAAAACTGACTGTTTGGTGCGCTTTATGGGCTGGTGGAATCATTGGTACTTCTCCAAAAACGATGATGGCCAGAACGTTACAGTCAATGGTGATCGGTTTAGAGCCATGATAATTAACTTTTTCATTCCTGAATTGAACAACCAGCTCGTGCCACAATCGAGTTATTGAAAGACAAGTTTGGTGACTGCCTAATTACACGTTTTGGACCTGTGAATTGGCCTCCAAGATCTTGTGTTTCAACACCGCTAGACTACTTTCTGTGGGGCTATGTAAAGTCATTGGTCTATGCGGATAATCCACAAACCCTTGACTATTTGGAAGACAACATTCGCCGTGTTATTGCCGATATACGGCCACAAATGTTGGAAAAAGTCATCAAAAATTGGACGTCCAGATTGGACTACATCCGAACCAGCCGTGGCGGTCATATGCCAGAAATCATATTTGAAATGTAATGCCACAAGATTATCCTGCGGATAAATAAAATTCATATCAATCGAATAATCGATCGTTGTTTTATTGCAATTTATAGTTCTATAGCTCTAAAAAAAAACACCCTTTAGATGAAAAATAACGATTTCAAGCTACGTGCAGGATTTCAATCTGATCACATCATCAAAATCAAAGGTTGTTCAAGAAGAATACTCAAAATGAAATACACAATATTTTCGTGACAAAAAATTCTATCTCTTTCGTGTTGAAAGCTTGATCAGGACCATAGAAAATTCAAGCATATTCAAGGGCATATTTCTAAACGTCCTGAGTAAACCTCAGTGGTTTTTTTTTTCATGAGATAGTCGAACTTTTGTAAAATTAGCAACGTTTCCTCTCAGATATAAAACGCCTATTAACCAAAATTCGCGACTCAAACCCCAAGCAAACCTAATTCCGTGGAAAGCGGTTGAAACAAGATTAAACCATGAATATTACATACATATCACGACTCGGTGACAACCTGTCTGCTAGTCTGCTTCAAGTTATCTCGCAACGTTGGATGTTGCCGTAGTTACATACATGAAAGAGTATAAAACGATATTTTCCTTGCAAACGTACGATATACGGAGATTATGATTAGTCGAATACTGCTTAGATAAACTGAAATAAAGCAAATATAGATAAATCTGTATCAATTTTGAATGAAGCATACACAATTATCGATTCCAACATTTCTAATAGGTATACAGGGTGATAGATTCACCGCAATGGCTTATTAGACGTTTATGGAAAACTAATCATTATTTTGTGCTGAAAATTTGCATGTTGGGGTTTGAGACAACTATCTTTCTCCCTAGAATATTTTCAGATCTCTACACTGAGAAAAGTGTTTATTTGATATTATCGAAAATGCATCATAGTTAATTAATAATTTATTGGATATATGGACAAACAGATATTAGTTTCATGGAAATAAATAATTCATTTGAAATCCCACCAATAATCATCATTTATTATTACACTTCATTTATTTACGCATAACTTATATCAATAATACTGAAGAAATATCCTTTGCAAGAAAATAAATATAGTTGAGGTTAATATATCATTGAGTAATAATTAATGAACCTTATTTATATGTAATATGTATCCATGCGAAATAAAAATTATATTTCAATTCAGTAATGGTTAACGTTTTTCTTAGATAATTAATTGTTTCTATCATCTGATTGCTAGGGTCTGAGAAGAACCGTTTGCCAAATTAGGTAATTTTTTAGAGTTCATATTGGGGGTATCCGGGTTTGAACCCTAGTCGTCTTGATCGCATCTGTTCCCTCTAACCACTGTTCTGCCAACATCACTAATAACTAAGCAGGTACAAACGATCTGAACCCAAAATTCAGTACAGATGTGCTAAGCGGCGTTCAATAAGCCCATAGTAACACAGATTTTATGTTTGAAAAGGAAATTCAAATCAAAGGAAAAGTTCAAGGACATATCCTTCAAGGAGATGCGCTTCTCTTTGAGGGATGTGTCCTTAAACTTTTCCACAGATTGGATCGTTAGAATTATGTTAGTTTGTTAATTATTGATAAATCCTATGTTCTGAGTGAATAAATTATTGAATTCTTGTAAGAGTTTATTAATAAATAGCAAATGTTCGTTAACTACCAGTTGAAAATTTGTTGATATAATGAATTTATGTTATTTGTGGAGATAACGTAAGTTCATATAAATTATTTATAAACGAAATATATTGAATATTATCAAATACAAATATTCTATTCTCTATAAATAAACTTTTTTGAATGCATAATTTAACTATTAATGAATATATTAAATATAAATCTGCTGTGATAGTTGTGAATAAATGACCTCTAAATAAGTGCTTTATTAATAAAAAAATATGGATTTCTCTCAGTGAATTGAGCACAAAGACTAAATTCAAATTAGTATATCAACCTACAAAATGCCCTCTGGCATATTAAAGGAAATGACAACAGAGTGGATGGTTTCCATTCCAATAATACGCTGCTACTAAATTAGTTCTCTGGTTAATGTTGCTGAAAATTGTGGAGCTTTTCCAATTATGTAGGTTACAAAATTGTAACGGCAAGCTTAAATGCTAGGGTATCTATTCAGAAGTCACGGTACAAGAATGGAGTATTATAAGTTGTACGTTTTCGAGGATTCCAATGATCAAACAGTTGAATTCCTCCACTCCATCAAAGTTTATTAGGTGGAAATACATCGGGAAAGCAGGAATTGGCCCATAGAATGGATCGCGATCTGAGTTTATCATTCTGTTAATTTGAGAACAAAGGGTAATCTCCATAAGTTCACAGTCGTATGGTTTTGTTCACCCTTCATCTAATAGTTTCGTATTCTGAGGAAATATTAGGTGTACAACTTTGCTTCCACCGTGTTGCAATAGATGGCTGTAGCGGTGAGTGGTAATCGAAATAAATAATTAGTAGATGTCATACAATAAGCTTAGGTATTTGTAAACATAACGCCATCGAAATATTTGTCGATTTGTGTTTGCATCATGAAGTTATTCTCGATTAAACATATCAGCTTACCAGCCAAATTCTTGTCATTTGCGGGAGGTTTTAATTTTTTTTATATGACTAAATCTGCGCTTGAGGCTCATCAAATGCTCTCAAATACCTATGGTGAGGCCGCTATTAGTGAGAGAACTTGCCGAGATTGGTTTCAACGCTTCAAGTACAGTGATTTTGTCGTCGAAGACCTTGGATCGTGAAAAGTCGGTTTGTCCGTCGACGTAGAAGATTGGCCGGTATATCCCCATGATTTTCTGTAAAGAATCATTATTTCATTATTTCCCTTTTTTTATTTCATGGTGGATTTATTAAAGTATCGAAGTAATTTCTTCCTTTTTCCATTACCCAATTTTTGAGTTTATTTTTTTGGGCCATAGGATTCTTGATGTTCTTTATGTTCATGGGAACCATGTCATATATACGAGAAGTCAAGTAGCTGAAACTTCTCTGACCTATTCGTTTTTCAGGTCTTGGTTTGAATGATTTATTTTCTATTCCTCTTGTCTCATATTTACATTCTGAAGATCTCATGTTTGATTGCGATTTCAATGTAATGGACATATGTACCTAGGAATATAAATCTAACTGATTGAGATCCGGTGCACGAGGAGGCCATGGCAATAATCCCCCTTAACCTATCTATCTCTTTTCCATTCTCTCAGGAAATTTGCATTCAACCAAGGAGCTACTTCTCTCCCTCTGTGTGGTGGTACACCATCGAGCTGATACCAAATATTTCCAAAAATGTTGAGCTCAAGATCACCAAAGCAGTCAAAAAGGTTGTGCTCCAAAAAAATGTTCACATAAATCTACAATTATCTTTTGGCATCAAAATCATTGTTGACCGTTGACACTAGAAAAATGTTGAAATATTCTTGGTCTAATGCATAAAGAAATAAAGATAGATAGAGATGTCCCCAACATGGTTAGATTACGTTGTCGGATCGTGATATATTTTCAAATCCACAATTTTACTATACCTTTATGGATGTATATTATATTGAACGAAATATATTTATTTGAGTGATTCCCTATTAAATATGCAAATTTGAATATTTGGAATCCGACATTATTCCTAATTGTCGAATTTATAATAAGCAGAATATTTATTATTTTCTGTATTTACCTGCTGAAATTGAAGGTTTGGCAACTTTTGCTCTCCTAGTATCATCGGTTGTTTCACGTCTTTTGGCGCGCTTGAAGTTTGTTTTCTGAACTTCTGATATATTTAGGTAATTTGTTTCAATATATTTTGAGTTAATATGAAACGTTGATTCACTATGGGACATAAGAAGTGCGTTCTTTGTGGAGAAACTCGCGAATTGAGTGAAATATCATATCACTGATATGTTTTCATTTCCGCGTGCTTCATGTAAAATTTGATAGTTCATGTTGGGGACAAAATTTGCCTACTGAAAATGATTTATATACTCTCTCTCTATGTATGTTTATTACTCTGATGAATAAACGCAATTATGATCTGTCAAAGTTTTTCATACATCTTGTAAAACACCTTGTTTAAGGATTATCCGAATGAAACTAGAAATGTAATAAAAATAGTAAAAAAAATAAGCCTATAGGCTTAAGAGATATTATGTTGAATAATGATATATTTTGGGGATCAAATTCTGTTTTTAATCTTTAGTAGGCTGAGAACTTTTGAAGAGATCCTATCCTGCTCCTCTCATTCTTGTGAAATTGCATCAAAGCTATAATTAAAACCTTCAGATTTGAAAGGTAGGTACATCGCCAAATAATAACACACTTGAATTGATGTTGAACTGGTAGTTTCCAACTCGTCTAGTTGAAAAACAGTTGTCAGTAATTGACGTTAATGTGCTATTTTCGACGTTTTTCAAACAAAGACTTTGCTTGGCAACCGATTCATCTCACGGACTGGCAGACAGCTTGGTTCCAAGATGTGCCTAGGCAGGTTACTGGCCTGTAGTTTCGTGGAAGAAACTATTATTATACTCCCATTTTCCATAAGTTCTCTATCAGAGGATTAGTCTCATAAGCGTGGTCTTAAAAAAAACTTAAATATTAAAAAGATCCAACATAAAAAACGTTCATAAAAGAATCTGCAAATGAATATAATGATGTGTTTTTTAAGGTATCCTCTTCATCCTTCTTTGTTGTTTTATACTCATTACTGTGTCCGTAAAGTATGGAACAAATTCATTTTTTGCTAAACAGACCATTTTAAGAAATAATCCTGAAACACGTCGATTTGTGATTTTAATTCACCGTATTTTAAAATAATAATCTTGACGTGACGTCACCGTCATTTTTTTCAAATGGAACACCCCCATTTTGTCTCAATTTTCCGATTACTCTAGCTGAGCTGATTCCAAAAATGTATCACATATAAATTAAAATAAAAAATCGACGTGTTTCAGGATTATTTCTTAAAATGGTCTGTTTAGCTAAAATTAATTTGTTCCATACTTTACGGACACAGTGTATAGTACTGTCATTATCACGCCTACGAGCTATTTTTGTAACCCAAATCTGATTTTATCGTAAAATCTATCCTCAATTTGAAAATATTAAACCTTATTGTTTGCTCATCCGCCACAAAAAAAAAAGAATTGATCAAGCCTTAGAAGCGTTGAACTATCCTTTCTGTTGATCCCTTCTTATTTCAATACAAGAATAATTTATATCGGAATTTTTTCTCCTGTTTCACATATATTACCATCCTATTCGAAGGAGATTCCTTGAACCCTACGATATCCAGGGATTCCACGATGGCATCAATATGGAACAGATATGAGAATTCAGAATGTTAAATTCATTTCTTTTATTATCATTATTCTCAGAATGTCGAAATGGTCATGAACTTGAAATTTGATATTCATATAGAAATACTGCGAATGGGACAAAAGAAGAATATGCCACTGGGGATATTATGAATTCTCGATATTCTCCAGAACTCATTTTAAGTTATTTTTTAGCGAAAACATTTTTTTCAAGGACTGTGGGTTTTTACGCGTCTCTCCATATACATTTGAGTTTTGAAAGTGTCATTTTCCTGCAATAGTACTCGCATTTGAGTTTTGAAAATGTCACTTTCCTGCAGTAGTGCTCGCATTTGAGTTTTGAAAGTGTCACTTTCCTGCAGCAGCACTTGCATTTGGGTTCTGGAAGTGTGCTTGTACTGCACTTGTGAACGCATTTGAGTTTTGAAAGTGTCACCCTCCCGCAATAGAACACTCATTTAAGTTTTGAAAGCAGTAGTTTTGTCGTTTGAGTTTTGAAAGTGTCACTTTCCTGCAGTAGCACTCGCATTCGAGTTCCGGAAGTGTCATTGTTTTGCACTTGTGAAATTGTCATTTTCCTCACTTTAGTTTTGAAAGTGTTACTTTCCTGCAAAGAACTTGAGTTTCGAAAGTGTCACTTTCCGAAACCTGTATTTGAGTTTTGAAAGGGTCATTTATTTCCTGCAAAGTATTTGAGTTTTGAAAGGGTCACTTATTTCCTGCAAAGTATTTGAATTTTGAAAATGTCACTTTTTCCTCACTAGTGTTCGCATTTGAGTTTTGAAAGTGTCATCTCCTGCAGAGTACTTGAGTTTAGAAAGTGCCACTCTCCTGCAAAGTACTTGAGTTTTGAAAGTGTCACTTTTCTGAAAATAATTTTAGTTTTGAAAGTGTCACTTTCCAACGATTGAGCCTGCATTGAGTTCTGAAAGTGTCATTTTCCTGCAGTTGAGCCTGCAATGAGTTTTGAAAGAGTCACTTCCCTGCAAAGTATTTGAGTTTTGAAAGTGTCATTTTCCTGCAAGGTATTTGAGTTTTGAAAGTGTCATTTTCCAGCAGTAGTACTCGGTTTGAATTTTATAAGAGTCACTTTCGTGTTTTGAAAGTGTCATTTTCTGCAATTGTGCACGTATTACAGTTTTGAAATGCTATGGTTGAGCGGTCACCCACTCAGATACTGACCCTTTCCAAAACTTCTTATCAGTAACTCTGAAAACCCATATTTCCCTAGGGAAAAAAGGCCGAATTCAAAATTCAAACGATTTGCCATGTTGAAAAATCGACCTTTCAACTGCCGTGCACCTAATATCCAACGAAAACGTGGAGAAAGAGGAGAATCGCCGTGGTTATTCAATTACGTAGAAATGTGACTTAATATTCGGCACACACTAAGAAGGAAAATATTATATAGATGCGAAAACACCATCCGAGTCGCCATTATGGCATAAGTGGAATATCATGACCGCCGCTACAATATATTTTTGTTAGGAGTTTGCAGTCGGATAGCTTTTTTATGACAGGGTGTGGAATAGAAAGATCGGGAAAGGAATACAAACACCAACATTATTCTGCGAGAGTGGAGAAATATTTTGTTCGCTGTATAAAGAATAAGGTTCCTTTCTAAAAAAAAGTGATTTACGTGGAAGGTCTAGGAAACGCGTTTTTTTTAGAGAAGGGGGAAATCCAGGAAGTATTTGTGGACTGAAATTCTGTATATTCATATAAAATAAGAATTTCAGGCTTCGTGCAAAATTTCGATTTATTCACATTATCAGAACCATAGAAAATATCGGAAAAATATAAGTAGATACGCAATACAAGGTGTTCTTGAATTGAAGGTACAAATGAATATGACAGATTCCTATGATCATTTTAAGAAGAAAAGTCTCATAAACATGGGCCCGCAAACGCTTTGTTTTCGAAATACTGGGAGTGAGAGTTTGAAATTGAAAATTTTTATATCGAAAACTTTCGTTCAAATTTTCCATACACAGGTTATACACAGGAAGTTTATACGATTTTTTCGATTGATTGGATAATGTAGATTACGAAAATACTTGCAGTTGAGCAATAAGCCCATTGTTTGAGAAATTATAAGTTGAAAACTGAAATTTTCAAAAAAATTTGATAATTTTCTCGAGACTGCCAAATCTCCTTGAGACACGATACAGACTTGAAACCTCAATATGTTTTAGATCTGAGCTCGATCTATAAAAACTCAAATTTCAATTTTTGGTCATTCGATGCTCAGACAGATAAAATAAACGAATGTGAAAATTTCTGGGGTTTAAAAATTCTCTTTGAAACAACTCCAAACGTTCATCATAAGAAACAATTCCCCCAAACACCAATAAAAGTACTGATTCGCTTTCCTAATACTCGAACCCACAAAAAAAAACCATCATCTGCTAGAATAGGCAAGTACCACCAATCAAAACTCGAAAAAAAATCCCATCAAAACCATACCTCAGGTCTTATTGTAAACGACAATTAAGTTCTACAGGACGTGACTCCCGAGAAAATTATTAAAATTGCCATTAGCATTGTATCGCCTACGGTGAAGTGTTAAAAAAAAAGTATAGACGACCACGCTTCTGTAGACGAACGAGCAGTTTTAACGGTTCTCGTGATATTCTTTCGGTTTGTCTTAGGAGTTGTTCTGGTTAATGATGTAAGTCATTGAGGTGTAGATCGCATGAACTTGATTGCTAGAAGTTCAGATATCGTAGTAGAAAGTTTTGAGCTTGATAGAGGAATATTACCCATTTTGTCGTGTTTGGTTTTCGGATGGTCAGACCGCTTTACGTCATTGATGACGAAACAAGTATTAGGTGTACAACTTAGATTCCGCGTTTTGCAAAAGATGGCTGTAACGGTAAGTGGTAGTCGAAATAAAAAAATCGTAGATATCTTACAATAAGCTTAGGTATTTGTTAACATAACGACATCAAAATATTAGTCGATTTGTGTTTGTATCATGAAGTTATTCTCGATTAAACATGTCAGCTTACGAGCCAAATTCTCGTCATTTGCAAGGGTTTTTAATTATCTGCTTTAACATGAAGAATTCTGCGGCTGAGGCTCATCGAATGCTCTCAAATATCTGCGTTGAGGATGCTTTTTGTGGAAAATCATGACGAAAGTGGTTTCTACGCTTCAACAACGGTGTTTTTGACGTCGGAGACAAGCATGGCGGTGGCAGAGAGAAAGTTTTCGAAGATGCAGGATTGGATGCATTTCTTGATCAAGACTCGTGTCAAACGCACCAAAAATTGGCAGGATTATTGGGAGTGACGAAACAAGCCATTTCAAAACGCCTGAAAGTCATAGGAATGATTCAGAAACAAGGAAGTTGGATGCTGTCAATACCTCCTAGTCTAGGAGGTATTGGTGCTGTACGAGTTGAAGCCGAGTAATGTTGAACAGCGTTTGTTTGCTTGTGAACAGCTGCTTGAAAGTTGAAGACGGATTGGATTTCAGCTTCGCATTTTGACGAAAAATGGGTTCATTACAAAGTACAGAAAATCATGGGGATATACCGGCCAATCTTCTACGTCGACGGCCAAACCGAATTTTCACGATTCCAAGGTCTTCGACGACAAAAACACATAATGAAAGTTACAGATAACTTTCATTATGAAAATTGTTACAACTGTATCCTATCGCTCTTTGATATATGATCAGCTTATGTATTCTGTCTAATGGACTACTCTTTTTAAATAGTTTCAGAAGATTTTGTTCGTTTAATTTTTTACTAATTACCTTTCATTTATTTACTTAAGGTGGCTACTGTAAAATTTCAGGAGTAATGCAATTGATCATGTACAGGCTCACGCCTCCGTGATAAATGTTTATGCCTGTAGCTATGCACAGAAATAAACTTTATTATTATAATTAATTAATACATTTCAAGATGAAGCCGAAGGTGGACATTTCGAACAACACATGACATTTGTTTTTGAATTCTTGCAATCTCCAAATGAAAACGAAACAGACCTATGTCCAAAGAATATTCCGAATGGGTGTAGCCATCATCTGTCAAACTTTGTCATAGAGATGGCAAAAACCCTGTATAAAACTTTGCACCATTTTTTTCCTTCTGAAACTCGACGTAATAGGCCTTCATAAATATTTCTCCCATTACAATGAAAGTGTCAGTTTGAAAAATATCGGGATAAACTGTAAGACAAATCGTGTAGGCCGGTGTTGGAAATAATGGACCAAAAGATGAGATTCGACTTTTTTCCCCCATAACAGGCAACAATACATCCCAGTTCAGATCAAATCAGACGTATTTTCATCAATTACAGCAGATGGAAACTGCAGGAACGAATTCATAATGGGAAGTTTGAAATATTATATAAATTGTTCGCTAAAAGCTAAAGCTTTCACATCACTTAACGTTCTAATCCTTTTCCTCTTACTGCCCTGCTCACCCTAATGGATTTCAACTTCATTTCACCCTGTCAAGGACTGTTTCTCAGCAGTTATTGATTTTCAGCATTCTCGCATTTCGTTTTGAAATGTTTTACTGCATCTCTCTTCGCTTCAGTATGCTGCTGTGGCGTTTTCATTTATGAATAATCTTGATTGGCTGCAGAAACTATAAATTTGTCGGAAGAAGGAAGGAAGTTGAATTTTTTTCTAGTTTACGAATGTTTCCTTGCAAATCTTTGTCAAGGAAGTAATGCATTAAATTGATATAATCCTTCAAAGTTTGTCATAGATATTTTAGAACATCCTGTAAAGGGTGGCCCCCATTAAACAGTGCAGCTATTAATTAGTTTCCACTGGTTTTTTCACTGTAGTGACATTGCATAGGGATTCACTAATTGGCTTGAGCTTGACTTGATTTCAAGTCAGGCTCAAGTCAAGTAGTGTCACATCAATAAAAAAGATGAAATGAGAAGGAACCTTGCAAAAAACACTTTCATTTATTGAACTCATTGTAAAGAAATCATATAAAAAAACACCCTTTTTAACTATTTTTGTACGGAAATTGAATTTTTACTGATTTTTCCCAAATTTTGAGTTGAAATTTTCATAAACTGTGAAAATTATATTGTATGTTGTAAACTAAAATTTTCACAAAAATGTTGATAAATTTCTCGAGGCTGCCAAATCTCCTGAGACACGATACAAACTTGAAATTTCAATATGTTTTAGATCAGAACTCGATCTATAATAAACGTTTTCATTTATGGGGTCTGTGACAAATATTTCAGAAGGTATAACTATTCTTGTATAGAGATTGAATTTTTACTGATTTTTCCCAAATTTCGAGTTCAATTTTCCATGAACTGTGAGGTCTACGAAGAATCGGTAAGCGGTGTGGGGATCAAAGATCCACGATTAACCGATTTTTAAACTTAACACCCCAGGCCACCGCAAAAAATGTTTCTAACTAAAGATTTGTTGGAGATGAACTGAATTCGTTAGAACATTGGAACTGGAAGCAATATGATAATGATGCTGTGTTGAGAACATGTTAAAATCACGGTGGAAAGGAACCCCTTAAGAGGGATTACCACCTCGCGGCTTTCTGCGTATCAGTCAAACATTTCTCTGACGCTCCTGTAATGTCCGAACTTAGTACGGTGTACGAAGTTTTACATTCACTTTATCTTCTTTCTCTTTCATATAAGTAGATGGCAGCACTATACGACGGTCGATTGATTTTTTCACAAAATTATAGTTTTATCTCTTTTGTAATATTTTAAAATATGTCAATGCTTTGTATATTAAACATATCATCAATTCTTTTGCAAAAAAAGAAAAGGAAAAATATATAATTTCGTTTTGAACTGAGCAGCCACATTTTGGTATTCCCTCTCAACATTGATCAGTAATACTTTCGAAGTTATAAAGTTTTGAATATTCAATTCGGACCAGTAGGTTCATAATATTATGTAAAAAAGGAGGAAATAATAAACTTGATGTTAGATATTCAGCGTTTTGAGAATTCGGTGCAGTGTGGAAGCAATAAAACATTTCCATTCATTTTCACGGCACTATCAGAGCAATCGTGGAGGTTCCGTTTCGAGTAGCGTTGCCAATTTAACGGCTCATAAACTGTTGAACAAAATGATTTTTTCATTGTCATCAAATTAGTACCGCGGATGTTTCAAAGTGATATTCATTCAAATTTCTCAATTCTCTTTGTATTCTTAATGGCACCGCTATTAAAACGTTTCGAAAAGGCAGTTTTTCTCCGGAAAACATAAAAATTAATTGTCCTCGAAGAAAGAGAACATCACAATCCCATCGCGCATAAAAAAATGCTAATTGACTCTATCTTTCACACGTTTGTTTACCAGTCCGTTCAGCGTAGGCTATGATTTTATATTTACGATGTATGATTCCTGCTTTATCGGCAATCAAGATCGGAAAGCATCTGTCATCTATTTGACACTTCTTCTTTTTCCTTTACAGGTTCCTTCTTGGATGAGAAGTTTGATTGTCAGGAGAGCAAGGATTAAGTCGGTTTGGAAAATAATCAAACAACCAAAATAATTTTCTTAACTACGAATAGACATAATTAGTGATGTCATTATTAATAAATCTATGTATATTCCCACAAGAAACAATCCACTTGCGTACGCTAGAAATAATCCTGTGTCGTTTTGGTGATTTAGCGAGACTTTCTTGAGCCAAATATCGTAGGTTCGCCCTCCCTCAAGGGATTTAGGTGTTTCGAGATCGCTAGTGGACTCATCAGTTGGGAAATTCAGTGATCTCTGCCCAAGACACCCTCCCACATAATCGCGGAGAGGTGACTCTGCACGAATTCCCACCGATGCCTCGTTAGAGAGTGACGCGAAGCCAGCCTCCCGGACATGCAGTGTTAGGGATTTATCAAGCCAAGTAACTTGACATTTCAACCAACTACTTGACTTGAAAATCAAGTTCGTGAAAAATTACATACTTGAGATTGACTAAATAAGACTGAAGCATTCGCCAGTGTGACTAGTTTTCTTACATTTCTATGAAATCTTTTGTTAGATTTTGGTAGTTTCAGAAAAATCTTTCCAAACTGGGCCAAGGATCAATTCAGGAATGAAAAAGTTAGTAATCATGGCTCTATACTGATCACTATTGACTGTAACGTACGGACCAATGATTCCACCAGCCCATAAAGCGCACCAAACAGTCAGTTTTTCTGGATGTAACGGTGTTTCGACATACACTTGAGGATTAGTTTCACTCCAAATGCGGCAGTTTTGTTTGTTGACGTAGCCATCCAACCAGAAGTGCGCTTCATCGCTAAACAAAATATGATGGACGTAGTGCGCGATACGTATTCCACACAGAACCATTTTTTTCGAAATGAAATTGCACTATTTGCAAGCGTTGTTCAGGCGTGAGTCTACCTATGATAAATTGCCAAACCAAACTGAGAATAAATCACTTGACAGCTGTTAAATCAGTCGCCATGTTGAACAGTAATGCCAACTTAAAGTTATATACCTCGAAAAAAAACACCCTATACATACCGTAAATGAGCCGAAATCGCTACTAGTACCCCCTTCGCAAATTCGAAACTTACCGAACTGTAATTTTCGACCAGAACGTGATGAATCAAATTGCAGTAATTCCCTTCGACATGGCTGCATTCCGGAATTTATGCATATTACGATTGATGCCGAATGAAATGTCCCTCTCCACGGGTCCGGTTCACACAAGAGGTTCCGTCGAAGATGGTAATTTTAGAGCCGGATAGACGGTTTGATGCTCGTTTACTGTGAATTGGGTCATTGTTGGTTTATTGATTGTGATAATAATGGTTCCGGAATGTGCACGGGAAGCGCTGCATATTTCACGGTATTATTTCACTTATCTAGTAGAATAATAATATATCTGGACAGTCAAACATCAACTCACAAAATGGAAATTAAAGGAAAACATTATTGACTGGAAGTCAAGAGCGTTTGAGCGGTTATTCATTCATTTATGCTCCAATTGCACAGAGTTAGAAACACAGAACTGTGTAAAGGTACGAGTATAAAATAGGCCAATTGAAAAGTACCCGGTCTACCATAGGAAAGCACAATTTTTTTTTTTGGCAGAATTCGATTTTATTATTCAACATAGTTGCCTTCGAGGGCGATACAGCGATTATAGCGATCTTCCAACTTTTCGATACCATTTTTGTAGTACGATTTGTCTTTCGCTTCAAAATAGGCCTCAGTTTCAGCGATTACTTCTTCATTGGCGCTGAATTTGTTTGCAGCGAATATTCTTTTGAGGTCTGAGAACAGGAAAAAGTCGCTAGGGACCAGATCTGGCGAATACGGTAGATGCAGAAGCAATTCGAAGCCTGATTCATGCAATTTTGCCATTGTTTTCATTGATTTGTGACACGACGCATTGTCTTGAATCAGCACCTTTTTAGTTCTTCAAATGGGACGTTTTTTAATGCTTTCATCCTTTAAACGATCCAATAACGCTAAATAATAATCGAAGTTGATGGTCTGGCCCTTTTGGACGTAATCAATAAAAATTAGAACTTGCGCATTCCAGAATACTGTTGTCATAACCTTGCCAGCTGATTGTTGTGTTTTTCCCCGCTTTGGATTCGGTTTTTGCACTTAAACAGCTTCAAACACTGCTCTGAATCATTAACACGTTGTTGTTTTTGATCGATTGTGAGCTCGCGCGGCACCCATTTTCCATACAGCTTCTTCATGTACAAATATTCGTGAATGATATGATGTACACGTTCAGATGATATCTTCATAATGTCTGCTATCCCGATCAACTTTACGGTAATTCAAAAATATTTTGTAAACTTTCTTAAATTTTTCGTCGGTGACAGCCTCTTTTGGGCGTCCACTGCGTTCGCCGTCTTCGGTGCTCATTTCATCACGTTTAAACTTAGCATACCAATCAATGATGGTTGATTTTGCTGGTGCAGACCCCGGAAACACTTCATCAAGTCAAGATTTTGCTTCAACTGTATTTTTTCCCTTCAAAAAGCAATACTTTTTCACCTCACGAAATTTTTTTTTCAAATAACAAAAGTAGCTACACTCACAACGCAATCTCTCAGAAACTAATGGTCGGACTGCCGTCAAATTTTGACACGTATCGTTTGAAGGTTCGTACTAACTAAAAATCATATGGATTTAGCACCGCCATCTGTGCATCCGACCGGGGCCTTTTCAATTGGCTCAATATGTAGTCTATAAGGGTGCATTTGGCACACTAATGTGGTGAAACTCAAAAACTCCCCTCAGTTATCCCCTCATTTTCGTTCATTAAAACCTTCATCCTCATAAAATTTCGTATTCCAAGACGTTGAAACCCGACGACTTGGCACACGAACAATCGAAAATGCCAATTTAAGATGTTTGCATCACGTCCTCCGTCTTGTAACATCCTCCAGATCAAGTTAGCATAACAAAGAGGGCGATCAAATCACGCTTTTTCCACGAATACACAAAGCACTCTTATTCCTCCCAGCCACCAGAAGTATAATTTAAGTGGCTGCTCCGAAGTGCAAATGATCCCAGAGAATTTCCGCATCAATAATTCATGAAAACACAACAGTCTCCGATGGATTTATGAAAACTGGGCAGCGGAATTAAATTCGGCAATTTTCGCTTCCATGCAAAAGTTCAATATTAACCTTGCCAGAGCCCGAGCGAAGGACGTTTGGTATGCCGGTGTCGAGCCGTTCTGTACGCGTATTCGATGAAATAATCCCCGGGATTCCGGTTGAAACAAAGAAGCGAGGCGATTTACAAAATAAACAAAGGGAAAGCGTAGTGAATGGATTTCCCGGAATGAAAACTGGTATAATTGCCCAAGTAGGAACTTTCTTGCGAGACGTGGAGATCCCTGTGCCTCAAGCGGTCTTATTCAAATGTATATTTTGCCCCCTCCTGATTCGAACACAAATGAGCCTGGATTGTGGAAGATTCGGATTTCGCCACTTAAATGTACATACTGGAGGAAAATTAGATGGAGAAGTAAACATCTACTTAAATTGAACATGTTAGCGGTACATTTCTCCACCTTTTTCCAAAGTATTAGGTGTACAACTTTGCTTCCTCCGTTTTGCAATGGATGAATGTAGCGGTAAGTGGTAGTCGAAATAAAAAGATCGTAGATGTCATACAATAAGCTCAGGTATTTGTAAACATAACGCCATCGAAATATTAGTCGATTTGTGTCTGCATCATGAAGTTATTCCCGATTAAACATGTCAGCTTACGAGCCAAATTCTCGTCATTTGCGGAAGGTTTCAAGTTTTTGCTTTAATATGAAAAAATCTGCGGCTGAGACTTATTGAATGCTCTCAAATACCTATGCTGAGGCCGTTATCAGTGAAAGAACGTGCCAAAAGTGATTTCAACGCTTCAAGAACGGTGATTTTGACGTCGAAGACCAGTGTGGCGGCTCATAAAGCTCCACATAGCAACAGTAAACACAGCAGTCGGTGGCCTAGAGGTTAAGAGTGTAGACTCTCTCACCGAGATGCGACAAGGTGCCGGATTCGAGTCCTGGCGGCTCGAGAGAGAAGGTTTTCGAAGATGCAGAATTGAAGGCAACACTTGATCAAGACTCGTATCAAACGCAACAAGAATTCGCAGGATCACTGGGAGTGACGCAACAAGCCATTTCAAAACGCCTGGAAGTCATGGGAATGATTCAGAAACAAGGAAATTGGGTGCCGTACGAGTTGAAGCCGAGAGATGTTGAACGGCGTTTGTTTGCTTGTGAACAGCTGCTTGCAAGGCAAAGACAAAAGGTATTTCTGCATCGCATTGTGATTGGCGACGAAAAATGAGTCCATTACGATGATCCCAAGCTCAGAAAATCATGAGGATATCCTGGCCATGCTTCCACGTCGACGGCCAAACCGAATATTCACGGTTCCAAAGTCATGCTCAGTATTTGGTGGGACCAGTTCGGCGTAGTGTATTATGAGTTGTTAAAACCGACTGAAACAAACACAGGCGATCGTTATCGAACGCAATTAATGCGGTTGAGCCAAGCACGACTGAAAGTAGTGGCCAGCGATGGACATAAATGTATAACCAGTTTTTTTACAATTAAGCCTCGAATTTCGGAAAAAGCGGTGGCAGCAAATGTTATATACCTAATGTATTTTTGAATAATATACTTTACATTTCTATTCGCCGATTAAAACCGTAAAAAATTTTTGGTCTCCCGTCAACAGCAGCCCTAGTTTTCCCCCCGGAATAACAAGGTTTTCCTCACCCGGAAAATGCAGGCATCAGAATTGCACAATGTCGTGTCCATTACTCACCCCCCTAGCGTACACGCAAGCTAGATTCCGTGAGTTAAAAAAAAGTATAAACGACAATTCAAACGTTGAAAAATTTCACCCGATGTGACTGTGCGGCATTTTCCGGTGTTCATTCCGCGTTTTTCCTCACGCGAAAAGGGATTTTCACCTATTAAAACGTCAAGCGACAGGATTTAATGGTGAGTTTTTCCCTGGTAAATTTTCCGAGAATGACTAATTGCCGTAATTTACGTGAGAATGTCCCAAAATAATTATTTTTCGGGGTTGATCGAGTCACGTGAGGCGATACTGCCGGTTTGGAAATTAATTAAGTTGGCCTTGACAACGACTGAAGGTCGATATGGTCGTTTGTCAAAATTGAACGCGTGGATATCAAGAAAAATTATTTCTTAAAATAAAGGGTGTTTTTTTTGGAGCTATAGAAATTTAAATTGCAATAAAACAACGATGGATAATTCGATTGACATGAATTTTATTTATCCGCGAGATAATCTTGTGGCATTATATTTTAAATATGATTTCTGGCATATAACCGCCACGGCTGGCTCGGATGTAGTCCAATCTGGACGTCCAATTTTCGATGACTTTTTCCAACATTTGTGGCCGTATATCGGCAATAACACAGCGAATGTTGTCTTCCAAATGGTGAAGGGTTTGTGGCTTATCCGCATAGACCAATGACTTTCCATAGCCCCACAGAAAGTAGTCTAGCGGTGTTAAATCACAAGATCTTGGAGGTCAATTCACAGGTCCAAAACGTGAAATTAGGCGGTCACCAAACGTGTCTTTCAATAAATCGATTGTGGCACGAGCTGTGTGACATGTTGCGCCGTCTTGTTGGAACCACAGCTCCTGGACATCATGGTTGTTCCATTCAGGAATGAAAAAGTTAGTAATCATGGCTCTATACCGATCACCATTGACTGTAACGTTCTGGCCAACATCGTTTTTGAAGAAGTACGGACCAATGATTTCACCAGCCCATAAAGCGCACCAAACAGTCAGTTTTTCCGGATGTAACGGTATTTCGACATACACTTGAGGATTAGCTCCACTCCAAATGCTGCAGTTTTTGTTTGTTGTTGAAGTAGCCATTCAACCAGAAGTGCGCTTCTTCGCTAAACAAAATGAAATGGACATAGTGCGCGATACGTATTCTGCACAAAACCATTATTTTCGAAATAAAATTGCATTATTTGCAAGCGTTGTTCAAGCGTGAGTCTATTCATGATGAATTATCAAACCAAACTGAGAATAAATCACTTGACAGCTGTTAAATCGGTCGCTTGTGTGGTTTTTTCATTTTCCGGCCTAATATTGCACAACTTAGATAAACTTTTAAGTGGGTTAATGTTAAAATTTTATCCCCAAATCATAATTCACAGCATAAAAAGCCATCCAATATAAACTTCGATCATTCCAAGTCATCCTTTCGATAACCAAACTTGCTCAAACAATTTTCTCCGGATCACCAGAAATTACCAAGCGAGATACGCAATTTTTTTTATAATGGAATCTGCGTACTACACCCTTCTAACGAATCCATTCAGACCGGAAGTGAGTTTGTTCCTTGTTTGGTAAATCGCCAAAGTAATCAAGCACTATTTGCATATTACTTGAGAGAGAGCTTTCCGGCAATCTCTTAGTATTCAGCACAGCATCCCGATGTAATTATTATATATTTCCTTCGGTCAAGGCCTCTCTCCGATCAAGGGCGTAGAAATGGGGGGGTACTGAGCCTAATTTCCCCCCTCAAGATTTCCAAAATTTAAAATTTTAGAAATCTCGCAAATACAAAGAACGAAAATTCCTTCATAAAATGAACCAATAATAATCATTTTACTTTCCTTTGAAATCGACACGTCAGTAAAAAATCGGACCCCTCTAAGGTTAATGAGGTTATTATCGCTTTCAAGATGAGTACTTTTATTGCACTACAAGCACGTCTATGTCCTAGGTTTATTATTTTCCTTTATCTATCCGCTTTCTCGGCATCGCCCCTTATTTGCCATATGTGATTTTTGCATTCGTCATCGGTATACACTCACCCGTTGTTTTCGGTTTTTTGTATCATTCTCGTCACAAAATTTCAATACTGTTGTTATAAAAGATTTGAACTGAGTAATTCGCATCGAAAAATTGTCTGGGCTGTGTTATACAATTTATTGTGTTTCATTCAAATTGAAATTTATTTGTGAAGACATCAGTTTTAAATTGACTATATCTACAGGGTGTTCATAAATTGGAGGTACAAATGAAAATGACAGATTGCTCGGATCTCTTCAAGAAAAGAAGTCCTATAACATGAGTCCGCAAATGCTTTGTTTTTGAGATACAGGTGTTATTTCAAGTTTTTCTCTCATAGCATCTCCCCTTCACAAGATATTCAACTTGAGTTGGCACAGATATTCTAATGTGAGGTTTTCATCATGTGATAACCTAATTTTGAATGAAAATCTATAGGCTAATTTTTTTCTGGCTTCTTTCCTCCAGAATAATTTTCTTATGAACCATTGGTAGTTTAGAAAAATTTAGAAAGAAACTCTGGTTCAGTACTACACTTTTTGGTTTGTCGTATCATGCTATAGATTTCGAGAAAAAAATTCAAATAGCTCTGTAGTAATCCTAAGGAAAATCCAAATTATTAAAAACAGTAGTAGTAAGCTCTGATGAATGAATTAATTATAAGTTTTGGTACTTATTTACCCATACTGTAGCGAAGATTAATAAAGATTCGATAAACTAATATAAACATCATTAAAAAGTACTACTATACAAGAAACACCCTATATCTCGAAAACAAAGCGTTTGCGGGCTCAAGTTTATGGGACTTTTTATTCTTAAAATTATCCAAGGAATCTCTAATTTTCATTCGTAACTCTATTTTAGGAAAACCCAGTATAAGGTAAGAAAAATCGAATTAGTAATAAAATAGTATATTGTGCAACAAGTGGGGAAAGTCCAACTTTTCTCGCGAGTGTGGAAGTTTGTGGCACGAGCCTGAAAGGCGAGTGCCGCAAACACACGAGCGAGAAAAGGACTTTCTCCACATGTTACACAATATACTTTTCCTACAACTGCACAAATTTGAATAATTCAAGTAATGGACTTCATTCAAATCAAAATGGCCTTCGTTGACAGTATGTGTTAATTTATTGCGTTTCCATAGAAACGACTCAAAAGCCCAATTTCATTGGTCTACCAAGCGAGGTGTGGGCAAAGTGCCGTGGGGAATAATATTTCCAACAGTATGAGCAATACATAGTTTTGAAATTGAGTAAGCTGTGAAGATTACGCTACTTTTCATAGCAGTTGTAGGAAAAAAATATTTTGAGTAGTTTGGTTCAAAGTTCGTTATTGAAACCTCTTTTTCTCACATTACAGATATAATAATAACAATGAGAAAGGGAAATTGAGGAAGCAAATATCAACTGAGTCGCGTCGCTTGAGCTCAGGCGCAGGCTCGTAGTATGGTAAAAATTTATGCGGAATTATTGCTTAATAAAGGTTGTAAAAACTTTTTTCGATTACCCTCCCAAGAAAAAAGAGATCTACGCCCTTGTCTCCGATTCGGTTCCTCGCGAACCATGGGTCTTTTTATTTTGACAAGGTGATGAATAGGGTTCCCCAGAAGACAATGAAGCAGCTTAGGCTGCAATTTGCGAGAGATATTAATCGACGCGAGCTGCAGATAAGATCTACATGAATTCGACTACGTTTACGGAGTAAATTTGGCATTCTTCAGCGACTCCAGCTATTGTTTTCAATTGGGGAAACGTCTTCAGGGTTGTAGTAAGAGGTGGAACGAGGAATTTTGAGATTTCAGGCTTGATTATTGCGTTCGAATCGAGATGGAGATGATTGGTTGAAAGGAAATTTTACACGAAAGTTCATCGTTACGTAATCATTCGAAAGAATGGGCGATTTTAGTCTTAAGTTACTGTTAGTTAGGTACGCTGTTTACTAACGAATGCCCAGTAAGAATTTGGTTCAGCCATATATTACTAAAAACGTCTTCGTAATAACAATTAAATCTCGGAAATATCATCAAAAATTTCGAAAAAGAAGTAGAAAACATATTGCCAAAAATATAACAAAGAGTACCAAAGCTGTGGATGATAGAACACTGTGTGGAATATTTTCATAAAACGGTATTACTCAGACACTTCACCTATTTCTCTGCAACAATTTCTCCAAGTTCTCTATGCTAAGTCCATGAAAATTTGGAACTCGAAATATGGAAAACACCGTAAAAATTGAATCTCAACCCAATAATCGTTATATCTTCTGAAATATTGGTCACAGCCCCATCAAATATAGCGTTTTTTATAGATCGAGTTGTGATCTGGAACATATTGAGGTTTCAATTCTGTATCGTATATCAAGGATATTTGGCAGCCTCAAGAAAATTATCAAAATTTTTTTGAAAATTTCAGTTTTCAACCTATAATTTCTGAAATAATGTACTGATTGCTCTACTGCAAGTATTTTCGTAATCTACATCATCGAATTAATCGAAATAATCGTATAAACTTCCCGTGTAGGAACTTTTAATTTTTCTAGTTAGAGTAGATCGAGTGGTTTCAAGTCCGTATCTTACCTCAAGAAGAATTGGCATATATATTATTATATTATTTTTCATGATATATTTTATTACATTATGTCCAAGGGTACAATGTACTCAAACATTTCATTAATACCTAAGCAATAAAATAAATAAAAATAACAAACTGGTATGACAAAAATTAATTTACCCACATCACACACTACACTACAAGCATCACGAACGTTAAGAATTTTCAGACACTCAGACAACAATCGTCTTCTATCGATAAATATGCTAATATTACTAATCGTTGTTCATACTCAATAGACAATTTCCTTTTTATTGAAGGAGTAATGAAGCTGAATTTTAAAATAACTAATTTTTTCAATACCATAAATATCAAACTAATATCGAGGATTCGAAGAAGAATATTTTCTAATCTCTTGATGATTTAATTGCTTTCTCATCACTCACAGCTCAAGTTCCACAAGATGGCTACTAGGTCTTCAAAAAAGAATCAACTTGGAAATAATAGCTTTCTACGTCTGAAACTACCTAGCTACTCTCAACTCAAGCAATCAAGGCTTGAATAGTTATTTATAATACAAGTGCAGAAGGCATTGATATTCTTCCACGAGTTCAAAATTCAAAACCGAGCCACGAAGTGGCGAGTTTTGGAATGAACGAGTGGTAGAATGAGCCTTCTGTACGAGTATTTTACATTATTTTCTCTAATTCATTGCATTTTCATTGAAATTAATGAAATATTTCCATAAATATATTTTAGTGATTTTTGCATTGAAAAATGTTGGTTGGCAGAACTGATTTATTTAAGGCAAATTGATGAATTGACAGATGAAGCCGTGGCGGAAAGTTCGGAGTACCAACATATAATAATAAAATATAACCATGAAAACTGTGCGTTTCTGATATATTCTCGCACGATTTTGTTCTACAAGATGTGGAAGAATGAACGGAATAACCACAGAATTAGAGAAAATATATTTCCCAACCTACAAGCACTGATGTAAACCATTCACATACACCACGTTTGTTCTTAAGATATATCTACGGTGATTTACAAGGCCATTACAATTAGAGCACGTGTTGAGAAACCCTAAGACCTATTCATTTGGAACTATGGCGATGATAGATGGCGCTAACACCGATGGGCTTTACGCGTTTTGTCAGACAAGGGTGTGTGATAAAATTATGTCAATTTGTATAACGCCTAAATTCGTCTACGCCAACTTTGCCTCCTGGTGGAATGTCGCAGGTTATGAGATCGTATCCTGCTTGTTTTGTTGCTAATTGAAACTAGTTTGTAATAACGCGACAAGTTGTTCGTTTAATTTCGTTCTTAACTAGGGGATGTTTGGGGTGAAGAGATGGTGTTGATAGATGACAGCGCTATCTATAAGGTGTAGTAAAAAAATTCATTATTTTTGCATGAAAAACAAGGCTGTGATTACCATGATCCGATTCAGGTCAAATACGCTCCGTTTTGTTCGATGAGTTGTTGCCATTTTAGAGGTTATAATGGGTGTTTTTTTTCGAGGTATATAACTTTAAGTTGGCAATACTGTTCGAGATAGCTACCGATTCAATAGCTGTCAAGTGATTTATTCTCAGTTTGGTTCGGCAATTCATCATGAATAGACTCACGCCTAAACAACGCTTGCAAATAGTGCAATTTTAATTTGAAAATAATGGTTCTGTGCGGAATACGTATCGCGCACTACGTCCATTTCATTTTGTTTAGCGATGAAGCGCACTTCTGGTTGAATGGCTACGTCAACAAACAAAACTGCCGCATTTGGAGTGAAGCTAATACTCAAGTGTATGTCGAAACACCGTTACATCCAGAAAAACTGACTGTTTGGTGCGCTTTATGGGATGGTGGAATCATTGGTCCGTACTTCTTCAAAAACGATGATGGCCAGAACGTTACAGTCAATGGTGATCGGTACAAAGCCATGATTACTAACTTTTTCATTCCTGAATCGAACTACCATGATGTCCAGGAGCAGTGGTTACAACAAGACGGCGCAACATGTCACACAGTCGTGCCACAATCGATTTATTGAAAGACACGTTTGGTGACCGCCTACTTTCACGTTTTGGACCTGTGAATTGGCCTCCAAGATCTTGTGATTTAACACCGCTAGACTACTCTCTGTGGGGCTATGTAAAGTCATTGATCTATGCGGATAAGCCACAAACCCTTGACCATTTGGAAGACAACATTCGCCGTGTTATTGCCGATATACGGCCACAAATGTTGGAAAAAGTCATCGAAAATTGGACGTCCAGATTGGACTTCATCCGAGCCAGCCGTGGCGGTCATATGCCAGATATCATATTTAAAATGTAGTGCCACAAGATAATCTTGAGGAAATGCATGTCAATCGAATAATCCCACCTGGTTTGATTACAATTTAAAGTTCTATAGCTCTAAAAAAAACATCCTTTATTTTTCTTTTTTTGAAATTCAGGTAATTTTCGTTAATCAGTTCAGTTGAGCAAAACGGCATCTCGAATTAAGAATTCAATTAAAATCAGTTACGTTCAAGTTGTACAACATGAAACAATCAACGGAGCTGAAATGTTAAATTTGTAATTATCTGGGTGGTTGAATTTTTCGTCGAAATATTCCAAACACTCATTATTACAAACCAACACCCTTTCCTTTTCATTCTTTCCTGCAGTCCATGCGTGAATTCTGAATATTTAGGAAGTGATTGGATGAAAATAATGAGACAAGAGAATTTGAGTTATGGTTATTGATCAACCCCTGAAATTAGTATACCTACCTAAATGTGTCACGCATGGGGCTAACAATTCCATTCCTGACATTCCTAAACTTTATGTCAACGCACGATTGCTCTGGAACAGAAATATGTGACCAAATATTTCAGGTATTTCTGTACGCTGAATATAGGAAAAATACTGAGAATTTTACGTTGGGATTTATTCTCAGAGTAATAAACATAGGTAGATGGAGCATATGTCATTTTCAGTAAGCAAATTTTGTCCCCAACATGAACTATCAAATTTGACATGGAGCGCGCGGAAATGAAAATATATCAGTGATACGATATTTCACTTAATTCACGAGTTTCTCCACACAGAAAGCACTTCTTAGGTCTCATGGTGAAACAACGTTTAATATTAACTCAAAATATATTGAAATACATACCTAAATGAAGGGTGTTTTTTTAGAGCTATAGAACTTTAAATTGCAATAAAACAACGATGGATTATTCGATTGACATGAATTTTATTTATCCGCAAGATAATCTTGTGGCATTACATTTTAACTATGATTTTTGGCATATGACCGCCACGGCTGGCTCGGATGTAGTCCAATCTGGACGTCCAATTTTCGATGACTTTTTCCAACATTTGTGGCCGTATATCGGCAATAACACGGCGAATGTTGTCTTCCAAATGGTCAAGGATTTGTGGCTTATCCGCATAGACCAATGACTTTACATAGCCCCACAGAAAGTAGTCTAGCGGTGTTAAATCACAAGATCTTGGAGGCCAATTCACAGGTCCAAAACGTGTAATTAGGCGGTCACCAAACTTGTCTTTCAATAACTCGATTGTGGCACGAGCTGGTTGTTCAATTCAGGAATGAAAAAGTTAGTAATCATGGCTCTAAACCGATCACCATTGACTGTAACGTTCTGGCCATCATCGTTTTTGGAGAAGTACCAATGATTCCACCAGCCCTTAAAGCGCACCAAACAGTCAGTTTTTCTGGATGTAACGGTGTTTCGACATACACTTGAGGATTAGCTCCACTCCAAATGTGGCAGTTTTGTTTGTTGTTGTAGCCATTCAACCAGAAGTGCGCTTCATCGCTAAACAAAATAAAATGGACGTAGTGCGCGATACGTATTTGCAAGCGTTGTTCAGGCGTGAGTCTATTCATGATGAATTGCCAAACCAAACTGAGAATAAATCACTTGACAGCTGCTAAATCGGTCACCATCTTGATCAGTAATGCCAACTTAAAGTTATATACCTCGAAAAAAAACACCTATTAGATAGAGGGAGCTTATGTCAATTTCAGTAAGCAAATTTTGTCCCCAACATTAACTATCAAATAAGGCATGAAGCGCGCGTAAATGAATACGATATTTCACTCAATTCGCGAGTTTCTCCACAAAGAACGCACTCCTTATGTCCCATAGTGAATCAACGTTTCATATTAACTCAATTATAATGAAATGAATACCTAAATATATCAGAAATTCAGAGAACAAACTTCAAGCGCGCCAAATGACGTGAAACAACCGATGACACTAGGAGAGCAAAAGTTGCCAAACCTTTCAGCAGGTAGGTACAGAAAATTATAAATATTCTGCTTATTATAAATTCGACAATTAGGAAAAATATCGGATTCCAAATAAACAAATTTGCATATTCAATCGGGAATCACTCAAATAAATATATTTCATTCAAAATAATATACATTCATAATGATATCGTAAAATTGTGGATTCGAAAATATATCACAATCCGACAACATAATCTAACCATGTTGGGGACATGTAAAAATTGCGTATAATCCCTCTATCTATGTTTATTACTCTATGGGTTTATTGTTTCCCATTGAATTCAATTCCTCAGCTCCAATTCAACATTTTTGAAAGGATTGTCATATTGTAAGATCCAAATAATAATTGAAAATAATTACAACTCTAAAAGTTGTGAACCTTTGCAATAAAAAAATATATTCACTATCATCATTACAATACATATTCAAAATTTCCAAGTTGTATGCATCAAGTACCAAGAAATGATTCTATTTGAAAGATTAATACCAATTCATTGTCGGAATTTTCGCAAACAAAACAATCCATTGACAAAATAAAACATATAAAACATGATCCCAAACGTTCACTAATTCATGAATTTATTTTCAATAATCAGCATATTTATATTTCGAAGAATACCTACCTAAGATGGAAATCTCGATGACCTACCGATTTGTTTGTTTTTAACTCTACAAATTTTTTTCACCATCGAGTTGAATAATTTTGACGAAGGAGTTTTCATAAAGGGGTCACGTAATTTTGGCAATATCTTCTTTCTATGATAACTTGTTCGGAAAACGCAGTATTCTAACCTCAGATTCCAAGTTTTGATAAGTAAATTTCATAATCGAAAGTTTTACTGCGTTGAATTTCGTTGAAATAATTATAATGTTTATTTGACGTCTGTTTGAAGAATTTGTGTATGATTTGTGGTGCTGTGAATGCAGTTTTTTGTTGAATTGATATTCGGTAAGTGTTTAAAGACTAATTATGCTTTTTTAGCCCATTTATTTATAGATTTCTACAAAGCATTTTGAAAAATTCGAAAGTAGATAGTCTTTGTGCTTTTATTGATCTGTTGTTTAATATTTCGGATATACCGCATAAAATTCAAGTCTATTAAGTTATTTAAGGTACTAAATTCATCTTAAACATTTTGTCTTCTTGTATAGGTATGAATTTGAAGTTTGAAATATCCCGTTCCATCCATGTTCTTAGTGAATAAACATAATTTCAAGTGAAATCGAGTTAAATGATACCTTTTTTAGAATTATCTGGTCTTTACTTTGATTGGTTTCATTTATTTCCTTTCAAACTTTAACAGCAAAAATCATTTTGACTTTGATATGATTCTTGTAACTTAGGATATCTAAATACATAGATACTATGAGAATTTCGATCAGGAAGTGCAGTTGAGTTTCAGAAACACTTGAGCTGATTCAACTGTCGAATTCAAGAGAAAAATTCTTCTGTGAGCATTCTAGAAGTTTATTGTTCGAAAAAATATAGCAAAAATCACATAAATATATAATATTATATACAAGAAATCTTCATATACGGTTGAGCTCTTATTGGACCAACTTCTGTAAACATAATATTAAAATTTCAGTCAGTTGATTCCTGAATTACGGGCTTTCAGGGTAAATACTATACAACAACTTTTTTGTACCTCAATATTTCTCAATTTTGAAACAACACTTACATAAAGGCAAATTTTCAAATCGATTTTTCCCAAAAACGTTGCATCTGATGGAAAGAAAAAGAGTGCTTCTAGAAGAAAGAATTTGAAAATATTTTTGGTGCGAAAAAAATGTTAGTGAAATTTACCCTAAAATCTTCTGTTCGATACGCACCTGACTGATTTTTTTGTTGTTTGTTCAGAGTAGTATTTCGAGCTCGTTAGAAGAACAAACATCATAAACAAATTTCATGCTCCTCGTTACGTTACTTCTGAACAGAATAAATTTAATCCATTTCAAGAGTGGTATCAATTTTCCGCAAAAAAAAAATTATTTAAGTTCAATCAATATCACGTTGGCGAATTATTGACCACCAATTTTGGTACAATCTTTAAACCCAAGAGAATGTCACAGTCTAAAAACGAAACGCTGTCTGAAATATTGTAAGGCTTTTTCATGTTTCCTGACGCTCCTCTTCCCATTCTTGAAAAAAATTTATTCAGAAAAATTGAGTCCTCCGAGTCCTCAAATTTCCATCATTCTTCATCAATCCTAAAAAAAAATTAGGCACGCATCACGCTAACCAATTTCAATCCAGAAATTCCAAACACTCCCCATCGTCGCAGGGGACAAAATTACATCCCTAAACATCCCAGATATTCCCGTAATCTGAATATAGGGAAAAAATTAAGGAATTCCTCCGGTTTCGGCCCAAGAAACCGTAACGATCACGTGCCTTCCCAAATTCGAGTGAAATGCGAACCTACGCTCAATCCAGGGGTGACATTCAAATCAGCGGGGGGTGGTGAGAATAGCGAGAATTCTTCTTCTTCCCACCCGATGGCCCCCGTGACGAGCGAATGTCAATCGCCCGGATTTTCTGGGAGACCGATTACCCTCGCATTTTGGGCCGTAGCTGTCACGCGTATGACGGTAAAAAGACACCGGGAAAAATGGCAGAATGAAATAGACGAGCGCCCTTTGTGAAATGAATATTTTTCGGGTGTTCGGGGTTTTATTTCTTCTCGATTTCGCCATCGATTCGTCGGATTTATGTTGGGGGATGAACTGGAACAGATTGGCGTCATTTGGAATAGAATTAGGTGGAATTCGGAACGTGATCGTAGTTCCCTTGGGTCGGTAGTTCCTTCTTTTGGGAATCTAGATCTCGTAAGAAAGAACTGGAGACCCTAGGGAACTACGAGATCTATATTGACAGAGGAACACGATCATAGTTCCCTTGGAGGATACTAGTTCCTTCTTTGTAGAATAGCTATTAGTACTAGCATCCCAAAACAATAAGGAACTACGAGAACTAAACTGACAGGGAAAACGATCGTAGTTCCCTTGGGTCGCTAGTTCCTTCTTTTGGGAACCTAGTACTCGTAGTTCTCCAAAGCAGGACCTAGAAACTCAGGAGAACTGCGAGACAGAGGAACATGATCGTAGTTCCCTTGGGGTACTAGTTCCTCCTTTGGAGAAATACGAGTACTAGGCTCTCAAAAAAAAAAAAAGAAGGAACTACGAGAACATGACTGACAGGGAAAACGATCGTAGTTCCCTTGAATCGACTATTCCTTCTTTGGAGAACTATTAGATATAAATTGTCTGGGGAACACGGTCGATCTAGTTGGTTCCAATTTTTCGCAAAGTTCTCCAATGAAAGAACTGAAGACCCAATGGAACTACTAGAATTGTGCTGACTGAGGAACACGAACGTAGTTCCCTTTGGGGGATACTAGTTGTTCCTTCTTCCCAAAACAAGAAGGAACTTCGAGAACTAGACTAATAGGAAACTATGTTCCCTTGAGGCATTAGTTCCTTCTTTGGAAAACTATGGGTATTAAGTTCTTAAAAAAAGAAGTAACTACGAGAACTACACTGGCAGGGAAAACGATAGTAGTTCCCTTGAGTCGTGTATTACTTCTTTGAGGAAGTACGAGAACAAAATTGACAGTAGCTCCCTTTGGTTCTTTGGTTCCTTCAGCTGACAAGTTCTTTCTTTAAGGAACTACATGACTACATTGATAGGAGACACGATCGAAGTAAAACCTTACAGATCTTGGTTCCTTCGGATAAAAATTTCATTCATTCAGGAACTACGAGAACTAGGAGGTATCCTGATTCCTACAAGTTGTAAGAGTTCTCAATTCACTTATTTCATTGTTCGTCATACAAAATGCAAAAGTATAAGCGATGAAAAACAACATAGGTTATTGTTTCTTTCAGTTTTTTATTGACGAAAAAACCTGTTGTTTCTTCTCGATTTTGCATATCACGCAGAAGAACTACGTGGCTTTTGAGAACGACTCAAGTTCGCTGAAATTGTTAGTTCTTACAGTCCTCTAAGCTCACCAACCTTCTAATGCCTGGAGTATGTAGGCTGATTTTTGAGATTTTGGTCGCTTCACCTCCTGATTTCCACTCAACTGACACTCTCTTTGTCTCAGGTGTGTAGTGATGAATCCATATTTAATCTTTTGTCAAACATCGATGTAAAAATCTTGCTCATTCCACTTAAATAGCTCCAAATCGAAGAAATTTAATATTATTATAATTCAACATGGAAAAATCACAATTTAATTTTAATTTATGTTAATCCCAGGCCGGAATTTCATAATACAATTGCTGTCGATTGAAAAAGACGAAAATAAAACAAAATACTGTGTTTTTAATACCCATTTATTTATGAGGTTCTTCCAAATAATCAGCATATTCATCACCTGAAGAATAAAATGTGAACTTGATGACCTGCCTATTTGTTTGTTTTCAAATTAAATTCATTACTTTGAAAATCTGCATAGGGTATCTATCGAAAGTGAAATTTTTCACTATCAAATTGTAGCAACTACTGAATTATGGAACAAAGAGATTTTCATAAAAAGGTTACTCAACTTTGAGGTCAACTACATGCACGTCAACAAATAAATATATAAGTAATTGAAAGTGAATCTGATTTTGAAAATGACTTTTTTTAATTTCAAATGTGATCGAATCTAAATCACTGGGTGAATAAGTATATTCAAATTATTTTCAGTTCTTCTCAACTTCACCAAAGGATAGTTTGAAGGAATTTGAAGAAATTCAGAATTTTTAATGTGCTAGTTTACGTACAGAAAAAAAAGCATAAGACTAGTCAAACTGAGGGTGCAATATCTACATTTGTATAAATTAGTTTATTCAAAAGAAAATGAATCAAATTTATTTATAGTTAATATATAATGTGACTTGTGAGTACTATACCTGTTATCTTTGAAAAGTATTTTACTTGTACCTATCCACAAATTGTAGACTTAGTAGCAGCGACATCTTTCTTAATACCAGAAATGAGTGTCATCATCGAACAAACCCAAATTCATATTTCCTGAAGGTTCTTATGTCTTTTTCTCTGAATCAAGTGAAAAATAGTGACCACCCAGCCTACTCTCTAGATGTGACTCCCATCGATTACCGCCTTTTTGTAGACATCAAAGGTATGCTCCAGAGAAACTGAGCTCACATATCATCGATTCTAAGATGGTATTGGAGTGCCAAAGAAAACCCAATGAAATAGGCTAGAATAAGAAGGTATTTTTATTAACCTCATGAAAATGGGTCTAGCAGAAAATGACTAGTGCAGACTCTGTGGGGAGGAGGAAGAAACTCTAGATCACCTGGTGACGGAATGCCTCGCCATCACTAACTCACGCAAAACCTGCATCAGACAAGAAACTTGTAGACGTGAGGAAGTAGCCTCCTTGAAGTCATCCTATATACTGGACTTCATTAGAACTCTGGAACTGGAAGGCTAGCTATAGATTATATTATAGAGAAAATAGCTCTGATGAGGGGCACAATAGACCATAAGGTCGCAGTGAAACGGAACCTCCTTACTTAAATCTTATGCTTCAGGAAAAGAAATTTGCCTCTAATGAAGAGGTAATTGGCAAGGTTGAAGCCAATTTCGAAAGCAAAGACGGATCTTGCTACAGGAAAGATATTCAAGAGTTAGAGTAAAGCTGAAATACATGTATCACTCTTAAAGATAACCATAACGATAAAAGCCAAATTTTTAAGGAAAAATGTTCGTTCCGGGACTTGCTAAAAGAAGAAAAAACTACAAATCAACTAATGAAAAGTTGCTCCAATTAACAAACACAGTGCACGAACGAAATGACACCAAACAATGAAAAATCCTGAAATTTAATTCCCAGAATTCTAAACCTTCCATTTGTCCCAAATTTTCCATAACCAAACCCCCTATTATGAAATATACGAAGCCAAAAAAACACGACGACGAAAAGTCCACTCGAGAAAAATCCAAATTAATCTCACCGAATTTAATCCCCGACTCGTTAATTAAGAACAAATAAGGCCGTGCACTCCAATCAAGTCACCGTACCTCATTCTCCACCCCCACCCCTCTCTATTCTCACCCCTTCCAACCACCGCGTCGGAAAAATATGGCGCATGAAAACTCCACTAATCGCATTCGCCGATACAAAATTAAAAGATCGCAGTTCCCACCGCTGCCGAGCAGAGCGCTCCTAAATCAAGTTGGGGCCCAGAAATGTAATTCCTCCTTTTACGAGTGCTAAATTGTTAATTTGGAAGTGGCCGACATGCCGAATTTGAAAATTTTATGTGTCGACAGCGTCCAAACAAAGCGTCCGAATCAACCGCCCCCGAGGTCCCAGGCGGTGAATTAATTTTTTTGTGGCTACATTAATTCCGGTTCCCAGCGTGGAACTGCGACTTTTGATGCCGCCTTTATCTGTGCAATAACTGGGAGGATGTTTCGGAATTTATGACGTCAGATATTAATGCTAGCAATTATGGCGCATCTGTCGGGGGTTGTATTTTTGTTTTGGGATGGCCGTGTGTTTTTGTGTTTCCCTCTTGGAGATGGTGATGGAATTTTTTTTCGTTGGTGTTATTTGGAAGACTTATTGCTGCGAGGAAGTGGTGTGGTCGATGGTTTTTGCGATGTTGGGGAAGATTAGGTTTTGTTGTAGGGGTTTTTGGGGTGTGGGAGTAAGGGGTGGATTTTATTTGATTTCGTTTGTTCACGATATCGGAATAAACTCGAAGAAAGTAGAATTTATCGGATATTTCTACCTCTTACTAGTTACAGGTTGAAAAGAAAGCCTATATTCTATTCCTAGATGAAGCTAGGTGTGCCACAGGTATCTGTTCTAGGTCCCACACTGTGTAATAAAGGCACCAAAAGTCTACTAAATAAAATCACCAACCTGATGACCATCTTAAGACTACAAAATTGCTGCAAGTCTTGATGCTTTCCACCAAAGAGCTGCTTAAAGAGAATACAGTGAGCTAAAGACAAATATAATCTGTAATCCCAAATGCACTGTTGAAATATTTTCTTTCCTTTGTAAAGAAGATGCGTGCAATAGTCACAAACTGATTCCTAAGGTTCTATCGGTTCAAACTTTTTCTGCGCTGTTTTAGCCTGTCGAGAAGTCTACAGGAGGTATCAACTGGCCAACAAGTCTTCCATTTGGTGAAAATATAGATCAAAATTAGAGTGAGGCATTGATATAAGGGTATATGGTAACAAAATGGGTCTATACTGGCCGCTGGGTGCGGGAAATCTCTGTTTTTCAGACAGAAACCTTAGCTGTACGTGTAAGTGCACAAGAATATCTCTAAGGAACCTTCAGAGGCGTATAGGCAGTTCCTGACAAGAAAGAACACCTTAAACGACAAGGTTTTACTTTTTTTCTTCGACAAACAGAAGAAGTTTCATTGGACAGAAGAAGAAAGTCATCCCCTAACTGTGCGAATCTTTCACTCTAGTGTCATATTCGTAGCGCAGACAACTCTCATTAGCAATTCATTACCATTTACTCTTTCGTGAGAGCCTTATGCAAAGTGAGAATTGTAAATCTAAAGGAAACGTATTCGCGTAAACAAAAATTAATATTATTAAATGACATTTGAAAATGCTGATGAAGTGGTTGGTCGATTTATTTTTGCTTATTCTGACCGAGGAACTTGAAATCACATAGCTAAAACACTTTGCTGACTTGATATTGCCGTTATAAATCATTTGGATAGATGTAACAAAATGTAATTAGGATTCGTACGCTGTTCGAAAGATGGAAGAAATCTTTGAATCATGAATGTATGACCAGTTTTTTATAATAAAACCTCGAATTTCGGAAAAATGGGGGAAGCAGAGTTCTACGACTATGTTTTCTACATAGGCGTACAATAGGTCCCACCATTGTCTAATATACTCTGACTTCAGTCTCAGTTGTCATATTCGTTCCTCCAAACTATGTCTCTAAGATATCCGGCAATTTTTGAGGCTTGCATTAGGGTTTCTTTGATGAGTAGTTATTTCTGCACCCAAATGACCTAACTTCGAATTTTGCTGCCAGTTAACATCTAAGTTCACATCTAATTAGCAATGTCAAAAAAGTATATAACCATTTTGAATTATATCATTCCTAACCGAATAAAAAGCCAAGAGTTTTACCAAGCCAGTATAACGACTCTCCAAAGCTGAAACACAGCACAGTTTAACGATGTATTTCCCCCTCTTTCTTGCAACATAATTCAGACTTATTATCGACAATAATAACCGGGAAAAAAATCCCAGAGCCGGTGTTGAATTTCGGAAAATCCTCTTTGAAAACCGGAGATAACGAACCCCCACCAAATCAGGACTTTTCGCTACGTACCCTATCTCCACGCAGCATCCAGTTTCATCCCTGGAAGGGCCTACATCAAAACGGCAATTCAATTAAAAATAAGGGCCTCTGATCCCCTGAATTACCAGCCTCATATGATACATTTTTCGGGGACACAACCCGGAGGATAAGCAGACGAAAGTGGATCCCGCCCCATTTATTCACTTACCCCCGCGCGCCTCTGGCGCTCCGGGATAATCCGGATCTGGATATCCGACAAACCGGATTAATCCCAAGAGCGTGTTTCCGCTAGAAGTGGACTCCTGGAAATTCCACGGATCACGCACTAGTCCTGGAATGTTCCCCGGAAAATTCTGGAGTTGCTATAGCTTGTTTTATAATTAATGGGGGCTGCGTTGGATATTTTGATATTTTGAGGTGGGGGAGAGGTTGGATAACTGACCCCTCAGGATTTGTTGAGATAGTGCAAAGTCGTTATTCCATTGAAATGCGATAGTTATTGCTGTTTTGATGGGAGTGGCTTTATTGCTCGCTTGTGGCCTTTTTGGGCAAGTTTCATCTTGATACCTTATCCACTAGGATGAAAACAAGAACGCTTGGACGTGAGGAAATGGAAAATATTGACTGGAATGGGTTGCGCCTTGAAATAACTATCTCCAGAACAATAACAATGATAGTTAACCTTAAACGAATCAATAACTCGTGTATCATGACAAAGAAGAATAAAATGATACAAATGAAACAAAGTTGTACGCTTATGTATAACTTTTTGACATTGCTATTCAGATGTAAGCCAATCGATCAAAGTTCGAAGTTCAGTTATTTGGGTGTAGACAAGAACTATTGACAGAGACCTTTTCAAAGAAACCCTAATGCAAGCTTACAAAGCCTCAAGAATTGCCACTGAGAGTGAAGTCAGAGTATATAAGAAAGTGGTGGGGCCAGTACTAACATATACTGTAGAAACAAAAGCAGAAATGGCTTAAACAAAAAGCATCATCCCATCAACTGAAATGAGAATCCTGAGATCCATTAAAACAATGACACTAAGAGATCAAATTAAGATCCATAAGGAAAGGACTACAAATACAAGAAGTTAGTGCGATTTGGCAGAATGAGAAGACGATGTTGGAGATACCACGTATATAGAATGAGTGAGAACAGCTGGACAAAATTGGCTGAAGACCAAAAACCCAACCCGAAGACCTCCTGGCAAGCCACCTAAAATATGGTCTGAAAGCTGGTCATGAACTTCACAACTAAGACTTAACACATAAACAAAACTCCAAAGCACTTATCAACAAGACTTTGTGTTCTAAAGAAGAGAAAGAAGAAGAAGACAATGCTCATGTAATTTGTATTCAGTTGGTTATTCCAGATAGAGCACATTTTCAATGTAGAAGTGCTAAGGCAAATGAAGAAGACTACAGAGATTGTATTCATCATCAACAGCAGAAACTTCAATCCTTTGGACACATAATAAGAAAGATCAAATACCAACTATAACAGTTAAACTTGCAAGGCAAAGCAATGAGTGGAAGAGGACCAGGCAGAAGGAGACATTCACACATTTTTTCAAAATTTTCAACAAACTTATTTCCAACTGTTTGTGATGCATATTCTATGCAATTGGTGCAATTTGCGCATGAATGAATGGGCGCTCAACAGCTCAACGTCAATGCTTTACTCATTTTTTTATATTATTTTTGAAGTTTTACGATTCTGATGAAATTATCAGATATATTAGGTTTTTTCGATATTTGCTTGAATTTCATATGATTTTGATGGCGCTATCAACAGAAAATTTTGCACGAAGCTTGATATGGTTATTCTATGCACAAGAGCGACCGGTTCCGAGAACAAGTGCTCAAAAAAAAGACGAAATCCGAACTTCTTCACATAAATATTCAAACACCTAGTAAGAATTCCTCGTCCGACAAATCAACATCAACCAATTGAGGAAGCTTTTACCTTCATCCATGGCGTATGCGTTGCTCCCATCAATTTCCATGGAAATTTCCTGTTAAATGTATTGGAACGTCTGTATATTCAAATGGCTTTTCGATCAGCTAACGAGAGAATACTTTCAACTTTGTATTTATGGCGAATGGAGCGAAAATCATAATGGATTAAGCTCGACAGAGCGGAAAATTATTTACATCCATAAAAACGCCCTGAGTTTCATTCCAATTTACAAGATTGAAGCGACCTTTCATACACAACTCTGTAACGCTGTTATGGGCATCTTTGCGATCGATAAAGCGCCCTCTATGCGACACAAAACATCTGATCATCTTACACTGATTCATCACTGGAAACTGATATTGATATTGTTATATTGGTATCAATGAATGTCTGTCAGTTGTGTCAAGTGTGACAGCTCTTGATAATTTGTTAGAACTGAAATAAACTGAGTGAAGTACTGATTTATTCCTCTAGCTTTCAATAGGAAGAAGATCAGGGGATCTAGTGGGCCAAGTCAACAAATCGCCAACAAAACATACACTCCACTGTTATTTAATGGGCAAAAATACTGTGCAAGCCTAGCAATTGCTTGATTAATTATACTAGCTGACAAAGGAACTGCAACACCCAGAAGGAGCTCTTTAAATTCAAATTTTTTTTTGGTAAAGCATAGATAGTATAGCAAGGAGGAAAAGAGGCCTTACAATGGTTTTTTGAAGATTCCAACCCCACGTCCAATGTGCAAATTTTGCGTAAAACCAAATCTCGGCGGCATAAATTCATTGGATAGAATAACAACCTCCGTTATTTGTTAGTTGAGGACACAAGATGCAGGAAATGGAGCCAAGCTGGTAGTATTTCAAACTCTACGAGCTGAATAATCAAATATCGCCATGCCAAGTCTCTTTTATGGCCTTTCTGAGCCCAGTTGGAGGGGGAGAAACTCATATATTATAGAGGTAATAGCATATGAAATCTTTCAGAGATAGCAGCAGGAAGAATATCCTACGTGGTCCATGCAGCCTGATAAATTGGATAGATATTGAATAACATTCCGAAAGATTGGTTGTTCAATCAACGGAAATCCATTTCTTTGGGGACTCAGGATTCTCCGATTTTTTTTTGGGGAGCAACGGTGAAAAAGGACAATGACGGATGTTGAACTATGTTTTAATGTATCGGTTTCCTGACCAAAAAAGTTTTTATGGTTTTTCTCACGCCGATATTTTTTATTTATTGGCAGCTGATGTTTATGTCATTGCATTTTATATGGATCTCACTTCGATTGAACGAATATGAAGTTTGTGACAAAAATTTACTTCCCATTGTGAATCAGTAACAAGAAAAAACTGTTTGAAGTTTATAATTATACAGGGAGTTCATAAATTGGATATACAAATGAGAATGAGAGATTCCTCGGATAATTTCTACTTTGCTTCCGCCGTTTGTTCTCGAAATTTGTGGTTTTATTGTGAAAATCTGGTTATACATTTCTGATTCAAAGTTTTGTCCATCGCTGACCACCGGAAGTGCTGGTCAGCCAAACCGTGTGCCATTGATCGAAACAAGTGATAGTCCAAGGAGGCAAAGTCTGGAGAATATGTTGGGCGGGTGAGGTAGGACTACCAATTTCAACGTTTCCAAGTATGTCTTGACTACTTTCGCAATTTCTTTTTTTCTGAATCATTCCCATGACTTTCAAGCGTTTTGAAATGGCTTGTTACGTCACTTCCAATGTTTCTGACAATTCGTGTTGCGTTTGATGACAATTCCTGTTGCGTTTGACACGAGTCTTCATCAAGTAATGCCTCCAATTCTGCATCTTCGAAAACCTTCCACATTTTCGACTCAAAATCACCGTTCTTTAAGCGTAGAAACCACTCTCGGCACGTTCTTTCACTAATAGCGGCCTCACCATAGGTATTTGAGAGCATTCGATGAGCCCCAGCCGCAGATTTCTTTATATTAAAGCAGAAACTTAAAACCTCCAGCAAATGACAAGAATTTTGCTCGTAAGCTGACATGTTTAATCGAGAATAACTTTATAATGCAGACACAAATCGACTAATATTTCAATTGAGCTATGTTTACAAATCCCTAAGCTTATTGTATGACATCTACGATCTATTTAGTATTTATTTCGATTACAACTTACCACTACAGCCTTCTATTGCAAAACGGCGGAAGCAAAGTTGTACACCTAATACATGGGCTCTTTTCGAGATACAGGGTGTTGAATTTTGATTTTTTTTTGAGATTTTTTCTTTTTTTATTAGCAGTTCAGAAGATATTTTTCAGAAATTTGACAGGGTTATATTTTTCTTGGACTTCCAGACTTTATATTCGGAAAGTTTGACAGGAATGACATTGATGATCAAATAAGAAAAATTGGAAGCTTCATCATAGAACTTCATTCATTTCCCCTCAAAACCGATAGTAACAGATGCTAATCTCCAATAGGTATCACACCATGAAATTAAACCATTCTCGACCATTTCTCCACTCGGCAGTCTTTCAAAAAAAAAGAGCGCGCTAACTCAATAAATGTTGCACCTTTTTGCACCTGTTCTCTGCCAACACGTCATTACGTAATCGTAGCATTCCATGGACGCAGCGAGGTAAATTATAGACTTGGGGGAAGGTAGAGAGAATTTCGGGAATATAGGCATGGTTCCATCCGAATTTTAAATCGTCACTTCCTGGGAATAGGTGAAATACGTCGACAGTCAGCTGTTCCTCGTCGTACGTTACATTTTGCCATCTTTTGTTGGAAACATGTGCATTCTTCCGTGTCTTCGTGGAATAGGTTACTAGATCCCGAATCAGCTGAGTGATTATCATTATGGGGCGGGGGACAACTGGGCAACGGTTGTTCGTGTGGGTTCTTTTCGGTTTTAGATGAGCTTCGTAATTTTAGATATTTTCTTGTTGTTAGCTCGTGTGGCTGCTTTTCAGTAGTTTAAAGAGAAAAGAAAGGAAAAGGATATTCAAGAATTGAAGCTACAGAGAAAAATTACATGTTCCTCGGATCAATTCAGGAAAAAAAATCCTATAAACATGTTGAAATACCCTCTATACAGGCTGTTCTTCTATCGGAGGTATAAAGAAATATGAAATATTCCTTGGATAGTTTCAAGAAACGAAAGTCTCATAAAACTGGCCCGTAAATGATTTGTTTTCGATATACAGGATATTAAAGATTGATTTTTTCCCAAGTTTTTTTTCATAGCTCTTTTTCTCCACAAGATATTTAACTTAAATTTGGCTTAGATATTCCAATATTAAGATTTCATAATGTCATATGCTAATTTTGGATGCAAATCTACAGGGTGATATTTTTTCAGGAACAGTGACCGCTTCTACCTTGTTCCAGTAGTACCTACATTTTTTGGTAACGAGTAGTTTTGTCGCATCTGCTACCGATTTCGACAAAAAATTCACTATTCTCCAGTAATCCTCTGGAAAATCCAAATTAAAATAAAGATCTATTAAGATAAATTAATAATAAGTTATGTTACCTACTTATTTATCCAATACATAGCGAGGATTAAGAAAGATTCGATAAATTGGTATAATCATCACGAAAACATAGGACTACAAGAAACACCCTGTATTTTATCTTTTTTAATTATCCAAGGAATCACTCATTTTCCTTTGTACCCCCAATTCAGGAACACCCTGTAAATGTCTGGTATATCGACATACAAAAGTCATAAACATCGAAATTCGGTAAAAGATTTTAACTGAAAATGAACATTATGTAATTTCTATCAAATCTAAAAATGAAATTGATATCAAATTTGTGATCATTAGGTTCATTCTTTTCATATTTTTCTGGATGAAGTTGTACCAACAAATCAAAAGTAGAATTTATAGCTAAACAATTTCTGTTGGAGTAACAAGTGATGACAAAAATAATGTTTAAGGTAATTTATTATTTTGAAGAAGAATAAGAAGTATTTTCGTTTCAAAGAGATTCCTCAACATAATTTGAAATAAGTTCATAATGAGCTTGAATATCAAAGTAACAAACATAGATAGAGTGAGCATAAGTCATTTCCAGTAAGCAAATTTTATCCTCAACATGATCTTTCAAATTTGACAAGAATCGCGCGAAAATGAAAACGTATCAGTGATACGATATTTCACTCAATTCTCGAGTTACTCCACAAAGAACGCACTTCTTATGTCCCATAGTGAATCAACGTTTCATATGAACTCAAAATATATTGAAATAAATATCTAAATATATCAGAAATTCAGAAAACAAACTTCAAACGCGCCTCACGACGTGAAACAACCGATGACACTTGGAGAGCAAATGTTGCCAAACCTTGGATTTCAGCAGGTAGATCCAGAAAATAATAAATATTCTGCTTATTATAAATTCGACAATTAGAAAAATATCGGATTCCAAATATTCAAATTTGCATATTTAATCGGGAATCACTCAAATGAATATATTTCATTCAATATAATATACATTCATAACGATATAGTAAAATTGTGGATTTGAAAATATATCACAAACCGACAACGTAATCTAACCATGTTCAGGACATATAAAAAATTGCGTATACTTCCTCTATATATGTTTATTACTGATGGTTTGAATGAATTTGACTCTTAATGTCAAAAAATGTGATAATAACGTGATGAAAAACAAGATTCTCTAAGAAGAGGGCACAGTTTTTCATATAATACACAGAGGAAAATAATACCAATAAGTCTAATGACGAATGAGTTCATTTTCAACACGAAATTCATTGAAATGAAATCATATAAGGTCTAATATGAGCCTGATGCATTCAGCTGCCCGTTGACCAGTTGGCCGTTTCCGTAATTACCGCCATCTCGTCTGCAGGTCTACCTGACCACAGTTCCTCCATAATGGAGTGGAAATTTCCACTCCTCACCCATTCGATTGTTGGAATACCTAGAGGGCATACGCTGTTTCATCTAATAGGTTTCTCGTAAACACAATCGCTCTGCTCAGATATATAATTATATGTAGATTGATCGCTGCTACTTTCTGCAATTATATATTTGCCACGTTTCATTTGGTGGATTTTAATTAATCGGGATAGGTATAAGAAACGATTAAGGTGATTTCAATGTGGGTAGATGATGACAAATTATTTTTGAGTGATTCTCGGTTCGAGGAATCATCAGAACTAAGGAATAGTGAAGTATCAATAGTCTATGTTCCACCGGTTGATAGGGGGACAACCTCAGAGTAATAAGCATAGATAGAAGGAGCATATGTCATTTTCAGTGAGCAAATTTTGTCCCCAAGATGAACTATCAAATATGACATGAAGCGCGCGGAAATGAAAACATATCACTGATACGATATATCACTTAATTCGGGAGTTTCTCCAGAAAGAACGCACTTCTTATGTCCCATAGTGAATCAACGTTTTATATTAACTCAAAATATATTGAAATAAATAGTTGAATATATAAGAAATTCAAAAAACAAACTTTAAGCGCGCCAAACGACGTGAAACAACGGATGACACTAGGAGAGCAATAGTTGCCAAACCTTGGATTTCAGCAGGTAGATACAGAAAATTATATATATTCTGCTTATTATAAATTCGACAATTAGGAAAAATATCGGATTCCAAATATTCAAATTTGCATATTTAATTGATCACTCAAAAAAATATATTTCATTCAATATAATATACATTCGTAACGATAAAGTAAAATTGTGGATTTGAAAATATATCACAAACCGACAACGTGCTCTAGCCATGTTGGGGACATTAAAAAATTGCGTATACTTCCCCTATCGATGTTTATTAATCTATGGGTTTTTTTAATTTAGACTCATGAAACGTCGATTTTGTAGTTTTGAAAAGTTCTTCTTTTCGTAATTAATTAAAAGAATGAATTTTTTTCGCAACTGTTGATGCAAAATGTATTTCACCATTCATTGCCAACAATTACAGAATAATAAGTTGAACTACCTCTTTATTGTCATTACATTTGATGCACTAGACCCATATTCTGATGATATATATATTCATTCAATTTTAACACGTGAATGAAAAGAAATATTTATAAATATCAATAAAACAATTCGATCAATTGGTGATTATTGACCCCAGCTGACACAATCTTTTGTTTTTAGCCTTAATTTTCGTATTTTCCATGTGATTTTCTCCAAGGATCTTTGTGGCAATCTTCTGTTTATTGATTATGGAAGCCACTACACAACCCTTAGCAACTGTATTAGATTTTCATCCTCTATGCTCTTTGATTCTCAGCAAATAAGGTCCAGAATGTGCAAAATAATTCGTCAGGTACATATACCGTCTAACAATTTTGAATACGTTGATTACGAATAAGAATGAAACTGATTCTGTGATGAATAACATTCAACATCCTTGTTAGTATTTCTATGCACTGAGTAAGGAAATATGAAATTTCTTCCAGGAACAAACACATTCTTCATTGTAAAGCGTGTTTTTTTTTAGAGCTATCGAACTTTAAATTGCAATAAAACAACGATGGATTATTCGATTGACATGAATTTTATTTATCCGCAAGATAATCTTGTGGCATTACATTTTAAATATTTCTGGCTCGAATGTAGTCCAATATGGACGTCCAATTTTCGATGACTTTTTCCAACATTTGTGGCCGTATATCGTCAATAACACGGCGAATGTTATCTTCCACATGGTCTAGGGTTTGTGGCTTATCCGCATAGACGAATGACTTTACATAGCTCCACAGAAAGTAATCTAGCGGTGTTAAATCACAAGATCTTGGAGGCCAATTCACAGGTCCAAAACGTGAAATTAGGCGGTCACCAAACGTGTCTTTCAATAAATCGATTGTGGCACGAGCTGTGTGACATGTTGCGCCGTCTTGTTGGAACCACAGCTCCTGAACATCATGGTTGTTCAATTCAGGAATGAAAAAGTTAGTAATCATGGCTCTATACCGATCACCATTGACTGTAACATTCTGGCCATCATCGTTTTTGAAGAAGTACGGACCAATGATTCCACCAGCCCATAAACCGCACCAAACAGTCAGTTTTTCTGGATGTAACGTTGTTTCGACATACACTTGAGGATTAGCTTCACTCCAAATGTGGCAGTCTTGTTAATTGACGTAGCCATTCCACCAGAAGTACGCTTCATCGCTAAACAAAATAAAATGGACGTAGTGCGCGATACGTATTCCGCACAGAACCATTATTTTCGAAATAAAATTGCATAGCGTTGTTCAGGCGTGAGTCTTATCATGATGAATTGCCAAACTGAACTGAACAGTAATGCCAACTTAAAGTTATATAACTCGAAAATAAAACACCCGTTACAAATTCAGCATGACATCAAAAACAGTGATTCCACAACCCCCTGACCTCGATACCAATTCGTAAAAACAACAAGATGATTCATTATTCATATTAGCGAAACAATTCACAGTAAATCACCGTGATTTACCCACCCTTAGCTCTTGGAAGCTCCATCTCTCTGGATGTAGAAAGACAGATGTTCGCCATTATATTTGTGAACAGGATACATAAAGCAATGGGCGAACTTAAAAATAGGATGCCATAAACAAAGAACCACAAATTTGTCAGGTAGAGAGAGAGATGACTTGTTCGGAAATTCAGCAGGAACGCCTAAGAACTCGAGCAATTCGTCTTGGACTGGACAAGGCATTCGTATTCTGCAAGAGAGGAAGGGGGAAGTTATGGCAATTAGGGCTTGAAATTTATTGCTTATCTGCTCAGAAATTGCTCTACCTGTCTAAATATTCCCCTTTGCGTTTGGCGCACCCCTTTTTGGTTCTAAGCCGAAAATGAATATTGCGGAAAGCTCGCAGCTGAAAAGTTTGTTTGCGATGAGGAATAATACAAACAACTGCCAAAAGATTGAAAAATGATGAACTCCTTGCTTGGGAAAGGGGAGCGTTGAAAGAAAACAGCAGCAATACTGGGTTGATAAAGAGAAGAACAGAAATATAACGGGTGTTTTTTTTCGAGGTATATAACTTTAAGTTGGCATTTCTGTTCAAGATGGCGACCGATTTGACAGCTGTCAAGTGATTTATTCTCAGTTTGGTTTGGCAATTCATCATGAATAGACACACGCCTGAACAACGCTTGCAAATAGTGCAATTTGATTTCGAAAATACTGGTTCTGTGCGGAATACGTATCGCGCACTACGTCCATTTTATTTTGTTTAGCGATGAAGCGCACTTCTGGTTGAATGGCTACGTCAACAAACAAAACGGCCGCATTTGGAGCTAATCCTCAAGTGTATGTCGAAACACCATTACATCCAGAAAAACTGACTGTTTGGTGCGCTTTATGAGCTGGTGCAATCATTGATCCGTACTTCTTCAAAAACGATGATTGCCAGAACGTTACAGCTACTTTTTCATTCCTGAATTGAACAACCATGATGTCCAGGAGCTGTGGTTCCAACAAGACGGCGCAACATGTCACACAGCTCGTGCCACAATATATTTATTGAAAGACACATTTGGTGACCGCCTAATTTCACGTTTTGGACCTGTGAATTGGCCTCCAAGCTCTTGTGATTTAACACCGCTAGACTTCTTTCTGTGCGGCTATGTAAAGTCATTGGTCTATGCGGATAAGCCACAAACCCTTGAACATTTGAAAGACAACATTCGCCGTGTTATTGTCGATATATGGCCACAAATGTTGGAAAAAGTCATCGAAAATTGGACGTCCAGATTGGACTTCATCCGAGCCAGCCGTGGCGGTCATATGCCAGAAATCATATTTAAAATGTAATGCCACAAGATTATCTTTGGATAAATAAAATTCATGTCAATCGTATAATCCATCGTTGTTTTATTGCAATTTAAAGTTCTATAGCTCTAAAAAAACACCCTTTACAAATTTCCTTGTTTCTGAATCATTCTCATGACTTTCAGGAGTTTTGAATTGGCTTGTTGCATCACTGCCTATAATCCTGCCAATTCTTGTTGCGTTTGCCACGAGTTTTGATCAAGTAATGTCTTCAATTCTGCATCTTCGAAAACCTTCTCTGATCAAATCGGTATAAAACACAAATCAAAATGTTATCATTGCTATATTTGACCCCTAAGACAACCATTGAGTGTAGATCTCAAACGTGTTAAGGAAAATTCAAGTTGCTAGCCAGTATATATTTTTTTCATCTAACAAGGCGATCTTTTCGATGTTTTCCATCGAAGCAGGCGATGTATTTGAATCCCGTGAAGCAGAAGTGATTGGAAGTGATACAAAAACAGCGTATATCTGGCCGAGGAAAAGGTTTATATCTCTTCTCATGAATTTTCCTTATTTACCAATTCAATATAAAGGGGGGTAACGTCTAAAGGCTGATTAATAGAACTGGCCTGATTGTAATTCAATTCGATCCTATATATATTGTGGTGGTGGTTGGGCTTGGCCTCGAGCATACTGCTGTTGACTGAGATAAATCAAAAATAACAGAAGAAATAGAGAGAAGCGAGACTCAGCCTGAATTTATTGAGGATGGAACATAGTGCGAATTTGCACATTGGTTTTTTTCAGTTGTATCATCGAGAAAATATACAATGATTCAGTTTTTCCTTCCTTTATCATAGATGGAGCAATGGCAGGCAAAATGAACTTGCTCGTGGTCTGGAGTTTGGAAGTGAAACTTCATCTAACGGGTGTTTTTTTTAACTTTAAGTTGGCATTACTGTTCAAGATGGCGACCGATTCAACAGCTGTCAAGTGATTTATTCTCAGTTTGGTTTGGCAATTCATCATGAATACACTCACGCCTGAACAACGCTTGCAAATAGTGCAATTTTATTTCGAAAATAATGGTTCTGTGCGGAATACGTATCGCGCACTACTTCCATTTTATTTTGTTTAGCGATGAAGCGCACTTCTGGTTGAATGGATACGTCAACAAACAAAACTGCTGCATTTGGAGTGAAGCTAATCCTCAAGTGTATGTCGGAACACCGTTACATCCAGAAAAACTGACTGTTTGGTGCGCTTTATGGACTGGTGGAATCATTGGTTCATACTTCTTCAAAAACGATGATGGCCAGAACGTTACAGTCAATGGTGATCGCTATAGAGCCATGATTACTAACTTTTTCATTCCTGAATTGAACAACCATGATGTCCAGGAGCTGTGGTTCCAAAAAGACGGCGCAACATGTCACACAGCTCGTGCCACAATCGATTTATTGAAAGACACGTTTGGTGACCGCCTAATTTCACGTTTTGGACCTGTGAATTGGCCTCCAAGATCTTGTGATTTAACACCGCTAGACTACTTTCTGTGGGGCTATGTAAAGTCATTGGTCTATGCGGATAGGCCACAAACCCTTGACCATTTGGAAGACAACATTCGCCGTGTTGTTGCCGATATACGGCCACAAATGTTGGAAAAAGTCATCGAAAATTGGACGTCCAGATTAGACTACATCCGAGCCAGCCATGGCGGTCATATGCCAGAAATCATACTTAAAATGTAATGCCACAAGATTATCTTGCGGATAAATAAAATTCATGTCAATCGAATAATCCATCGTTGTTTTATTGCAATTTAAAGTTCTCTAGCTCGAAAAAAACACCCTTTACCTTGGAAATCAAGCCAAGTCGTGAATCCCTTATACACAGGTTCAGGATATCTGTATTTTGCGCGTTAAATTTCATTGACCCATCCTGTAAAGTTTTGAGGGGAAATAAACAAGCAAGAGTAATTTTTCTGATTCAACTTCTCTAATAGAACGATCGCTCGAAAGCGTCGAACCCGAAGTCAGTCCAATTCCTTCATCCTGTATCATTCCCGATCACTTCCGCTTCGCAGCATTCAAATACATCGCCTCCTTCGATAGAAAACATCAAATAGATGGCCTTGTTAGCCGAGAAAAAATATCCTGGCAGTGACGCTAAAAGGTTTCAATATTTCCAACGCTTGCTTTGTCGAAGGTGGGGGGGAATCCGTGCCTTCCTTGTGTGTTCAGTTTTGTCAGCTCCGATGTACCTTTATAAGGATATGTGTAAAAATATTTTCGGTCGAGATGGTGCGTTGAAAGGAGGGTGACAAAAACTCATTTTATTTTCTGTTTATACGCCTACCGGTTCTGTTTGTGTTTTGAAGCGGGTCCATTCTGGTTGTTGTTGGGGAGGATGAGCTGAAAGGAAGAAGAGTTTTTTTGTTGGATGGGATGACCTTTCAAAGACGAAACTCACACGTGAATTTTTTTGTTCTTAGCAATGACATGAAGTCACCTAGTGAGATTCTGATTAGATTAAATTAAGGAGGTTACTTTTCACTGCGACCTAATGGTCTATTGTGCCCCCAATCAGAGCTATTCTCTCCATAACGTGATCTACAACTCGCCTTCCAGTTCCAGAGTTCTGATGAACTCCAATATCTGGGATGGCTTCAAGGAAGCTAATTCCTCACTTCTACAAGTTTCTTGTCCATAGCAGATTTTGCGTTGGCTAGTGATAGCGAGGCAATCAGTCACCAGGTCATTTGGAATTTCTTCCTTCTCCACACAGAATCTGCACTCATCATTTTCTGCTAAACCCATTCTCATGAGGTGTTTCCTAAGACGACAATGCCCTGTGAGGAATCCAGTGAGGTGGTGTAGTATATTCTTGCTAAGATCCAGATACTTCTTGGATCTCGCTGAGTCAAAGATTCGAAGGAACTTTTTGGGGTGATCCAAACCAAGAAGATTCCGCCAGAGTGTTAATCTTTCGGTTTTTTCCTTCTCCTGAAACTCTTCCTTGCAGGTACATTTGTCTGAGCCACTGAAAGGAGTTTGTGCTCCTTTTCTGACAAGTGTGTTGGCCTCTTCATTCCCTCTAGTTCCCGAGTGGATGGGAACCTAGACTAAAAAGACCTTGTTATTCTTGCTTATGTCATTGAGTTTCCTTCGGCACTCCAATATCAACTTAGAATCGATGATATGTGAGCCCAGTGCTTTGATTGCAGCCTGACTATCAGAATGTATCGCTATATCACATTTCTGATACTTTCTTGTTAGGTTAATTTTCACGCATCTTTCATTTGCAAGTATCTCTGACACAGAGACTTGCAATATAGTTCATCAAGCCAAGTAGCTTGACATTTTAACTAACTACTCTACTTGAATCATGCTCGTGAAAAATTACTTACTTGAGCTTGACTAGACTTGATTTCAGATATTTATTGCTTGACTTGAAATCGAGCTACTTGATATTACTTGAGCTTGATATGCTCGCATCGCATGGCATATATTTCTGCAATCTCGTGTGCGCTTAGACTACATAAGGGGATTCCTCAAGCGCCGAGAGACTGAAGCATTGGCCAGTGTGACTTTATTAGTAGTTTTCTCGCATTTCTATGATATCTATTGGTAGATTTTGGTATTTTCAGAAATATCTTCCTAAACTCGGCCAAAATGGCCAAGCATTTTTCATCAACGCCAGCATCTTCAGCTCCTGTTGGAAGACAACTTTCCAGAGCTGCTTTTACAGGTACAAAAACCCGCAATAGGTTAGGCGACAAATCTATAAGGTGACTCATGTGTCTTAGATCCTGAATGGAAAATTATGAAACCAAACAAAGCCTGGACCCTACCCGGGTCTTATAAAACGACATGTTGAAAACTCTCAGAAGCAACTCCATACACGTGGAAAATCAATAACCCATAGTTTCCCTAATCTCCAAGCGATATTCAAATCCTCCTCAAATTCCCAATTCGGTAGATGGGACGCACCTAACCAAAAACAGCCGGAGGGCCTACGCCACTGGCCAATCTGAATAATCAATGTGGATGCGGCAGTCGGGGTCCTAAAATATACAAACAGAGGTACAGAAGATCGCACAAAGCGGTCGAAATCCCACAGGACCATAATTTTACCGAAATAACAAATGCCTGTTGTAAAAGTGACCCCAACATCGGGCGAGTCGTAGCCAACTATCTGCTACGGCCCGAAGGCCTTGGCTACAGTTTAAACCGGGTTTATAATGTCATGTAGTGGCTCCCGAAAGCTGCCTTGTTTCCTTGCTGGTCCCCCTGCCTGGGGCAGTCGTCGAAAAGTTTCGTTTTTCATTGTGGTGGGATTTCGGAGATGAAAATGAAGAATTGGAGATGATTAATTATACATATCGAGCTGACTGGGGATGGTTCTTATATTGCGAGGAAAATCTAGAGAAAAAAATGTGAAAATCGTGTGGTCGCCCATCCAGATGTTGACTCTACCCATCTCTGCTATAGTACGGAAAAACTTTTGAGTGGTTTTTTGAATAATTCATTCACTGGATGCCCCATATGTTTGTACAAAAGGTTAAGTAGTACATAGGCCTACAACTTTGCTTCCGCCGTTTTTTTCCGAAATTCGAGGCTTTATTGTAAAATACTGGTAATACAATTATGATTCAAAGTATTGTCCATCGCTGGCCATCATCTTTTGAAGCGATCCACGAATCGATCCAATTTTTACTTCTTCATAAGACCGGAAGTGCTGGTCAGCCAGGCTGTGTGCCATTGATCGAAACAAGTAAGTCCGAGGGGAAACGTCTGAAAAATACGGCGAGTGGGGTAGGACTTCCCATTTCAACGTTTCCAAGTATGTCTTGACCACTTTCGCAACATGGAGTCGAGCATTGTCATGCTGTAAAATCACTTTATCATGTCTCTCGTTGTGGAGGGTGTTTTTTTTAGAGCTATAGAACTTTAAATTGGAATAAAACAACGATGGATTACTCGATTGACATGAATTTTATTTATCCGCAAGATAATTATGTGGCATTACATTTTAAATATTTCTGGCATGAGACCGCCACGGCTGGCTCGGATGTAGTCCAATCTGGACGTCCAATTTTCGATGACTTTTTCCAACATTTGTGGCCGTATATCGGCAATATCACGGCGAATGTTGTCTTCCAAATGATCAAGGGTTTCTGGTTTATCCCCATAGACCAATGACTTTACATAGTCCCTAGCAGTGTTAAATCACAAGTTCTTGGAGAACAATTCACAGGTCCGAAACGTGAAATTAGGAGGTCACCAAACGTGTCTTTCAATAAATCGATTGTGGCAGGAGCTGTGTGACATGTTGCGCCGTCTTGTTGGAACCACAGCTCCTGGACATCATGGTTTTTCAATTCAGGAATGAAAAAGTTAGTGGTCATGGCTCTATACCGATCACCATTAACTGTAACGTCTGGCCATCATCGTTTTTGAAGAAGTACGGACTAATGATTCCACCAGCCCATAAAGCGCACCGAACACAGTTTTTCTGGATGTAACGGTGTTTCGACATACACTTGAGGATTAGCTTCACTCCAAATGCGGGAATTTTATGTTGACGTAGCCATTCAACCAGAAGTGCGGTTCAGCGCTAAACAAAATAAAATGGACGTAGTGAGCGATACGTATTCCGCACAGAACCATTATTTTCGAAATAAAATTGCACTATTTGCAAGCGTTGTTCAGGCGTGAGTCTATTCATGATCACTTGACAGCTGTTACATCGGTCGCCATCTTGAACAGTAATGCAAACTCAAAGTTCGAATATACCTCGAAAAAATCACCCGTTACATACAGACCTACAATATAACAGACCCAAAAATATTGTGGATGGTCTGAAGTCCATTTTGCGAATTGAAACTTTGAAAAAAGAGACTAAAAATGTTTTCATCTTAACGGAATCACAATTCTTCCAGTACCTTTAGTAGACTCGGAAGTGAAAATCGATTCACCTTAATGCTTCGAATGAATCTGACTCATCCATCCATGCCTTGACAGCTCTTAATCAGATTAGGCTCCCTTTTCACAATTTAAGACATTCAAGCTGTAATCCTATTTAAGAATGAACATATTTTATTCGCTGGCCAACCTGTTGAACTTTGAACTCCGGATAGTATTTTTTTGTCGTTTGGAGGATAATGGAATACAGGGTGTATAACGTAGTTCTATCGGCAAAGTCATTTATCTCAAGAGCAATTATTGTTCGATCGGTTATTTAGTCAATGTAGTATTTTTCAGATAATAGTATATTTTCAAACAAGTTGCAGAATGGGCTCTTATTCCAACACGAATGCGAAATTCGAAAACGAGCGACGAGGGAGCGAGTTTTCGAACGCAAGAGTGTTGGAATTGCCTTCTGCAACGAGTATTAGACGATATTTTCTCTATTTCAGTCAAGCTTTGTGAGATATTGTCAAAATTCAATGAAAAATTCGAATTATACATCTTAGTGACTTTATTATTGTAACTTGGCAGTTGGTGTGACTGTTACGGAAATTGACAGATTACGGAATTTGAATTAGAATCGTACGTTTCGAATTTTTGAATAATTTGAAATAACGCATCAAATTCATGAATTACGTCTGACGAAATCGATTTAACACCACCAGAATTAAAAGAAAATGCGAATAAATCTACAAATCAGTTCACTATATCCACATTATACATTATATTGACAATTATTGACGTTTGTTGAAATTTGATAAGTTGGAAGGCAGTAGAGACAACCACAAAACGAAAAATATAACTGAAAACGATGCTGTAATGAGTTCATTACAGCACTGTTTTTAGAACTGTAATGAACTCATTACGATACTGAAATAGAGATATACGTTTATGATCTATAATTGATTATTGAAAATATTCATTTGCTTAGCTATCTTAGATTTGTGAAATGTCAGAATTTTATCACTGTGGAACGAACATCGCTATAGGAATCTTCTGAATGAAATTGTAAGGAGTAAAATAGTCAGAGATGAATAAATTACCTTCACCAAAACGTCTCAACCGAATCACCGAATCTGAATCTGTCCAAACCCTCATGCAAATGAAAAACATCCCCAATTCACGGCGTTTTTTCAACGTTTCAATTCAAACCCAGGCCAGCCCTTCCAAAACAGCCAGATAAGGAAATAAATCGTCCATCAGCTACCCGTAGACTGACAGGTACATAAATACCGACGTTTCGCGATATTTAAAAGGTCCGCGATATCCCTCAAGCCGCCCCGGTCCATATCCCGTAGGGAATTAATCAATCCAACGTCCTTGAAATCGGTTCCGCCGAAATTCGTAGCACAAAGCCACCCATAATTTAGGGGATGAACGTTAAACGACAAATCTCAAACGCAGCGGGCCCTGTTGCCATGCAATCAGGCCGAAGGGGCTGAAACCACCCCCTCCCCCTTTGGAGTGAAGGGGTGCACTGCACGATGTTGTTTCCGCGAATTTCATTATTATCAACTGTTCGGTCGAGGGGTGAACGCGATTATGAAGTGGATCAAGAGGGGGTAGGGGGTTGGTGTATGCTTATGTCGATGATTCCGTGGCATTAGGGCTTCCTGATGTTAACGGTGCTAATAAGGGTGGCTTTTAGGGGTGCATGGGTTCCCATGGGTTCGATTGGTGGATGTTGGAGTTGTTGGATATGGACGCTGGATAGGTGGAGAAAGTTTTTATAATTTTTTTTTATTAATAGAAATCCAAGAGCAACACGTACGTTCTAGTTTATACAGAGTGTACTAACAATCTTTATGACAAACTTTGACAAATGACTCCACTCACAGTGACTTAATAAACCACAGTGGCGACACGTGTGGTCTCGTTTTTGATTGGCTGCCGGTTTCTAAGCCTAAATATGGCGTCTTTCTGTTGATTTATTCGAAATGCAAGGCCTATTTTTAAGTCACTGTGGTATTCTTCAGTTGTATAAATTTGTTCTATAGACAAATCTATCAGGCCCAAATAATTTTAATTTTGACGAAGTGTCAGTTCAGTCAATCATCTTCTTCTATGGTTCTATGATTAAGCCCCGATCTATTCGCCAATGACATGCACAATTTGAACGTTTTGTCTACGTTTTATTAAGTCACTAGCTGCACTCATGATTTTTTTTTCTCATGAACAAGTTACATGACTTCGCAAAAACTCGTGTTCTTGTTGAAGTCAGAAAGAACTTTCAACTGCATGAGAAGTTTCTATGGTTGTTGTCTATGATTTTACAGATGAGAATGTCAAACTGTGTTGACATTTCTGTTCAGTGAGGTTTTTCAATTCATTATGAATCATTTAACGCTAAAACAATGCTTTCAAATTGTGGAAATTCACTTTGAAAAAAACAAATATCTTCGACAAGTTCCTTTAGCACATAATGGTCAATTAGGTTAGCGTCGTTCATGATGACTTCACGTCAGTGCTTTCCTCAATACAATATTATATCGTACTTACAAACAAAAAAAAACATTGAAGAAATGAAATAGTCACTTAACACTTCTAGATTATTTTCCTTGACATTCTCGGATGTTGTTTTAAACAGTCCTTTTCAAACTCCAGCTGTAATCTGTCATCATGTGCAAGTCCCATATTTCTTGGTAGCGGTCCTCCATAACTTTGATATCTTGGTGAAATCTTTTTCTTTTTTCTCACTCATATATCCTAAATTTTCTGGAAAACGTTCTAAGTGGCTGTGTAAACAGTGTATATTAATACTCATATTGCACCCTAAGGATTTGAAACTATTAAGCAATTAAACCATTTCAACATAGTTTTGAGCTTTATATTTGCCTAGAAAATTTTCTACAACTGCAACAAATGATGTCCGAGCTTCTCGTTCAACTTGATTCATTGAATTTATGAAGGCAAGATCCTTAATTGGTTGTCTTATTTGTGGGCTATCAAATATCCCTGCTTTTAGTTTTTCTCTGCTCAACTGATGCATTTTTACCCCTTTATATGCAAAACATGACCCATTCTTATCAAGAGCCTTTACCAATTGCTTCTTTAAGTCCAAATTTATATGTATCGGAGGAAGTATGATTTTTGCTCTTACTTACCCGAGTTAGGGGATTAAAAGGGTCAGTTCAGGTACCTGATAGGCAATGGTTCCACTGTTTATGGATTTATCTGAAATTTACTCACTTACAGACTGACAATAAAACCATTGGACCTACATTAATGAATATATAATAATTTTATAACTCTCATAAATGAATATACTGAATAAAACCCACATTGGTAGATAAGTTGATGTATCTAATCAAGTAGAGCTGATAGAGAAAAACGAGATTGCATTCACAGATTCAGCGTCCCAAATAGGTATAGTTGAAATCAGCTCTGAAAAAAAATTTTTTTTTGTTGACCAGTGTTATTTTTAAAGTTCTCAAACTCTTAAAAAAAACACCAATTATAATTGTAACAAAGAACTGTACTGCACTTCTGAAAACACCCTCCCTCTCGAAACAAAGTAAAATGTTGACTCAGTTAACCTCATTCTCTGTAATAACGGCTCATGTGGATGAACCTTCAGTACGCCCATAAAATCACTGATATCTGGGCGCATAGATAACGAAAGTTCAGCTCGACACGCGAATGAACTTATCTGGGCGTATAAAAGTGAATTTAGTAACCAGTTTTCATTACGGCATGACCCTGAGCAAAAAGCAGAAGATATTGGACTGGTAATCGGTGTATGGGAGCATATTCTTCTGCATCGATGACGATCCAGCGGCTTCACGGGAGAAAAACCATCAATTTTCGACAGATTTACGACAGTCTCCCTTTGCGATTTTCATATAGATTGGAGCGTTTGGTGTGAAGATCAATTTGTGTGTTTTCTATCGCTTTCAGGCAGCTTTAGCTAGTGGCTGGGTTTATGCATTGTACGTAAAAGTAGCGTAAAAGTATCTGCCTATAATTATGGAGGCAGGAAAATTTTGGCATTCACTGAATGCCGGATTTTTGAATAGAGTTGCAAAATTCCTTGGCTGACTTGAACAGATTCTTTTTTTCGTAGCAAGGTTGTAATTAGGACTTCCCATTTCAATGTGTCCAATTATGTCTTGACCACTTTCGCAACATGGGGTCGAGCATAGTCATGCTGTAAAATCACTTCATCATGTCTCTCGTTGTATTTCGGCCGTTTGTCTTTGGATGCTCGCCTCATACGCATTAATTGCGTTCGATAACGTTCGCCTGATTGTTTCAGTCGGTTTTAACAACTCATAATACACTACGCCGAGCTGGTCCCATCAAATACTGAGCATGACCTTGGAACCGTGAATATTCGGTTAGGCTGTCGACGTGGAAGCATGGCCGGGATATCCTCATGATTGAGATTATCGTAATGAACCTATTTTTCGTCTACAGTCACAATGCGATGCAGAAATTCCCTCCGTCTTTGCCTTGCATACAACTGTTCACAAGCAAACAAATGCCGTTTAACAACTCTCGGCTTCAACTCGTACGGCACCCAATTTCCTTGTTTCTGAATCATCCAATGACTTTCAATCGTTCCTATAGAAGTTTAAATTGCAATAAAACAACGATGGATTATTCGATTGATATGAATTTTATTTATCTGCAAGATAATCTTGTGGCATTACATTTTAAATATGATTTCTGGCATATGACCGCTACAGCTGGCTCGGATGTAGTCCAATCTGGACGGCCAATTTTCGATGACTCTTTCCAACATTTGTGGCCGTATATCGGCAATGACACGGCGAATGTTGGCTTCCAAATGGTCAAGGGTTTGTGGCTTATCCGCATAGACCAATGACTTTACATAGCCCCACAGAAAGTAGTCTAGCGGTGTTAAATCACAAGATCTTGGAGGCCAATTCACAGGTCCAAAACGTGAAATTAGGCGGTCACCAAACGTGTCTTTCAATAAATCGATTGTGGCACGAGCTGTGTGACATGTTGCGCCGTCTTGTTGGAACCACACCTCCTGGACATTATGGTTGTTCAATTCACAAATGAACACCGAATGAACCGATCACCATTGACTGTAACGTTCTGGTCATCATTGATTTTGAAGAAGTACGGACTAATGATTCCAACAACCCATAAAGCGCACCAAACAGTCAGTTTTTCAGGATATAACGGTATTTCGACATACACTGGAGGATTAGCTTCACTCCAAATGCGGCAGTTTTGTTTGTTGACGTAGCCATTCAACCAGAAGTGCGCTTCATAGCTAATGGACGTAGTGCGCGATACGTATTCCACACAGAACCAATATTTTCGAAATAAAATTGCACTATTTGCAAGCGTTGTTCAGTCGTGAGTCTATTCATGATGAATTGCCAAACCAAACTGAGAATGAATTACTTGACAGCTGTCAAATCGGTCGCCATCTTGATCAGTAATGCCAACTTAAAGTTATATACCCCGAAAAAAACACCTTATAATTATTTCGACTGTCACTTACCGATACAGTCATCTATTGCAAAACGGCTGAAGCAAAGTTGTACACATAATAAGGTAATTGTTAGGTGGAAAACTCTGAATACCATTACTGAATAATAAACCTACTGTTCAACCAAATAACAATCATCCGTTTTCACTTTCCCAAACTCTCTCATTCATTCAGAATCCTTTCATCCTGCAAACTGGAAACTAACGAGGTTGCCTCTCAGTTTTCCATATCAAATTGCCAATTAGCACAATTTTGAATTTTTCCGGGAAGCTGGAAAAGTTTTCCCATCCCCTATCATTTTGCGAAGCGTCTCCCAATTTTTCTTGCGGTTGAATTAACCCCTCGGATGGGAAGTTACGAGCCCCGGGGTAAGCTGAGTATACAGGGTGAGCGCCGCAACTCGAAGATTTAGGTTTTATGTAAGAAAATGGAAGACGATAGAGAAAATCTGAAAGAAGGTGGAATTGAGTGGTTTTTGAGCGCTTGATCAGATCAAATTCTGTCTGTCTATCCGTTTCTAAATGCAATAACTTCCGAAAGAAACTACCTAGAGACTTGAAATTTTCATGTTAGGTTCAGATCCCAAATGCTGCTGTTGAGTTCATAATGGGCTTAATCTGATTAGAGATTCTGTAAATATGACTGTTAGGAATTTTGTTTTTTTTTTTGTCAATTTCCAACTACGAATTCGATAAAGATGTCATTTTTAATTTATATGCAAAATGGGGAACAGAATTTTTTGTTGATCTCATTATCAGAATCAGAGAAGAACATTGTTACACTGTTAGGTTCATATTAATGATAAGTCCTTATTTGAATTTCTGGCAAGTTCTATAATTTCTTCAGTTCTTGCCTCAGAGTAATAAACATAGATGAAGGGAGCATATGTCATTTTCAGTACGCAAATTTTGTCCCCAACATGAACTATCGAATTTGACAAGAGCGCGGAACTGAAGACCTATTAGTGATACGATATTTTACTCAATTCGCGAGTTTCTCCACAAAGAACGCACTTCTTATGTCCCATAGTGAATCATCGTTTCATATCAACTCAAAATATATTGAAATGAATACTGAATATATCAGAAATTCAGAAAACAAACTTCAAGCGCGCCAAACAACGTGAAACAACCGATGACACTAGGAGAGCAAAAGTTGCCAAACCTTGGATTCCAGTAGGTAGATACAGAAAATAAAAAATATTCTCAATACTTTACATTCGACAATTTGGAAAAATGTCGGATTTCAAATATTCAAATTTGCATATTTGACTTAAAAATAGTGTATTTGAAAATATATCACAATCCGACAACGTAATTTAATCATTTTAGGGACATGTAAACAAAGTCAATTCAAACAGAATTTCGAAAATATTACTCAACGTTTCATTTTTCTTGGAAAATTAATTATCAGTGCTGGTAACAAAGCCGATAAGAACTAAATCTTAAACAACCAAAACTAATTCTTCAAGAAATAAATAGGCATACGTTTGACAACACAAACTTAAAAAATTATCAGGTTTTGTTCATTTTTAAGAAATGACTCAGAAGACGTCATCGATGACGTCATTGCTAACATAATTCTGATTTATTCTGATCATTCTGATGCTAAGTCAGTGCTTATTTTGAATTTTTTTAACTCCACTTATTCCGGAAATTCTATCGTTCAGACATCGAACTTAAACCACCCTGTACATCTAAAATGGGGATGTTCTCCGGAGCTGTAGGGCACGCTGTTGCTAGGCGGGCGTAACACGGGGATGAAGAAATATGGGATATCGAGAATAACATCCCTAAATAACGCATGACAATACAATATGCGAAGAAAAGTTTGATATCGATTCTGATGGGTAATGCGCGTGCAGATGTCAAATTTACGGGATGCTGGATGTGTAGCAGGGAAAGGGAGGTCGTCCTGTAGGAGAACCAGGTGTTTTTGCCATTCCCGGAAGTTGTGCAGGCCTCATATTTCTACCAGAACATCGATTGAAAGAAGTTGTGTTCTGGGAATAACTGCCAATTGTATATTTTTAAACTTGCAGTTTTGTTGTGGACGATAGGAAGGCTTCTTTTGTAGGGGTACACACCTGAAGAGCGTTTTGTAAGGAAATGAACGTAAAAATATGGACGAAGACTAAACGGCAATGTCAGTTCAATATCGTTTCTACCTACATTGAATGAAATGGGAATAAAATTGAAGTGATATTGTAAATTTTACGCGTTTCTTTCGATATAATTATTTCAAATCGAAACCCAATCATGACAAAAGGACATTTAGTTTTAAAATTGTCTATACACATACAAAATTTGAGAAATATCTGATAGATATAGTGAACCAAAAGTGTACATGGATTCAATGAAAAGTTGTTCATCATATTAATGAATATTCTTCATTGTTTCAATAAATAACTCCCATTTCATTAAACCAAAGAAATGTTAATTATTACAATGTTCACTTCGTTATTCGATTGGATGTATTTTCTATCAATTTATGTATTATTGCTGGTAGAAATTGTAGTTAATGTACAACTTTATATATCTAACAAACAGAGCTCTCCTATTCAATGAATATTTCATCGAAACAACCAAAATCCATACCAATGAATATACATCGAATTTCAATATATTGATGAACAAGAACATTGTATCGATGAAATCATGAGCTATAATCATAGAGTAATGAACATAGATAGAGGGAGTATACGCAATTTTTACATGTCCCCACCATGGTTAGATTACGTTGTCGGATTGTGATATATTTTCAAATCTACAATTTTACTATATCGTTATGAATGTATATTATATTGAATGAAATATATTTATTTGAGTGATTCCCGATTAAATATGCAAATTTGAATATTTGGAATCAGATATTTTTCCTAATTGTCGAATTTATAATGAGCAGAATATTTATTATTTTCTGTATCTGCCTACTGAAATCCAAGGTTTGGCAACTTTTGCTCTCCTAGTGTCATCGGTTGTTTCACGTCGTTTGACGCGCTTGAAGTTTGTTTTCTGAATTTCTGATATATTTAGGTGTTCATCTCAATATATTTTGAGTTAATATGAAACGTTGATTCACTATGGGACATAAGAAGTGCGTTCTTTAGGGAGACACTCGCGAATTAAGTGAAATATTTATCAGTGATATGTTTTCATTTCCGCGCGTTTCAAGTCAAAGTTGATAGTTCATGTTGGGGACAAAACTTGCTTACTGAAAATGACATATGCTAACTCTATCTAAGTTTATTACTCTGAGAGCTAATCTAATAATATGAACATTTTGAGTCCAATATTCCTGGAATAAATATTCGATTTTCATCACATTGTTCTCCTCGTACTTTTTCACCAACGTCATCGAAAAACGTAAACCAGTGCTACCAACCTTTCTGAATATCCCCGTTGGCGCCTAATTCAAACTATAAACCGAACAAACTTCACTATCATCGTTGTCAATTTCCTGTTATCCAATCCAAATAAAAGAAAAGTCCCCAAACGCAAACAAGTATTGAAAAAGTATCTGATATCTGCGATCTACCATAAGAAAACAACAAAAACGTCTCCCTCGGGATCGCTGTTTTCTTTCGGGAACCCCTCAGAGCATAGCTCAACTTCCAACATAGCAAAAGAAAAGGAATTTTCTAAAAGATTTCCTAATCGTGACATGATCCTCGCTCGAACGTTTAGTCTCAACGTCTCTATTGTTCGTTGCTTGGAATGAAAAATTCATAATACGTTGCGGGGATGTTGAAATCAATCTCTTAGTACGAGAATATCCCCTGAATGGGCCAGTGAATGAACAATGGACACCCCAATTTAGTAGATAGAAAAGAGGGAGAAAGCGGAAGTTGCTGTTTTTTCGATTAAATTGAATTGATATGTGATCTTTGTTCATAATTCACAATACGCGTTCTACCACATGTCATGTTATGTGGTATCGTTTATCAAACTCTTTTTTCACTGTTTAAGATGTTTGATTGTTTTGTCTTTGTTCGGTGAAAATTGGTCTTTGATTGATTGAAAGCAATATCAGTTCATTTCCGAAAAATTAAATCACCACCACAATTTTTTCGTCAAATAAGCAGGAAGTTCTTGAATCAAAGGTACCAAAGAAAATGTGAAATTCCTTGTGTAATTTTAATTTTAATTTAATTTTAGTTTGTAGGATATTGCATTGTGAGTGTAGCTGCTTTTGTTATTTAAAAAAAACTGAAAAAAAAATTTCGTGTGCTGATAAAATATTGTTTTTTGAAGGGAAAAAATACAGTCGAAGCAAAACTTGGCTTCATGAAGAGTTGATTGGTATGCTGAATTCAAACGTGATGAAATGGGCACCGAAGACGGCAAACGCATTGGACGCCCAAAAGAGGCTGTCACCGACAAAAAAACCAAAAAAGTTCACAAAATAATTTTGAATGATCGTAAAGTGAAGTTGATCGAGATAGTAGACATTGTGAAGAAATCATCTGAACGTGTATATCATATCATTCACGAATATTTGTACATGAGAAAGCTGTGTGCACTGCCGCGCGAGCTCACAATCTTTCAAAAGCAACAACGTGTTATTGATTCTGAGTAGTGTTTGAAGCTGTTTAAGTGCAATAAACCTGAATTTTTGCGTCGATATATGACAATGGATGAAACATGGCTCCATCATTTCACTCCGGAGTCCAATCGACAGTCAGCTGAGCAGACTGCACACAATGAACCGAATCCAAAGCGATGAAAAACACAGCAGTCAGCTGGCAAAGTTATGGCATCAATATTCTGGGATGTGCAAGGTATGATATTCATTGATTACCTCCAAAACGGCCAAACCATCAACAGCGATTATTATATAGCTTTATTGGATAATTTGAAGGATGTAATCGTTAAAAAAACGTCCCCATTTGAAGAAAAAAAAGTGCTGTCTCATCAAAACAATGCGCCGTGTCACAAATCAATAAAAACAATGCCAAAATTGCATGAATTGGACTCGAATTGCTTCTGCAACCACCGTATTTGCCAGATCTGGACCCCAGCGACTTTTTCCTGTTCTCAGACCTCAAAAGAATGCTCGCTGGAAAGGAATTTAGCGCCAATGAAGAAGTAATCGCCGAAACTGAGGCCTATTTTGAAACAAAAGACTACACAAATGGTATCGAAAAATTGGAAGATCGCTATTATCACTGTATCGTCCTAGAAGGCAACTATGTTGATCAATAAAATCGAATTTTGCCAAGAAAATGTGTTTTACTATGGAAGAAACCAAAAAGTGTAGTACTGGACCAAAGTTTTTCTTCACATTCTTTCAAACTACCTGGAACAGCCGACGCTGTTTCAGAAAAAATTTAACCCTGTAAATTCACATTCAAAATTAGCACATCACATGATGAAATCTTCAAATTGGTATATCTATGCCAAACTGAAGTTGAATATCTTTCGAAGGAAAAGAGCTATGAGAAAAAAATCAAACTTTAACACCATGTATTTCTAAAACAAAGAGTTTGGACTTTTTTTTTCTTGAAATGATCCGCGAAATCTTTCTTTGTCGTTTGTATCTCCAATTTAGGAACACCGGTATATCTGGACTTTTTTGTTGACTATGATTATTGAAATTCTAGTTCAAATTTCAAAATATACTCATTCATACTCACCAGAAGAAGTCCACATGTATTTAAATAACAAATTTTGCAGAATTAAATTCATTAAGTTCTCTGAGATCAATTCTGTTGTTCAGAGGATTATCAAATGAAGAAACTATATAATTTTTCCCCCTGTGAAAGCTACATAATTTTTTCTTATCAACATCCCAGAGCTTTTCTCAGAAACCATAAAAGCTAGACATAAAACTGAACAAAAAACTTGTTTACTCTATAGTTTTGCTCTAGTTTGATTGGGATCGATAACTTTCCTCAACTTTAATCATAGAAACCAATCTCCAAGCTAATAATGATAATCAACTTTTTAGAGCTTTTGTTTTTTCATATTTATCTATCTAGTGGTTTCCTCCATACAACATCAATAATATAATTTTTCATTAGTTATCAATAAATGGTATTAAATAATGGAAAAGAAATTCTCGGATGGTAAGGTAAAGATAATTCCAATATTACAAAATTACAAACTCAAAATATCATAACATCCCAAATATAAAAAATGATCTTTAATTCTAATTTTATCTCTAGCAGTGGATCAATTCGTTCACATCGTCTTCTTTTCAGGAAATGGAACAAGATCTCTAAATTTGTAATCTAAAAGCCAAGAAAGGTTTTCATTTGGCTGATCACTTCCAGAGTTACTAACTTCACTATCTTCGCTTTTACCATCTAAATTGCAATTTTGTCCATACATCTCAGCAACAATACTTGGTATTTTTTCTGAGGTGTCCCAGCAACCATTCAGTAGGCCAATTTGAAGCTGAAATTGAAAAAAAAATCATATTTAGTTAGAATAGATATCATATGGTAAATTTTTACAAAAACATTGAAAATGAGCATTCCTAGTATAAGCCATAGAAGTATGCTTTTTAGCTGCCTTTCACAGTCTGTATGTATAGCTTTTTTCATGTTTTTCTAACTTCATCCAATTTTATATTGAGTGTTTTATTGAATATACACTAACATGCGAAGTGGAATTTTTGATTGATTAAGATATAAGCATAAGAAAACCATAAAAATTAAAGAGGAAGGCAAAAACTGAATTGAAGTGAAGATGAAAAAAATAGTTGATAGAATTAGAAAGCACAATATTTATTCATAGTATGTTTTTGATGAAAGATATGGATAAAATTGATTAAAATAATAAAGCTCACTCCATCAACAATCTGCCCATTCTTCGTTTTTTTGATAGCTATCTGTGGAAGTGGATACGAATGCTTATTAGTTTTCTTAGCTTCTGAACTGCTGTATTCAGGAACTGACGTCTTGGGTAAATCGCATTTTACACTTTCATAAGTTGGAAAACTATTTCTTCTTATTATAACACCACTCATCACTACTTAATCTACGAAAAAGACGAATTTAAACAACCTAAGACGATAAGTTATTCAGAAATGTGTATGTCACTATTTCTACGTTTTGACTTATGTCAGATTTTCAATGGAGTCTTGAAGTTTTGAACTACCATTTGTGCAAATGTTTTTTTCACATTTATATGTGATGTTTGAAAACACTAGACCCAAGATAGAAATGATCGATTTTGTAACGTTTCGAAGTAGAATTTCTCATATAATGAAATGTGATATCCAATGTATGTCATCGAGAATTTATACTAAAAATTTCTATCTTCTATTATTTATTCAATTGATATATTTAAATAATTATCATATCAATTATTCGATTATTCAAAAATTATTCATTGAATTAAGTGTTCAATATCTTGTAGTGAAAGTTTTTTCGATAATTGCTTTGCACGAGAAAAAAATAATGAAGTTTTCTGCGTCTGATAATAATCTGATGCAGAAATATGCTCTGGGTCCGTAACTTATTTAGTGACATACTATCTACATGCAAAATCACATGACTTCGAATTTTTAGGTGAGTGTATCCCTAATTGTTTTTTTTTCTGAATAATTTCGACTACAATCAAACGGTAACTCTTTTTTAATGCGGTATTCGCACAAAAAATAGGTAGGTAGGTACTAAAACTCTATGACAACATCTCGTCAAAGAATAAAGGTATAATTTATACTCTAAATCGAATGAATTGGCCAATGCACCATAATGTTATATAATGATGCCTCACATTCAGAGGTGAATAACCGACGATTTCTTTCGTGAGTTGTAATGAGTTCAAAGCGAACCTGCGTATATATATATTGCATTATACGCAACGTGTTTAGCAATTCTCTGTCGGATTAGAATTTTATTCATGGTGCCTTGCAAGCTACTTACCTATTACAATGAATTATGAGGTGGTCGTTTTCCTGAAGGTTTCGCTATTTCTAGATTAATTTGCTTTGGAGAATTGTTTTCACGAAAATGATATTGCACACCGGTCGATGTACAGGGCGTTCCGTTGAGCTTGTCCATAATTTGAGACATTTACGGAGTGAGTATAATTGCTGAGCTGAGTAATATTTCATTTTGAACAGATAATTGGAAACACAATAATTTTTATTTATGCCTCAAATCAATTTACAATTGTCCTTACAGAAAATACACTAGAACAGAATCAAAAATAAATTGAGAGGAAGAAATAAGTAGGGATTCACGGCTTGATTTTCAAGCTATGGCTTGAGCTTGACTTGACTTCAAGTCAAGCTCAAGTCAAGTAGAAGTTTTTCAATCTCGAGTCAAGTCAATTATTAATTTATCAAGTACTTGAATCATATCAAGCTACTTGATTTTCAGCAGTTTTTTTGTGTAGTGTCACATCAATAAAAAAATGATGAAATGAAAAAAAACCTTGCAAAAACACTTTTATTTATTAAACTAATTTCATCAAACAACCGAGGATATCAACATATTGAGAAAGAAACATAAATTAAACCAATATAAATCATAACAAAATAAAAAATAATAAAAAAATTAAGTTTATTTATATTGAGAAACCTCCAGGGTTCGTTTGATTTCATAATTTTCCATCCAGGATCTAAGACTCATGAGGCATCTTATAGATTTGTCGCCTAACCTATTGCGGATTTTTGTAACTCTAAGAGCAGCTCTGAAAAATTGTCTTTGAACAGGAGCTGAAGATGCTGGCGTTGATAAAAAATCCTTGGCAATTTTGGCCAAGTTTGGAGAGATATTTCTGATACTACCAAAATATACCAATAGATTTCATAGAAATGTGAGAAAACTACTAATAAAATCACACTGGCGAACGCTCCAGTCTTTAGACGCTCGAGGAATCCCCTTGTTTAGTCTAAGCGCGCAAGAGATTGCAGAAATATATGCCGTGCGACGCGTGCATATCAAGCTCAAGCAATATCAAGTACCTTGATATCAAGTCAAGCAATAAATATCTAAAATCAAGTCAAGCCAAGCTCAAGTATCTAATTTTTCACGAGCTTGATTTTCAAGTCAAGTAGTTGATTAAAATGTCAAGCTACTTGGCTTGATGAATCCCTAGAAGTAAGGCTCAAAATTCTAAAATTGCAGACATTGTGATGAAATGACCTTTTTCAATAATCGATTTCAGTACTCTAAACTTGTAAAGACTGAAATCAGTTATTATTGATGATTTTTTCATTCAATTTGGCTGAGTTTTTGGCTAGGAATTACTAATCGGAAATCAAAATCATATTGAAGGAACTCAAATATAAAATATAGCTCAAATTTACAATATAAATAATTATATTCGTTATAAAACATCTAGATAATGTTAAATTCGAAAAATTTCGTCAGCAAACAACATTTGATGCATAATATGAGATAATCTCGTAACGAAGAAGCAAATTATTTTTTTAATTGGGATATTAGAATGTATTATTATACATTTATTAGTTGGAAGGTTGAAAGAAGATATAATCTATGAATGATTTTACATGTGAAAGAATTCATAATATATAATTTAATATTGAAAATGAAATTCGACATTTATTTCTATTTATCAGACCATAATTTAAATTTGGCAATTTCGATATTCAACAGATAATTAATATATTCGCGTGGTCGTTCTCATTAGGATTGTATTGGATTTTCCATTAATTTATTGACAAAACATGTTTTTGTTGTCAACTTGAAAATGGTCACAAAAACAACAATTAAACCAACAATGAAAACAAATATAGCTCTCGATTGTTTTTACTGCAGAATGACGTCACTGTCTCTACATTAAGTGGAATTTACCTTTGGTATAATTCTTGAGAGATATTTGAGAGTATTTGAAGAAAAAACTGTGGAATAGTATATGTATACCCAATATTCAGAGAAATACTCAAGTCAACACGATCATAAAATAATTCGTGCATGATCATCAATGTTCTTCAGATAATAAGGCAAGTTATACCATCCTGTTGAGAAGGAACTTCAATTCCGTGTCTATAGTGAAAAACACCAAAAATTAAGCAGAACTATTCTGGAAAAACCCTGCACATTTCACTCTATGATTTATTTTTTACTTACAACCAGAAATATCTCCACACTACAAGAAAAATATAAAGTTATCAATGTGAGAATTCCATTGAATATCCAAAATATTAAAAATTCATAACTCTGAAACTATATGCTCTAAGATCTTGCCGGAAAAATACTCTCTACAGTATCATTGTAGCAATAGATATTTCAAAGTTTTTCATTATTTGTGGTTGAGTTTCCGAGAAATATTTTTTTCATATTTTTTTTCATTATTTTCCACCTTTGAATTGCAAAGATAGTACTTTCGACCTGAGAGGATCAATGCGGAAGAGCAAATGATTTTTGTACCAAATTTCAAGCGAACAACTCTTTTTCCTGACCGATTCCAAAATTTATCATTTGAAAACAATAAACCAAAAACACCGTTTCATAAAAACATTTCCGAAACACCTCTATATCTCCACATCTAATTCATCACCGTACAATTCCCAACAGATCCAAAAAATAACAGTTATAAACGGCGATATCGAAGATAAATCACTACCCTAATTCATGCTGTCCGGAAATACATCAACCTGAGCCACCCTGTATCCCCGCAATATCTCCATAAATCTCTGAGTGGCTCATCCGATCCTCCGAAAGCCTAAAGAACGATACCGAATAGTTTTTTGCCTTCCAAAATCCAATTTCAATTCGAAGAAGAGCTTCATCGAACATTCAAACTTATTGCTCGAGACTTCCTCTGTTACAATTAGGCCGGAGTTTCATTAAGTTTGAAGTGGGGGAAGGGGTGGGGGGTGTCTATTTGAAGGGAACAGGGTGGCTGGGGGTTGTAGACATTCCTCCATTCCCCTATTTTTCTAATTACCCGTTTTGCAAGTTCCATCCGGAGAGAAAAAATAAATCCAGCATTTGGGCAGAATACAAAGTGTCTATTTTTGCAGGGCTGAAGTGGATTGGGGCTCTAAATATTGCTACGGGATTAGATTCTGCCCGTCAGCTAGTGGATGTGGAGTGGGGGGCCTCCGAATTAGGACACCCTGATGTGTTTTCGGAGTTGAAGAGGCTTGCTGATTGTTATCTTTGTTCTCTCTTGAGGAAGCTGGCGAAATGATGGTACGTCTGATGAAAATTGGGTTGGAAGTTGAAGGTCGTCCAAAAATGTCGTAGTCAGAGTGAGGAAGAATTCTGTTTCAAAGAACACTGCAAATTTAAGAACAGAATTACCTTTTATTGGGAAAAAAGCAGCTAATGTAATGAAAAAAAGTAACGGAGCACGGTGGATTTGAACCCAGGTTTCAGACGTCGAAATTCACTCTCACTACATCAAGTCAAAACTAATTCATTTACAGCTTGTGGTATATTTTTGTGCACACGTGAAACATTTTGTTCATATTATAGTTCCCACATTCACTATGATTTATTATTTATTGCAATACAAAATGTTATTTTCAAAAAATGGAGCATGTGTCGATGAATATCAGTATCAGCAGAGAAAATGTGAACGGGGTTTTCATATTTCAATGGATGACACAAGAGTACAGATGAAAACCTCAGCACAAACTCTATCTCCCCTTATAGGTGTAGTGATTAGTTTATGTATTTGTTCACAAAATTAGCTAACATATTCATATTGAAGGGTCTTTTTCCATCCAAAAAAAAATCTTTTTCATCCTTTCTTTCCAAGAAAAGTTGCAGACGATGCACGTATTATAATCATATCTGAAGACAAAAAAGAGAAGCACCAGAATGAAGTAATAAATGTTATAGTTTCTATTATATACCACATTAAATGATAATAATTGAAATCACCACAATAAATTGAAGGATAAGAAAGATTCATATCAAAAATTATAGGGAGAAAAAATTTCAAAATTTGCAATTATTAAAAAACTCCGTCAACTTCACCTTTCCGAACCAAGTCAATACCACTAACTAATGATTTTTCAACATAACAAGCAAGACCACAAACAGAACTCCGTAGGCAATCTATTAATACATAACCTGCTTAAAATCCTCTTTCACGGAGTTGTTCTTCAGTTGCCTTGTGGGTTTCTTGAAGAAGAATCACCAACGCGTCAATATCTATGGCCAATGTCGACAATATAAATCACTTCTGTCCTTGGAAATCTCTTCAATATTCGAGTAAATAATACTGAATTTGCTCCAAAAAGGGTTTCTTGAACCAGAACTGATTCTCCAAGTAATGATTTTTCGAATCCTCAGGTGTATCAAGATCGCTTCAGGCTCCTTATATTGGGGAATCATCTCTCATAGATTAATACTGTTTGTATTTCATTAAAATATAAAACTTTACAAAAATACAAAGAAAATATGATATATAAATAATAATAGATAAACCTGTAAAATAGCAGATTCAGCAAAATACAATGTATCTAAACAAAAAATAGAGAAAACCACGAATAATTTAATAAGGCAATTGATGCAATATTAAAATAGGAATTAGGAAATAAGTCGTATGATTAGAATAACGCCATATTACTTATATAGGAAGAATTTCATCGCGATCAAATCTGTTTGAAACCTATTTGGAATCTCCAATTCAGAGATTAGACCTTCTGAACGAATCACCCTATATACGCCGCAGTCAGACGTCGAAACAAACGTCAATTATAGGTCAAAGCCCAATCGTTCCACAAGAAAGTATCAAAACGTTGGGGGAAGCATTAGAAGCCAATCTATCGAAAGAGACAATTTTGATGGATAAAGTAGAGAGTTTGGTAGAAAAAAAATGTTCGGCAGAGAAGTTGGCTTCAGGAACTTATCGAGTGACGTAATGATACAGGGGGAGAGAGATGTTAATCTCCTCTCAAGGGTTCTACCGTCAAGGTAATATACCCCCGCCTCTGTAATTTCGATGAGCAGAGAAGTTGATGGTTTCGAGTGCAAACATTAACCTTCTGCCAAGTTGGGGATACGGTAAATAAATGATAGCTCGGTGATCCTTCAATCTCACGTCGCAGTAAATATCTTTCTGATAATCGAAATGTTGAGTTTTTCAATCGAACTGGTGTTCTGGATCCATTAACATTAGAACTGGTAGCGCTTTTCAACGTTTTACCAATGTAAGGTGAGCCTTTCTTGAATGCTTACTTGAATTTTTTAATTTTTATCTTTTTTTAGGTCTTGGGATGTCAATAGCTTGAAAAACAAGTAAAGTCTTCTTTTATGCCTAATGGAAATTTTTGTAACCCAATTCATAATGGTAAGTTGAGCAGCTCCTCTCTATGCCGACAGATGTTGAAATGAAAGCGAAATGCTCATTGAGCAGTTACCACAAAGTCACCTTATCATTTGTAAACAGGCGTTGCTCTACCGACCACTGCTCCATTGTGACTGAAAATCTCATAATCCGTAGATCTGAGAATGTTCATCCAAAAAATAAGACAATTCACAATGATTGAGTATTGCGTTATTTCAATGTTGTAAATATCAAAAGTTTAGGTGTGCATTAGCCCATTGTATATATGTTCTTTTGGAATAGACCAATACAAAAAATTATCAACTTCCAATAACAAAGCATGTGTAGATTTAATATTAGTGTTAGCAGACGAAAATTAAACCAGGCATCATACATTTCAACGTATGATACAAGAGCACAGATAAAAACCTCAGCAAAATCTGCCGTTATAGGTGCAGTGGCAGGTTTGTGTAATTGTTAACATAATAAGCTGACATATTTAACAATAAAACAAGAAGAAAAGAACCAGGAAGGAGTAATAAATGTTAGTTTCTATTCCTGTTTTGAAGTTAGCGAAGCATTCAAAAAAAGAATCTGAAACTGAATGGCTAGCTTGGAAACCACCATGAAAATTATAAATTGGACAAGTATTGACCAAGTGGTCAATGGTTTCTTCTACACCACACTCACATAATCGGCTGTCAATAGAATGCCATTTGAAGAGCATAATATTACAACGACCATGACCAGTCCTAAGTCGATTTGAAATACATCAAATTTTCCTAGGAAGATTGAAACCTAGAACTTTCTCTGATGAATCAACGATTAGACTTTTGTTGAAGACATTACAAGAACTCCATTCCGAACTCCAAATTTCCCTGTCATTTTCATCAGATTGAAGGAAAGTATTATTCCATAAAGGTTTGCGTGACTTTGATCTGGCAGTTCTAGAATCTGGGAGGTGAGATACAATAGGAAATAAGTTCGGGTAGAAATTAAATTTTTCCCAAGATTTCTTGACTGATAGCTGTCTACGAATGTGAGGCGGAAGTATATGAGATAGCACTGATAAGCAATGTAAAGGTGTAGATGTAATAGTTTCACTGATAATTTTCATAGGAACGTTAAGCTGTGCATCAATTTTATGAACATGAGCACTAACCAAACAGAACAAGAGTATTCAGAAGCAGAAAAAAACAAGGCCAAAGCTGCCGTATACGAAGAATGCTGGCATCAGCACCCCTTGAAGAACTAAGTAATTTTTGGAGGATATTATTCCTCGACTTCAATTTCAAACGTAAATTTCCCAAGTGGATCTTGAAATTCAAATAAGAATCAATTTTAACTCCAAGATATTTGAGAGTATAATTATGATTCAAGATGGAATTATTATATACCTGAGCAGAATCTGGAAAAATAGTATATGAAATAGATGTTTTCATTGATGATGAACAGCTAAATAGGTAGATATTCATTTCAGGAAAAATCCAACAGATGGCCACTTCAGCTCCCAACCAATCAATAAAACCCCAATGGAATCCTGTCTCCAAGCCTCCATCCCCGCCAAGAAAGAGCAAAAAACTCCAAAGCGGGGACATCTCACCATCAATCACCTCCTCAATTTTTCATGGGCCAAAATAACCATGAAGAGGACTGTACGCTCTCCCTATAAAAATTCAATGGCGACCGAATTGAATAAATAAAGATTCATTGCGTTAAAATAGATTGTCAACACAGAATTTCTGCCCTCGTACGAGACTAGAAAAAAAAATATGCTGGATTTTCCCCGGGAAATCGATGGTGGGCTAGGAAAAGCGATTCCATCATCGGTCTGTCTTTTGACGGAGGTCTCATCGGCCTGAGATGAATTTTAAGTTGGACCTCCCCGGGTTCATCTTGAGGATTCAATTTGGTTTTTCTTGCCGGTCTATTCATACGCAAGGTCGAAAGGGATGTTTACTGTGATAGTCCTGATTGACGGTGAAAGGGAGGATCCCATGTATCCCTTTTTAGGGCTCGATACGTTCATTGTGTGTGTGTCGAGGGTGGATCGAAGATATTCCAAGGGTTAGTAGGTGGGATTTGGTGGAAAAATGGGAGATTTGGATCGGGGAGAGGTTGAGGGATCATATACTGGAGTGAACTGGCAAAAAAACTACCCTTGAGAGAGCCAAATGCTAATTTTACGTCTCTATAGATCGTTCATACAGTTGCTGTATAGATTCATTTTCACAAATAAAACTCAACCAAACATCGTCTTAAGCCACAGTAAAAAGCGAAACTTCTCTTTCTTCCAGAGAAACAATTAAACTTAATGAGTCAAAATAATCCCACTGAATTATTCAAAGTTCAGCCTACCGGAGATGTTCGATGGAAAATCGGAGGCTGGTGACACGGTAAACAAGTGTCTTAGAAGGTTCATTATGAACGATCTGATCTCAGGCATTTGTCATCTCGTAATGCAATTAAACATCTTAATTAGTAGAACGTTCCGGGGAGATGCTGAGAGAGGGGTAGAGTAGAGACAAATCAGCTGAATATCTTATTGATTTGCGCGCTAGTGTGGAATTTTGGACGTTTTGATTCATTGTCTTTACTCTTAGGTTGGTTGTGCGGGAATAAGAATCCCAGAGAAACGCTGAGCTGAAGCCATTCACTGATTAAGTTAAAGAATACGATATATGTCAAACTGACATCTGATTTAAATTTACTTCTATGAATAACTATGTCATATTGACTTTCCTGAAAAAATATACGGACTGACGAAGAAACTGCAACATCCAGAAAGAGCTGTTTGAAATTTATTTTTTTTTTTTGGTGAAATTTGAAGAAAATAACGAAGGGTTTACAATTTTTTAAATAAATTGGCTAATAATGTGTTTGCCCACCGCGATTATCTATACAGTCCCCAACACGTCTCAGCATTGATGTTGTAAGATGTTCTATTTGTTCTTGAGGGATACTATCCCAAGCTGCCTTTACTTGTACCTGTATGGGCCAAAAATCATGGGATCCATAGCAAAAGATTCACATGTACGATTCAAAAATATAATATCAAGAGAGGCGAGCGATTCTACAAGATAAAAAATCTCCATCTCCAACAATATTTGTCCAGTTCGAGGATCGCATCGTACTCTCTCCCACTCTAGCTTAACTTAAGTAGGATCATGCGGAAGCTCCGCCTCTAGATATTACTCCGAGTCTGCGCGAAAGTGTTCGAGACTATCCAAACCTCCGTTGACACACTTCTACAGTATTTCACACTTGACTTTCTTTAGATAATCTTCCACTATCACTGAGGCTCAATGGTCTAGGGGTATGATTCTCGCTTTGGGTGCGAGAGGTCCCGGGTTCAAATCCCGGTTGAGCCCGATTTTTTTATCAATGAATAGTATAAATATTTTGCATCAATATTATAATTACCTAAGTACCTACATCCGATACGAATTTATTCATTAGTGTTTTGAATTTTTTTTCGAAGACGTTAGTAGATACAAAAAAACTGCAAGAGACAATTAGGTTGATTACTAAATCAAAGTTTTTTTTAAGTTTTTTCTAATTACAAATGATACACCAATAAAAAAGGAGCTGGAGGAAAAAAACCAGCACTTCCAGAAAAAAATATCAAAGCCACCAAATTTCAATTGGATATTTTATGAACTCCAGAAGCCATGAAAAAAAAAAAAAAAAATCAAACTTCAACACTGTTTGTTTAGGAAACCAAGCGTTATATATGTGAATTATGTATTATAAAGACTGCAAGTGTAGCATTCAGTTTCATTTGAGTTTTCTAATGGCCAAAAAATAGACTTGTTTTGGATGTAACACTCCTAAAGGCTACAAATGTGGCATTCAGCTTCAAATAATTTTTTCAATGTCCAAAAAATCGACTTGTTCTGCTTGTAACACTTCTAAAGACTCAGTAGAGCGTAGCATCCACCCTCATATAATTTTTTGTCTCGATCAATAGCCTCAGATGATCAGCTCTCAAAGCAAATCCTCCAAAAAAGATATTCTCATCCCATAGTAGACTGAGAGATGGTTCAGTGCAGAAGAGAACAGTGGCAGAATAACAATCATTCAAATCAATTTCAGACCCAGAATATTCCACCAATTCCTAAAATGTCACAGACAGAATTCCCTTGTAACGTTTCGCTTGTTGGAGGTATTCATTTTGGGGTATAAAAAGAAGAGTAACACGCTTGTTGAGGACAGGGAGAGTGAAATGCCCTTTTGTCTCGATCCTCTCTGGATCGGCTACAGAATAAGGATGAGTGTCGCCCTAAAAAGTCTTTCATTGCCTACAGATCCATGTAGGCCAGGAGTTTAGGGGTGGAATTTGAGATATTCTATGGATGGAAGTGGTTTCACTTTATTATTATTTCTTTCATTGAATTTTTGGAATAGTTGGGAACATTTGTAAATTCTTTCTGTTCACGTTTAGGTTTACGATGAGAAGATGTGTTATCTTTCTCTGCTGATGTATTTTCTTTGCCTGAGGAGAATACATTCGTCCTACTAAAGTTCAAAGCTGTCAACTTTATTAATATAGTGAGTTCAATGCCTTCTGATCTCTTCAACCTCACCCCAATGGGCACAGGTACGTTGATCTAACGTTGTGAAATGGGCACCGCTATCTTGCGCAACTTATAACGGGTGTTTTTTTTCGAGGTATATAACTTTAAGTTGGCATTACTGTTCAAGATGGCGATTGATTTAACAGCTGTCAAGTGATTTATTCTCAGTTTGGTTTGGCAATTTATCATGAATAGACTGAACGTCTGAACAACGCTTGCAAATGTTGCAATTTTATTTCGAAAATAATGGTTCTGTGCGGAATACGTATCGCGCACTACGTCCATTTCATTTTGTTTAGCGATGAAGCGCACTTCTGGTTGAAGGTTACATCAACAAACAAAACTGCCGCATTTGGAGTGAAGCTAATCCTTAAGTGGATGTCGAAACACCGTTACATCCAGAAAAACTGACTGTTTGGTGCGCTTTATGGGCTGGTGAAATCATTGGTCCGTACTTCTTCAAAAACGATGAAAACGTTACAGTCCATGGTGATCGGTATAGAGCCATGATTACTAACTTTTTCATTCCTGAATTGAACAACCATGATGTCCAGGAGCTGTGGTTCCAACAAGACGGCGCAACATGCCACACAGGTCGTGCCACAATCGATTTATTGAAAGACACGTTTGGTGACCGCCTTATTTCACGTTTTAGACCTGTGAATTGGCCTCCAAGATCTTGTGATTTAACACCGCTAGACTACTTTCTGTGGGGCTATGTAAAGTCATTGGTTTATGCGGATAAGCCACAAACCCTTGACCATTTGGAAGACAACATTCGCCGTGTTATTGCCGATATACGCCCACAAATGTTGGAAAAAGTCATCGAAAATTGGACGTCCAGATTGGACTACATCCGTGCCATCCAAAGCGGTCATATACCAGAAATCATATTTAAAATGTAATGCCACAAGATTATCTTGCGGATAAATAAAATTTATGTCAATCGAATAATCCATCGTTGTTTTATTGCAATTTAAAGTTCTATAGCTCTAAAAAAAACACCCTTTATTTACAATGGCTCAATACCATTTAGTGGACTTTTCTGATCTTTTCTGAAACAACTTCTGAATTCGGTCGACCAGAACGTTCAGCATTGTCGTTGTTCTTCAACCTTAAGTCCTTTTAACTGTTGTTATCGAGTCTGAATACCACTTCTCAAGCCATTGCTTTGCTTCCACAGTTTTTTTTCAGTGTTTTATCAATTTATCCATTCCTCAAACAACAACAAATCTAGCGTCACTCAACTTTCAACGTCTAGATCTAGACAGTTTACACGTATCTTTAGAAGCTTGGTACTAACGAGAAAAAAGTGGTATAACATTGTCAATGCTATGTGCGTCAAGCCTGAAACTTATTGAGTGGCACAAATAAAAGACCCACTCCGTATATATCAGTGTATATCCAACGGAATCAGCTTGTTTAGGTACCTACCTACCAAACTATTTGGCGTGGGTTAACAAATCAATATAACACATGCGTATACTGTGTGTATGTGTATCAAGAGACAATAAGACAGCAGAGTGTATTTGCCCTATAGTATAGAACCGTCATTAGGGGTTAAGCTTAGGCATGGGAAGACCCAACAAAACAATGAAACAATAATTTGACAGAACGGATTGAATTTGCAGGTTAATATTCCCATGTTTGTTTGCCATGTTATGTAAAGAGCTGGAACGGTATATATAAGGGGTGAATAAGCCTCTTGTTACTACGATTGAGGTAAAGCTGGGATAGGATTGAAGTGATTTTGGTGTATTACCTGAGCATATTACATTTGAAGTTTCTTCAAATTTGTCAATGCTTCTTAGAATTATATGCATAAGTTTTGGTGGTGATATTTTTAATATCATTCAAATCTCCAGCTTTTAAAAAACATCTGAATAAAGATGGAATGATCCACAACTGTAAATATTATTCTTGAATTTTCTCTGGTTCTAATCACATCAAATTTTGCACAAAGCCGAAAATTGTCGTATTAGGCCAATTGAAAAGTCCCCGGTCTGATGCACAGATGGCGGTGCTAGTGTTAAATCCATATGATTTTTAGTTAGTACCAACCTTCAAACGATAACTGTCAAAATTTGACAGCAGTCCGACCATTAGTTTGTGAGATATTGCGTTGTGTGTGTAGCTACATTTGTTATTTGAAAAAAGATGGAAAAAAGAATTTCGTGTGCTGATAAAATATTGCTTATTGAAGGGATCAAGTAAGTTGAAGGAAAATCTTAGCTTCATAAAGAGTTGATTGGTATGCTAAATTTAAACGTGGTGAAATGAGCACCGAAGACGGCAAACGCAGTGGACACCCAAAAGAGGCTGTCACCGACGAAAAAAACAAAAAAGTTCACAAAATAATTTTGAATTACCGTAAAGTGGAGTTGATCGAGATAGCAGACATTGTGAAGATATCATATGAACGTGTACATCATATCATTCACGAATATTTGTACAAGAGAAAGCTGTGTGCAAAATGGGTGCCGCGCGAGCTCAGAATCGATAAAAAGCAACAACGAGTTAATGATTCTGAGCAGTATTTGAAGCTGTTCAAGTGCAATAAACCTGAATTTTTGCGCCGATATGGAACAATGGATGAAACATGGCTCCATCATTTCACTCAAGAGTCCAATCGAAAGTCAGCTGAGTGGACTGCACACGATGAACCGAATCGAAAGCGAGGAAAAACACATCAGTCAGCTGGCAAGGTTATGGCAACAGTATTCCTGGGATGCACAAGGTATAATATTCATTGATTACCTCCAAAAAGGCCAGACTATCAACAGCGATTATTAAATAGTTATCGGATTGTTTAAGGGATTAAATCGTTAAAAAACGGCCCCATTTGAAAAAGAAAAAGGTACTGTTCCATCAAGACAATGCACCGTGTCACAAATCAATGAAAATAATGGCAAAATTGCATGAATTAGGCTTCGAATTGCTTCTGCAACCACCGTATTCGCCAGATCTGCCCCCAGCGATTTTTTTCTGTTCTCAGACCTCACAAGGATGCTCGATGGAAAGAAATTTAACGCCAATGAAGAAGTAATCACAGAAGCTGAGGCCTATTTTGAGGCGAAAGACAAATCGTACAACAAAAATGGTATGGAAAAGTTGTAAGATCGCTATAATCGCTGTTTCGCCCTCGAAGGCAACTATGTTGAATAATAAAATCGAATTTTGCCAAAAAAATATGTTTTACTATGGTAGACCAGGGACTTCTTAAGTGACCTGTTATTACATCAAAAATCAGAGGACAATTAATTAGTTACAAGAAAACTCCGCTAGACGGCGCCACCTCACACCCAACCCGTATTACAGTACCCTACTTTTCCACCCGTTCCAATGAATGAGGAACATCACCATTATTATTTCCTGCAGAACCATTAGCTCTCTCTGAGGGATTACTCCAGAAATGTCATTCTCGTTGAAGGCAAGATATCCTCCACATTCCGGAGTGTCTTAAAATTCCGAACAACAACGAAGATGAATGCCCGGACTTATATATCTTCGTCATTGCTCACGGGAATTGGGAAGGAGGGAGGAATATGAGGTGGTATTACCTTGGCAACACAATATTTACCGAGGAACATCCACCGAAGAATCAGGCCATAAGGGAGAAATTTAATTCGGCAACGTTCACTCAACGGAAAGATTCCATTCATATTAGCGAAAATTGGTAAGGGAGCGGTTGGTAGGACTGAGAGGAAATGGGGAATTTCATGATGGAGATGATTATCTTTCAAAGTGAAGTTTTTTATTGTGTCATGAAAAGGATCTCGAAGTAGAGTTTTGATGTTAGTAGTAAGTGATACATAGGTGTTAGATCGGGATAATTATAATATTAATATAATAATAATATAATATAATAATATTATAATAATTATAACATCTCGTAATGAATCCACATTGTCAACAACATTCATGTCAGTGTCTTCCACCAATAAAGGATCAAATGTCTACTGGACCAATTGCATATATTAATTATATTTTTAACCATTTGTCTTTTTGAACATTATTCTTCTACTTATTGTTCGATAAGTTTGTTTCAAAAAGTCTGATTGAATTTTGAGTTTTCTATTCATGGAACTGTCTTAACAAATACTACGCGAGCTAGGATCTAGCAGGATATTTTATTACCTCCGACAATTACCTTTGTTAGTTTCATTCTTGTTAGAGTGGGTGCTGTTTTGTCACCTACATGTAAAATAAATTCAGGAGTTCCTCAGGGCCCTGTCCTGGAGCCAGTTTTATTTCTTTGGTTCATCAATGATCTACTGAATTATTTTGATCCAGCTATCTTACCTGTAGTTGCTGATGACACGTAGATTTTTACTGTTTTTGGACGAAACATGATAAATATTGTAGATCTCCGTTTGACTTTCGTATTTCTTTCTAACACATTGTGTTACATCCCAAGATACCGACTTACCAGCTGGTTTTCTAGCATTGAGCTCACATATCATCAATTCTAATATGTATTGGAGTACTCAAATCCAACCAAAAAGGAAAAAATAAGAAGATCTTTTTAGTCAGGCTGCAATGAAAGCACTGCGCTCACATATCATCGATTCTAAGATGGTATTTGAGTGCCGAAGAAAATTCAATGGAATAGGCAAGAATAACAGCCTGTGTCCTCGGCCATTCAAGAATTAAAGGGAATGAAAAGGCCAACACATTTGCCAGAAAAGGATGACATATTCCTTTCATTGACCCGAAACCTTTCTGTAGTATTGTCAAATATACTAACAAGAAAGAGTTTGAGGAGAAGGAAAAAACAGAAAGAGAAACACTCTGGCGTAATCTTCCTAGGATGGATCATTCCAAAAAGTTTCTTCGAAACTTTGACACTGCGAGATCTAAGAAGTTTCTGGAGCAAGAATATATTCCACCTCCTCACTGGATTCCTAACAGGGCATTGTCGTCTTAGGAAACACCTCATAAGAATTGCTCTAGCAGGAAATGACGAGTGCAGATTCTCTGGGGAGGAGGAAGAAACTCCAAACGACCTGGTGACGGAATGCCTCACCATCACTAGCCAACGCAAAATCTGCTTAAGACAAGAAACTTGTAGAAGTGAAGAAGTAGCCTTCTTGAAGCCATCCCAGATATTGGAGGTCATTAGAACTCTAGAACTGAAAGGCGAGCTGTAGACCACGTAATGGCAAAATAAGCTCTGATGAGGGCACAATAGACCATTAGGTCACATTGCAATGGAGCCCCCTTAAATCTAAACCTAATATTAACTCCTCATTTCACCTTGTTCGACAAGTAGAGTGAGAATGGTGAGGAACAAATTTAAAATGAATATCACCAGTAATACCAATACTTCTATAAGAAAATGTATCAGTATAGATATCAATACGAAGAGTTAACATCCCTTCAACTAAATACAAACTCTAAAAACACAATTCAGTACAGACACACCACGCATGCAAAACTACAAAAGAAAAAAAACACCCTACCTCCCCTTTCCACATGACAAAAGAACGAAACATGCACACGTCCTTAAACAGTGTCATTTTTCATACCGTAACCTTTTTTTTTTGTTCATCGTGTCCCCAGCAAGGGGCTGCAATTCTGCGGGGGGCTCTCGGACCTCCTCACATTCATGGAATTGGCTCGGTCTCTGGAATATCCCCGCAATCGATATCAGCTGAGTCCCAGGGCTGGCGCATGCGCGCGCCGCGCGTCCTTGTCCTTCACTAACCCACCCCAAAGGTTCATAACCGGCATGCTTGATATCCTCCCTTTTAATCTCGGGGTAGGCGATGGGAAGAAAGAAAGTGAAAACAAATGCATCTAACATTCATCCTGGACAGCTTGATTCGATCGATCTGGCTCATCTGACGGTTAGAGGTCGGTTGAAGGGTGAAGTTTGGTGGGTAACGCGCGATTTGTCTGTAATGAAGGGTTGGAATTGATTTTAACTAGGGAATGTTCAGAAATAGGCTTTTAGACAGTTCAAAAAATAGTCTTTTTTGATTAACAGGACATCCTCATGAATTGCACTTGTAAAAAGCTATAAAAATTATTTAGAAGATTATGGAATCGATTGAGTGATTAAATCAAGAAGGAATGCCCTCAACTACTCAATAAACGAATTCTCTTCCGCCAACACAAAGGTTTTTGTCCCAAATCGATAAAAACTGGTTAAATTGAAAGAATTGCACTTTCAACTGCTTGACCACCCAGCTTATTCTCCAGATCTGACCGTGAATGATACTTGTCTTTTTGCAGACTTCAGGAAATGCACTCCAAGGAAGGAAATTAGGCACTTATGAAGAAGTAATTGCCGAGGTTGAAGCTTTCTTCGAAAGGAAGGACGAATCTTTCTGCCGAAAAGGTATTGAAAGTTTGAAAACTTCTTGTGGTGAAATTGTGTTGAAATTTAGTTGACGAGGTTTCGTTCCACTGCGACCTAATGGTCTATTGTGCCCCCATCAGAGCTATTCTCGACATAGCGTGATCTACAGCTCGCCTTCCAGTTCCAGAGTTCTAATGAACTCCAGTATCTGAGTTGGCTTCAAGAGAGGCTACTTCCTTACTTCTATAAGTTTCTTGTTCCGAGCAGATTTTGCGTTGGCTAGTGATGGCGAGGCATTCCGTCACCAGGGGATCCGGAGTTTCTTCCTCCTCCCCACTGTATCTGCACTCGTCATTTTCTGTTAGACCCATTCTTATGAGATGTTTCCTAAGGCGACAATGCTCTGTGAGGAATCCAATGAGAAGGTGTAGTATATTCTTGATGAGAAAAAATACAGTTGAAGCAAAATTTTGGCTTGATGAAGAATTTCCGAGGTCTGCACCAGGAAAATCAACCATCATCGTTTGGTATACTAAGTTTAAACATAGTGAAATGAGCACAGAAGACGGTGAACGCAGTGGACGCCCAAAAGAGGATATCACCGACGAAAGAATAAAAAAACTGCACAAAATAATTTTGAATGATCGTAAAGTGAAGTTGATGGAGATAGCAGACATTGTGAAAATATCATCTGATCGTGTACATCATATCATTCCCGAATATTTGTAATTGAGAAAGATGTGTGCAAAATGGGTGCCGCGCGAGCTCACAATCGACCAAAAGCAACAACTTGTTAATGATTCCGAGCAGTGTTTGAACCTGTTTAAGTACAATAAACCTGAATTTTTGCGTCGATATGTGACAATGGATGAAACATGGCTCCATCATTTCACTCCGGAGTCCAATCGACAGTCAGCTGAGTGGACAGAACAGGATGAACCGCATCCAAAGCGAGTAAAAATACAGTCAGCTGGCAAGGTTATGGCATCAGTATTCTGGGATGCGCAAGGTATAATATTCATTGATTACCTCCAAAAGGGCCAGACCATCAACAGCGATTATTACATAGCGTTATTGGATCGTATAAAGGATAAAATCGTTTGAAAACGGCCCCATTTGAAGAAAAAACAGGTGCCGTTTCATCAAGACAATGCGCCGTGTCACAAATCAATTAAAACAATGGCAAAATTGCATGAATTGGGCTTCGAATTGCTTCTGCATCCACTGTATTCGCCAGATCTGGTCCCCAGCGACTTTTTTCTGTTTTCAAACCTCACGAATGCTCGCTGGAAAGAAATTTAGCGCCAATGAAGAAGTAATCGCCGAAACTGAAGCCTATTTTGAAGCGAAAGACAAATCGTACTACAAAAAATGGTATCGAAAAGTTGGAAGATCGCTATAATCGCTGTACCCCCCTCGAAGGCAACTATGTTGAATAATAAAGACGAATTTTGCAAAAATATGTGTTTTACTATGGTAGACAGGGGACTGTTCAATTGGCCTTCAAGACTATTTTAAGGATAATACTTCATGCATAAATCATGAATCTTTCTTTCACAAGGCACTACACTTGAAATAAATTAATTCTGCTGACAAAAAACTAAAATCAACCTTTCCAATACCACCGACTATAAATTCTCCACCACATATAAATCGGTGCTTCCAATCGGCCACCACTCCAATCACGCAGCTCCCCAAACCCAATCTACGATCTCCCAAACCCCCTCCAAATCTAATTTTTCATTCGAATCTCGCTCCCAGCACGCAAAACCGCTCAATTTGACAACCGGAAAAAATCGTCGTTCCAACCTACCCCCACCCCTGTGGCGGGAATCAATCGGCGCTATAAAACGACGTTTCGATATACGGCATCCTCGCTGTCTCTAATCAAATCACCGGTCCATCCACAACAATTACGCTAACGCGGGAATAACCCAATCAATCGATGTGCGTCTTTGAATAATGCATGAACATGATTCGGGAACCGAGTTTTGGACGCCCCTCGTTCCGACGTCGTAATTGAACTTTGTTGCATGCAAGAGAGCACACTCCGGCGATCTTGCTCCTATATCTGATCGATTAGTGGAGAAATTGGTGTTAGATTAGGTTAGAGAGTACGAAAGGGTTAGGTTAGGTTAGGTTAGAAATGTTCTTGATGAGTTCACGTCAGTGTTTTCCTCGTTTTTAGTTTTTTCAAATCTACTGTTGGAATTTTGTATGATTATGTAGTCGCTTTAACATTTCACATTTTATCAGCGCCGGCGCGAGCAATTTTGGCGCCTGAAGCAAAGAATTTTTTGTCGCCCCTGCTGAAAAAGTATCATTGAACAACCCCCATTTTTTTCTAAAGTCGTTTCAACTGGGTTTTTTTTTTTCGAACATTTTTCCTGGATTTCTTCGACGCCCATGAACAATGCGTAAGTAATATATCTGATTCTCACATTCACAAGAAACTGCATACGATCGATGAAAGATTACCTATCACACCACAAGATACAAAGGGCGGTAAGGCATGCAAAGCTTCGTAAACTAAATGGGATCAAAAACATGTGTTCCGCTGAAAACATTTAGCATTTATCAGTAACTAGTTTCGAATGCAGAATCGTAGGAACTTTCCATATGTTGAATGTGTAAAGAACTTCCACGTAATTCGAAGTGTTGTTTTTCGTCCGTGTAAAATATATTCCATCCCTCATTCAATTAGGGTAATAGGCAATGCTGCTTATATTGGTTGGGTTGCCATGTGTTATTTATTGAACAGGCGGCTTAGTAAAGACGGTTTGAAGATTTTTATTGCAGTGAATGTTGATAAACGCAGCAAAGCGGAACAACCTCATGTTGTTTTTTAGAATCAATACATTTTTTCAGAAATATGAAAGGGCGGCCACAAATTGTGCTAAATTGCCGCCCCACGAAAAGAGGAGCCTGAAACAGTCGCTTCACTGTTTCACCCCAACACCGGCAACAATTGTTTTGCAACACTGTGGCTTCATCAGGCTACATTTCTGACCGATAAGAGTACAGAGCTTTTCGGAAACTTATAAAGGAACAAAAATCCGACATTGGCAGAAAAATATTTGATAGGATATCATAGTTATTATTTGAGAATTTTCTTTGCTTCAGGTGCCAAAATTGCTCGCGCCGGCCTTGCTAACAATTGAATAATCCAGTGAGAATTATTTTGTTCTATTTCATTTATTATTGGAATTAATAAAATACAGCAGTCAGCCAAAATTTGACGTGCTTGGCGATAAATTACAACCTAAAAATAACCTTCCATATGCGTTTAAGAAAAACCTATCGCATCTTATCTCACGCACCAACTACGCAGCAAATGCGTAACGTGTATGGAGCATAGAGGTGGATGACATAAATTTAATACCAGCACTAATTCCATCCCATTTATCACTTCTCAACATCCGATCTACCTGTGTCTGTGTATGTGTGTACCTAATGACATGTTATATGTTATCCAAGCTCCGATCAGCTTCATTGTCAGTGACAGCGTTACAGGAAACGTACAAATTACGAATAGAGCTCTAATGGCATCAACTCGATAATTACTAAAACTAACGATTACAATCTATATACTACTCCGAATGGAGATCTACACCGTCACGGTTCTCTTCTCGTTCAATTGTTTGTTGGTATCGGGATATGTATATACGAGTTCGTGCACCGTTTTGAATAGGACGCCTGGATTAACAAGTCTAGATACTTCGATACATTGTTTTGATTCATGACAACAGTGAAATTTTAACAGGTTTACAATTTCTACACATTTGAGGATGTCTATCGTCGATTACATCCTTAATCGATCTTGAATCGATTGTGGAGCATTGACATAGACCAAATCTTTGATTTGGACCCAAAAGAAAAAAAAATCTAAACGTGTTAAATCGTTAGATCTCATAGACCATCTGTGATCACCTTGTTCAAGAAATAACATTAAACTTCTTGCTGAATTGCAATTGTTTCATTGCTTGTGTTTTGCGATTCACGGCTTGGCTTGATTTTCAAGCTACTTGGCTTGAGCTTAAGTCAAGCTGAAGTCAAGTAGTAGTTTTTCAATCTCAAGTCAAGTATTTATTTATCAAGTACTTGAATCATATCGAGCTACTTGCTCTTTAGCAGTTTTATTGTGTAGTGTCACATCAATAAAAAAATGAGGAAATGAAAAAAAACCTTGCAAAATTCATTATTTTTCATTTTAATGGTAATGTTTGTAGTTCTTGACCGCTCGTTCCCCGAACAAAGCGTTATATAATTCCGATGATGGTCTGATGATAAAGCTTGTAATAAAAATGTTGTTCAGGTGGGCAAAGTGCTTTCTCCACATGCAAGAGATAATTCAATCTCTATTTGCATTTATGAAAGTAGAATTTTTTCGCACTCGTTAGTAAATTACCTATACACATTTCGAAATCTTCTAAACTGCCAACAGTAATCAACTAAAACCGTTTATTTGAAACCAACTCGCAGCTTTATCAAATAGACAAGTGATAAATTATGAGGTGTTCCTTGGTCTTATCAAAATGAAACCCTTTTTTGGAAACTCCCTCATTTTATAAACACTACGAAATAAAGGAACTTTTTTATTATTTCCATTAAAATTATACTTAACACCTCGTATATTTTATTATATTCATATCCTCAAATGATAGCCAGAATGAAGATTTATGGCACACTCCCTAAAATCACCAAGTCCATACTCAAAAGGGGTCCTGCACATCGCATGATCCTCTCTCATTTATTCACGCTCTGATTGTTCCCTGATTGGATTCTGTTCTAACAAAATCAACATGAAACCAGTGTCCGAATGGTGGGTAAAAGACCTTGGGAATTCCTGTTGATGAGTCGACGTTCAGTCTGATTTAATCGTTTGTTAATGATGTTAATTGAAATAATAATTGATAGTGTTTATGTGCGAAATGGATTTGGAACATCTGTGAATTAATTATTATCTACATTGGTTTGTTTTCTTTGATGGAATAAAGTGTTTTATAATACAAGGTTTCATTTCGACTTTAAAAAAAAGGATTTATTTAAGAGAAATCAATGAATGTTTATTTCATATCATAGTAAAGAGGAAGGTTTCTAACGATAAGCTGTCAACATTTTTGTAAAACTTTTTTTGGAGTTTGTTTCAATACCAAAGAATTTATCTTCAATTTGAAGTCGATGAAGTTCTTGGACAACGAACTTCAGCAAAATTTTAGGTGGCCGGGTTTTCTTTGCCATGTGAGTTTATAACGACTTCTGTCCAAAGTCTACCGTTATCTCCATCATTGGACCTAATTGAATTCCTCTCCATAAGATAGCACCAACTTCACAACTATTCAATTAATTATATAATTCTATTGGAACTGCAGAGAGAGGGGTCTGGTTCTAGCCGAGGCACACTTGGACAGGAAACAGATGACTGAGTTAATGAAACTGCGCATCGCAGAACCATGAATTACCTATGAATTCTTCGTCTCATTGATAAAGTTTTCGCATGCCTTTCTGCTGATTGAGTTCGGTTCATTCCGTTCTCAGAACTTCTCCCTCAGCAATTTCCCTTAATTTAGCAAGACCAAGGAACACCTCAAGATTTATCACTTGTCTATTTGATAAAGCTGCGAGTAGGTTTCAAATAAACGGTTTTAGTTGATTACTGTTGCCAGTTTAGAAGATTTCGAAATGTGTAGAGTTAATTGACTAACGAGTGCGCAAAATTCTTCTTTCCTACATGCAAATACAGATTGGATTAGCTCTTGCATGTGGAGAAAGCACTTTGGGCACCTGAACAACTTTTTTATTACAAGCTTTATCATCAGATCATCATCGAAATTATATAACTTTGTTCGGGAAACGAGCGGTCAAGAACTACAAACCTTACCATTAAAATGGAAAAAAATAATGAATTTTGCAAAGTTTTTTTTTGCAACGTTTCTTCTCATTTCATCATTTTTTTATTGATGTGACACTACACAATAAAACTGCTAAAAATCAAGAAGCCTGATATGATTCAAGTAAAGGGTGTTTTTTTTAGAGCTATAGAACTTTAAATTGCAATAAAACAACGATGGATTATTCGACTGACATGAATTTTATTTATCCGCAAGATAATAATAATAATAATAATAATTGACTTTATTCCCACAATACAAGATCAATACAAATAATTTTACAAAGAAAAAAAATAACCTCGAAAATGTGAGAATAGGCGGAGTCCAGTGATGCACCTAAGTACATCTTCTGTTCAACTCAACCTAGTCTTGTGGCATTACATTTTAAATATGATTTCTCTAATTCTGTGGTTATTCCGTTCATTCTTCCACATCTTGTAGAACAAAATCGTGCGAGAATATATCAGAAACGCACAGTTTTCATGGTTATATTTTATTATTATATGTTGGTACTCCGAACTTTCCGCCACGGATTTATCTGTCAATTCATTTGAAATTTGCCTTAAAGAAATCAGTTCTGCCAACCAACATTTTTCAATGTAAAAATCATTAAATGATATTTATGAAAATATTTCATTAATTTCAATAAAAATGCAATGGATTAGAGAAAATAATGTATAATACTCGTACAGAAGGCTCATTCTACCACTCGTTCATTCAAAAACTCGCCACTTCGTGGCTCGTTTTTGAATTTTGAACTCGTGGAAGAATATCAATGCCTTCTGCACTTGTATTATAAATAACTATTCTGGCATATGACCACCACGGCTGGCTCGGATGTAGTCCAATCTGGACCAATTTTCGATGACTTTTTCCAACATTTGTGGCCGTATATCGGCAATAACACGGCGAATGTTGTCTTCCAAATGGTCTAGAGTTTGTGGCTTATCCGCATAGATCAATGACTTTACAAAGCCCCACAGAAAGTAGTCTAGCGGTGTTAAATCACAAGATCTTGGAGGCCAATTCACAGGTCCAAAACGTGAAATTAGGCGTTCACCAAACGTGTCTTTCAATAAATCGATTGTGGCACGAGCTGTGTGACATGTTGCGCCGTCTTGTTGGAACCACAGCTCCTGGACATCATGGTTGTTCAATTTAGGAATGAAAAAGTTAGTAATCATGGCTCTATACCGATCACCATTGACTGTAACGTTCTCACCATCATCGTTTTTGAAGAAGTACGGACCAATGATTCCACCAGCCCATAAAGAGCACCTAACAGTCAGTTTTACTGGATGTAACGGTGTTTCGACATACACTTGAGGATTAGCTTCACTCCAAATGCGGCAGTTTTGTTTGTTGACGCAACCATTCAACCGGAAGTGCGCTTCATCGCTAATGGACGTAGTGCGCGATGCGTATTCCGCACAGAACCATTATTTTCGAAATAAAATTGCACTATTTTCAAGCGTTGTTCAGGCGTGAGTCTATTCATGATGAATTGCCAAACCAAACTGAGAATAAATCACTTGACAGCTTCTAAATCGGTCGCCATCTCGAACAGTAATGCCAACTTAAAGTTATATACCTCGAAAAAAAACACCCTATATATACAGTTCTGTAGTCTTCAAGTATCCAGTTGCCGAATTAATGTTGCTCTAAAGCTCCTAAATGACTTTCTTCATTTATCTCAAAGTTTATTCTATTCACACACACAGAATATTAATTTTTAATCGAAACCTTGTGCGCCCAAAAACAGTTAGCAGTTTTCTGCAGTAAAAACCCCTTCAGATCTAGATAAAGCTACCAACGATCTAAAGTATAGGGATGTTGAGCGTATAGAGTCGTAACCGGAAGCTATCGGCAGGATGCCCATAATATCGGCACGTGCAAATAATGCCTCCCCACTGAGTATTTTCGGCAGACCCTAAGCCGTTTATGGCGCTGAAGAAAAGGAGGTGTTTGGGAATAATCGACACATTCGAAAAGAAACCTCAGCAACAGAAGGGAAAAATTGCACAGTCGATGGTGATCTTGTACTAATGAACTGCAGATCCTGGGGTGGGTGGATAGCTTTAGCGAGTGGGGGGGTGGGCGATTAAGATCTTCTGTGAATGTATATTTGCTACTTTTGTCTTGAATTTGTTGCGTTAGCATATAAAACGGTTTCAATAAGGGAAGGGGGATTATTGTTGTGGATTTTGGGATTAGCTTCATCATGTCAGGGAATCATTTCGAATATGTGCAATATGAGTAACATACAGGGTGTTCCCAAATTGGAGGTACAAACGAAAATGGTAAATTCCTCAGATTATTTCAAGGGATAAGATATTTAGTTTAACTTTGGCATAGTTATTTCAATTGGGAATTTTTATCATGTGATTGGCTAATTTTGAATAAAAATCTACAGGATGATATTATCGAAGAGGTAATCACAATTGGCCATCTAGATCTCCTGATTTAGCATCTTCAGACTTTATATTTTGAGGCCACGTGAAAGAGAAGGTCTGTGCCTATGCTCCACAATCTTTTCATGTCCTTGAAGATGGAATTCGTGAATTTATCGGGGACATACAGTAACAAATGTGCAATTTTGTCTGTAGCGGTAGACGGTGGAGCCATTTGGCTGATATTGTTTTCCATCATCAATGGATTACCTTCTTCTTTACAATGAAAAAACATTCATCCACCTCTTCTATAATTCCTTTAGTTCTGGCCTCAGAGTAATAAGCATAGATAGAGGGAGCATATTATGCTATTTTCAGTAAGCAAATTTCGTACCCATTGGGTACGAAATTTGACATGAAGCGCGCGGAAATGAAGACATATCAGTGATACGATATTTCACTCAATTCGCGAGTTTATCCACAAAGAACGCACTTCTTATGTCCCATAGAGAATCAACGTTTCATATTAACTCAAAATATATTGAAATAAATACCTAAATATATCAAAAATTCAGAAAACAAACTTCAAGCGCGCAAAACGACGTAAAACAACCGATGACACAAGAAGAGCTAGAGTTGCCAAACCTTGGATTTCAGCTGGTAGATACAGAAAATAATGAATATTCTGCTTATTATAAATTCGGCAATTAGGAAAAATATCAGATTCCAAATATTCGAATTTGCATATTTAATCGGGAATCACTCAAATAAATATATTTCATTCAATATAACATGCATTCAAAACGATATAGTAAATTTGTGGATTTGAAAATATATCACAATCCGACAACGTAACCTAACCATGTTGGGGACATGTAAAAATTGCATATACTCCCTCTATCTATGTTTATTACTCCATGATTTCTTCTGAAAAAGATAATAGAAAAAATTGGTCATAGAATCATATTTGAATTATACGTTACTTTAGCTTCTAACACATGAAACATGACTATAAAAACCTGATAATTCAAAACAGTATGGTATTTTACAACCTTATCAGTAAAATTTATTCAACCATAACAACTAGACTCGTGTACCTATTGCTTTCTTGAAATATTATTTCAATAAACCTCATGAGTCACAATTCGAATCTAAGACATTCATCAGTGCCCCATAAAAGCTCTAAAGTACACCACAAACAGACATTTTATACATGCTACCCTACCGAATACGTAAACTGTGAAAAGTAAGGGTAGGACTTTTTTTCACGAAAGATTTATAACGCGAATAATAACCAGCAAGTATCATGAATCATAGTTTATGATCCAAGTTTTTGCGCACCGATCTAAACTCAGATACGCGACGTCATCTATTTTTCATTTATATAGGATCCTTGCAGCAGTATAAAAAAAAAGACATAGGACTCTATATAAATGTTTATGAAGGATTCGATAGAGAGTAATCAAATATTCCTGAACCGATATACGTGGAATTGGAAGCTTGTAGAAGAAGATCGATGTGAGTGGCATGCTAAATGATCTAATATTACATAGATGCTCCTTTGGGAGATCGTGAAATGGGGAGCATTGACTCCAACATTAAACAGAACAGGTTGAGACTCTGATCACGTGATCATGATGGAGGGAATGCAAAAGTTTGAATTTCAACCAATGTTAGAATAATGTTGATTAGTTCAATAGAGCCAATCAAACCTATCTTGAGGCTTTGGTCAGCTCATGGTAACATCATATCGATTCTTCTTTATCTCTATGTGCTATCTACATATTATTAGATCCTTGAACATACTGAACGTCACCAAGGGAATACTCTAGATTAAATTGATCCCTCTGCACTCTAGAAAATTTTTCGATAAACGTAATTTGAATGGTTATGGTGCAATATGCCTTCAATTTGAGGTAACAGTTGATTTGACATGAATTTTTTCGATTGGGTTTATGAAAAAGCTTTTGTGTTGAGAATAATAGGACTAGGTCAGTTCGACCGGGCAACAATAGTAGCCCTACATCAAGAAGTTTTGTTGAACCACCAGATTGCGCAACGTTTGAATATTCTACGGACTTCAGTAAGGCGCGTAGTGGTCCTTTTCCTGGAAACCAGCAGCGTTGCTCGGAGACCGTTGCCTGATCGACCCAGAGTAACATCTGCAAAGGAAGACCATTATATCGCAAATTTTACTCGAAGGAATCGAACAGTATCTGTTACAGCCCTTCGAAGTCATCTTTTGAGGACCAATAGACGGGTTGCCTCAACCAGTACCATAAGGAGACGGTTGCAGTCCTCAAGTTTAGGGTCAAGAAGACCTTCAAGATTACCTCGGCTATCACCTAGACATAGAGCTACCCGTCGGCAATGGGCAGAACACCACCAAGACTGGCTTTTACGACAATGGCGCAACTTACTTTTCTAGGACTAGTCATGATTCGGTTTACAAAGTGATAGTCGACGAGAAAGGGTTTGGAGAGGTCCAGATAGACTAGAGCGACTCAATTTCGCCCAAGAAGTTGTCTCTTTCAAGACGGATCAATAATGTGCTGGGGGTATAATGTTCGGTCGCCGTACTCCTCTTATTATCGTTGAACGAACAATAACCGCACACGAAGGGTTCAAAACAATCTTCAAGAGAATAATATCCAGAGAATGAACTGGCCAGCAAACTCACCAGACTTGAATCCAATTGGGCATCTATGGAATTATATAGGGAAAGCAATTTCCAATCGCCAAAACCCTTCTTCAACCTTTCAGGAATTGAGTTTAGCCCTTCAGGAAGAATGGAATGATATACCTGGAAATTTCTTCAATGACTTGATTCGTGGGATTCCTAGGCGTATTGGGCAGTTGATTGAATGAAGAGGTGGTAATACGGAGTATTGAATTCAGATTCAGTTGTGGAATAACTATTATTATTGATAAATTTAGATTTTTTCTCATTTTTCCTATTTTGTCTTATCCTGCATAAAGCAAAGAGTAACAAACAAAGATTTTCTATCAAATATATTGCAGTTGAAATAGAAGAAAATATTCATCTCATTTCCAGAACGTAGATTGTTTATTTCTTGAGAAACCTAGGGGGACCAAGACTTTTGACGATGTGTATATTTCTAGGCCTATTAAAATCGGGTATTGTTAAGATATCAAACGATAATATGAGTCATTGAAAGACGACTTCGTGTAGATATTGTGAACATAATTGTTGGTTCGAAATTTATGGCACCTAACCTTCAAATATAAGCCACCGTAATTTCTCTCCAGACCAGTTTAGTACGAGGAAAACTTTCCTGAATGTTCACTCAAGTCCATCCACGTTGAAACTGAAAATTTCATAACCCGTCCTCTGTGCTGCCAACTCCATAACACGAAAGAGACCCACTTACTCGGGAAATGTTCGAAGTTTTAATTTTTTCCATCAGGATCATACCGTGTCTGTCATCCCGGCGAGGCTGACATCACTGGCAGCGAATTTAATTTGAAATGTTTCGTCTTCCCTCGTAAAAAATTTAATAAAACAATCCTGCAACGATGGGGCTCTTCGCCTTATAATATTCTTCTCAGTAGTCGGGCCTTCGCTCTTGTAATTATTCGCCAGCAAAAGGAGGGTATCCGCCATCCCTTGTATTTTCCGGGAATGAGCAGCCAATTTCGGGAAGGTTTCGGATTAACAATTTCGGAATTTATTATATTCCTTGATGATGTTGAAGTCGGCAAAGAAAATGTAAATTAGTCTTGATCGTGGAAAATCTCCACTTCAGTTTATGATTTTCGATGCTTTCTGATGTTACAACAGTCGGCAAGCTTTTGGTTCGGCTTACGATCTTTACAATGTTCAAATATTGTAAGATAATGGAAATTTAACAGGTCGCGAGAGTTAAAAAAAATTGAGTAAATCGCTTGTATGGTGTTGGGAGCTTTTGGGCTCTTGTTCGTTCATGCGCCTATTGAAGATCACAGAATATAATATGAGATGTGATTCAACACTTCACTCAATGAGAAAAACCCATTTCTTCTTAAAAATTTTCAAAATAGTCATCTTCAAGAGTGATACGTGTACACCAATGCTCTTTCAACTTTTCAATACCTTTTTGTAGGAAAATTCATCCTTATTTTCGGAATATGGTTGTAACGGTAAGTAGTATTCGAAATAAATAGATCGTAAGTGTCATAAAATAAGTTTAGGTATTTGTAAACATAACGCCATCGAAATATTAGTCGAATTGAGTCTGCATCATGAAGTTATTCTCGATTAAACATGTCAGCTTACGAGCCAAATTTTCGTCATTGGCTGGAGGTTTTAATTATCTACTTTAAAATGAATAAATCTGCGGCCGAGGCTCATTGAATGCTCTTAAATACCTTTGTTGAGGCCGCTATTAGTAAAAAAATGATCGAGAGTAGTTTTAACGCTTCAAGAACGGTGATTTTGACGTCGAAGACCAGAGATGGAAGAGAGAAGGTTTTCGATGATGCAGAATTGGAGGCAATACTTTATCAAGACTCGTGTCAAACGCAACAAGAATTGGCAGGATCATTGTGAGTGACGCAACAAACCATTTCAAAACGATTTAGAGTCATGGGAATGATTCAAAAACAAGGAAATTGGATGTCGTACGAGTTGAAGTCGAGAAATGTTGAATGGCGTTTGTTTGCTTGTGAACAGCTGCTTGCAAGGCAAAGACGGAAGGGATTTCTGCATCGCATTGTGATTGAATACGAAGAATCGGTTCATTGCGATAATTCCAAACGCAGAAAATCATGGGGATATCCTGGCCATGCTTCCACGTCGACGACCAAACCGAATATTCACGGTTCCAAGTTCATGCTCTATATTTGGTGAGACCAGTTCTGCGTAGTGTATTATATGTTGTTAAAACCGACTGAAACAATCACAGACGATCGTTATCGAACGCAATTAATGCTTTTGAGCCGAGCATTGAAAGACAAACGGCCGCAATACAACGAAAGTCATGATGAAGTGATTTTACAGCATGACAATGCTCGACCCCATGTTGCAAAAGTGGTCAAGACATACTTGGAAACGTTGAAATGGGAAGTACTAGTCTACCCGCCGTATTCTCCAGACATTGCTCCCTAGGACTATCACTTGTTTCTATCAATGGCACACACTTGAATCATGAATGTATAACCAGTTATTCGAAAAAAAGCCTTGAATTTCGAAAAAAAAACGGCAGAAAAAAGTTGTACGCCTATGTAATATTTACGAATCCTGCATTCGGAATTTGGCTATTGATGAATTTGACCTAGATTTTCGGAACCCTGTACCTACCCTGAAAATTTCAAGAATTTAGCTGTTCTAGCTCATAGCATTCGAGTACACGATCATCAGCCCAGTGAACAGCATTTTTTATTTAGAATTCTTCATCAGTTAGTTTGGTACTACCCTCGGTACAGAAGTTGAAAATTACACTCAATTGAAGCCAATCAAAACAAGCCGTTCCCTTGAAACAAGCAAAAAAACACAAATTCAAATAAATTTAACAACCTTATTTAAAAAATTCAAGAAACGAACAAATAGAAGCAAATACAATAAAACAAAATAATTTCCCAAAATATTCCCACAAATATTCGTGAAAATTATATTTTTTTTCATTTTATTCTCTTTCCAAATCGTTCGTTTCGGTCAACAAAGGCTCGAATCCTCCAAATAAAAAAAAAATTGAAAAGCCGCCTCCCTGAAGCGAACGTTTAGCCCGGCAACAGCCGAACCAAAGGAGATAAGTGAGGCTTTACAGATAGTTCCACCTCCTTTGAACACTTCTCATCCAATCACTCTCCTATCAACAACAAACTTTTTCTCTATCGAAAAGAATTTTTTCCAAGAATTTTCGAACGCAAAGGAAGTAATCCCCCAAACTTCCAACCAGGCAACTTGAAACGAAGTTTAAAGGGGCGGAAGAAACATCCCTCAGATTCATTTCCTTTCTGCGTTTGCTGCCGAATCTCACCCTTGTTAGTAATAAGAAAGTTAAATTGGGAGGGACGCTGGAAAATGAGGCGACCGAGATGTTGATGACACAATTCTGTCCCTTTTCTTGCTCAGTCGATAAATTAGTTTATTTGGCGGTTTCGGAGTTTCGACATCTGCCGATTACTTATTAAGTTTGAAGACTTCATTATACCGGCATATTTTTCGGATCGCCCCTCTTTTTTGCAGTCATTTGGTGGGTTTAAGTGAGTAAGGAAGTTGTTAGTCACTCTGGTCGTTAGGGAGAGAGGGGAGAGATTGCGGAGGTTCATCCTGTGAACACTGATGGAATCATCAATATGGCAACACCGTGGTCCCTGCCGTATACACCTTCACCTGCATAGTGGAGCATAGTGTGTATCTCGAAATGAGATGAATGCTTTCAAATGAGGTTATCAAAACAATGGAACAATAGCAGTTTTAGCTCTTTTGCATTGTGCATTCGTAAATAAGAACCTCTCGTGATTTAAAAGTGCAACAAGACCGAAAATTTGTTTATTTTGTTGTCATTTCCAATGTTTAAGCTTAAGAATCATTCAAGGAAAAAAAATTACCATGACATATCAACCCTGTAGAGTGTAGATAAATCTCAGTATTAGCAGAGGAAGTGTGAACAAGGAATCATATCTTCCAACGTATGATACAAGAACAAAGACAAAAACCTCAGCAAAGCTTTGGCTCCCCTTATAGGTGTAGTGATTGATTCGTGTATTTGTGTACAGAATAAGATGACATACTTATATTGAAGGGCTTTTTCTTCTTCCAAACAAAATCTTTTCCAACCTTCCTTTTCACTAAAAGTGAACGAAGCATACATTATAATTAAATCTGACAACAAGAAAGAAAAGAACCAGAAAGGACTAATAAATGTTATAGTTTTCATTTATTAGATTCAAAGATAGCGACCTATTCTAGAAAAAGAATCTGAAACTGAATGAATAGCTTGAAAGCCACCATGAAATTTACAAATTGAACAACTATTCACCAAGTGGTCAATGGTTTCTTCTACGCCAAACTCACATAGTGGGCTTTCAATAGATTGCCATTTGAAGAGCATACTATTGCAACGACCATGACCAGTCATAAGTCGATTTAAAGTACACCAAATTTTCCTGGGAAGATTGAAACCTGAAACTTTCTCTGAAGGATCAAAGATTATACTTTTGGTGAGGACATTACAAGAATTCCATTCCAAATACTAAATTTCCTTGTCATTTTCATTAGATTGAAGGAATGTCATAATACCTAAAGGTTTACGTGCCTTTAATCTGGCAGTTCTAGTATCTGGGAGGGGAGGTACAATTGGAAATAAGTACGTATAGAAATGAAATTTATCCCAAGATTTATTTACTGCAACCTGTCTTCGACTATGAGGCGGAAGTATATGTGATAGCTAGTAACCAATGTAAAGGTGTGGAGCTATAGTTCTATTGATACGTCACACAGAAACGTTAAACTGTACATCAGGTTTTTGAACATGAACACTCTCAAACCAAACAGAACAATAGTATTCAGCAGCAGAAAAAACCAAGGCCAAAGCTGCCCTACAAAGATTGCTGACATCAGCATCACATGAAGAACCAACTACTTTTTGAAGAATATTATTCCTCGACTTCAATTTCATAAGCAATTTTCAATCATGATGAACTAACAATAGCCATAGATCAATATTGTTCTCATTGGCAGACTTTTGGTTGACTAATCGTTATGTAGAGTTCAGATGGTGCACTAAAGTCAATCAAATTAGATCATAAAACATTCAAAAAAAGATTATACATTAACACAAATCCCCAACAGCTACCAAAAATCGAGAATCAATAGATCCAACCTATATTATCCAGAACGTTATTCATTACACCATATAATCTTTCCATCAGCCAGAATTATATTCCGATTACATCCAATTTACCGGAATTTATGTAACGAATATAGAAAATTGAATACCGCTCCCTTATATGTGTGAAAATCGACTACTACCAACGGAAATCAATGGCGTGTGCTATAACATTAAATTTAGGGTGCCAAACCAATAACATAAAGGCGATGTATTGCTTTATTGATTTTATCTGTCACGTCAAACACTCCACTACAATAGATGGATAAGGATGGTCGCGTGAGGAAATAAAGAAACATGGAAGTATGAAGGGAGATGTTTTATGTGACATAGTCGCGAGTGCTCAGCAAATATGCCCCCAAAATGTTCGATGAATTGTGGCTGGTGGTTTTGTATTGACCAACGCGAAATAAATACTGTGCTCTTCTTAGGTTTTTTATGATACTGATGACGCTATCAGCAAGAAATTTCACAGGAGACTTGCAAGTTTGAAAGTGTTATACAGGGCATTACTAAAATGAATAAAAGTTTCCTCGGGTCATTTTTAAAAGAAAAGTCTCATAAACATGGACCCGCCAACGTTTGTTTTCAAAATAGAGGGTTTTGAAAATTTGGGTACGCACAACGCTAGATTCGCTCCCGAGAATATCTTCTTGGCGACTACATTCCCAGGAGTCAGGATAAATATATTTGATAGAAAATCTTTGTTACTCTTTGCTCGATGCATGATGAGACAAAATAGGAAAAATGAGAAAAAATCAGAATTTATCGATTATTTATTTTTGATTAATTATAGTTATTCCACAACTGAATCCAAATTCAATAGTCCGTATTACCACCTCTTCTTTCAATCAACTGCCCACTAGGCTGGGCATCCCACGAATCAAGTCACTAATGAAATTTTCAGGCATATCGTTCCATTCTTTCTAAAGGGCTAAACTCAATTCCTGAAAAGTTGAAGGTGGGTTTTGGCGATTGTATATTCCTCTCCCTAAGTAATCCCATACATACTCAATTGGATTCATGTCTGGTGAGTTTGCTGGCCAGTTCATTCTCTGGATATTGTTCTCTTGAGGAATGTTTTAAACCCTTCGTGTTCGGTGTGATGGGGCGTTAACATCCTGATAAATGAAATTATCCCCAAATTCGTTGCGCAAGTGAACAATTATTGGTTCAATGATGAAAAACACAATTTATCAACATCTTATGTCAACCTTTTCGTAATCAGGAGAAAAAAATTGCTGACTATGTCATCTAATTCTGCAATTAATCTCTTCCCTTTTATGCAAGATAATGAACGATCGTAGGTATTTATTTTCCACGAAAATCGAAAGGCCAGCCTGTATCCCACCAATTATTTATTGTTGCCTCAAAAAGCCACCCCATTTGCTTTATCTTCATAATTTATAGATCTCAAGGGGTGCAAGTAATTTACCTTCAAGGAATTACTTTCGCTATCTGCAATCAGGGTCCTATTCAACATTTCATAATTTATGAATGTTTCTCGGGCAGATAAATTTTCCTTCTTTGCATGCTGGAAGATTTCAACGAAATAAACTACTCACTACGAGCAACGTTATCTAGTACGTGGTCTACGAAATGTTGCTGCAAAATGATCATGCTATTTAGTCCCAGGACGAAAGAAAATATGGGACATTCCAGTTGGTCGAAGGCTGTTTCAAAATGAGAAAAGTATAGGGTGTTTTTTTAGAGCTATAGAACTTTAAATTGCAATAAAACAATGATGGATTATTCGATTGACATGAATTTCATTCATCCGCAAGATAATCTTGTGGCATTACATTTTAAATATGATTCCTGGCATATGACCGCCACGGCTGGCTCGGATGTAGTCCAATCTGGACGTCCTATTGTCGATGACTTTTTCCAACATTTGTGGCCGTATATAGGCAATAACACGGCGAATGTTGTCTTCCAATTGGTCAAGGGTTTGTGGCTTATCCGCATAGACCAATGACTTTACATAGCCCCACAGAAAGTAGTCTAGCGGTGTTAAATCACAAGATCTTGGAGGCCAATTCACAGGTCCAAAACGTGTCTTTCAATAAATCGATTGTGGCACGAGCTGCGTGACATTTTGCGCCGTCTTGTTGGAACCACAGCTCCTGGACATCATGGTTGTTCAATTCAGGAATGAAAAAGTTAGTAATCATGGTTCTATACCGATCACCATTGACTGTAACGTTTTGGCCATCATCGTTTTCGAAGAAGTACGGACCAATGATTCCACCAGCCCATAAAGCGCACCAAACAAACAGTTTTTCTGGATGTAACGGTGTTTCAACATACACTTGAGGATTAGCTTCACTCCAAATGCGGCAGTTTTGTTTGTTGACGTAGCCATTCAACCAGAAGTGCGCTTCATCGCTGATGGACGTAGGGCGCGATACGTATTCCGCACAGAACCATTATTTTCGAAATAAAATTGCACTATTTGCAGGCGTTGTTCAGGCGTGAGTCTATTCATGATGAATTGCCAAACCAAACTGAGAATAAATCACTTGACAGCTGTTAAATCGCTCAACATCTTGAACAGTAATGCAAACTTAAAGTTTTATACTTCGAAAAAAAAACACCCTATATAAAAGCATAAGGTCATAGAAACTTTTCTCCTCAAAATCCCTAAGGAGTCACACCCTTAAGGATCAGCATATGATTCTGAAACAACCTTTATAATGGCATGTATTGAAAGAGGAAAAATGGATCCTTCCTAACATGCATTTTTTATCTTTATATCCTTTTTCGTCTCCCTCAGAGTAGTAATAAATGACATTGCGTTGGAAGTAGCACGTCATTCTATGTTTTCACGGCTTACACAGTTTTGACTTCAGATGTGAATTGAAAAAAAATCCACATGGAAAACTTCGTGTAAAAATTGCCTGACCACTAATTTACACAAACGCGCAAAAAGTCATGATTAAAGTCGATGCATTTTTCATTTTTTTTTAAGTAGCGTAACTAAACCATAATTATCTAGATTCACTGCTCAAGATCCCTGGAGACATAGCGTTAAATTACTTCTTAACCAGCCTGGCGTCAATCTAAAAACGGTCCCAACCTAACCTACAGTGTTGCTCTAAAATTGGTGTGTTGTTTGTTATATTGGGGGTGTACTAACGTCTAGACTCTAGACGCTTATCATGGGACGCCAGTGCTTTTAACAGATGGTGAATTTGTTGGATCCATAGCCAATCGGAAATATTGGACCCAAAAACCGACATATCCAAAATAGAAAGTAATCGAGTTTTTTTAGAGCTCACCCTGTAGTTACAGGAAGTATCGTATTTATGGAACGTCCGGTTTATTGGAATAAAGGTATGGCAGAAAATTGAAATTAAGTGTAAATTTTTTTTTAAAATGAAGTTATAGTTGAAATAGTTGTCGTTCAACGAGTGATGAAGTGAAGTTTTTGGAAGCATAGAATCATAACTTTTCACAATTTGAGCATTAAAACTTTCTATAAGCATGGTTAGGTTTCTTAATTGAAATCAGCATGAAATTATTCGTTTTGAACAATGAATCACAATATTTGATTATAATAAATCATCGATAATAAAAACACGTCATTAAATAAGACATGCCACTTTTTTCTTTTTAGTAACAAGATTCAAAAGATTCCTGTAAAAATTTCGATACAAAGAGTAGAGTTTGAAACAAAATAACGAAGCTTAAGTGACGCTACATTTGTTGTTGTTGAAGAACAATTTCCAAAATAACACTTTTGCCTTCGAAAGTAAACATATTGAGAGCTTTGCATGAAAATTCAGGCTCTATATTTTCGTTTCTATTATAATCAAGAATGAAAACTTCAAAATTTGACTGAATTTTCTCAAGTTCATTTTGAATGGAATCGTTAAAAATAAATAAAAACCTACAACTATATTTGCATATTCGGATTCAGAATTGATTGATATTCAGGAAATATGGAAAAATATTTTTTTCTGATGTTAATTTGACATTTTGAGGGTTAAAGGAACTATTGTTAGTTTAATTAGTACATAATGTTATACAGATTGTAAGAAAGTTTTGTATGTGGGTCAAATAAACATTTCAATTATTATTATTATATTATGAAGCATATTTTGCAAGGAAAAATTTTCTGTTTTCTAGAAAATCGTTCAAAGTTCAAATGGAGAAACAATTGTTGAGAAATTGTCCTCAGACCTTCCTATTTTGAAAACCAGTCAAATATGCAAACAAAATTTTCTCGGAAAAATGGTTTTTCCTCAATAACTTACCATGCCTTGTTTCGATATATTTTCTGATAACAAATTAGGTCAATTGTAAAGTCCCTGGTCTAATGCACAGAGGGCGGTGCTAGTATTAAATTGATTTCATGATTTTTAGTCAGTACCAACCTTCAAACTATACGTGTCAAAATTGGACAGCAGTCCGACCATTAGTTTGTGAGATATAGCGTTTTGAGTGTAGCTACTTTTGTTAGAAAAAAAAAGAAAAAGAGAATTTCGTGTGCTGATAAAATATTGCTTTTTAAAGGGAAAAATACAGTTGAAGCAAAATCTTGGCTTGATGGAGAGTTTCCGGGGTCTGCAACAAGAAAATTAACCATCATTGATTGGTATGCTAAGTTTAAACGAGGTGAAATGATCACCAAAGTCGGCGAATGCAGTGGACGCCAAAAAGAGGCTGTCGCCGACGAAAAAATCAAAAAAGTTCACAAAATAATTTTGAATGACCGTAAAGTGAAATTGATCGAGATAGCAGACATTGTGAATTTATCATTTTAACGTGTACATCATATCATTCACGAATTTTTTTACATTAGAAAGCTGTGTGCAAAATGGGTGCCACGCGAGCTCACAATCGATAAAAAGCAACAACGTGTTAATGATTCTGAGCAGTGTTTGAAGCTGTTTAAGCAATAAACCTGAATTTTTGCGTCGATGGATGAAACATGGCTCCATCATTTCACTCCGGAGTCCAATCGACAGTCAACTGAAAAATATCATAATTGTGATGGGTCACTTTTCAATATTGCTACAAAATCAAGTGACCCATTTACGTCAAACACCCTGTATATGTATCACTTTTGAAGGTGACTTCATTGAAGAATAAAGTCGAATTTTTAACGACGCATTTAACTTGGCAGTAAACAAGAACTTCCATCTTGCCAACAACACATACCGTAAGTAATCCAGGGCGCTATATCGCGCAAAAAATCCATACAACACCTAACAATTTCCCGAGAAACTCGAAAGGAAGCAATTCGCTATCAGCATAATGAGAAAAGTATCCTCCCTCTCCCTTCAGTTCTCATCCCAATACTCCATACATTTCTCAGTAGGTGTTCCGCAGTCTTGAACAATACGCCCATCATGAAAAGAGAAATTGTTGGCGATAGAAACGAACGGCTCTTCGTATCTCGCCTTTTTTCATGGAAATAAGCATTAGGAAAAGTGCCTGCTCAACTTACAGCTGTTCTGTGTAAGCGAGGAAGATATGCCCATTGTTGGAGTGTCAGGAGAACTGACTCGTCTCGCGAATACGAGTATAATCGGTGTTATTTTCTGAAGTATAAATTAGCCACTCGGCATCAACGCAGTTGAGAAACGTTTCCAGTCTTTATGGACCTTTTTCGTGGAGCCATTCCCCTGGAAAATCTACTCCAGGGTATGTTCAACAGAAATATACTTAATTGTTAGTAGCTTTCAATAGTTCCATCTTGAATCATATTTATAAAGGATGTTTTTTTCCGAGGTATATAACTTTAAGTTGACATTACTGTTCAAGATGGCGACCGATTCAACAGCTGTCAAGTGATTTATTCTCAGTTTGGTTTGTCAGTTCATCATGAATAGACTCACGCCTGAACAACGCTTGGAAATAGTGCAATTTCATTTCGAAAATAATGGTTCTGTGCGAAATACGTATCGCGCACTACGTCCATTATCGATGAAGCACACTTCTTGTTGAATGGCTACGTGAACAAACAAAACTGCCGCATTTGGGGTGAAGCTAATCCTCAAGTGTATGTCGAAACACCGTTACATCCAGAAAAACTGACTGTTTGGTGCGCTTTATGGGCTGGTGGAATCATTGGTCCGTACTTTTTCAAAAACGATGATGGCCAGAACGTTGCAGTCAATGGTGATCGGTATAGAGCCACGATTACTAACTTTTTCATTCCTGAATTGAACAACTATGATGTCCAGGAGCTGTGGTTCCAACAAGACGGCGCAACATGTCACACAGCTCGTGCCACAATCGATTTATTGAAAGACACGTTTGGTGACCGCCTAATTTAACGTTTTGGACCTGTGAATTGGCCTCCAAGATCTTGTGATTTAACACCGCTAGACTACTTTCTGTGGGGCTATGTAAAGTCAATGCGGATAAGCCACAAACCCTTGACCATTTGGAATACAGCATTCGCCGTGTTATTGACGATATACGGCCACAAATGTTGGAAAAAGTCATCGAAAATTGGACGTCCAGATTGGACTACACCCGAGCCAGCCGTGGCGGTCATATGCCAGAAATCATATATAAAATGTAATGCCACAAGATTATCTTGCGGATAAATAAAATTCATTTCAATCGAATAATCCATCGTTGTTTCATTGCAATTTAAACTTCTATAGCTCTAAAAAAAACACCCTTTATAATGCTATATTCACATTTCCTCTGCTAATACTCAGATTTATCTACATATGCTTTATTGTTCGACGTTAATACTTTTTGGAACTGCTTTTAACAACTCAACATCGTTGAGAAACCTTTTCAGTCCTCATGGCCATTTTTCGAAGAGGGTAAGCTGGAAAATTCAGTATGTTCCCTTGGAAAATCTATTCCAGGGAGTGGTGTGTTCTATTTATATGGGATTGCGAGCAGGATCTAGATAACAATTGGTCCTGAAATATCTCCTGGCCATTTCAGGATATGTGTTTTCCTTTACGGAGATATCAGAATTGTTATTTTTGTTGCCTTGGAGGCTAGGGGGAGATTTGCAGCTCAGCTATGGGGAGTTTTCCCGCTATCTAAGAATTTTTCGGATGGAGGAATGTTGCATTTCGTACAGATTGAAAAGTTTCCGAATTCTCTTTATGTTTAGGTTAGTTCGGAATGGTATGAAGATATGTAAATATATTTCGGTGTGTTTCTTGGAGAATCTGCTAGAGGGACGTTTAAGGTTCTCATTTGATCTTGATGCAATTTTCTAGGATGGTTCCCTATGAATTTCAATCGTTTCAGGACGGCTGTATAGAGGATTTGAGGATTTTGTGTCTTGCTTGGAAGTTGGATTATTATTTTGAATTGGATTATATCAACCTGAATGAGAAGGAATGATATGAGACTGTATTTTTTGTCATACTTGGTTGGGTATGAATGTTGGAAATTATGTCAGTTAAAGCCATTTAATCTCTTAATATATTTATGGTGAATTGCATATTGGTTGTTGAAGTTTACACAAAAACTGAGGAGTTGAACGACTGCTTCCAAACGAAAACGTCTTCGTCCAAACAAAATCTTTTTCATCCTTCTTTTTCAACAAAAGTAGACAACGTATATCTCATAATTGAGCTTGACTTGATTTCAAGTTATAGTAGTTTTTCAATCTCAAGTCAAGTATTTATTTATCAAGTACTTGCACCATATCAAGCTATTTTTTTTAGCAGTTTCATTGTTTGGTGTCACATCAATAAAAAAATTAAGAAATGAGAAGGATCCTTGCAAAAAACACTTTTATTTATTGAACTTATTGTATAAAAGAACCAAAAATATCAATTTTTTTTCAAATAGAAACATAAATGAAATCACTATAAATTACAACAAAATAAAAATTTAAAAATTCTAAATATTGGGAAACCTCCAGGCTTTGTTTGATTTCATAATTTTACATCCAGGATTAAAGACACATGAGGCATCTTATAGATTTGTCGCCTAACCTATTGCGGGTTTTTGTAACTGTAAGAGCAGCTATGGAAAATTGTCTTTCAACAGGAGCTAAATATGATGGCGTTGATAAAAAATCCTTGGCCATTTTGACCAAGTTTGGAAAGATATTTCGAAAACTACCAAAATCTACCAATAGATTACATGGAAATGTTAGAAAACTACTAATAAAGTCACACTGGTGAAAGCTTCAGTCTCTCGGCGCTCGAGGAATCACCTTATTTAGTCTACGCGTGCACAAGTTTGCAGAAATATATGCCGTGCGACGCGTGCATATAAAATCAAGCAATAAATATCTAAATTCAAGTCAAGTCAAGCTTAAATATTTTTCACGAGCTTGATTTTCAAGTCAAGTAGTTGGTTAAAATGTCAAGCTACTTGGCTTGATGAATCCCTAATATGAAGAACACCAAATTTTCCTAGGAAGTTCGAAACCTGTAACTTTCTCTTTGGGGATTTCAAGCCATAACATAGGACAAAATAATCGTAACGTGAAACTCACGATGTTTTTCAAATTCCCTCGACAGAAACCCAAACTTCGCGAACATCGATTCCAATCAATAGAACCTATGCAAACCAACTTCGAACTTCATCGATGACTCAACTTAGCGACAGAGCAATCAATCAATAACACTTTACAACCCATAAAACCTTAATGTTGTTTATAGTGTTTATGCTATCCGAAAGCTCGAATCTCTCCGTTCGAACGGATTCAGGTTTCCTATTCAAATGAGTTGGACAGGCTGAAGAGACCTCCTCAAGACAAACATCAAGTTTATAAGGCGGAACAAACTCTCCTCTTTCCTTCCCAGTGGCGTAGCGAACGGGGAACGATTCAAGCAGTTGGTTCAGGGCCAAAACATCTGTTTTTAATGGTGTATTTCACAAGGAGTAGAGAAAATAGACTTTATCTACTCCTAGTGCATTATATATTCATTATTCAACTGCTTTTGAGCAATTAATAGTACCTATTAACAAACAGCGTGAGTTTATAGGTCACAACACACTTTATGAATTACTGCAAACTCAATCTGCGTGAGTTATGACATTACCGCTACATTACCGCTTGTTGAATGATATACTATTTTCCATGCATGCAATTGGTGTAATGAACAATATTTCTTATTATAAACACATCGTCAAAGGTCTTGGTCACTCCTATCAACTATCAACTTGATGAATAATAATGATAATAATAATAATGTTTATTTGAGAACGCTCTGTTACAAATAAACTTAATCACAGAGATAGATAATCTATCTGTGCGAATATAACATAACAATTTTTGTGTGTGAAATCTTGACTATCTTATCACTGAAATGAAAACAATAAACCAGCAAAAAATGTTTCTTGTTCGGGAGAATACAGGTGTTTTCGAAGTCAATAAGTTCTGAGCGAATAACGAGAGTTGTTATGTTGAGAATATTCCGTGAAAAATGCCAGGACATCCAATTTTTCAGTTTGACCGGGCAGAATAGTAGCCTTCAACAAGAAGCTTTATTGAACCACCAGATTGCGCAACGTTTGGATATTCTACGGACTTCAGTAAGGAGCATAGTGGACCCTTTCCCTGGAAACCGACAGCGTAGCCAGGAAGACTGGTGCCAGGTCGACCAAGAGTAACATCTGCAAAAGAAGACCAATTCATCGCAAATTTAACTCGAAGCAATCGAACGGTATCTCTAACAGCCTTTCGAAGTCATTTTTGAGAACCTATAGACGGGTAGTCTCAACCAGTAATATAAGGAGACAGTTGAATTCCTCAAATTTAAAGTTAAGAAGACCTTCAAGAGTACCTCGGCTATCACCTGGACATAGAGCTAACCGTCAGCAATGTGCAGAACACCACCAAGACTGGCTTTTATCAAAATGGCCAACGTACTTTTTTGGACGAGTCACGATTCGGTTTACAAAGTGATAGTCCACGAGAAAAGGTTTGGAGAGCTCCATGTAGACTAGAGCTACTCAATTTCACCCGGGAAGTTGTGCCCTTTCAAGGCGGATCAATAATGTGCTGGGGGTATAATATTCGGTCGACGTACCCCTCTTATTATCGTTGAACCAACAATGACTGCTGCCATCTACGTAGAAAACATCATTGAACCAATCATTGTTCCTCAGCGCAACGAATTTGGGGATAATTTCATTTATCAGGATGATAACGCCCCACCAAACCGCACACGAAGGGTTCAAAACATTCTTCAAGAGAACAATATCCAGGAAATGAACTGGCCAGCAAACTTACCAGACATGAATCCGATTGAGCACATATGGGATTACTTAGAGAAAGCAATATCCAATCGCCAAAACCCACCTTCAACCTTTCAGGAATTGAGTTTAGCCCTTCAGGAAGAATGAAACGATGCCTGAAAATTTCATTGATGACTTGGTTCGTGGAATAGTTATGCGTAACTTTTTTTTTTGGAAAATAGTACGAAGAGTATAGGTTGCGTCTTCCTCCTAAATTTAATTTATTGCTAAAATTGTGTTGATAGTATTAAAATTGACATTGCTATGAGCAATTCATAGAGTAATCGAAAGGAGGTGCAAAAATTGATTCACCTAAAGTGCGCTACAATTCCCTCTACGCCACTGCTTCCTTCCCCGTGTTTTCGTACGGTTTCGCTGCCTCTATCTGTTCTTGAATTCATCGGGCGAGATCTTACGTCAATCAGCAACGTCAGGGGGATGGCTATAACGCAATTAAAATTTTCAGAATTAGATCGCTTCACCGTTTTTGGCGTCGTCTTCTCTTTGTTGTACCAAGAAAAACGGGGTCTTTCTAGCGGGGTGGCCGTGAATGGGAAGATAACTTGATGTTATCTGTGGTTCACCTGTCAAGTCGTGTTTTTTTGTTCTGTGGGGTGGAAATTTTAGGTGTGGATCTGCCCTTTTATGAATGAGTTGTTTTATGGGGGAATATAGGCGGTGCGTGTTAATTTGATTGGTTGGTTTCGCATATGACAGGTGATGTGAACTGTCATATATTTGTTCATAATGATAGGTTATTGATTTCTGTTATCATGAGTATCAAATAAACCAGCGGTTCTCAAACTGTGAGGCGAATTCACATGATTGGGGGAGGCACAAGAGATTGAAAATAGAAAGATAAAGATAAAATGCTAAAGAGAGATTTGAAACGATATTTATTGAAATTTTTTTAACAATGACATAAAAACATTTTAAGGGCTAACTAATGGCAAGCATGAGCTTATTTAAAGGCGCACGATTTCTCTAAATTTGGTTCCATGTTAGAGATGGCTTGAAGTTTATTTCTGTATTTGATTTAGAAGGTAGGAAATGCTGAAAATTTGACCAAGGTTAAGACGTTGGAAAAGGCAAGAGAATCATAAGTGATTTGGCTGAGCTCAGTTCAAAAGTTTATTGAAGATTTATTAACAAAGTCGACTTTTATAAAGTACCCACTTAATAAAACATCTTTCAATCATTCTTCTTCTTGTAGTGATAGTCCAACAGGTCTCAAATGGAGTGTAATTGTGTAATTTGAATTCTCACGTCTACGAAAAGAGGGTTGCGAAGATCAAAAGTTCTCTGATATAGATATAAACCATAAAAATTACTGAAGAAAGTGTTTTGAATTTTCCGAATATCTCGAAGAGAAACCAAGTATTATCGACATATTCGAAACATCTTTCAGAAAAACCCTGTAACTCTAGAACTAGATTAGGTTAGATTTGATTAAGAAGGTTCCGATTCACTGCGACCTAATGGTCTTTTGTGCCCCCATCAGAGCTATTCTCTCCATAACATGATCTACAGCTAGCCTTCCAGTTCCAGGGTTTTTATGAACTCGAGTACCTGGGATGGCTTCAAGGAAGGTAATTCCTCACTTCCTCCTACAAGTTTCGTGTCCAAAGCAGATTTTGCGTTGGCTAGTGATGACGAGGCATTCCTTCACCAAGTGATCCGAAGTTTCTTCTTCCTCCCCACAGAATCTGCACTCGTCATTTTCTTTTAGACAAATTCTCATGAGGTGTTTCCTAAGGCGACAATGCCCTGTGAGGAATCCAGTGAGGAGGTGCAATATATTTTTGCCATGAACCAGGTACTTCTTGGATCATGCAGTGCCAAAGTTTAAATAAAACTTTTTGGAGTGATCCAAACCAGGAAGATTCCGTCAGAGTGTTTCTCTTTCGGTTTTTTTCTTCTCCTGAAACTCTTTCTTGTAGGTATATTTGTCTACGCCACAGAAAGGTTTCTAGCCAATGAAAGGAGTTTGTGCTGCTTTTCTGGCCTCTGGTGTGTTGGCCTCTTCATTCCCTCTATTTTCCAAGTTGCCGGGAACCCAGACTAAAAAGACCTTGTTATTCTTGCCTATGTCATTGGCACTCGAAAACTGGAAAAGCGTGGGAAAATTGAAAAGCGTGGGAAAATTGAAAAGCGTGGAAACCACGCCAAAAGCGTGGGGTCCTGCATACCCTACTCCAATCCGAAATTTTCCGCGAAAACGTCGAAAACACGCGGGTTCCTGAACCGAATGCAAGTCATGCACGATCAATTTCCACGGAATTTTCCGGGTATTTCGTCCGGACAAGCCTTTGGCGTGTATCGGAACGTTTAGCCCCAATAAATTATTTAAATGACTACGATTTGTGGTTATGTTAGCGCCTGTTTTTACGAATCAATCGGTTTTCCGTGCGCCCGGCCGCGTGGAAATGGTTGAAATTTTCCGGTAGGGTGAAGAGAGGGGGGCGGGGTGGTGGAAAATTATTATATCGAAGTCGATTGGTGCTCGTTTGGTGTTATTTTTGTCCCACGTCTTATTGAAGTCATTGTGGCTATTCTTTATCGAATATGAATTTTTTATGGTGGACAAGAGAGGGGGGGCGTAGCCTTGAGGTGAATGAGATAGGTTAGAATAATCGTTTAGGAACACGCAATGTCGTCTGCGAAACGATATTGCTCTAATATTAGGTAAAAAACGGAATGAACAAGCTGTTAGGGTTGTGACAACGAAAAAAAAAGCTAAAACGTGGTCAAAACGATAGGAGATTCTCATGAGTATACTTCTATATTATAAATACCGTGAAAGTACCATAACATTTTGAAGATCATCAGAAATCGAATCAAAAAGATAATGGAATATAATATCAGTACCACAAAGCTTCAGTATGAAATACAACGTGAAGCAGAATCTCCTCAACTTGAGCTATAACTCCAGACGCAATTTTGAGATTGAACTTTGAGCTTTATTTGGAGAATTTGGAGAAGCTAATCATATAACGGGTGGTTTCTTTCGAGGTATATAACTCTAAGTTGACATTACTGTTCAAGATGGCGACCGATTTAACAGCTGTCAAGTGATTTATTCTCAGTTTGTTTTAGCAATTCATCATGAATAGACTCACTCCTGAACAATGCTTGCAAATAGTGTAATTTTATTTCAAATATAATGTTTTTGCGGAATACGTATCGCGCACTACGTCCATTTCATTTTGTTCAGCGATGATGCGCACTTCTGGTTGAATGGCTACGTCAACAAACAAAATTGACGCATTTGGAGTGAAGCTAATCCTCAAGTGTAAGTCGAAACACCGTTACATCCAGAAAAACTGACTGTTTGGTGCGCTTTATGAGCTGGTGGAATCATTGGTCCGTACTTCTTCAAAAACGATGATGGCCAGTAAGTTACAGTCAATGGTGATCGGTATAGAGCCATGATTACTAACTGTTTCATTCCTGAATTGAACAACCATGATGTCCAGGAGCTGTGGTTTCAACAAGACGGCGCAACATGTCACACAGCTTGTGTCACAATCGATTTATTGAAAGACACGTTTGGTGACCGCCTAATTTCACGTTTTGAACCTGTGAATTGGCCTCCAAGATCTTGTGATTTAACACCGCTAGACTACTTTCTGTGGGGCTATGTAAAGTCATTGGTCTATGCGGATTAGCCACAAACCCTTGACCATTTGGAAGACAACATTCGCCATGTTATTGCCGATATACGGCCACAAATGTTGGAAAAAGTAATCGAAAATTGGACGTCCAGATTGGACTACATCCGAGCCAGCCGTGGCGGTCATATGCCAGAAATCATATTTAAAATGTAATGCCACAAGATTCTCTTGCGGATAAATGAAATTCATGTCAATCGAATAATCCATCGTTGTTTTATTGCAATTTAAAGTTCTATAGTTTTAAAAAAAACACCCTCTACAAAGGAAACTCTGACTTATAAAACTCAACTTCAAAAATAATGTCTACCATTTCTTCGAGCTCCATCATTTTATCCATTGCATATATTGATTAACTACCTCTTTTCCCTGTAAATTGGTACATAACATTACTCATTTATACTATTCCCGAGTAATAAAAAACTATTGTCAGATAAATATCCCCAAAACCTCCCTACAAACCCCAATTGGAAGAACATTCTCTCAATCCCAGCGATTTTTTCAATTCCAAAACTGTAACCCATACATTCACCAGACCCCCATTCCTATGGTAATAAGAAAATTGGATCCAACACTCCCGTTCAATAAATTTGGGGATCGCTAATAGAAATATCTGCCCTCCATAACCCCTCTGTATAGCAGCAGCAAGGATACAGAGAAATAAAAAGATCTGTGGCCTCATTTGCTTATATCGCGCACAATGGAGTCCCTCCAAGGCTTCCAGAAGAATGAAATTGGGCTGAGGCAGTATCCGGCGAAGTTTTCCTGTTGATCCCTTGAATCTAATCAAGCCATAAAGCCTCCGGGCAAAAAAACCCGGAATCGAATAGAGGATAGACATTTTATCTTTCCTCAACCTTCACTCTCCTTTGAAAAGTCCGTAAATTATCCAATTCCCACCCTGTCCCCGGATTACTTTTTTTTTTATTATGCCTCTAGAAGCCTATTCGCAAATATCGACTTCCTTTAATGGTTTTTTTAGAACAGTGGGCCTGGATTAGGGAGAAAGAGAAATGAAAGCTTTATTCGTTTGTAGTCACTCCGTAGATTTTCTTTTCACGAGGAGGAGTAAATTCTATTCTATCTAAGTGGAGTTCTCTTCAAGGGAGGTTTTACTGTTCTTTTGTATGTGGCTGATGAAGTGTAGTCTGGTAAAAACTGAATTGAGTCTTGTGTTCAACTAATCTTATACATTTTCTTTCAACCAAGATAATTATTAAGAGGAATTTGGTAGAAAATAAGTGAAGACACAAAAGAATAACAGGTATTAGTCTTTCATTCTTCAGCAGTTGGAATTAGATTAAATATAGGGGTCGATTTGGTAGAATGCAGACTTTCAGGAGTAACCACTAACCGACCAATTCGTTATTTTATTATTTTTTACTCGGCTTAACAATTCCCAAAGAGATCTTGAGATCTTGAATGTGTGCATCTTAAGCTGGCCACTTCTGGGATTTCCAGAATATGTGTATTTCCATATTCACAAATTTCATCTACCGACATACTCATGTGGAACATGAACTCATTGTAAAAACTAACAGTTATTATGAAGATAAAACATATCTGGATAGCATTTGGTATATATTTAATCTGGAAAGCTATTGGATTTCCATTTGGATTTGAATTGCATTTTGGAAAAATGCTACAACAAATGTTGTGTTATTCTCAAGAACGTTCTAAGAGACCACTAAGTTAAAGAATTGTCTACGATGACAAGCGACAACCTTGAGAATCCAATGATGAGTACTCTATTCCAAGCAACGACTCTGTTCAGAAAACCAGCCCAAGCATGTCCATTCCAATTAAAATCTATCAAAGTTCCCTTTTAATGCCGGAAAAATTCTTCACCACATCTCTGTAAAAGTCCCGAAACTGCACGAAAGCCATTTACACCCTCTATAATAACCATACTCTCCCCAACTTTAATACAAACCCTTGTTCTCCACGGACAATTAGAAAATAATATTTCCTGTCTCGGAATACGTCCACATATCTGCAACATTAAACGAAGATATACTGAGCCACCATGTCACGGTGTAAGTGACATAAGTTACCCAATACTCTGCTGCGACAATTTTCTTCAGTTTTCCCTCAACAATTTCCCAGCAGTCTGTATAATGAAACCTCCACACAAGAGCTCATTGTGAGAACTAACATTTGCTATGAAGTTGGCAAATATTTGGATGGAATTTGGTTTATTGTTTAATCTGGAAAGCTGTTGGAGCTCCAATTTGGTTTTAGATTGCATTTTGGAAAAATGCTACAACAAATGAGATGTTATTCTTATAAACATCCTAAGAGAGCACTAGGTAAAAGAACTGGCTACGATTACAAGCTACAACCTTGAGAATCTTATGATGAGTACTCTATTCCAAGCAATGAGTGCTCAGAAGACCAGCCCAGACCTGTTCATTTCAATTAAAATCTATCAAAGTTACCTTTTAATACCGGAAAAATTCTTCTACACATCTCTGTGAAAGTCTCGAAACTGCACGAAAGCCATTTACACCCTCTATCATAACCATACTCTCCCCAACTTTAATACAAACCCTTGTTCTCCACGGACAATTAGAAAATAATATTTCCTGTCTCGGAATACGTCCACATATCTGAAACATTAAACGAAGATATACTGAGCCACCATGTCACGGTGTAAGTGACATAAGTTACCCAATACTCTGCTGCGACAATTTTCTTCAGTTTTCCCTCAACAATTTCCCAGCAGTCTGTATAATGAAACCTCCACACAAGAGCTCATTGTGAGAACTAACAGTTGCTATGAAGTTGGCAAATTTATTTCAAGAGGCCACATATCTGTGTGGCATTTATTACGGTGTTTAATGTGGAAAGCTCTTAGACCGTAGAACTCCAGTGACCCTGTGGATGGGAGACCCTGGATATATTAATGTAGAAATTGGTTTTGTTTATGAGATGTGTGTGGCAGCTAGGGCAATAAGCGAGCTGGGGATCTGGGGCGAATACCATAACAGAGGAATTAGAGTTTCCTTTCAGCTGGCGTGTTCCATTCAAGCGTGAAACCAAAAAGTTAAGAGGAACTTTGTACATAAATTTGGGTATTGGTTTTATCGCGTATTATGAGGAAAATTTTTGCATTGGAGAAGGAATGGAATTATGTTATGGTTTTGAATATTGGATTGACTCGTAGTTTATTTGATGGAGATTCATTTTGAATTGAAATTAAATGACAGTTATTTCCACTTTTATATTTTCAATAACTGACATTTTTGTAATGAATCGCATTACAGAGTGTTCTCAAATTGGAGGTACAGTTTCCTCGTACCGTTTTAAGAAAAAAAAGTCCTATAAACATAGGCCCGCGAAAGCTTTGTTTTCGAGATACAGGGTGTTAAAGTTTAATTTTTTTTCTCATATCACTTTCACTTCACAAAATATTCAACTTCAACTTGGCATAGATAATCCAATTTATTGTTTTCATCATGTGATATGCTAATTTTGAATGCAAATTTACAGGGTGATATTTTTTTGGAACAGTGCCTGCTTCTTTCCTCCAAAATTTTTGTTGTTGGTGGACCACTGGTAGTTTTGAAAAATGGGAAAAGAGCCTTTGGTGTAGTACATCACTTTTTGGTTTCTTGTAGTTTTGTCGTATCTGTAACGGCTTTCCAGAAAAAATTTCAAACAATTCTCTATTAATTTTCGGGAAAATCCTGATTGCTATAAAAATCCAGTTAGTAAGATGTGATGAATAAATTAATTATAAGTTTTGGCACTCATTTACCCAATCTGTAGCGAAGATTAATAACTGGCGTAATCATCCCAACTCTTAGTGCACTTCAAATCTTCAGTTCTCTGAAAATTGTATCTTTGGATACACCGTTAGTCGTGATAGTTATCTCAATGACTTTCCAATTTTATTCTTTGCTTTTCGAATAACTGAATTGAACTCCAGTGAACGCCTGAAAGAGGTTGTCACCGACGAAAAAATTTAAAAACAGTTCACAAAATAATTTTGAATGACCGTAAAGTGAAGTTGATCGAGATAGCAGACATTGTGAAGTTATCATCTGAAGGTGTATATCATATAATTCACGAATATTTGTACATAAGAAAGCTGTGTGCTAAATAGGTGCCACGCGAGCTCACAATCGATCAAAAGCAACAACGTGTTAATGATTCTGAACAGTGTTTGAAGCTTTTGAAGTGCAATAAACCTGAATTTTTGCGTCGATATGTGACAATGGATGAAACATGGCTCCATCATTTCAATCCGGAGTCCAATCGACAGTCAGCTGAGTGGACTGCACACGATGAATCCAAAGCGAAACACAACAGTCAGCTGGCAAGGTATGGATTCTGGGATGCGCAAAGTATAATATTCATAGATTACCCCCAAAAGGGCCAGACCATCAACAGCGATCATTATGAAACGTTATTGGATCGTTTAAAGGATGAAAACGTTAAAAAACGGCCCCATTTGAAGAAAAAAAGGTGCTGTTTCATCAAGATAATGCGCCGTGTCACAAATCAATGAAAACAATGGCAAAACTCCATGAATTGGGCTTCGCATTGCTTCTGCATCCACTGTTTCCGCCAGATCTGGCCTCCAGCGACTTTTTCCTGTTCTCAGACCTCAAAAGAATGCTCGCTGGAACGAAATTTAGCGCCAATGAAGAAGTAATCGCCGAAACTGAGGCCTATTTCGAAGCGAAAGACAAATCGTACTACAAAAATGGTATCGAAAAGTTGGAAGGTCGCTATAATCGCTGTATCGCCCTCGAAGGCAACTATGTTGAATAATAAAATCGAATTTTGCCAAGAAACTATGTTTTACTATGGTAAACTAAATTATAAGCACTTTTTTCAAGCTCCAATTTATCGATTATTGTAAACTGAGCTGTCATCAAAATCTCGAATCAATGAGCAACTGTTCATTTTAAAGCCAACTCGACATTTTAAATTAAAAAAATTTTTTTCATGCAGTTAAAAGGTTGTGCCATTATTGAGTATTATTGCCGAGTATTTATCAAAATAAAGCCGTCATCCCACGTCTATATTCAAGACGGGACAAAATCGCATCGCGAGAAAAACAACCCAGTCAATAATTTGTCCTGTTTGGAGGAAAACCACGCGATCGTGAAAGCTATACGTGACTGGAAAAACAAGAAAATTCCGGTCTCGAGATAACATCTAAGCCAACGAACGAACGGAGAAGGAATTAGAGCAGATGAAATATCTACGTCATTGTTTTATTTGGAAAATTGGTTCTTTTGCGAGGGTGGCTGGGTGTTGTTCGGGGGACGAGATCGAGGCCTTTGTAGGAAACAGTTTTGATTAAGGTCTTTACAAAGGCGCTCGCGAAAAATTACTGCCTATTTCGATTCCTCTCCCGCTTTTCCTCCGGAGGAAAATCTCCGGAGCCACGCGAATGGTTTTCCCGGGTAATGGCTCCGGTATCGGAGGGAAAGTTCGGCTAGATCCCTTTCATCCCTTCGATCAAAAGCGGCATTAATTGAAACCTAAATGAAAACAACGTAACGGCAGGAATTTTTCCTCTCATATAGGGGAAAATGTGTGGTGCCGTGTGGTATTGATGTGAGGTTGGCAACCCTTAGGTTTTTTCGGTGATGTCTGAACTTACAATTTCAGGAATATCATCAGAAATTTTCTGAGAATGTTCGCTTTCGCGATCTTTTGCTAGTGAAACGGAAAATGAATGATCAAAAAGGAACGAAGTTACCCTTTGTGGATTAATTCTAATTCGAATTTGAAATGATGATAGGCGTTCCGAAATTTTTCGAAATTCGAGGCTTTATTGTAAAAAACTGGTTATACATTTTCTCAGGCGAGATCGAAATTCGGCTGATCAGAGATCGTCAATTCTGGCACCGCTCACCGATTCTTCGTAGCGCTCACTGTTTTGAGGAAATTTGAACTCGAAATTTGGGAAAAAATTGAATTTCCCTCTAAAAATCGTTATATCTCCTGAATGATTCGTCAAAGACCTCTCAAATAGAGCGTTTTTCAAACTTCAAGTTACGCTCTAAAACATAGTGAGGTTTCAAGTGCGTAGCCCACGTCCAGAAGAAGTGGCAGCTTCGGGAAAATTATCAATTTTTTTCTTTGAAAATTTCAGATTTTTGCCTATAATCGCTCACCGATTCATCGTAGAGTTCACGGTTTCTAGAAAATTTGAACTCGAAATTTGGGAAAAAATTGAATTTCCCACAAAAAATCGTTTTTCAAACATCATGTTCCGACCTAAAACATACTGAGGTTTCCAGGGCGTAGCTTATGTCCAGGAGAAGTTGCAGCATCGGGAATATTATCAATTTTTTTCTCGAGGAGGTGCTTATTCCGAAATTAAAAATTGCCTGACATTGCAATAACATATATGCTTTCAATTCAAATGTTAATTGACATTTTTTTTAATATTTTCATTATTACGCAGACGTAAGAAATAGCTGACAACTCAATTTTTCGGTATTCACTTCAGAACTTGTTATCTTTGGACTCATTCTGTATATCTTGTGTGTGTTCATGTATCATTTTTGTTCAGAGTGGACTTTAATCAGCTGTATGTACTTGGTTTATATATTCGAAAAAGTTTCTCGAAAATGGCCATTAGAATTTTTAGACAAGGTATTTTTAACATCATATTCAATCAAAAATTTCGCCAATTACCCTTTATGCATTGACTGGTACTTTTCAGTGTTTTTGAAATTTAGTTAGTAACCTGTAATTTTTGATAATGACAACATTATTGTCCAAACACCAACTAAAAAATCTCGTGGAAAAGACTGGCCTTACTTCAGCCTTCAAGTCAACACCTCTAACGATCAATACGATCTGAGCCAACACTCCTGTAAGCTTCTGCAAGTCATACATCAGACACTTTTCAATTGTGTCTATCCTGATTAATTATTACTTGCCCAGCTAGAGGCGTCCTCGATGGACTGGACGGCTATCGGACACCGACGCTTAGGCGTCGCTTCATCAGCGTCTTTTGTTCGTCGAATACCACTTAAAGGGGGTTTGGTTTTGTTTGTCGGCTGATCGAAGCCCCCCTCTGTTTGTTTACATTTTAATTTGTTTATTTTGCACCGCGCGAGCCATGTGCCCTGATATCTTTATTACGTGAACAGTGTTGACAGATTGTGTTGAGGAAAAAAGATGGGATTGTTGAAAAACCGGCAACGTAAAAAGGAGATTAGAGGGTAGGGGGTATGGTATTAATTGCAGCTGGTGGTGAATGAGGTGGTGTATTTGGGGGGGGCACGTATTTTATAATGCTGTCTATGGCAGGGAAGTGATAATGTGTTTATTGCTTATGAGAGAGTGAAAGGAATGAATAAAATTCGAAAAAATTGAGAAAATACAGATGTGGAGTCACCTTCTGAGAGATCGTTCATTCATACACCTATAAAGACTTCATTTTCTCGAAGAGGTGATCACAATTGGCCACCGAGATCTTGGCACTTAACATCTTTTCTTTGCACCGCGATCTATTCAAATCCTTAAAAATGGAATTCGTGTTATCGAAGACATAACAGGCCAATTGAAAAGTCCCCGGTAGTAAAATACTTTCTTTTGTCAAAATTCAATTTTATCATTCAACATAGTTGCCTTCGAGGGCGATACAGCGATTATAGCGATCTTCCAACTTTTTGATACCATTTTTGTAGTACGATTTGTCTTTCGCTTCAAAATAGGCCTCAGTTTCGGCGATTACTTCTTCATTGGCGCTGAATTTTTTTTCAGCGAGCATTCTTTTAAGGTCTGAGAACAGGAAAAAGTCGCTGGGAGCCAGATCTGGCGAATACGGTGGATGCAGAAGCAATTCGAAACCCAATTCATGCAATTTTGCCATTGTTTTCATTGATTCGTGACGCGGCGCTTTGTCTCAATGAAACAGCACCTTTTTTTCTTCAAATGGGACCGTTTGTTAATGATTTCATCCTTCAAACGATTCAATAACGCTATATAAATAATGGCTGTTGATGGTCTGGCTCTTTTAGAGGTAATTAATGAATATTATATCTTGTCTATCCCAGAATACTGATGCCATAACCTTGCCAGCTGACTGTTGTGTTTTTCTTCGCGTTGGATTCGGTTCATCGTGTGCAGTCTACTCAGCTGACTGTCGATTGGACTCCGGAATGGAATGATGGAGCCATTTTCCATCCATTGTCACAAAAATTCAGGTTTATTGCACTTAAACAGCTTCAAACACTGCTCAGAATCATTAACACGTTGTTGCTTTCGATCGATTGTGAGCTCGCGCGGCACTCATTTTGCACACAGCTTTCTCATGTAGAAATATTCGTGAATGATATGATGTACACGTCCAGATGATATCTTCACAAATTCTGCTACCTCGATCAACTTCACTTTACGATCATTCAAAATTATTTTGTGAACTTTTTTAATTTTTTCGTTGGTGACACCCTCACTGCGTTCCTGTCTTCGGTGCTCATTTTACCACGTTCAAACTTAGCAAACCAATCAATGATTTCGATTCAACTGTATATTTTTCCTTCAAAAAGCAATATTTTATCAGCACACGAAATTTTTTTTTTCATATTTTTTCAAATAACAAAATATAACACAATAATATAAAACTATTTAACAAAAAATCTAAAACATTCTGATACAGATCTATCCTGAAATTGTTGTCTTGTTTTGATGAGTCCTGGAATAAGTGTCATCGATGTGATGAATATTTTTCGGAACATAATAATGTTGATGAAAATTGTGGACGTGTAAATAATCTATTTCGTTTAACGTAAATACTAATTCCAGTGTTTCAATATATCGCACAGAGTTATCCAAAATGGACCTAATGTGCTTGAACTACACGTACATACATTCTCTTTTAATTATAACCAGCATCAGTTGGCAAAGCCATTAAATTCAGAAATAACTTTTCCATATTACATATCGAATTGGATTTTCCAGAGCATGCATAGTCCCAAAAATAGATTAATATGTACACAGTTCACATCTATACACATCTACCTGAAAAGAATTATAAACCTAGCAAGCTATATTGGGAGCTTGTTTGTGAAAATGTGAAGATAATTTTTGAACTCAATCATTTTCGAATAATAAAAACTTGAATGAATAATCTGTTGATATCTCAATGCAATCAGTTGATCAGTATTACTACTCATATTGACAACAAGTTTCATACTGATTTAATCTGAAAAAAAATATTCAAAACATAAAAATACTAGATTTTTTCTGAATATTTTATCTTTGTTCAGAATGAACTAAACGATTAACAAGATAACTAGACCATCTGATGTTATATTAGAAAATCCTGTAAAACCTGTTTTTGATTCGTGATTTCCCTAGAATTATCACCCGTGAATCTAGATAGAAGGAACTTTTTGAGACTGCCATATCCACAAGACTTTATCACGAAACTGAAATATATTTTCCTGGTGAAGTTCTTAGAAATTTTAGTTATCTTTCTGCCAACACAGAGAAAAACAATCTGATGAGAGATATATTTCAAGGTTTTTTTTCCAGTTTTAACTTCTTCATCCTCGATAATAAGTTTCAAAGCCGAATCTAGCATCCCAAAGAGAATCCAGACAACGGAACTCTGGGAGAAAAAAGTTATTTCGTTACAAGATAAATTGAGTTTCAACCATGAAAGTCAAACAGTGTCAGAATACTGGAAATATCTTCTGCTACAGTCCAGAACTTTTCAAGAGGGGAAAATGAATAATAAGAAACGAGCTCAAATATAGCTATTTAATAATTTGGGGACCAGTTTCAATTATATCAGTAAAGGGTTTTCTAATCTAATAAGGGGATATTGAAAAAATGAGGATATTCTAGGAAAAATCAATGGATGTTTATTTCATTGTAAAGAGGAAGGTATGCTATTAACCATGGAAAATGATGGTGCCGCGCAAACCTGAATTTTTGGGTCGATATGCGACAATGAATGAAACATGGCTCCATGATTTCAGTCCGCAGTCCAATCGACAGTCAGCTGAGTGGACTGCACACGAAGAACCGAATCCAAAGCGAGGAAAAACACAACAGTCAGCTGGCAAGGTTATGGCATCAGGATTCTGAGAAGCGCAACGTATAATATTCATTGGTTACCTCCAAAAGGGCCAGACTATCAACAGCGATTATTATATAGCTTTATTGGATCGTTTAAAGGATGAAATCGTTAAGAAACGGCCCCATTTGAAGAAAAAAAGGTGCTGTTTCATCAAGACAATGCGCCGTGTCACAAATCAATAAAAACAATGGCAAAATTGCATGAATTGGGCTTCGAATTGCTTCTGCATCCACCGTATTCGCCAGTTCTGGCCCCCAGCGACTTTTTTCTGTTCTCAGACCTCAAAGGAATGCTCGCTGGAAAGAAATTTAGCGCCAATGAAGAAATAATCGCTGGAACTGAGGCCTATTTCGAAGCGAAAGACAAATCGTACTACAAAAATGGTATCGAAAAGTTGGAAGATCGCTCTAATCACTGTATCGCCCTCGAAGGCAACTATGTTGAAAAGTGAAATCGAATTTTGCCAAAAATATGTGTTTTACTATGGTAGACCGGGGACTTTTCAATTGGCTTGTTAAAATCAAAACGCTCCACTGCGAATCTGATAAAAAATTGTTTGCCACCCCATTTCTCACTCCCACCATTCAAAAAACCAATGAAAACCCGATATGAAGAGGATATACGAAACCAGTCTTGCAGAGCATAATTTTTTATGGGAGATCTCCTGTCGAATACTTTTCATCCCTGAGGGATTTAACACCCCTGGATGTTGGATGAAGCTCCACCATCCGTATGTATTTCGGATGAGAAAAATTCTGGAGTTTTTCATCTGGCGAACATTTTCTTATTTCATTTCTTGTCATCTCCAATTCCAGCAGTTAAAATTTATGAAATCCCACTCTGCAAATTTACATATTGCTCCATTCTTTGTACAGATGAAAATTGGAGATAAAATTGTATATCTTCGTCTGTCATCTCCTGATAGTTTGAGAGAATTAAAGAATTGGATCGATGTTTATACAGGGTGTTCTTTCGAATATATAGGATATTCCTAAATTGGAAGTTACAAAGGAAAATGAGAGATCCTTGGATAATTTTAAGAAAACTATAAGCATGATCTCGCAAACGCTCTGTTTTTGAGATACAGGGTGTTTCTTGTAGTCCTTCTTTTTTGTGATCATTATGCTAGTTCATCTTCCCTACAGATTAGATAAATGAGTACCAAAACTAATTATTAATTTATTCATCACAGCGTACTAACTGGATCTTTATAATAATTGGATTTTCCTGAAGATAACTAAAGAATTGTTCCAATTTGTTTTATCGAAATCGGAAATTAAACTACAAGAAATCGAAAAGAGTAGTGCAGGACTGAAGTTTCTTCTCACATTTTTCTAATTTACCAGTGATCCACCACAAAAAAATTCTAGAAGAAAGAAAAGGGCACTGTTCCAGAAATAATATCACCCAGTGGATTTGCATTCGAAATAAGCATATCACATGATGGAAACTTCAATTTTCCAAATTAAAGTTGAAGATCTTATGAATTGAAAGTGCTATGAGAAAAAAACTTGAAAAAAATCAAACATCAACACCCCTTATCTCAAAAATAAAGCAACTTGGCGCTGTGGTACTTTTTGCCTCAAAATGATCCAAGAAATCTACCATTTTCATTTGTACCTCCAATTTAGGAACACCCTGTATATTTATTGTGATGAGATTGATATTGAGAAAATTTTAAAGACTCAATCTATTACACATTACAGAAAGGAATTTCATCCAGCCTATTGGATCAATCACCAGACCTAACACCGTTAGATTTTTTTTGTGGAAGTATTTAAAATCTAAAATTTAAGATGAATTACTGAAAAAATCTCTGTTTATAGACCGTTTCTTTCTCTTCCCAGTTTTATTTTTGCTGTTGGATATCTTCATCAAGAATTCGATCAGTCTGATATGTTTTGTTTTTCATAAGCAAATTCAATCCATCACATTTTTGACATACATATCAACAACAGCCGCAACTTCATATATTTCATACACTCTGTTTAATATTTCTGTTAGCTGAATCACGCTCTCTCTAAACAATCTTAGCTGGACCACTTCAATAATTTGTGATCTCATATGAGTGAGAGTATGCCTAAATCAACATTTCTGTAATATAAATGTTGAACATTAGCCATATATCAAATGTACATCTTTCAAACACACACTTGACTGTACCAGAATAGTGTGTCAGGTTCCAGGACTTTATAACCGATTCCAAGCAGAGGTTATGCTAGGGTAAAGGCCGCCATACACTAGAGGATCTCCCCTTCTAATTGAAATCCGATCGAGAATTTAATCTACGATTTTAAACTGCTACCAATCTAATTGAAAAAATTAATTTCTCTTCTAACTCATTTTGTCACACATGTTTGCTAATATCTAATCCATGTTTGATATTTGTTTTGCTTTGAGACTACGATGTTTTAAGTTTGGTTGTCAATTCATAATAATTAACTAGAACCTCTTTCTCAAAATAGTTTGAATTTTTTTTGTAACAAGAACATAAAATTTCATGCTAGACTTTGAATGATTTCAACAATAATCACACTGTTCAATTGTCACTTTTTTTTGGCTTAACAGCTACTGAAGTAGTAAGCACAAAATTGTAGTTTTGAGTTTGGCTCAATCTATAAACAGCTGTTCTAGAATACTTTCTGGAGATTTTACTTATAATAGAACAATAAATGATCCTTATGAATTTAAACAAGTAGAATTGGACATATATTCCTTCTTCTTTTAAATACTATCTTCAGTTTTTATATTCGATGAGATATGAAGAAATATTCAATTATATAAAATGTGGAGTGTTTTTGGATGATGTTCGATCTCAATCCGTAATAATTCACTACTTCTTAATATCAGATTCATCAGAAATCCACTTACTTTCTTTCAGGACCAAATATCAACGTACTGTGACCAACTAACAAGGAAAAAGAATCAAATATTTTTCTATGGTTCCACTTCTGTCAAAATTAACGTCAAATTGAAGTTGAATGTGAGAATATAATTCTATGGAAGCGTTTTTTTCTAAACCAGATGTAAAAGAAGAAAGATTGTGGTGTGTATGGATTTCTATAGTCTATTGCAGTTATCGAAAACACATGCAGTGAGTGCTACGCGTACAAGTCAGCTGATTATGTCTTTCCTCCCCCGCTGAGGGCCGTAAACGACGGCTAAACGAGTTCTGCCAGCTAAGATCTTTCTTCTTCCTTCTTTTCCTCTTTCTCTTCCATCAAGGTTACGTATGAACAGACAGTGGCGTAACGATTCGGAATTTTCGTTTCTATGGTTTGAACAGAGTTTCAACTCAATTCAGAATTTGCCTATGAAAATATGAAGTAATGAAATGATTCCTGAGATTTTTTATAGGAAACATAATATTTCTAAATTAGAGGTTAAAATGTAAATGGCATATTCCTTGAATGATTTGTTTTCAAGATACAGAATGCAGAACGTTAAAGTTTGATTTTTTTCAATTTTTTCCTCCTAGCACCTTTCCTTCACAATATATTCAACTTGAATATAGCATAGATATTCCAATTTGAAGTTTTCATCATGTGATATGATAATTTTGAATGCCAATCTTCAGAATTATATTTTTTCTGCAAGATTGTTCACTTCTTTCATCCAGAACACTTCTTTGATGGACCGCTGGTAGTTCAAAAAAAAACGTTAACAGAAATTTCGACTCAATAATACACTATTTTATTTCTTGTAATTTTGTCTATCTGCTTCCAATTTCGAGAAAAAATGTTCGAACAATTGTCTAGTAATATTCAGGAAAATCCATATCATTATAAAGTTTCAGTTAGTAAGCTGTGATGAATAAATTAATTATAAGTTTTGGTATTTATTTACCCAATCTGTAGCGAATATTAATGAAGATTCGATAAACTGGTATTATCATCTCAAAAATGTAAAACTACAAAGGAACACCCTGTATTTCGAAAACAAAGCTCTGGCGGGCCAATGTTTATAAGATTTTTTTTATTCAAATTATCCAAGGACTTTTTTCTGTACATCCATTTTTGTAAATACACTATCATTCCTATTTATGTATTCTCAAAAAGCCTTGTGTTACGCCACTGTATATCCAAATGAATATCGTGATATTCATATACAATCGTCTTATATGTTTTCTTCCCGGTGTTAAAGGAGGTAGCAAATGTGCCACATAGGGGAAAAAATCTCAACGGTAGAAATACTCACGAGGACATATACAGGCTGTCTGTTCAATTTCAACTCTATAGAGATATCGATCTAAAAGTCTCATTATGGTTTCGGATAACCATACGAATGAATTAGGTCTGCGTGGTACAAAAAATACATGCTGATGAGGGTAATATATCATGCTTATACGCAACGTGAGCAAACAACAAGATTGATCTATCTGTGCGTTGATGTTCAGTGAATTTAATATCAATGCAAATTTCAAAGTTTGTCCCATTATAATCTCATTCAAACAGGGGTTATTTACATAATTTTCCAGCGCTTGATAATAGTTGTGCCTTATTGTCATAGTGTCCTCCTTATTCACGATTAAAATGTCCAAAATTTTATGCTGAAGTTATTTTATTAACGAATAACGATATCATGCAGTTTTTCTTGTAGTCTTGCTTTCAGGATGGAGTAATTTTATCATGAAATATTAGGCCAGTTGATTTTTAGTTAATACCAACCTTCAAACGATACGTGTCAAAATTTGACAGCAGACCAACCATTATTTTGTGAGATATTGCGTTGACAGTGTAGCTACATTTGTTATTTGGAAAAATTATGGAGAAAAAACTTCGTGTGCTGATAAAATATTGCTTTCTGAAGGGAAAAATACGATGAAGCAAAATCTTGGCTTGATGAAGAGTTTTCGGTGTCTGCACCAGAAAAATCAACCATCATTGATTGGTATGCTAAGTTTAAACGTGGTGAAATGAGCACCGAAGACGGCGAAAAAGTGGGTGTCAACGACGAAGAATTTAAAAAAGTTCACAAATAATTTTGAATGACCATAAAGTGAAGTTGATCGAGGTAGCAGACATAGTGAAGATATCATCTGAACGTGTACATTTCTATGAAATCTAGTGGTAGATTTTGGTAGTTTGAGAAATATCTTTCCAAACTTGGCCAAAAGGGCCTAGGATTTTTATCAACGCCAGGAGCTGTGGCAACATGTCACACAGCTCGTGCCACAATCGATTTATTGAAAGACATGTTTGATGACCGCCTAATTTCACGTTTTGTACCTGTGAATTGGCCTCCAAGATCTTGTGATTAAACACCGCTAGAATACTTTCTGTGGGGCTATGTAAAGTCATTGGTCTATGCGGATAAGCCACAAACCCTTGACCATTTGGAAGACAACATTCGCCGTGTTATTGCCGATATACGGCCACAAATGATGGAAAAAATCATCGAAAATTGGACGTCCAGATTGGACTACATCCGAGCCAGCCGTTGCGGTCATATGCCAGAAATCATATTTAAAATGTAATGCCACAAGATTATCTTGCGGATAAATAATATTCATGTCAATCGAATAATCCATCGTTGTTTTATTGCAATTCAAAGTTCTATAGCTCTAAAAAAAACACCCTTTACTTGATAAATATAAATACTTGACTTGAGATTGAGAAACTACTACTTGACTTGACCTTGACTTGAAATGAAGTCAAGCTCAAGCCAAGTAGCTTGAAAATCAAGCCAAGCCGTGAATACCTACTCCATACTTTTCCTCTATAATTTAACATTCTTTCAATAATGTATTGGCAATTTAATAATTCTTCCACTAACAAATTGACAGAATTTAATCTAATTATAACAATATTTCGAACTCCTATTTTTAAACTGAGGACGTTTTTATCCATCACAAAAAATTAAATCAGAAACTATCATTCAAAAACTTATCAGTACCCATCTATGCGTAAAACTCGCACATAATCCACTCCAAACTAACAACGCTTCCACGTCTTTCAGTAGCCGTGCTACAGAGGTCACTCCGGGAATCATTCACTGCAGAACTTTTTGTCAACGAGAGGCATTCAACGCAACACGCTAAAGAGAAAAATCCCTTTGTGGGTGCTCCAGCCCAGCAAAGCAGGGGCAAAACGTCCCATTACTAGTGTTAAAATAATGATGAAAATAACTGCTTGCGGTTATAAGCACGGATTTCCTTTGAGGCGCTGAGTTTTCAATATTTCAATGTTTTCGAGCCGGAGTCAGGTGAAAATCAGGTGGATGTTTTAATTAGAGGCAACATTGGAAAAACTCGAGTTTCCGCTTGTAGCTGAAACAAGCGAAGGTCTAATTAGTGAATCCTTCAATGAAAAAAACCTGTGCAATTTGTTCCTAGGAGAGACGTCGACGTGGATTATCACGATTTCTGTAATTATCCTCGGGAGCATTGCGGAGATGCCTATTCGAGTCGGTTTGTAAGAGGGGCTTAATGGCCAGATGTCCGCTAATGAAATCCACAGCTCAGCGGGAAGTGATCTTGAGTTTGGTGCCGAAGGTTGGTTCTGGAGGAAAAACATTGCTGATTTTCTATGGCTTGCTGGGTAAATTCAATTTTGACAGGATTGGGAAATTCCGGAGTTTTCAGTAGTGGTCCAGTTGGTTTTTCACCTGACGGTTCGCCTACTGCTGTGGTGGGCATCTTCAGAAGTTCCATTTCGTAGATTGTAACGGGTGTTTTTTTTTAGAGGTATATAACTTTAAGTTGGCATTACTGTTCAAGATGGCGACCGATTTAACAGCTGTCAAGTGATTTATTCTCAGTTTAGTTTGGCAATTCATCATGAATAGACTCACGCCTGAACAACGCTTGGAAATAGTGCGATTTTATTTCGAAAATAATGGTTCTGTGCGGAATACGTATCGCGCACTACGTCCATTTTATTTTGTTTAGCGATGAAGCGCACTTCTGGTTGAATGGCTACGTCAACAAACAAAACTGCCGCATTTGGAGTGAAGCTAATCCTCAAGTGTATGTCGAAACACCGTTACATCCAGAAAAACTGACTGTTTGGTGCGCTTTATGAGCTGGTGGGATCATTGGTCCGTACTTCTTCAAAAACGATGATGGCCAGAACGTTACAGTCAATGGTGATCGGTATAGAGCCATGATTACTAACTTTTTCTTTCCTGAATTGAACAACCATGATGTCCAGGAGCTGTGGTTCCAACAAGACGGCGCAACATGTCACACAGCTCATGCCACAATCGATTTATTGAAAGACACGTTTGGTGACCGCCTAATTTCACGTTTTGGACCTGTGAATTGGTCTCCAAGACCTTGTGATTTAACAACGCTAGACTACTTTCTGTGGGGCTATGTGAAGTCATTGGTCTATGCGGATAAGCCACAAACCCTTGACCGTTTGGGAGACAACATTCGCCGTGTTATTGCCGATATACGGCCACAAATGTTAGAAAAAGTCATCGAAAATTGGACTTCCAGATTGGACTACATCCGAGCCAGCCGTGGCGGTCATATGCCAGAAATCTTATTCGAAATGTAATGCCACAAGATTATCTTGCGGAAAAATAAAATTCATGTCAATCGAATAATCCATCGTTGTTTTATTGCACTTTAAAGTTCTATAGCTCTAAAAAAAACACCCTTTATTTATTTTGACAACCACTTGCCGCTACATCCATCCATTGCAAAACGGCAGAAGCAAAGTTGTACACCTAATAATATCTCCTTTTATATTAATTTTCAACATATCATTTATATACTTATTCATGATTATGGTATCTTTGCTGAAAAACAACTTTTCAAGGATGATTTATTTACTAGGTGAAAGATTCAAACCAAGACTACAGATTAATTAACTGAAAGACTGGTTTTCTTCAGGTTTTGAACACGAAATTTCAATAAATCAAATTTAGTACCCTATATCTCGAAAACTAAACTAGGAATCTATCATTTCCATTTGTACCTCCAATTTAGGAACACCCTGTATATTTTCTGATAAAACTGCTCTAACTATCTCGATGCAAATCTAACGCAATCTCCCCATCAAACGATTCTATAACAACCAGCAGCTTATCTTCAACCTGCCTTGCGTTATCGCCAATATCGAAAAGACGGATTGATCAATCGATCAAGTTCAACGTCTTCTTCGTACGTAACCTGCGTTAGGTCATCCAATACCTTACGATTCGGCACTATTGTGAAATACCAAACGACAGAGATTAATTTTAGCAGAGTCCATATCCCCCAGAGATTTATTCATCACCCTAAAGTATAATCTGACTCATGCATCAGAATGGAAGGTTGTTCTCCTCATGTAATTTAGATGAATTCAAATCCTGGAGTTGAACATGCCACTCAACGTTTTCTGATTACATTGGGATCAATAATCGTATAAAATGTAGTGGATATGGTGGATTCATGAATATGTCGTTGTTCCCTTTGAATTGGTGCACCTTACCTTGCTAGAGAGGAGAATTGCTGAATGTGAGGAGAATTGACACAAAATCGCCTTTAGACTCTGTGAGACAAGACTAGAAGAAAATTTGTCTCTAGCTGGTTGAATTAATTCAAGACCACACAAGTGTAATACTAACACAATTTTTTAGGTCTTAAGACTTTTAAAGCTCAGTTAACACAAGAACTCCATCTAGCTGGTCAATCACTGGCAATGCATCAAATTGATCTAGATTTTCATCGAAAAATCATCTTCAGTGGTGAAGCCCATTTTCGCCAAGAATGCTTTGTTTATACTTAATTAAAGGGGGTTCTGTTCCACTGCAACCCAATGGTCTATTGTGTCCCTCATTAGAGCTATTCTCTCCATAAAGTGATCTAAAGCTCGCCTTCCAGTTCCAGAGTTCTAAGGAACTCCAGTATCTAGGATGGCTTCAAGGAAGCTAATTCCTCACTTCTACAATTTTCATGTCCAAAAAAAATTATGCGTTGTCTAGTGATGGCGAGGCTTTTTGTCAATAGGTGATCCGGAATTTTTCCCTCCTCACAGAATCTGCACTCGTCATTTTCTGCTATACTCATTCTCATAAGGTGTTTCCCAAGACGATAATGTCCTGTGAGGAATTCAGTGAGAAGGTGCAGTATATTTTTGCTGAGATCTAGTCTCTTTTTGGATCTCGCAGTGTCAAAGTTTCGAAGAAGCTTTTTGGAATGTTCCAAACCAGGAAGATGTCGCCAGAGTGTTTTTCTCTCGGTTTTTTCCTTCTCCTGAAACTCTTTCTTGTAGGTACATTTGCCAATAACAGAGAAAGGTTCCAGGTCGATGAAAGGAGTTTGTGTTCCTTTTCTGGCAAGTGTGTTGGCAGGAAATATTCATCGAAAAATCACCTTCAGTGATGAAGCCATTTTGTCTAGAATGCTTCGTTATTGAGAAGAATTGTCGCATTTAGGGTTCGGAAATCCAAGAATAATTGTTGAAAAGCCTCTCCATCCTCAACGTTTAACTTTTTGGAGGGATTTTTGGGCTGGTGGTGTGATTGGACCTTACTTTTTCGAAAATGAGGCTGGTGTAACTGTTCACTTGGTTTACCTCATTGAAATGTCTTCTACATAAGGGTCTTTCACCTCCCTCTACAGTTTTTCTGAGATTACCTGGTGGTTTTATGAAACATGCTGCTTGTGCAGTTTTGAAGATGTTGATTCGTCTACTTCACATGATGTTTAGTAGACTTCTGACGTACTTGGTTGTCTTCGTAGGCTAACTATTTGCCAATGAGCAAGTTCTATGATGTTCTGCATCTTTATTCTTCGGCATTGTTGTCCTCTCAATGATGCTCTTTGGATCGTCAATTTATTTTTGTCATCAAAGTTCTCATTTTGCGTTGCAGGTTTTTGGATAACTGGAATTATGCCAAAAGGGTATATTAGGATTGAACATGCATGTATTGATGGCTGTCGTCATGTTCTTGCGTTTGTATTTGATCCTCCTCATGATGAATACATCGGTTTTGTTTCATTTCAAGGTATATGTGAAGCTCTTCCGGATCCACTGCTTCTATCTCCTTTCCATTTGAACGAACAATCGTATTATTATTATAGGAAACAAGAAACCAAAGTGCAAATTCTCAATATTTTGTCTTGCAAATATAGAATTACCCACAAACTTCATTTCGGAAATACATATACCCTGAAAGCTTTCTTATGTCCCGGCAAAGTCCAATATAGGATTCAACGAAAAGTCGACAACAATATTTTCTCGAATTTCCAACATGTTTTCATTCGATCTCATTTCATATTCTCGATATCAGTTTCCCCATTTCATTCCATATCTCGAGATCCCACGTTTTTGGCAAGCCCCCCTTGGGAAGACAGTCCTAAGTAAAGTGTGAAAATCTTCAAGATCGCGGTTAAGCGAAACGAAATATTTATGTTGACCGGGAACTATGCAAATTAAATCTGCGGATCTAGGGTGCAATATTCCTGGAACTTCCGTATCACCCCCGCTTCGTAGGGCTGGGATATTTTATCGCGCGTGTTCATATTGTAAATATTTGTTCTACCTTTGCAATTTGAATATCAAACATGGGCGAATCCATCTGGCCTTCCGGAACGATGCACTGATTCCAGTCAAGAACGTTCTGATTATGGTTTGCCGCATTGAAATCAAAATAAACACAGGGGGATGAGGTTATGTTGTGGTTCTTTGATTAGTGGAAACGATATGAGGACGGGAGTTCAATTATGATGAGTTTTATGTGTACACAAAGTTCTAGAATATGCATTATTAGGGTGGGCCAGATTTGATGTCTATAACGATTGGGTTTTCGGAACTATTAGAACAGGAATGGACCCAGTACTGTGCCTTGAGGCACACCCATTATCTATTATAATACTATCTGATTGTTCGAAGACAATAGGCTGGAATCCAAGAACTAAAGGTCTTAGAGAATGTTGTATTGAATAGAATACATTTATTGAACAACTTTACCATTTACACAGTTGCTACAAAGTTTCAACACATATTTCACCCAACTCCCAGGGAAGTTGTTTTGTGACTGATTTGTGAAATTTTATTTTAAACAATTCATTTAAAAGCATTCAGGAAAAAATTGAATAAGGACAGGGTATTATGAATTTCTTTGGGTATCTGAAAATGGTTTTCATCTGAAAAATCAACCGTTTAAATTTCCTGAAGAAAAATCTGTAGTTTCGTAGGCAACGATAACGTCAAGAACATTCTGATTATGGTTGCCGCATTGAAATTGAAAGTCCTAGAATATGCAGTGTTAGGGTGGACTAGATTTGATGTCTATAACGATAGGGTTTTAAAAACTATTGGAACAGGAATGGACCCAGTACTGTACCTTGAGGTACACCCATTACACAACGCAACAACAGAATATTTTTTTTTGGTGCCTAGGATTTTAGAGCTTTCAATTCGAGTTTCTCTATCAGCTTTACTTTTTTAGATACATCAACTTATCTACCAATATGGGTTCCATTCAGTATATTCATTTATGAGAGTTCTAAAATTATTATATATTCATTAATGTAGATACCTTGGTTTTATTGTCAGTCTGTAATTTAGTAAATTCCAGGTTAATCTATAAATAGTGGAACCAATGCCCATCAGGTACTTGAACTGACCCTTTTAATCCCCTAACTCGGGTAAGTAAGAAAAAAAATCATACTTTCTCCGTTACATATAAAGTTGGGCTTAATGAAGCAATTTGTAAAGGCTCTTGATAAGAATGGGTCATGTTTTGCATGTATAGGGGTAAAAATATATCAGCTGAGCACAGAAAAACTCAAAGCAGGGATATTTGACGGCCCACAAATAAGACATTTAATTAAGGATCCTGCCTTCATAAATTCAATGAATCAAGTTGAACGAGAAGTTTGGACATCATTTGTTGCAGTTGTAGAAAATTTTCTAGGCAAACATAAAGCTCAAAACTATGTTGAAATGGTTAACAGGATGCTAAATAGTTTCAAATCTTTAGGGTGCAATATGAGTATTGAAATACATTATTTACACAGCCACCGTTTTCCAGAAAATTTAGGAGACATGAGTGAGGAACAAGGTAAAAGATTTCACCAAGATATTAAAGTTATGGAGTACTGCTACAAAGGAATATGGAACATGATGCACTTGATAGCAGATTACTGCTGGAGTTTAAAAAGGAACTGTTTAAAAAAACATTCAAGAATGTTGCGGAAAAGAAGCTTTCGAATTTTTGAGTGACTATTTGATTTTTTCAATATTGTTCGACATAATATTGTATTTTGTATAACTTAAATAAAAATTTTGTGTCTACTTTTGTTTACTACTCTTACGGATTTGAGTTAAAATAATTCTCTAAAATTATATATATATATTGAAAATTTGAGCACGTAGATGAAAATGAATACATTTTTTGAATTCAGGACATCAAATTGATATAGAATCATTTCTAAAAATCTCGACACCAAAACGGCTGTTCCCCTGTGATCGTTTATAATATTATCTGATTGTTCGAAGACAATAGGCTGGAATCCAAGAAGTTTGAGCTCCAAAATTCATATCCAGCCAGCATTTGATTCCATAAAAACATATTTAATTTTTGATTAATTTCTGAGTTTATAGGTTCAACCTAAACTCTCATTTGTATAATTAATAATAATTAACTGAAATACTGACTTAGAGACTGACTAAAAAACAATGCATCAATATATCTAATGGTAAAATGTGGAATGATCATAAACACCACCTTCAAAACAGCAGGTTGAGCAAAATACAATGTATCTGATCAAAGGATTGAGAGGATTCGCTGAAGTGGTCCATGGTTGTGTTAAAAGGATTCTAAAAATTTAGGTACTCTGTTTCAATTTATTCATTGATTCTATAATTTCCTCCATAAATTTTCACGCTGAAAAGTTCTGCACCCATTTCCTCTAATTCATTGCCAACATAACGCTCATACATTAACAAAGATAGCAGGAAGAACATTATAGAGACCGCGTTCATCTTCGGTTCAGAATTCAATTCCTGTTTCCTACACATCTCTATGCGGAATCGAATTAAATCATCCATTTTCAAGGAGTCGATGCTTCATTTAATGCACGAGTCCGTTCATTCAAACCATAGAAAGTTCATGCACGGGCCTTATTTCGCATACTATACACTTCTATATTTCGACAGCGCCACAAAGGACTTATGCAAATTTCTTATGAATATTAAGTTGCTGGTTTGCTCCGAGGAGCATTTGTGAAACGTATATTATTAGAATATTATAGCCTTTCATCTTCTCTCTTAAGCAGCAATTCGTATGCGCTTGAACTCATGAATATAATAACGAGTGAGTTGCGATTTGGTTAACGAATTTGTACGAATGATTTAGATAGGTGGAAGCTTGTATGTATGTGTAACGTTCTAGTTTTTGTTGGAAGGAGTTTTCTTCGCGTAACTTTTGATCTAGGCTTTTGGGACGGTTTCCTGTGAATGAAACTTATAAAGAGTGTTTTTTTAGAGCTATAGAACTTTAAATTGCAATAAAACAACAATGGATTATTCGATTGACATGAATTTTATTTATCCGCAAGATAATCTTGTGGCATTACATTTTAAATATGATTTCTGGCATATGACCGCCACGGCTGGCTCGGATGTAGTCCAATCTGGACGTCCAATTTTCGATGACTTTTTCCAACATTTGTGGCCGTATATCGGCAATAACACGGCGAATGTTGTCTTCCAAATGGTCAAGGGTTTGTGGCTTATCCGCATAGACCAATGACTTTACATGGCCCCACAGAAAGTAGTCTAGCGGTGTTAAATCACAAGATCTTGGAGGCCAATTCACAGGTTCAAAACGTGAAATTAGGCGGTCACCAAACGTGTCTTTCAATAAATCGATTGTGGGACGAGGTGTGTTACATGTTGCGCCGTCTTGTTGGGACCAAAGTTCCTGGACATCATAGTTGTTCAGTTCAGGAATGAAAAAGTTAGTAATCATGGCTCTATACCGATCACCATTGACTGTAATTTTCTTGCCATTATCGTTTTTGAAGAAAAAGCGCACCAAACAGTCAGTTTTTCTGGATATAACGGTGTTTCGACATACACTTGAGGATTAGCTTCACTCCAAATGCGGCAGTTTTGTTTGTTGACGTAGCCATTCAACCAGAAGTGCGCTTCATCGCTAAACAAAATAAAATGGACGTAGTGGGCGATACGTATTCCGCATAGAACCATTATTTTCGAAATAAAATTGCCAAACCAAACTGAGAATAAATCTCTTGACAGCTGTTAAATCGGTCGCCATCTTGAACAGTAATGCCAACTTAAAGTTATATTCTTCGAAAAAAAATACCCGTTACAAATGTCACTTCTAAGTGAGGTTGTAGCAATCAGACAGTGATTGGTGTAGTCGCTCCAAGGGGTAGAAAAAATCAAGTGACAAAGAAACTGCAACACACAGAAGGAGCTGTTTAAATTTTAAATATTTTTGGTAAAACATAGATAGCATAGCAAGGAGTAAATGATTGAATTTGGAGAAAATAATACTGAAGGTTTTTTTATGTAAACAATTTTTGTTGCTTAAATATTGTAGTCGTTTTTTGCAAGTTTATTGAATTTTACAACAAACTAGCTGTTTGAGGAGATCCAAAGTCGATGTTAAGTTGTTGTTAAAATGCCTAGAGCACGTGTACGCGGAAATTATCGACAGCTAAGTGAATTTGAAAGAGTTCGAATTATTGGTCTTCGGGAGGTAAGGTTGTCATTTCGACAAATCGCTAACCGTACGAACAGAAATTCAACTACTTCAATGAGATGTTGTCAAGCGTGGTTTGATAATGCCCAAAATAGAAGAAGAGTAGGCACCGGACGTCGAAGGGGCACAAATGAAGTTCAAGATCGACGTCTAAGAGTTATGGCCATTAGAGACCAATTTGCGAAAACTCGATCTTTGGCTGATGAATGGTTAGGAGAACAAAGCCATCCTGTAACTCTCCGAACGGTTTACCGCCGGATAAGGTCTTTTGGACGGCAGCATTATCGACCCCATCTTGTGTTACCTTTGACGGTTGAGCTTCGCCGGCAACGATTACACTGGTGCAGAGAACATTGGAATGTGGAATGGCATCAGGTCGTCTTATCTGATGAATCTCGATTCTCCTTGTGTGCACATGATGGTCAAAGAAGGGTTAGTCGAAGTCGAGGAGAAAGACGTGTACCTCAGTTTGATGTTGAGCGTCAAGTACATCGGACAGTAGGCGTTATGGTATGAGGTGCTATTCCACATGCAAGTAGGCCACCTCTAGTCTTTATTCGAGGTAACATGACAGCGCTGCGTCACCTTCAAGAAATAGTGGAGCCATATGTTCTCTCTTACCTTAACCGGCTCGAGAATCCAATATTTCAGCAAGATGAAGCCTGACGTCATGTTGCCAGAGTTAGTTTGAACGTTTTCGAAGCGACCCATGTGAATATTTTGCCTTGGTAGCCCAGATCTCCGATCTTTTGCCCATATAGCATGTTTGGGACATCATGGGTAGAAGACTTGGAAATTTACCCCAAGGACTTTGGTGGCTCTGAGACATGAAGTACACGCAGCTTGAGATAGTTTCCCATCATAAAGAAATAGACCATCTTATTGCATCAATGCCGAGACGTGTTGGGGAGTGTATAGATAATCGCGGTGGACAAACATTATCAACAAATTCATTAAAAAAAATTGTAAACCCTTCGTTTGTTTCTCCAAATTTCAATCATATACTCCTTGCTGTACTATCTATGTTTTACCAAAAAAATTTAAAATTTGAACAGCTCCTTCTGGGTTCTGCAGTTTCTGACTGTATCCATTGAAAGAGATCATAATTAAAAAGATAATAGAATTTGCAGTGTTTTCCTGTTGTCATATTTCATGTTGTAAATCGATTACGCCCATTATTAATTCAATAAATCAAACCTCACGACGCCGGTGGACAGATGGAGCCACCTGAAATGAAGTAGCGCCCATAATTATTAATGTCAAACTGTTCCGCTTTACGCTCCAACGGTTTGATCTCCTTCCAGGATATCCAGTAGAATTTCCGATGGGTTAATTACATGGGTCAGTCCCTACTCCCGAAGTCTAGCGTGAAATAACCTATTAGATTATGAGTTGGAAGCTCCATTAATCAACTAATTAGATAATTTAGCCCTTGCATCTCTTGGCGATGTCCACCGAAGATTTTGCACAAAATCATTATTTTCGACAGTGAGTATATTTCGAGTTTGGTTCATTATTTTCAATGATAAACCTTTTGGAATCGTTCGTTGAAAAGTCTTAGAATTGGTTTATACCACGTGACATTCTTGCAATCTGCCAAAGTTTAACTACTCATAGTTTAACTACTCATCTCCCCTCAGCATTTTGATATACCACCATTTTTCACGATGAGTGAAGCAGTCTCAAACTTCCTCTGATTTACTGGCCTTTTCTACCATATGCAAGAATTCAAATACGTTCTTAAGTAATTTTCAGCCTTTGACAAGATCTCCATGTTTTTTTCTTCTCCGCTCTAACACAGATGCTGGAGATCTTCTTGAGCCTTGTTCATTATAATCTCCTGGATTTTCTAGGTTCAGATATTCAGCAATTTGCTTTGTTATACCTCTGATTGTAAAGGGTGTTTTTTTTAGAGCTATAGAACTTTAAATTGCAATAAAACAACGATGGATTATTCGATTGACATGAATTTTATTTATCCACAAGATAATCTTGTGGCATTACATTTTAAATATGATTTCTGGCATATGACCACCATGGCTGACTCCGATGTAGTCCAATCTGGACGTCCAATTTTCGATGACTTTTTCCAACATTTGTGGCCGTATATCGGCAATAATACGGCGAATGTTGTCTTCCAAATGGTCAAGGGTTTGTGGCTTATCCGCATAGACCAATGACTTTACATAGCCCCACAGAAAGTAGTCTAGCGGTGTTAAATCACAAGATCTTGGAGGCCAATTCACAGGTCCAAAACGTGAAATTAGGCGGTCAGCAAACGTGTCTTTCAATAAATCGATTGTGGCACGAGCTGCGTGACATGTTGCGCCGTCTTGTTGGAATCACAGCTCCTGGACATCATGGTTGGTCAATTCAGGAATGAAAAAGTTAGTAATCAAGGCTCTATACCGATCTCCATTGACTGTAACGTTCTGGCCATCATCGTTTTTGAAGAAGTACGGACCAATGATTCCACCAGCCCATAAAGCGCACCAAACAGTCAGTTTTTCTGGATTTAACGGTGTTTCGACATACACTTGAGGATTAGTTTCACTCCAAATGCGGCAGTTTTGTTTGTTGACGTAGCCATTCAACCAGAAGTGCGCTTCATCGCTAAACAAAATAAATGGACGTAGTGCGCGATACGTATTCCGCACAGAACCATTATTTTCGAAATGAAATTGCACTATTTGCAAGCGTTGTTCAGGCGTGAGTCTATTCATGATGAATTGCCAAACCAAACTGAACATCTTGAACAGTATTGCCAACTTAAAGTTATATACCTCAAAAAAAAAAAACACCCGATATGACACTCTGCATGTTGGGCAAAACATCTACCATTACGACAGGCAATAAAGAATCTTTTACTATTTATGAATCATGTGTGTAGGTTTTAGATAATATATTTACGATACAAGTGCATAGATCAAAGGGAAATCCTTCCTTCTAATTGTGAAACTTCTTGATTTGTGAGTTGTGCCAACTAAAAGGAATACTATCAAAAACACGCATTATCTCACACGTCTCCCAAATTTAGACGAATCAAGTTATCTCTTCAACAGGCACCATATATGCCAAATATTAAAATTTCTTTACTTGATAACCTCTTTCTCGTCTGGTGCTTCAAGTATGAATTTGGCAATTTGGTTAGCAGTTAATACTTTAGACTTTTTTATGCATAATCAACATTTTTTCGTTCAAAAAAATGTAGTAATTTTTGGTAAATTATTAACATTTACATCTGCTTTTACTGCCAGAGAATCTTTCAACATTGAAAATTGACTACATAAAGTTGAAGCTTTCAAGGATTTGCTTCTTCCCGACAAATTACTTACATTTGAAACTCTCTTTTGGTGGCGCCAGTTGCAAAATAGAGGATACTGATTTTTATGGAAATTTTGTAATTTAAAATATTATCTTATTCTTCAACCTTATCAGTAATCAGTTATTTATCCAACTAGGTATTACTGAAAGATCGTATAAAACGTTTTGACAAGGCTTCACCGAATTTTTTTGCCAATTATGCAGCTGTTTTGATTCTTGCAGTCTGTTAACCGTGAACCGAAAATTTCAGAGGGTAATCATCCCTAAGACACAAAAAGAACGGTTTGTTCCTAACATAAAGTTTGGTAATTTTTCAATCGACCTTTACAATGACTAGCAGATTCAGAAATGGACGTTTTGACGGCAAAGATTGATATTGCCATGCTGCTGGATTAATCCTCTTTTGATCCCCCACCCTATTTTCCGCTCGAATGGAGGGGGGATGAACTAATCAGCGTGAAACTCTGTCCTCTACAGGCGCTATGAAAAAATCAAGCACCGAATAATGAAACTTTCGCGGAAAAGCTTAAATATTTTGACTCGATGCAGGAATTAGATTTAGATGGACAAATTTTATTGGAGAATTCCAAGTATTATTTTCTCGAAGTAGAAAATTTAACACAGTTGCGTTTTTTCAATTACAACAACAACAAATATTTTTGATCAGTCTCAACGGTTTTTCATTGGGAGGTTTCATTTTGATATTGAAAAAAAAGAGTATATTTTGAAAGAAATCAGTGCATGTTGATGTCATCGTAAAGAAGAAGGTATGCCATTAACGATGGAAAATGATTGCAGCCACATGGCCGCCAAGGCTACAGTTACAACACCATATACTTTTCAAGAAATTTTCCATTACAAATCCGCACATTTGTGGCTGTATGTCCTTGATAACTTCAGGAATTCCATCTTTTAGGTCTTGATACAATAGTGTAGCATTGACAGAGAAAAAAGTCTAAAGTGGTTAAATCACAAGATCTCGATGGCCAATTGTGAACACCTAGACCTATACCCCTAGTATAGGGTGGTTTTTTTCGAGGTATATAACTTTAAGTTGGCATTTCTGTTCAAGATGGTGACCGATTCAATAGCTGTCAAGTGATTTATTCTCAGTTTGGTTTGGCAATTCATAATGAATAGACTCACGCCTGAACAACGCTTGCGAATAGTGCAATTTTATTTCGAAAATAATGGTTCTGTGCGGAATACGTATCGCGCACTACGTCCATTTTATTTTGTTTAGCGATGAAGCGCACTTCTGGTTGAATGGCTACGTCAACAAACAAAACTGCCGCATTTGGAGTAAAGCTAATCCTCAAGTGTATGTCGAAACACCGTTACATCCAGGAGAACTGACTGTTTGGTGCGCTTTATGGGCTGGTGGAATCATTGGTCCGTACTTCTTCAAAAACGATGATGGCCAGAACGTTACAGTCAATGGTGATCGGTATAGAGCCATGATTACTAACTTTTTCATTCCTGAATTGAACAACCATGATCTCCAGGTGCTGTGGTTCCAACAAGACGGCGCAACATGTCACACAGCTCATGCCACAATCGATTTAGTGAAAGACACGTTTGGTGACCGCCTAATTTCACGTTTTGGACCTGTGAATTGGGCTCCAAGATCTTGTGATTTAACACCGCTAGACTACTTTCTGTGGGACTATGTAAAGTCATTGGTCTATGCGGATAAGCCACAAACCCTTGACCATTCGGAAGACAACATTCGCCGTGTTATTGCCGATATACGGCCACAAATTTTGGAAAAAGTCATCGAAAATTGGACGTCCAGATTGGACTACATCCGAGCCAGCCGAGGCGGTCATATGCCAGAAATCATATTTAAAATGTAATGCCACAAGATTATCTTGCGGATAAATAAAATTCATGTCAATCGAATAATCCATCGTTATTTTATTGCAATTTCAAGTTCTATAGCTCTAAAAAAAACACCCTTCACAATCTGAAAAATTGGCATGGTTCCTTCACTTTTCGCTCTCAGCCACAGAAAATAAAACTCTTCTTTTGTCTCCACTACAAGAAGAGTGCGATCCGCTCGATCTTCAAGTAATAATTTCTTGCCAACCTGAACCAGAATCAGCCTCCTATAAAAAGAAGAGACATTGGAACAATAGGCAATTTTCCACAAACCGGTCCTGGTCTTGAAAACAAGTACAGACACAGTTGCTCGCTCGTGAATTTTTAAATGAATGAGGTTGCAGGACTGTATTATATTCCGATGATGAAGTGGATAATTTAATATTTCATGTTCAGCGTCAGCGTATCCCCCCAAAAATCGATGGGTTTGTTGACCTTAAACAAAACGATCATAATGTAAAATCGAATTGCATCTCCTTTTAGTTAATGATGAAGGAGTCGATTTGGGAGAATCAACAACGGGAGGATGAGTCAGTGAACGATCTGTATTATAGGTTGAGGATAGTTCTTTGTTTTTTTATTCCTGCTTGAATTTTCTATGGTTCTGACAACGCTATCACATACGCGTACAACTCTGCTTCTGCCGTTTTTTTTCCCGAAATTCGAGCCTTTATTGTGAAATACTGGTTTTATTTTTATGATTCAAAGTATTGTCCATCGCTGGCCACTACTTTCTCCCATCTTTCGGGCAGCGTACGAATCCCGCGATGGAAAAACTGGTCATCTTTTGAAACGATCTACGAATCGATACAATTTTTTACTTCTTCATAAGACTGGAAGTGCTGGTCAGCCAGGCAGTGTGCCATTGATTGAAAGAAATGATAGTGCGAGAAAGCAACGTTTGGAGAATACGGCGAGTGGGGTAGGACTTTCCATTTCAACGTTTCCAAGTATCTCTTGATCACTTTCGCAACATGAGGTCGAGTATTGTCATGCTGTAAAATCACTTTATCATGTCTCTCGTTGTACTGCGGCCGTTTGTCTTTCAATGCTCGGCTCAAACGCATTAATAGCGTTCGATAACGATCTCTGTGATTTTTTCAGTCGGTTTCAACAAATCATAATACACTACACCGAGCTGGACCTTGGAATCGTGAATATTTACTTTGGTCGTCAACGTGGAAGCATGGCCTGGATATCTCCATCATTTTCTGGGCTTGGAATTACAGTAATGAACCCATTTTTCGTCTCCAGTCACAATGCGATGCAGAAATCCCTGCCGTCTCTGCCTTGCCAGCAGCTGTTCACAAGCAAACAAACGCCGCTCAACATCTCTCGGTTTCAACTCGTACGGCACCCAATTTCCTTGTTTCTGAATCATTCCCATGACTTCAAGGCGTTTTGAAATGGCTTGTTGCGTCATTCTCAATAATCCTGCCAATTCTTGTTGCGTTTGACACGAGTATTGATGAAGTAATGCCTCCAATTCTGCATCTTCGAAAACCTTCTTTCTTCCACCGTCATGCTGGTCTTCGACGTCAAAATCACCGTGCTTGAAGCTTTGAAACCACTCTCGCCACCTTCCTTCACTTAATAGCGGCTTCACCATATGTATTTGAGAGCATTCGATGAGCCTCAGCCGAAGATTTCTTCGAATTAAAGAGAAAATTAAAACCTTCCGCAAATGACGAGAATTTGGCTCGTATGCTGATATGTTTGATCGAGAATAACTTTATGACAGACACAAATCGAATAATATTTCGATGACGTTATGTTTACAATTATTAACCTTATTGAATGACATCTATGATCTATTCATTTTAACTACCATTTACCGCTACAGCCATCTATTGCAAAACAGCAAAGTTAAATAAAATTTTCAAAATGAATTGAAATAATGTAATATTGAACTTAACGTCAGAAGGTGATGTTAAACAGATAGTTGAACCGCCCGAACTGAAGAATCTAAGAGTTTTGAAGAATCCAAAAATAATTTTCAAGTTCTGTTTTAGTAAGAAAGCATTGTTCAGAAAACACTACCTGAAGGTGGCAACAACACCCAACATGTTTTGAATAAGAAGAAAATGTTGGATGTGGTTTAGTTCAACTAGGATGTTTAGAGAACAGAAATCTTTTCAACTTAAACAAATCCAAAATCTCTTTCCTATACACAAAAAAAAATAGATAGAAGAAGCATGTCATTTTCAGTAAGCAAATTTTGTCCCCATCATGAAAACATATCAGTCATACGACATTTCACTCAATTGGCGAGTTTCTCCACAAAGAACTCACTTCTTATGTCACATAGTGAATCAAAAATTCATATCAACTCAAAATATATTGTTATAAATATCCAAATATATCAGAAATTCAGAAAACAAACTTCAAGCGTGCCAAACGACGTGAAACAACCGATTACACTAGGAGAGCAAAAGTTGCCAAACCTTGGATTTCAGCAGGTAGATACAGAAAATAATAAATATTCTGCTTATTATAAATTCGACAATTAGGAAAAATATCGGATTACAAATATTCAAATTTGCATATTTAATCGGGAATCACTCAAATAAATATATTTCATTCAATATAATAATATACATTCATAACGATATAGTAAAATTGTGGATTTGAAAATATATCACAATCCGACAACGTAATCTAACCATGTTGGGGGCATGTAAAAATTACGTATACTTCCGTTATCTATGTTTATTACTCTATGGATATTACTTACGAAAATATACCTTAATACAAAGAACAAAACCGACCTTTGTGTTAAATTAGAAGTGTTTTCGAATTACACATTCCCCTGTGTATATTCGACGAATGCCCCAAATTTGTCGTCCCCGAAAGACTCTAAAGTTTTATTATTGAAAATAACACACCGTCCTTTCGAGCATAATTCCCAGCTTTACTGCCAATAAAAAAAATATAGAGCGGCAGTCACGAGGTTTATTCACATATTTAAATATACATATACAATTCCATACTATACCCGGAAAAATTCCCCATCAAAAAAAGTCTTCATCCCTCATTATTATCCTAACAAATGTCGAATATGCTTTTACTGCCTCGTAAAAAAAAGTATGTTTGGTGATGAGGAAAAATGGTATCGTTTAATTTTTTAGTGTGGTTCGATAATTGGTATGGTTTCTGGATTTACGACAGAATAAAGTCCTGGGGAAAGTTGGGCTGTTTGGACATCATCGACTAGGAGGGTACATAAAAATAAATTTACGACCCTTTCTGTCTGTAGAGAGAGGTGAACCGTTGACTTTTATCGTATCCTAAACTGTAATCAGTGCTGGTATTGATGGACCTGCAGTTTTGTACGGTGCACGTGTGGTTTCCTTTAGAATAGAGTGTGTCAGCACTCTATGGTTTGTTTTAAATATAGATAGAGGGAGTGTATGTCATTTTCAGTAGGCAAATGTGTCTCCAATATGAACTATCAAATTTGATATGAAGCGCGCAGGAATGAAAATATATCAGTGATACGTATTTCACTCAATTCGCGAGTTTCTCCACAAAGAACGCACTTCTTATGACCCATAGTGGATCAATGTTTCATATTATCTCGAAATATATTGAAATAAATACCTAAATACATCAGAAATTCAGAAAAAAACTTCAAGCGTGTCAAATGACACTAGGAGAGCAATAGTTGCCAAACCTTGGATTTCAGCAGGTAGCAGGTATTTCATTCAATATAATATAAAGGGTGTTTTTTTTCGAGGTATATAACTTTAAGTTGACATTACTGTTCAAGATGGCAACTGATTTAACAGCTGTCAAGTGATTTATTCTCAGTTTGGTTTGGCAATTTATCATGAATAGACTCACGCCTGAACAACGCTTGCAAACAGTGCAATTTCATTTCGAAAATAATGGTTCTGTGCGGAATACGTATCGCGATTTTCATAAGCGAATTTTGTTTAGCGATGAAGCGCACTTCTGGTTGAATGGCTACGTCAACAAATAAAACTGCCGCATTTGGATTGAAGCTAATCCTCAAGTGTATGCCGAAACACCGTTACATCTAGAAAAGCTGACTGTTTGGTGCGCTTTATGGGCTGATGGAATAATTGGTCCGTACTTCTTCAAAAACGATGATGGCCAGAACGTTACAGTCAATGGTGATCGGTATAGAGCCATGATTACTAACTTTTTCATTCCTGAATTGAACAACCATGATGTCCAGGAGCTGTGGTTCCAACAAGACGGCGCAACATGTCACACAGCTCGTGCCACAATCGATTTATTGAAAGACACGTTTGGTGACCGCCTAATTTCACGTTTTGGACCTGTGAACTGGCCACCAAGATCTTGTGATTTAACACCGCTAGACTACTTTCTGTGGGGCTATGTAAAGTCATTGGTCTATGCGGATAAGTCACAAACCCTTGACCATTTGGAAGACAACATTCGCCGTGTTATTGCCGATATACGGCCACAAATGTTGGAAAAAGTCATCGAAAATTGGACGTCCAGATTGGAAAGCATCCGAGCCAGCCGTGGCGGTCATATGCCAGAAATCATATTTAAAATGTAATGCCACAAGATTATCTTGCGGATAAATAAAATTCATGTCAATCGAATAATCCATTGTTGTTTTACTGCAATTTGAAGTTCTATAGCTCTAAAAAAACACCCTTTACATTCACAACGATATAGTAAAATTGTGGATTTGAGCATATATCACAATCCGACATGTTGGGGACATGTAAAAATTGCGTATACTTCCTGTCTATGTTTATTACTCTATGGTTAAAAGTTCATGTGTTTTTGATGTGTATAATATGAGAAAACTAAGCATCAATTTTGTTTTTGGCCACTTAGAACGCTGATTTTCATTGAACGATTCAACAATTTCTTAACGTTGTTGAATGTGAATATTTCCAATACAAACCATCAATCTTGTTCAGACTCTGCCTCTCTTTTTGAATTTCGTGAATGGAAAATTCACCAAGACAATACAGGTGGCATAATATCTAGGCTTAAAGAATCCCAATCAACCATTTGCTTTAGAAGTTCCTCTACAACAATTCTTTTAAAGAGTTTTCCAATAGAAGGTTTCATTTTGAATAGCCCGCTATCTGTGGCAGCGGTCGCTTTTAAAGCTGTCCTCTTTTGACATTTGACAAGTAAAACTACGTCATTACTTAAAATAGAACGATACACGCTTCAACAACGCAATGAAATACTTAGTTTAAATTCACTACAAATATGGTGAAAAATTTGTAGTCACAGTTCTCAAAACTAAAGCACTTCTGGATCGACGTGAAGCACCTTCTCGAGTGATAGTGAAACTGGTGAAAAAATTTAGGCATTAAGGCTTTTAAAGTTCAGTTAATACAAAAACTCAAGCCGTAACTTAATTCATTTGACATATAGATGACGTAAAGATGAAGTTCAAAGACCTGAAATTTCCTTCCTCTTCGAAAAGAAATGAGATAGTTATTCGAGACGAATTGATTGCTTCTTTGGGGTACCTCAGGGTTTTATTTTGAGCCCGGAAATTATAACGACGTATTCAAAGAATAATGAATTTTCGAGATATCTGAATTTATACTTAGTTGTAGGTGCCTTCAGATATAGATTAGGTATCTCTTTTGAGTAGTTTGCGAAAAACTAAATGCTTTTTCCAAAGTTCTTCAACTTATTTGGGGTGCCACAGGTTATGTTTCGGGGCCGGTAATTTCAACCTGTTTTCGTTATAGATTTGAAGAGATTATACCGTAATTAATTCTAGATGATGTAAAGATAAATGCAAGAGATGTTTTTCGAAGTCGAATGTTTACGAATCTCGTCTATAATTTAATCTCGTTCTAGCCATAACCGATTATCGATGACGTCGTTAATACGAGTTAAGGAAACGATCGAAGAGGCTCGCAAGACTTTTAAGAGCTCTCTTAAAACCGTTCAAGGAGAAATACAGACTGTTGAAGTAGTTCCAATGCACATCCACAGGGACACTTAGAGCTCAATCCCAAATATTGAAAGGGAGAAAAATTCGTTTGAGCTCGCCTTGCTGGACAGAAAAAACATCATTATCTCTCTATATCCCTTTCCAGTGGTGGGAGTATCTCGTTTTGTGTTATGAGAGGTACAAATCTTTGATGACAGGGAAGATTGTGGTAATTTATTGCAGCATCCGTCTTTGAGGGTTATCGTTCACGAAAAGAAAAGCTAAGGCACTTTTAACGAAGACTTTTCAAAGGGTATTTATTTGGATTTTTTTTCTACGAATGGAATTTTTGATCACTGGGAATCGGTTTCGGATAGAAACTAATTTTAACTGAATTCTTTGAGAAACGGCTTCATTATTAAGTACTCATTAAGGATTTTCCATAACAGGTTTCATTTTGATATTGAAAGAAAACGAGTATATGTTAGGAGAATTCAATGGATGTTCATTTAATTGTGAAAGTATGTCATTAAATTCACGAATTCCATCATTGAGGTCTAGAATCGATTGTGGAGCATTGGCATAGACCTAATCTTTCACGTAACCTCAAAGAAAAAAGTCTAAAGGTGTTAAATCACAAGACTCGGAGGCCAATTGTGATCACCTAATCAAGAAATAACATGACCAAGAAATTTTTTCTGCAAAATTACGTTTTTTTTCGTTACTTATGAGGCACGTAGCGCTGTCTTGTTGAAAATCTTCCACATCAATATCTTTCAATTTCTCCCATACAAAAATTGATAGAATTGAAATTTTACATTCATATGTAGAATATCAATTCCAAGGCTTGTGAAAAATTTCGAATTAACAGCAGTGTCAGAAAAAAATTGACAAATTAAGAATGACGTGAAAACAAGAGCTTTTGAGCACTCGTCATTCATTCGCCAACAGCAATTCTGCAATCGTTTTTATATTGAATTGTAGAATCTGCATTCAATGTATTTTCTGAATATCTTTTTATTATTTTAATTGTAGAATGTATTTTTTTAATATACTTACCACTTTCATCTAAGAATTCATCAGCGCCACCAAATAAACGGCAATGCAGAAACAAAGGTCCTTGAATTTCACAAATATTTTTTTTTTTCAATAAAAAAGTTAATGTTCAACTTTTCCACTTTTTCCTGAAATAAAATTCTCTCTCATCTCTCAATTTCGATGCCATGGGAAAAAACAAAACGCAACAAACTTGTAATCACATTTTTAATAAATTTTATCGACATATCTTTACATTCAATCTACAATAATAATAAATTTCTGAAAAGTACAAAATCTTAACCATACTATCACAAAAGTTTTTTTTGAAACGAAATTACAGTAATACTATAAATATATTATCCAAAATATTCACCGACTTTCAACCCTATCAATTCATTTGTCAGTTCTGATAGAGGTGACCCTAAATTCTGATTGAGAATATATCACATTACATCAGCTGAGTGAGCTTCGCAATCAGATAGCTTTTTGCTAAGCAAACCTTCTTACACGAATTACATACGCAGTTCCCTCTCTCAATGGAACAGAACTAAACTTACAAACTACTTAATCCTCAATAGGTTCAAAAGCATTGTTAACAAACAAACTAGTAATACTGAAAATTCACGTATTTCAAAATCTATAGAAAGCTTTCAGACGACAATGTCGGTCGAATAAACTTTTCGTGGAATTACAATAAAAATATATTAATAAATAATAAACTAAGAACATAAATTAATAAATAATAGATCGAAAAGCGATACAAATTCTCCCTGAACAACTCTAGAAAACACCAAATAAAATCCTTGGGGTTGTCAAAACCCCCAAGAACTTTATCCAGCACTTTCTACCTTTTTTTTTAATAAAAAAAAATAGGATTCAAATTCACAACAAACTTCTCTCAAATTCCAAAGTCTTAATTTAATATGTCTGGACTAGCTCGAGTAGGTATCTGTCATTCCATCCTATCTTTAATTTTGGTCCTCTGAATGACATCCCACCATAGAGCTATAGTTGAGAAACTTTCGTTGTGAACACCCTGTATATTATTGAACCCTTTTTTTACCCAAAACGAAGGCGATATCGATGCTCTGCACCTGATATCGACATAATTACTCAGTCAATAAACACTGCGTTTGAACTATATTGGTGTATTAGAATCCAGGTCCGTCTCAAGGACGCGTCACAGCTTGCGCGATGTTCCTTGAGAGGGCGCCAGCTAAGTTGAGGAGTCTTGGAGGATTGAACGATTTCTGTGACTCTAGACGATGTTTCAATTCTCCAAGACTCCTTTGGTACAATATCTAACAGTTACAAATATGACTTTTGGAAGACACCCGAAAAATGACATTCCTAATTTCGAGAAATAAATTCTCGACGATAAGATTTTTTATTTTAATTTTATTCTTTTTTTTTTCGAGTGTCTCCCAATCCTACTGTTACATAACATTCATAATATGATATAGGGAAATCTGATTCTACTGTTAATATCGAATATTTTATAATTCAGATGGTCAAACAAAGTTAACCGAAGGTTGAAATGTCCGATTTTCTTAGATTTCTATACGAAAAATAAAAACTATAGAAGACAAAATTGAAGTTTGTCGATGGAACAAATGGAAATAAAGTGAATATTGATGGATTCCATCGATTTTCAATATTTCTTCATTTCGTCGACCGAGTTCGACGTTGTCTTCGCTCCTCATTTTTCCTGATATTTAGGGAAAAATCTCGAAAATCGCAGATTTCAACGCATGAAAGACTACAGCTGAAGATCACATAAATTCACGCTCTACTAGTGGTGGGATTACATTTTAGCATCCCCTCAGTAATAAACAAGAACGTAAGGACACAGGGGTGACAAGACGTAGTTATACAGAAGAAAATACGATAAACGAGACGGCAAACGTTGATGCTTTATTTTCAGTCTTATCAGTCATCAGTTGGGTTCATCTTATTCAGTGCTTTGTGTTCTATATAATTTTTTCTTACTTATTGTGTAAGCTGGACTTACCACGATCGTTCCACCTCTGGTTAGGTTCCTGGAAAGAAAGATCGGTTTCAATTATCAGAATTCAACATTCGCGTATTTTTCTAAAAATTAAACTTAAAATTTGGATCATAAATGAACAAAAACTGGCTTTATTTGAACACTTCATCCAATTTTTCGCGTAGAAAATTAATAAACTGAAAAATTCGAATATATTTAGTAACAACCAACTGTTTGGAGTTGTTTGAGCGAAATAAACAGGATTTTTTGCGTCGATATGTGGCAGTGGATGAAACATGAATTCATCACTACGCTCCTGAGTAAAATAGAGGGGCAGCTGAGTGGAAAATAGTCCGAACTGACCAAAAAATCAAAGAACAGCTGGCAAGGTTATGGCATCCGTATTTGAGGACTTCCATGGTAAATTGCTAATTCACTATCTTGAGAAACGTAAAACCATCAACAGTGAATATCACTTAAAGTTATTTGATTGTTTGAGAGCAGAAATTAAGAAAAAGCTCATCAAATGCAAAAGAAAAAATTATTTTCAACCAAGACAATGCTCCTAGTCACAAAAAGATGAAAACCCCGGTAGAATTGACCCAATTGCTAAAAGATTGCTAGAGGGAAAAAAATTTGATTCTAATAAAGAATTGATTCCCAAGGTTGAAGCCTATTCCGGAAGTAAAAACAAATCATTTTACAGAAAATATATTGAAAAGTTAGGGAAACGTTGAAGCACATGTATCATTCTTGAAGTAGACTTTGTTGACAAATAAAGTCGAATTTTCATGAAACGTAAATTAAAAATGCTAGAACACTCACAAAGTATTACGAAATTTGAACCGAAAATTCCTAGAAAATCTCAACTCTTTCAAATGAATGTGTTCTCTTTCTAGGAGACAAAAATGAAGTTATAATGATTAAGCTTTCTTTCAAAGAATTCAGTTAAAATTAGTTTCTATCCGAAACCAATTCTCAGTGATGAAAAATTCCATTCGTAGAAAAAAAATTGCTAACAAATTCCCCTTGAAAAGTCTTCGTTAAAAGTGCCTAAGCTTTTTTTTCGTGGACGATAACCCTCAAAGACGGACGCTGCAATAAATTACCACAATCTTCCCTGATATCAAAGATTTGTACCTCTCATAACACAAAACGAGATACACCCACCACTGGAAAGGGATATAGAGAGATAATGATGTTTTTTCTGTCCAGCAAGGCGAGTTCAAACGAATTTTTCTCCCTTTCAGTATTTGGGATTGCGCTCTAAGTGTCCCTGTGGGTGTGCATTGGAACTACTTCAACAGTCTGTATTTCTCCTTGAACGGTTTTAAGAGAGCTCTTAAAAGTCGTGCGAGCATCTTCGATCGTTTCCTTAACTCGTTTTAACGACGTCATCGATAATCGGTTATGGCCAGAACGAGATTAAATTATCGATGAGATCCGTGAACATTCGACTTCGAAAAACATCACCGTCCTCTTATATTTATCTTTACATCATCTCGAATTAATTACGGTATAATCTCTTCAAATCTATAACGAAAACAGGCTAAAATATCCGGCCCCGAAACATAGCCTTGTGGTACCCCAAAAGAAGCTGGACAACTTTGGAAAAAGCATTTAGTTTTTCGCAAACAACTCAAAGGAGATAATCTATATCTGATGGTACCTACAATCAAGTATAAATTCAGATATCTTGAAAAATCATTATTCTTTAAATACGTCACTGAAATTTCCGGGCTCAAAATAAAACCCTGAGGTACCCCAAAGAAGCAATCAATTTGTCTCGAACAACTATCTTTTTTTTTCAACTGATCTTTTTGAGTAAACATAACAACAAACAGTCTAACATTTATAGGAAAATTATTCAAACCATTTTGATACTGAATTATATCCCAAAAATTCTGAGTTTTGAGCGAAGAACTAAATACTTTTTGTTCATCTCAAATTGTTCAACTTTAGCAATACTTTATGTGCTAATGAAACATTTCAACACAACTTTCTAGACGTCATTCCAAATACAATGAGCTATCGGAGAAGTTCCAAGGAATAACACTTGTTAGATAGGCTATACATTAAAGGCGAGGATGTGATTCACTAACTAACAAAATTTTTATATCTTGAAGACGTTCGCTAGAGGCTAGAGGACGCATTTCGAAATCCTCTTTTATAATGTACAAATATGTCTACTATTCCCTAAAAAACAACCTCATTTCGGCAATAAACTCAAGTTTTGAGGCAAATTATGCCACTTAAGCTATCTAATTTGAAAATGAAAACGCTCCATACTGTCTTGGCTTCCGACAAGAGATAGGGATATGTCATTGACATAGAATGTTTTACTACGTATTTCTATGGCATGGGTCACTTTTTAAAGTGACTAAGTTCTAACTAATGGTCTTAGACTCTTAGAGAATGATATATCGATCTCTAAGACCTCAATTCTCCAATAATACCATCTAGCCTATTATCGACATACGCGTACGAACAACAAAGGCCCACAAACCGAACCCTGCAACACCCCGACCCTTCGCAAACTCAACGGTTTCAAATTCAAACGTTCAACGATCACAATTCCGCTATGACTCACCTCAAAAATTGCGGCAAGAACGTCCACCTGGTGTTGTTCTGCTTGAGGGTGAGGTGCAGCTCGAATGTGCAAGCGGTGGAGGGGTCGCACCTCAGCATCCCCAGGCTCATGCAGCCCTCGACCCTCTCGAAGAAGAGGCGCAGGCCGCATCCCCTCAAGCCGCATGGTTCGTTCTCCGCCATCGACACGATGTCTGCAGCTATCCTCTGCAGGAGGCCGCAGGGCAGCAGGACCTCCCCGCAGGACAGGTGCGTCCTCTTCGCGCGTCTCAGTTCCGACTCCAACCTCTGGGTGATGGTCGCTATGATGGGGTGGTGGCCACCCTCCTCTGATATGGTGTAGGCTTCGTAGTTCCAATCTGGAAAGAAAAAGAAGGGATAGTTAAGTTGGAAATATTGATTTTGAGTTATAAAAAATTGAATTTTTCGTGTTATATTGAAATTAAAGTGCCTACAATAGCAACATTGTTGTCGAAACGACGTTAAATGTAGCTAAAGAATGCGTGGATTAGAGTGTAGTAGTTACATCAGTGGCGTAGCTTGACTTCGAATGAGCCTGTATTAAAAAATGTTGAGGATCCGAGGGAAGGTTGGAATTCTTCATAAAAAAAACTGATAATGCTCGATTTCGAACAAAATGTTGAATAATAATGTTCTCTATATCTACATGCCATAATTTCGGAGTTTTTTGAGTGCACTAAAACCATTTAAAGTGCTGTAAATCCTATCAAAATTAAGAGTGACAATTACTAAAGATAGGAGATGATCAGAAAAGATGAGGCAATATCTGAGAGTTGGTAAACATTCTATTTTGTCAACGATGCGCTCTACAGGGTAATAAACATAGATAGAGGAAGTATAAGCGAATTTTTACATGTCTCCAACATGGTTAGATTACGTTGTCGGATTGTGATATATTTTCAGATTCACAATTTTACTATATTGTTATGAATGTATATTATATTGAATGAAATATATTTATTTGAGTGATTCCCGATTAAATATGCAAATTTGAATATTTGGAATCCGATATTTTTCCTAATTGTCGAATTTATAATAAGAAGAATATTTATTGTTTTCAGTATCTACCTGCGGAAATCCAAGGTTTGGCAACTATTGCTCTCCTAGTGTCATCGGTTGTTTCACGTCGTTTGGCGCGCTTGAAGTTTGTTTTCTGAATTTCTGATATATTTAGTTATTTATTTCAATATATTTTGAGTTCATTTGAAACGTTGATTCACTATGGGACATAAGAAGTGCGTTCTTTGTGAAGAAACTCGAGAATTGAGTGAGATATCGTATTACTGATATGTTATCATTTCCGCGCGCTTCATGTCAGATTTGATAGGTCATGTTGGAGACACTGAAAATGACATATGCTCCCTCTATCTATGTTTATTACTCTGAGAGCTACAATCAAAAAATAATTGCTAAAATAGACCGTACGGTTCAAAAGAAAATAAACTACAAACTTCGTTGAAATTTCGTCCCCTAATTTTTCCAAAAATTGTGAGTTGTGTTCCAATCCCTTCGTACAGCAGGCCACTCGTTCGAAATGAAAAACTACAAAAGCACCGAACTGAGACAGCCATAATGCCAGATTAGTCAAGGAATCCGGACTCGAAGGATAATTGAATAAACTATCCCCCCTCTATCGTTTTCCCATTTCGCGTTAAGTTATAAGGATGTTTTTTTCCCCTCGTGCCCGCTTCTTCGGGCGCTATCAGAAATGACAGCGTCCGTCGCGGGATTACTCAGGGCAGCGTATCTGGACCCCGTCCCGTGAAACTTTGGACTTTGGGACCCTCGGGGCAATTTAGATAAAAGGATAAACAGGAAACGCCACGAGATGCGAGAGAGTCGATGACAGGATTATTTCGACCGGGCACGGGCATCTATGGACCATAGAAGTCGGGGAAAGTTTCGGACTTTTTCCGGATTTTCCTTTATTTGATGGGAAAGTTGGCGAGTGGATGATTTGGGCGCTTTCGGTGATTCCGGAAAGGAAAAAAAAGTATGAATGGAGTCTTTCAGGGGCTGTTCGTTCATACGCCAATTGGAACTCTTGGAGACCACACAACGGTATAAGGGGTATACCTAAATTAGAGGTTCAAGGGAAAATGCGAGATTCCTTGGTTAATTTTAGGAAAAAAAGTCACATAAACATGGGCCCGCAAACGTTTCGTTTCTGAGATACAGGGTGTTTCCTGCAGTACTACTTTTTTGCGATTATTATACAAGTTTATCGAATTTTCGTTAATCTTCGCTGCAGTTTGGGTAAATTAGTACCAAAACTTATAATGAATTTATTCACCACAGCTTACTAACTGGATCTTTATAATAATTTGGATTTTCCCTCAGAGTAATAAACATAGATAGAGGGAGCATATGTCGTTTTCAGTAAGCAAATTTTGTCCCCAACATGAACTATCAAATTTGACATGAAGCGCGCGGAAATGAAAACATATCAGTGATAGGATATTTCACTCAATTTGCAAGTTTCCCCACAAAGAACGCACTTCTTATGTCCCATAGTGAATCAACGTTTCATATTAACTCAAAATATGTTGAAATAAATACCTTAATATATCAGAAATTCAGAAAACAAACTTCAAGCTCGTCAAACGACGTGAAACAACCGATGACACTAGGAGAGCAAAAGTTGCCAAACCTTGGATTTCAGTAGGTAGATACAGAAAATAATAAATATTCTGCTTATTATAAATTCCGACAATTATGAAAAATAGCGGATTCCAAATATTCAAATTTGCATATTTAATCGGAAATTACTCAACTAAATATATTTCATTCAATATAATTAATATACATTCATAATGATATAGTAAAATTGTGGATTTGAAAATATATCACAATCCGACAACGTAATCTAACCATGTTGGGGACATGCAAAAATTGCGTATACTTCCTCTATCTACGTTTATTACTCTATGGATTATCCCAAAGATTACTAAAGAATTTTTTTGAATTTTTTTCTCGTAATCTGTAGCAGATACGACAAAACTACAAGAAACCAAAAAGTGTAGTAATGAACCAAAGTTTTTTTTTAACATTTTTCTAAATTACCAATGGTCCACCAAAAAAAAGTTCTGGAGGAAAGAAGCAGGCAAAGTTCCAAAAAAAATACCACCCTGTAGATTTGCATTCGAAATTAGCATATTAAATTGGAATATTTATGCCAAATTTTAGTTGGATATCTTATGAAGGGAAGGTGCTTAACGAAAAAAACTTCAAAAAAATCAAACTTCAACGCCCTGTATCTGGGAAACAAAGCGTTTGCAAGCCCATGTTCACAGGACTTTTTTTTCTCAAAATTATCCGACGAATGTGTCATTTTTGTTTGTACCTGTATACAGGATGTAATTGGTTGTGATACCATTGTTGACTGTAAGTTTTTTTGATGAGGGGTTGTGAAAATACGATCAACAACAGAAACAATTGAGATTTTATCTTCAACTTAGTCAGATCTGTTGAAATATTTGGTAATTGTTTTCGAAATTCTGCTCGAATACTCAATGGCTTTGGTAACGCGACCAAATTGTAATTTTACGTGAAGCTTACAATTGTTATTTTACATTGAAAATCAGAATTTCATCTGAATCGAATACGTAATTTCAAAATTGCCAGAAAAACAAAATTTCGAATCCCCAAATGGATTTTGACGTATTCACGTCTGGACCGGACGGACAGAATTGAATAATTTCATCGAGAATTAGTAATCAGTTAATAGAGCATATTGTTTTAGACCAATACTCTCTCAAAATCTCGAAATTTCAAAAAAAAAATTTCATAATTTCCTCGACAATTCCACACTTCTATAACCCAAACTAAGAATAACGAACATAAATAACGTTGCAATCAACCGACTACACGACAACCAGAACAACGAGAACGCGATATTCAAATCAAAAGTTGAAATATTAATTTGATTAACAAGATTGAGCTTCATTTGAATTTTCGGAATGAGCGTAAGTCAGATTAATGAATGAGATAATTACCTCGCTCATGGCCTATTTGCATTTTTTACTGCGGTATAACCGAAGGTTTTCCATTTCGAGCTCAATTAATTTTCATGTTTTTTCGAAATGGTCAAGTTGAGATACCTAGAAACGAAGTTTTTTTTCGGGATTGTATGAATTGATAACAGGAACGCTACATCGCGCGAGGTTTCGTCACTTCCTGAACGTGAAATCGTTAAAAACTGCAAATTTAAGACTCATTTTTATGTATTCTAGCTGCTTTCACTTCAAACCGATTTCAATGGAACAAAGCCTCATTATTTCTACAAGTTTATCTCAATCCTACTGTAAAAACCGCAATAGAATCCGTACAGTCGTTTCGGAGATTCACGAGTACAGACAGACAGATATTTGAGAAAAATAACCTCAAATTCGAATCACAGAACATTCATATTCGTTATAAGATTAAATTTTGTAATGTCAACGTAAATTGGAATAATTTAGACGAAATTTCATACAATTAATCAAATATTTCAAGAGAAAATATCAAAACTAAAATCTAAACAAACCAAAATTGATGGAACTGATTTTATTCGAAAGATCACGTTAATCGAAAATTTAAAAATTGCCAGTATTAAAAAATTAGAGTATTTTTCAGTAACGTCATTTTAATGGAATGATATGACGGTTTTTTGGGGTAACTCGGCAAGTTTATAAGAAAAAACTTCATTTAAATAATCTCAAATACTTACGTATCTATTTCTTCGAACTATCTCACGAAAAAACGTCAAGAAAGTTTAAAAACTGTCAATGGAATAAGTATTCAATCTTGACTGACCAACTGACCAATATAGGAATCTACCTATTAGTTAACTGTACTTCCGCTTAGAATTAATGAACGAAAATAAAAATTTAATGACAAGGATAACTCACAAGGATTTTCACATATTATTTCCGATAAAGAAACTTTTGAAATCGTTCTAGAAAAAACTTTCCAACCACCTCTAAAATCTGCAGAGTTTATGTTAAATTCGGAAATGATTGGTAATCGTCAAAAAGCTATTGCCTATTCGTAGATATTCTTTCGAATTATTACTAATTTTCAATATCGTTTCCTAAAAAAGTAACAAGAAAAATTGTAAACGACTTGACGTTATATCTCGACAAAAACCAACGAACAATACACAGGACAATCTGATAAGAAAACTTTAACAATACTCACTCGTTGCTAAAGGAATCGGACTATCGACCAAAACTGATTCGATTATTTCCGAAGACATCGGTTTATTAGAATTTCCAAAATCTTCGGCCCTCGGAAAGACTCCAGACAGTTTGCTGAAAACTGCCTGTAATTTGGAATCTTTCTGGACATTTTCTTCTTGGAAATTGGAGCGGAACATCTCGACATTCAATCTTTGAGCAGTGTCTGGTGGGTTCTATTCATAATTCGTGCGAGTTTTTGCCTAATGCTGAGGTTCTTTCGAACCGGCGAACCTAACCTTACTTCTGGCGGCTTCGACACCGGCTGTGGGCAAATAAGAACTCTGTTCCTACATCGGCTATCAGCTGATCGACCAGCGGTTTGCGCAACGTTGCCGCTACTCCCGAAATTTCGTCGACACTTGGAAACAAGGAAGTTAAAAATTTTTTTCCTCGATATCGATTACATTCCAGCTTGAATCACCTATTCAATATAATCAGGATTCCTTTTGGACGCTATTTGCATTACTAAATAAAATTACACACGAAGTTTATTTCTATAAAGTTTTGATGATAAATACCCAACATTATTCTTAGTGGAATCATGAATTATTTTTATTTGCTGCAGTAGATCTTATAGAATTAAGTAATTGCTCTCCTCAACACGAAACTGCCAGAAAAACTCTTCTGTCATCAGAGTAAAAACAAAAAATTCTGGAGGTCTCCCCCATTCTTGATTAAACATTTCCTGAAACATTCTTTCGGAAGTACGGCAGAATGTGAGTTCAATTTTCTGCTCAATAAAATAATTAGAAAAAGTCACGGAATTTTCTGGGTAATTTCCTACTGAACCCATTCAACGAATAAATAGAGTTGATTCACGATCCACCTGACAACGTCGCATTATACGCTCGTTTTCACTCAGCCAATAGGAAACTGTTCCACTCTTTATGATATTCTAGCCTGGCAACAGTCCGTCAAAGTCAGCTGTAATGATCGGTACGAATGAAGAACAGACATGATTGCGATTTTCCGTCTCTTTCCAACGCCGCATCTCTCGTAAACATTTTCCGACAAATTTGGAACATTAACTTTTCGAAATAATCGGTTATAAACACGGCCGGTAATCATTTCAACATTGCGGAGTACATTTCGGAGGTTTTGTTGGTATTTTAAGGTGTATTTGTTTATGTTTCCGAGGAAAATGCAAACATACACAAAGAAGAAATAAACCGGCAATTTACGAGGTCGTTTGTTGAACGTTTGTCTTGGATAAATCTATTTGTTCACACTGTTTCCTGTTTACGTTATTAGGTGTATGTCTTCTACTAGTTTTACCAGATAAGATCTTCTTGAGAGAGGAAACTTTGATTGTAATTTATTATCACCTACTGTCCTTCTAGATGTACCCTCAAAAGTTTGTGGAACAAAATACCGCTACAAAAAAAAATTGTCAAATTGTTATTAACAATTATTAATAATATATTCAGTGGCGACGCCAGCTTTCAAGAATTGGGGGGGGGGGAGTTAAAAGTCGAAAAAATTAAAGAATAAAGGAAAAATAGTATATACAAATGTTTCAGTAAAAAAGATGGCTGGTAACGAAAAAAAGGGAGTATTGGTTTATGTTTTCCTTATTCTTAACCAAATCGTATTTCTATTCACTATTTTGAATGCCTACAATTCTATATTTTGAAATCAAATAATTTTTTTCCAGGTCTATCTAGTTCACGTAAAATTCATTTTGTTTTTTACTCATTTGATATTTCAGGGGGTGTCAGCAAAAAGAGGGTGGCCTCCCCTCTATTGTCGCCGCTGATTGGATAATTATAATTATGGGTTTTAGAGATTTTCTTCGAAAATTTACTGGACATTTTGCTAGCCAGAATTGGTCCGCACACACTGAGTATTTACTCTGTAAATTTTAAGCGAAAAAAGATGGGACAACATAGGTACAATATTGCAAATATATAATGATAATGTCATGACACCATAGCCATAACAAGGGGAGATTATTGGGGACATAAACCCCCTTCCATTGATTAAAAGAGATAAAAAAGTTGTAAGAAACAATTTGAACAAACAATTTTTCATAAAAAAATTGAAAGATATGGCTTTTTCAAAGCGGGGGTAACCCCCGCCCCCCAAGAGTCAACTCTAGTTCGCCACTGCATGACATACAGTAGAATGAAATAAAAAACTTTCTTTTTTCATTGAGAGATTTACATTCTCTTTGCGTTTAGTTGGTCTTGAAATTGTACCTGAAATCGAGATGGGACACAGTAACAAAGCCTACATAGAACTGATTTTTCTAACTCGTACAAGCTATAAGCATTGTAATTGTATAAAGACTGACGAGGTCTCACAGAGTCCTAGGAGAATCGGAGTATGTAGAACATATTGGCCCTCGAACAGTCAATTTCGGAGTCCTAGCTCAAAAGTGAATCATATCCCTAACAAAACAAACAAAATTAAACAATAACCGTTTTTTGTAATGGATTCAAACATAATATACGTAAAATTCACTCGGTTACACAATTTTCAATGAATTGATACATTTTAGTCTATTTCTTTCAGATTTAACATTCATAAAAACAGCTAAAAATACTTCAAAAGGCTTTAGAAATTTTGTTCTTTCAATCCCTTCCAATAACAAATGATTATTATTGAAATCAATCTAAATTCTACAACAAACTATAATTCATTTCGTTTCTCATTCATTAACCTGGTACAGTGACCAGAGTTCTCATTATTTTTCATTAGAATTGAGTTATTCAGAGTAATTCAAAATCCTGAAGCACCAAGTTAGCGCCGGATCATCTTTGAATGCTGCAACACAAGAAACAAACAACTTTGCGCTGACATCTCTCGTGAAAACTTTGAATGTAAAAACTACAGAAATCTTCTTCGAATGGATGACAGAAACCTATTCCATATAATATTTAGTAACAAGATAATCCGCTAGATATCGCCACCGGCAACAGTGACCCATAAAATATAAAATAATTATTATTCTATATTCAAAGCAGTGACCTATATCGTAAATATCTACAACAATATCTTTAAACAAAATATGAAATGTACAAAATTTTCTCGTGGGTTCGGCTCAGGTAAAAAGTTTTAAGTACTTAATGAGTACTCAACGGCTTTTGCGAGAAAAACCTTTTTGTCTCGGATCTTTCTAGAAATTTGATGTCATGAAGAATTATCCATACCGAATCCCCTATTGAAATCATTTTTTCCCTACAAAACCCCAAAACCGAGATATTACGAGTTTTCTAAGAATAATTCGAGGGTGTTGTCTTGAGTCATTTGCACCAATAGATCTTAATCCATATCGTCAAGCCATAATAAATTGTACTCTAAATGCTTGGATAATTTTTTCTGCTAAAAATCGTTATCGGATTCGGTGTCTAGTATCCCAAAACCTTCTAGAAACATTCAAATATGCTTAAATTTGAACAGCCGATTCATTTCATAAAACCAAGACTATAACCTTTGAAAAATTTTGCGAGAAAAACCTTTTTGTCCCGGATCTTTCTGAAAATTTGATACCATGGAAAACTTTCCATACGGAATCCTGTATTTTAATCAGATCTTCCCTACAAGACCCCAAAACCGAGATATTACGAGTTTGTTATCTTGAGTCATTTGCACCAATAAACCTAAATCCACATCGTCAAACCAGAATAATTAATTGTCCTCTGAATGCTTGGATAATTTTTTGTGCTGAAAATCGTTATCGAATTCATAATTTAGGACCTCCAAAGCCTCCAATAAATATTAAAATATGCTCAAATTTGAACGGTCTATTGCTTTTGAGCAGGAATTTGGATAACATTGGATACATTAGGATGAAGGAAATTTGAACGTTCTGAATACGAATCTGCAATTATATCGCTTGTGAAAGTTTTCAATTTAGGATATTTGATTTAAAAAATTTATTGGATAGCTTTCAAGGAGTTTGAAAGGAGATTATTCGAACAAATGATTTTTAATCCTTAGGGTCTATAGAATATAAATCATCATATTGAAGAAGAGTATGCACTCAGGGCTGATACAGAACTCGTTACATTTCAATTATCTTAATTCATCTGAAAAAATTCATTAAAATATTTCATTGGCATCTTCACCATCTATACGCACATTACTCAACTAAAACTTGCAGCTGCCAACTTGGTGTAGAAACCTGTAACGGGGTCGTCACATCATTTGCACCCTCAGAACCATCTGTTTCTATGCTGTTCTCACACCACCGAGATAACACAGAACTTAAACATTATTATTTCTCTGAAATCGTAATTAATAATCTTCTAAAATATGAAATAAACATAATTCATTCGTGAACGATGTGAATTCATCGAGCATTTAAAAAACCTATGGAGAAAACATACCTATTTCACAGTAAAAAAACTATGAAGGATTCAAAAAAGAAGATAAAACGGGATTCTATGACAACTGATATGAAATTTAAATCGTTTCTTAATTGCTTTATACTTTGTTTTACTTTACATAAACAAATTTTGTATGGTGCGGTGTTACTTAGTGATTTGATTTTGAAATATTTGGAAGAATAAATATAGTGTTGAATTATGCCAATTGAGTGCCAAGGATCATTTTGAGTTTTGTTACCTATTGTTGGATTTTTTGATACGTAAGTTTCCTGTTTTTGTTATATATGAATATCTTTGGGATTAAATTAATTGAAACAAATTTGGGTATTCATCAAACTTTCGGTTCTGGTTTTTTTTTTGGAATATCTTTTTAATTTATCTTTTATTGTTTCAAGCTATAAGAGTTATATTTAAATGAAGAGTCAGTAGGAACAAGCTTTTTGTAGAGATTTGTTTTCGTTATGTGAAGAATACTTTTTTGCTTTATTTGCCCACATTTCAGCAAGATTTATTTTATTTTATTTTGAAAATAATACATCCAACAGGCCGTAAAGCCCAATTACAGGTGTACATAATTAAACTATCTCATAAAATTATACAATAATTATACTATCAAAACAAAAAGATGTAAGATGTAAGATCACAATTTTTTTTCCAGTTGACGTTGTTTTAATATTCAAATTTCGTGAATCAGAGAAGCCCTAATCAAAATGAGATAAGAGATTTTATCTCTGAACCCTAACAATACAAATACCTCATTTATAGTTTTACCTACCTCTGCGTTTCCGAGAAATCATTACCAAAGATAATACCTACCTAATATTCTTTTCTTCCCAGAAATCTATTCGTACAGACTACAAACAACTCTCTAACAAATATGTTTTCTATCTTGACTGCCTCTTGGAAGTTTTGGAGCTCAAAGAATTATCAAATAAAAATAGATTCAAGAAAGAATGTGTTACAACTCTGAAGTTCGGTTAGGAGCTTTTTAGCGCTCGTTCAAATTCATATTCATGTAAATAAGTACCAAAACTTATAATTGATTGATTTATTTTTTAATAGAAGAAATTTGAAAACCAGTGGCGTAATTAGAGTTCACTCAAATGGGAGTTACCCCCACTTTGAAAAAGCATATCATTCAATTTTTTATACTTTTTTTTAATTGTTACTCACAATTTTCCCCTATACCTTCCAGGAAAAAATTTTTACTAACAATTAAAAAAAATATAAAAAACTGAATTGCTTTTTCAAAGTGGGGGTAACCCCTATATGAATGAACTCTAGTTACGACACTGGTTTTCAAATTTCGCCTTTGTTGAAAACATTCGGAATCTGAACCGCACATGTTTTTATCTCTCTGATTTTTGTTTTTTATTCTTTATGTCGTTTGGTAGTTTTGTTGTTATTTGTTGTTTGTTTATGTAGATAACAGGGGAAAAGTAATGCCCTTTCCTTTGATATTTTCTTACATAATAAACATTGTTATTGTTTACATCTTTCAGATTTTCACTTACCATGATGAAGTCACAGTCTACTAAACCTTACGTCAAAATAATTGAACAACCAGCACCAGATCGTGCCCGTTTTCGTTACCAATCTGAAACTTTCAGCACACTAATGGGAGTTTCGTCAACAAAGAAGCAAAAGACCTACCCAACCATCCAGATATTCGGCTACAAAAAAAAAGCAGTAGTTTTAGTGTCTTGCGTTACCAAAGACAAACCATACAGGTGAGATTCTTATTTTCTGAGCATTTCCAATTGAAATTATACAGGGTGAGGCTTGGAGTTGTACGTTCGATTCAACTATAGATTACTCTCACACCTTTTCATTTACCATTTTTTTAAATTCGGCTCTGGCAAAAAGTTATAAGCATTTTTAATGGTTTCACAATGGGCTAATACCCTCCTGTTCTTTCAATGCTCACACCACTGAGATAACATTGGGAAAATAAAAGTTCTATGCATTATATTAATTATTCGAATGAACGTTGCCAGATCGACAAATAATGAGGTTGACTCATAGAGTAATAAACATAGATAGAGGGAGTATATGCAATATTTAGATGTCCCCAACATGGTTAGATTACGTTGTCGGATTGTGATATATTTTCAAATCCACAATTTTACTATATTGTTATGAATATATATTATATTAATAAAATTATTGAAATTATGTTTCACCAAGTGATAAGCGAGGAATCAATTTCGAGTATATTATATTAAATGAAATATATTTATATCAGTGATTCCCGATTATATATGCAAATTTGAATATTTGGAATCCGATATTTTCCCTAATTGTCGAATTTATAATAAGCTGAATATTTATTATTTTCTGTATCTACCTGCCGAAATCCAAGATTTGGCAACTTTTGCTCTCCTAGTGTCATAGGTTGTTTCACGTCGTTTGGCGCGCTTGAAGTTTGTTTTCTGAATTTCTGATATTTTTAGGTATTTATTTAAATATATTTTGAGTTAATACGAAACGTTGATTCACTAGGGGATATAAAAAGTACGTTTTTTTGTGGAGACACTCGCGAATTGAGTGAGAAATATCGTGTCACTGATATGTTTCCATTCCCGCGCGCTTCATGTCAAATTTGAAAGTTCATGTTCGGAACAAAATTTGCTTATCGAAAATGACATATGTTCTCTCTATATGTTTATTGCTCTGAGTGTGCCAGCCTCTATTTTATCGTTTGCCTCAAAGTAAAATAATTATAAATACATTAATTTTCATTAAGGGACCGCAAGAGAAACAGTTCAAAAATAAAAATGACGTTTCTGATGATCAAATTCCAATTTAGAATCGATTCTGTAGTAGTCTTCGAAAACACCTTATTTTGCATGCACCTCATTAGAAACTAAATTATCTGTGACTTTGATTATACAAAAAAAACCGTGGCAACATTGCATGAGCTATGTTCAAGGCATTTCCTGGAGCAGGGTTGGATTCATAATTATTGTGTAATTTGTAGAATTTGTCACTGATTTTCAATGGTGAATAAAACAAGTGTTTTCTTTTCGAGATGAATATATGGTTGAATTTAATGTACAACTTTAAATTCACACTATACATTCAGAGCAGATTTTGTTTTTGTTTTTCTTGGATTCAAAAATCACGAGTTTCACAAAACATTTCTGTGTTGGATTTCAATTCATTTCTGGATCAACCATAGAATTCAAATTGAAATCAGCGAGTTGTTCGATCGAAATGTTGTATATCTTTTTAAATTTTTAAATTTTCTCACTAAATTGAAACATTCCTACAGGCCACATCCTTTTATCATGGACGGCAAAGAAGGTTGCAAAAGCGGAGTCTACACCAGGACCATTCCCGAGGGTTTTGAAAAAATAGAGTTTTCGAATATCGGCATCAAATGTGTAAGGAAAAAAGACGTTGGCGATTCGCTGAAAGAAAGACGAAAGATCAACGTAGATCCATTCAACAGTAAGTACCACAAGATCTCCACTCTATGACACAATATACAGCGTAATAGTTGAAAATTAAATTCAAATAGAGATTCATCTTATCTAATGAAACACCTTTTCCATTAAACATTTTTGCAAATTCGGCTCTGGTAAAAAGTTATAAGCATTTAAGTGTTTCACATTGGGCCAATCCACTCCTTTCCTTTCTACCGAAAATAACACAGAATTCAATTATTTTTAACATAGAAGTTGGTATTAATTCTATTATTTATTTGGATGAACGTTGCCAGATCCACGGATAATCAGATTCATTGTAGTAGATAACATTTTGCATAATTTTTATAAACTTAGAGGGGAGTCACTGGATGAAACTCTATTTTATCGTTTGCCCCAAAGTAAAATAATGATGAATACATTAATTTTATTCAAGGAACAGTAAAAGGAACTATTGGAAAATGAAAATGACATTTCTGATCAAATTATGAGTGATGGTGTTTTTTTCCTCTATGTTAGAATTAGTACTTCTAAAAAATTATTTCAGATCAATTGATTTAATCAAATAAATGCATACTAAACGAAGTTTTATAATTAGTTATAGAAAATTTCTCACTAAAATTTATTTCATTGAAAAGCGTCGAGGTTTTAAGAGACATCCTGTATATGATGCATACTTATCAAAATTTCATTTTCAGCCGGTATAGACCTGAATGCAGCAAATTATGACTTAGGATCCGTGCGTTTGTGCTTCCAAGTCTTCATCAAGGGTGAAGATGGTAAATGTAGGGTGCCTCTAGATCCTGTGGTGAGCGAACCAATCTACGACAGAAAGCATTTACCAAATCTAGTCATCACCAGGATATCCACTTGTATTTGCGCAGTGGACGAAGAACCCGAAATTATAATACTATGTGGAAAGGTAATTTTGTACTCATCATGTTAGTTTCACTACCAACCGCCAGAGCGCTGCGATCTGTAGTCGAATCGACCATAGAAAATTCGCAACATGTCATTAGTAGTTATTTTACCTCAATCCTTGCATTTTAGATATTCGAAGACGATATTCAGGTGCGGTTTTACAAAGAACAGCTAGGTGTTTTAACTTGGGAGGAATATGGATCGCCTTCGGAAGTTCACAGAAATGTCGCTCTTGCTGTGAAGGTTCCGAAATATTGCAATTTGGAAATAGAGACCGAAGTTGAAGTAATGGTCCAGTTGAAGAGACCTTCCGACAATGCTTTCAGTGCTGCAATTCCGTTCCAGTACTTGCCTGCCAATGAAATGGGAAGAAAAAGAAAAAAACCGAGATTTGAAAATCTCATTGACATGAGACGTTATTTCGAAATTTGCGGTAGGTACACTCCACTTTTTTTGATATCTCCAATTTGGGATGCGAAATTTAAAGGTAGACATTCCATATCGATATCTTAGGGGACCATTTGTAATCCCACTTCGTTCTATGGTTGACAATCAAACTGTCAAACTGACGTCAACTGCGATTTGATATTGATAAGCTGTGGATTACCATAAACTTTTGAGTTTTACATAAAACAAGCCTTAATTTCCCTTCTTTTTTTTTATTTTAGGTCAAAATCCATTTCCGAGTAATATGAGGTTTGAAAAAAAAGGTGAGTTAACAGTTGTTTCTTGAAGATTTTATTTTATGCTTAATTTTTTTGTCTACTTACAGTTGCAATCCGTCGTCTTCCCCCTAAAACGCCAAATGTATTACCTCCTGATGAAGCATCGACTACATGTCAACCAAACCTACCGTCCACAAGTGGCTTAACCTACCAGATGAATATTCCAAATATACCTGAAACTGTTCAACCAGGACCTAATAGAACCTATTTTCAAAATATAACACCAATGTACCATCCCATGGGCAATACCAACAATACAAATTACCAACATTATCAAAACACAATGAGCCAACCAGCAACTAATTGGGGTTTTATGTACAACAATTTACCTTTGAATGATATTTCAAATGGATACAATCAGCGTTCAGAACTAGATTTCGATTATGATTGGTCAAGGCTAGCAAACGATACCATAAATAATATTTTTCAAATATAATTGGCGTTTTTTTGCCAATATGAAGATTCGAATCCTAAAAACATAAAAAATTATTACCTTTTATTTCAAGCTTTGTTACTTCTATCGAACTTATGATATATCATCCATTATATTCAAATCCAATGAAAAACGATCATATGTACACTGATAAAAAGAATTGTAAATAATGTACATTACATAATATATTTATAAATATAAATAATTTTTTTACTGATATAATAAAAACTATTCACAGCTTATGTTTATCATTTCATTATTTCATCTATTTCACCAATCTAATCAAGAACGACAATAGAATAACCATTCTTTGTAAATATTTGCACTGCTCTTAGTAGTTCAGTCGATCACTGCTAGAGGGCGCAGCAAACGAACCTCATTTCTAAACTCTTTCTGGCAAACTCTCATAGCATCGTATAATATTTGCAAAGAATTGTATATTCTATAGCTATTTTTTAGATTCCTATGGAATGATTGATTCAAAATTTATTGTGGCAACACTGACAGTAGTTCTTTTATCAACAAAGAAAAGACTACTCTGTGTTTAACGAATGTTCACAGAACATTGATTATTTTAAAATTTCGCGCCTTCTACCTCCAAGTCCAAGATAGGTTGGAATAGTGAAAACATTACAAATTACAAATTTTATACTGATTTCAATCAGTAAATTGGTAGCCAGAATAATATTCCATTTCTTATGCACTATATTGTGAACATTTGCTTATTCAGCTATGGACAGTGATGGAGAAAATACAATAAATGATTCTTTTGAAGGCCAGAGTTCTGATCAATACGAACCAAGTCGGGATACAAATCCTTTCAAAATATTGTTAGCGACAGATATACATCTAGGCTATAAAGAAAATGATTCTATCCGAGGTAACTTCAGTGTACACTAAGTAGCTGAATTTTTTGTATCACAAATGTATTTCAGGTGAAGATACTTTCAATTCATTTGAAGAAATTTTGAAAATTGGTGTTGCTTCTGAAGTCGACTTTATTCTCTTAGGAGGTGATCTTTTTCATGATACCAAGCCTAGTCCATCTTGTTTCAATAAGTGTATACGGCTACTCAGAAAGTAAGAAATATTTGTGGGATAATTCAAGAAAGCATGCCTGTAAAACTTGGTTGATCTTCATTTCAGTTATTGCTTAGGAGACAATCCAGTCAGAATAGAAATTTTGTCTGATCAGCAAATCAACTTTGATCACAATGTAAACAAAATAGTTAATTACGAGGATCCTAATTTGAATGTAGGAATACCTGTTTTCTCTATTCATGGAAATCATGATGACCCCACTGGAAAAAACCATGTCTCTGCAATGGATCTCTTGGCATCAACAGGTCTTGTAAATTATTTTGGAAGGTGGAATGACCTGGCTAAAGTTGAAATAAATCCAATTCTGATCAGAAAAGGAGATAGCTTGTTGGCTTTATATGGTTTATCACATATTTCTGATCAACGTTTGGGTAGACTATTTCTGGAGAAAAAGGTACTACATTTATTGATCATTTGTAAATATTTGATCAGAGAATATCATAAGAAAATTTAGGATTGAACGCAATCTTTGGCTTATAGGTTTCTATAGCTAAGCCTGACAATATTGGCGATGAAGAATTCTTCAATCTGTTAGTACTGCATCAAAATAGAGCAGCAAGAGGAACAAAAAATTTTATACCTCCCGATGCGATTCCAAATGACATTGATTTGGTAATGTGGGGTCATGAACACGATTGCAGAATTACCCCAGAAAAAGTTGGAGAAATATTTATAACACAGCCAGGTTCAACATATATATTATTGAATGGCAGCATTGAGTTCCAATTAACAAATATCATTTTTAGGCAGCTCAGTTGCTACCTCTCTATGTGCAGGTGAAGCAATAACTAAAAAAGTAGGCATTCTAAAAATTCACAAAAAAAAATTCAAAATCGATGAGATCGAATTGCGAACAGTTCGTCCATTCATATTTGAAGATCTTTTAATCGACTTTCCCGAAGTTCCGATGCAAGACCAATTAGACAAATCAAAAAAGGTCATAAAGATGAATGTGGAGACTATGATTGAGAAAGCAGGGCAGTTGAGTAAGGATAATCCTACGATTAGAGCACGGTTTGTTCTTAACCTATAATTGTTTTCAGATCGTCTCCCACAGGGTATTTTGCCTTTAATAAGATTGAGAGCGCATTACAGACATGAAGATCAACTTTTTAACGCCATAAAATTCAGTCAAGAATTTGTTGGAAGAGTGGCGAACCCTGAAGATATCTTGAAATTCATTAGTATATCCGGAGCCAAAAGGGAGAAAATCTTTTTTGATAAGGAACTCGGTGAAGGTGCGCTCAATAATGTAAGTTTGTTCATTGGAATATTATATTGAAAAAGCTTCGAATATGAAAAGTTTTTCGAATAATAGAAATTTAAAATTAAATGCTACAGCGATTGGAATGCCATAGATTTAGGTGCATAATGCCAGCTTTGGTGTCCTATCTTGCCATGTTCCGCGTTACCAAGTTTAAACAACACAAAACCAAGAAAGAATAATTGAAAATTCTGCTGTAAACTCACAAACTGCAACAGCAAAGATATATTCTGTGGTTATGCCAACTGACACCATTTAAAAGTCACATAATCCGGACTGTCAAAAAAAACTAAACCTAACCTAACATAACCCTCAAATTCACTTGCAGGAAAATATTAAAAGAGTTGAAGACATAATAATGAAATATCTTGATAAAAATAAAATGCTTGTTCTTTCGGCAAAGGGAGTTACGGATGGTGTAATGAAATACATCGATACCGATGATGATGAAGCTCCTATTCAAATAATCGAGTAAGTGATGATTGAATTTTAATAAAATTATCAAACAAAACAATAAAATATAGTTAGGTGTAGAGTATTCAGATGATACAATAATTTTTCCAGTCATCAATTCAAAAAAACTTTGGAAAAATTGATAGAACTTGATCCAGAAATAGACGAAGTTGATGACTGTTTGGAAAACTTGTGCAAGATGAGGACAAATCAGGATGAAGATGAGGAGGTAACTTGAGAAATTCAATGCTTTTTTCCTTCTAAATTCATAACTTTGTTTCAAATTTTGTAGGTGTTGAATATTCTAAGGAGAAAAAATGTTCAAAAAACTTCAATAATGGAAGATGATGATGTTCCTAGTGAAGTCATAGATATTGACGATGATGACGACAACACTAATACATCTAGAGTTTCTGTTGCACCTTCACGACCTGCGAGAGGTAGAGGCTCCAGAGGTGGTAGAGGTTCAAGAGGTCCAAGAGGTGGAAGGGGAAAAGCTAAAGAAAAATCATAAGAATTACTTGAATTTGTCTTTCTTCTTTCCATTCCCTAATGTTAACATTGTATTCGTTTCATTGTTGTTTACTATGTGCTTCTTTTTCTAGTTCTTTAGTGTTGCAAATTTTTTCTTGTTATTTATATTTAAGTAAAATATTTTATAATACTATTCGTGATATTTTTGGCATTTAAATAAATTTGTAATCTTGAATTCTTGTTTTTAATACCATAGATAGAAAAACACCTCACCAGTAGTCCTAAAAAAAAGACAAAAGTGTTAATTCAATTTTCTTTGGGAAATGAAAAAGCATATGAAAATAATGGATTATTCCGCTTATTCCGATTATTATAATTTTAAGGGGTTTTCAATAAGAGGTTTCATTTTTAAATAAATAAATATAGGTAATAAAAATGGTATATATGTTAAGGAAAATCAATGGATATTCTTTTCTTTAAATTTTCCATGACCAATTCGAACATTTGCAGCTGTATGTCCTCTATAACTTTGCGAATTTCATTTTTAAAGACTTGAATCGAGCCCCAAAGAAGAAAGTCCCACTATTTTTGTATGTTGAATGGAATAGTGAAAAATATAGGTTCAAATTTGAAAATCTTGCGTTTTGATGAATTTGAGTCGTCCAAATTCATGATATTTCTATAAACACCCTGTACATTATTAATCCATACTGCAAACAGTCTTTCAATTTGCGGAATCAAAAATGAAAAAGGTTTTTTCGAAACAATTTTTTTCTGCAGAAATATTCAAAAAAATGTGAGTCCCCGTCACAACCAATTTTTTTCATAAGAACCCCATTAACTCATGAACCATTGAGTTTTTATCCAAGGTATGGCATATTGCTGGGATTGTCATCAAATAAGCTATCTCATGATGTAATATTAATATACTAGGTGTGCCATTTGAAATGAGGAAGTAGTTGTATGTTTCCGATATAACCGGAAGTTGTAGAGATCTGAAAATATTTTAGAGAGAAAGATCATTGTCTCAAACCCCAGCATTCAAATTTTCAGCACAAAATTATGATCAGTTTTCCATAAACGTCTAATAGGCCATCGCGGTGAATCACCCTCTATATATATTTTTTGAACCAATGGCTTTAAGTCTGTACCTATACACTGTGTCCGTAAAGTATGGAACAAATTCATTTTTAGCTAAACAGACCATTTTAAGAAATAATCCTGAAACACGTTGAGTTTTTATTTTGATTTACCTTATTTTAAAATAATAATCTAATATACAGGGTGAATTACTTTCGAGTAATGACGTCACCGTCATTTTTTTTTTAATGGAACACCCCTATTTCGTCTCAATTTTACGATTACTCTAGCTGAGCTGATTCCAAAAATGTATCACATGTTGATTCCAATTGGTACAGGGTCGACAAAAATACAATAGTTTTGTGTGTGCTCATAAAGTAACGCGTAACATTCTTTATTAATTAAATTAACAATATTATCAAAAATACTTATTGTCTAGCGGCAATTGGTTTGATTGTAACACCCTGTAGTTTGTTACATTTTCAGATTAATAAAAATGTATAAAAATAAGAAATAATTTCTTTCATATTCTGTCTGCTAGACCACAAGTACCAAACATGTTTGGAAACAGCTCATTTTTATTAATCTAAAATGTAACAAACTACAGGGTGTTACATTCAAACCAATTGCCGCTAGACAATGAGTATTTTTGATAATATTGTTAATTTAACTGATAAAGAATGTTACGCGTTACTTAATGAGCATACACAAATCTATTGTATTTTTGTCCACCCTGTACAAATTGGAATCAGCATGTGATACATTTTTGGAATCAGCCAAATGTTCCATTTAAAAAAAATGACGGTTACGTCATTACTCGAAAGTAATTCACCCTGTAAATTAGATTATTATTTTAAAATACGGTAAATTAAAAAAAAAATCAACATTTATTAAAATGGTCTGTCTAGCTAAAAATGAATTTGTTCCATACTTTACAGACACAGTGTATAAACTCAAAATCATTTCCCTACCAATTTTCTCCTTGATTGATAAATGATTGAGCAAAATAGGATGGCTGATGAGTTAGTTCTGTGGGAAGATCAAACAGATTTGAAACATACAATTAATTCTTAACTCTGTAAAATGTTTAACCCACATTCGAAAATTTTCGATCGATTCGAATTGAGGTAGTCACATAGCCAAATATATGCAATTAAATGTCGGCTTTCTAGCTTGAAGCTATGGAGAAGCAGGTGAATGTAAAGACAGTTACTTCAGTCTTGTTCAAGCCTCCGTCTTGTAAGTGTTAAGCCAAGGAAGAAGTCGATGGTAATAGTATACGCGCGAAAATGTGGATGTCCGCGGTGTGAACTTGTGAATTCGAGATCGACAGAAAAAAATTTTTTTTTTAATTGTGATTTTGTTAGTGGAACCCACTAGGATATTTCCTGAAGATGCTGATGCCAAAGGAGTTTTTAAGGACGCTTGCGATATTTTTAGTTTTAACTGAAGGCTTGACAGGTAGATGTTTTTTCTTTTTTTTGCGGAAAATTTTATGCTATTTTAAGTTTATTTTAATTTTTTTTTTAATTCCTAGTTTTGTCGCTATGGAACTGGGAAAAAAGTATATTATGCATTATTACGTCAAAACTTCAGATTTGAGTTTGTTTTTTCAAAATATCATCTTTACAATTTCTTTATACTATATTTCGACTAATCAAAAATTGAAAGTTTTATTAGTTGTTTCTTTCAGTCAATCCACCCCAACAGTTAATCTGATATGTTGGTGAATTATGTATGAATTAATATTCAAAATTTCATAACTCCGAAACTATTAAGCGTAGAACTTCGAGGTTTGGATATTCTGATCAATATAATGACACCAAATTTTTTATATTTTGGTTCTGTGTGTGTCTGTTGAAGGGAGGATTATAATCTGATAGGTATACATACTTCGAATTTCGGTTTTTGAAAGCTACTAAAATTATGAATTCAAATCTCTGAGATTGAAATTCAAATACACCTAATTTTCACGGTTTTCAAAATAGCTTTGGACAGCCGAATTGGCAGATCTTATTCAGATTCAAACCTGTCAAAATGCCGCCAATTTTTTGAGCGGTCGTTCCCCGAGCAGATCGCTATATTATTTCGTCTCTAATTTTCAAATTTTGAGCCAAGAATTGTCTTAAACGCTAAGGTTCGACTCACTCACGTCGAATTCGTAGTAAAATTCAATTCTGTCCGTCCGTTCTCGAATGTTAAGTTTATTGATGTCCAAAATCCGACTAAAGTTCCGTAAATATGGTAATTTCAAAATTTTTTGCTTATTTTCAAACTGCAGATTCAATCGAAATGGGAATTTGTATTTTGATGTAGACTAATAATTTGAAGCCTCGTGCAAAATTTCATGTTAACCACGTCCCCAGAACCATAGAAAATTCGAGAAGAATATCTAAAAAAAAATGCCCAATATTTAAGTAAAATAAAACGAAGTAATTTCCACTATGTTACTTCGTTTTATTTTATTTATAATGAATTTCCGCCAAGTAAGGACCGAATCCATTAAATACAATATTTAAGTGACTACAAAACTGACGGAGTTAAGATTTTGGGTGTAGATATAAAATAACTATTTCATGATTCTTGCAAAATTTCAAGCTGCTCACATCATGAGAATCATAGAAAACTCAAGAAGAATATTGGCAAAGAAAACACAATATTTCTGTGACCGATTGGAAAATTTGCGTGCAGAAGTATATAAGCAATTTCATATCAGTAATTTCAAGCTCGATGCAACTTTTCACGTTGATTGCGTTATCAAAACCATAGAAAATATAAGTTATATAAAAATTCATCTTCATAGCACCCTTATGAGAGAAGAAGAAAAGAAAGTGTAATTCTGTGCCCAAGCATTGAATAATAAATAACTTGCCTTTTTGCTGCTTTGGCATAATAACATAAAAATTGGCATCCATAGATGTTCATAAAAGCTTGCATATTTAACTCAAAAGTCAATTTGACATCCAACTTGTAAATGAAGTGAACGCCACAATTAGAAGATAGAGTAACCACGTTTTCTTGAAATTCAGAAGTTTATCGTATTCTTCAACAAAATTAATGAAATTTATTCCACTTTTAGGTACCCATAACGAGTGCCTGAAAGTTTCAATGATATTCTAGGTTTTTTATTTATAAAGTGGTACCTAGTCCTTTAAGCTTTAAAAACTTCATTAGAAACTAGCTTCAATCAAGCATAGATTAACTCCAAAGGTAGAACAAGATATAGAGAGTACTTATCTTTACACTGAATGTAACCAACACCTTTCTACTCAAAAAAACATATTTTCTATTTGTTGGTTTTATCTCATATATTCAGATGGAGCGTGTAGATCATTATTATTTGGGTCAATTCATATGATTCGTAATGGTAAATGCTCCATTTGAACCGGACTTGTCTTTTCCCAGTGAAAGGTGAACAAAGTCGATAAAAACTTGCCTCATGATCATAAGTAATGCCACTTGTAATGAATCTTTGAATATCTGATCCCAATACTGCTGGTTATTTATCGATATGATGATTAAAAGCGTGAAATTGAGGAGATTCAGGAGAGCACTGAAGATCTGTTCTTATATTTACAATATTTTTCATTTATTCAACAAAAACTAGACCTCACAGCTTTGAGGAAATTCGAACTCGTTATATGTCCTAAATTATTCGTCACAGACCCCTCAAATACAAATACGTTTTTTGAACATCGGGGTCTGATCTGAAACATTGTAAGGTTTCAAAGGCATAGGTTACGTATAGGAGAAGTTGCAGCCTCGGTAATTTCATCCATTTTTTTTCCAAAATTTCAGATTTTTACCTATAATTTCTCAAATAATGTACTAATCGCCAAACTGCAAGCATTTTCGTGATCTACATAGTCGAATCAATCAATAAAATGGTACAATAGTCCCATGAAAGAATTTTTAATTTTTTTCAATTTTGTAAGGGTTAGTTAGGTATGGAAAATTTTACGAAAATTTTTCGACAAAAAATTTTTCAGGTATAAGATCGAAATTCGGCTAATCAGGAATCCATTTTTTTTAGAAAATTTCAGATTTTTATCTATAATTTGTGGAATAATGATAAAGATAATATCCACAAAGCTCTAAATTTATTTATGGTTGATCATTTCAATAATCTTGCGACTAAACTATATATTTAAAAGTTTTTCTATTCAATTATGACTTGAAAAGAGCGTCAATAAAACCACCCAACACACAAAATCCAGAAATTCGAATTGTTAACTTTAACACGAATAAAATACCCATCAATTAAAAATTCTGATGTAAATTCAGTCGCCTGCAGCTCTTTAAAATCGTCTGTGACCTTAGAAATGGCCCATCAAACGGTAAGGTCACCTACTACACTTCAATTTCAACTTAATTTCCATAAATTCGTCTTTTAGATATCCCAATGGTAAAATCTAATAAGAATCGATTATAAATAAATTTTACCGATTCTGTACGGAATGTAATGTCTTGGTAGCGGAACTGTTAAATAACGAAAGATTTATTTTATCTGACTTGCTTGAGCATTTAGTTCCAGTGTGCAAGATAACTGAACTGTGAAAATTTGAATAAAACTAGTTTACACCTCTTTACTTGCGTGGAACAAGACAAATAGTAACCGAAGTGTGGATTATGTCTATATTCGCAGAAGATTTAACACAGACAAAATTATAATTCATACCCCATTTGGTAATTATTTATGCACATTGACTTGTAATAGAAGAAAATTTAAAAATAGTGTCACTCTATGTTTTTCACTCCATTTGTGGTATATGTCAACTTGACATCTGATAAATACGTTTCTATGGGTATCTATGTTCACCAATTTCGATGTTTCCTGTCAAGGTGACAGTATTTGGTCATAGAACTTGAACGAATAATTTCAGATAAATCTTATTTTTCTTTCTGATAAAGACTCTTTAGCAACTCAGTTTCAACTGAATGGGAACTGGATATTTTCGAGTTGCTGAGGAGATCTTTTTTCGAAATATAACGAACTGATGCACCTACAATATAACAGACTAATTATATTGCGTTGAAAGGAAGAAAAGTATTAAATTATAACAAATCAACTACCTACGTTGCCCACTTTACTAGAAAAACCTGATAAGACGTTCATTCTTCAAGGTGAACCATGAACATACCATGAAAGAATGTTGGGTAAGACAAGGCAATTGTCCAACAGTCGTGAAAGTTCACAAGAATGCTTCGATAATTTATTAAATATTTTGTTTTCTTTTTCACGATTATGTTTACATAGTTGCCTTAATTCTTTAAAATTGCGTAAACAATCCTATGGCAAAGTTACCTACGAGTGCACAAGTTTTTAGATTTTGTTTTCTTGACAATAGGATAAAATAATCAGAACCTCTTATCTAGATAAAATAATCAACAACAATATAAATCACATAAATTTACATATACAGGGTTGAGGGTGACACAATAAGAATGTCCAATCAACGAATTGTAGATTTTAGATCTCAAAATTTGACGACTTTGTCCAACATGTCTTATACAAATATTACTAGTTTGCTAGTTACAGGGTGTCCCAAGATCAAAATTGAATTTTGATTTTCGATATTATTTTTTATGTTTTTAAAATTTCTATTTGAAAATTGATAATTTCATGTTTTTTTGGCATGAGGATTCCCAATTCAACTCTAATTTAGCATTGCTAATAGATGCTAGTTACACTTGGTTGTGTTTGGTAAATCAGGAGGACCTACCTCAGAGTAATAAACATAGATAGAGGGAGCAGATGTCATTTTCATTAAGCAAATTTTGTCCCCAACATTGTACTATAAAATTTGACATGAAGCGCGCGGAAATGAAAACATATCAGTGATACGATATTTCACTCAATTCGCGATTTTCTCCACAAAGAACGCACTTCTTATGTTCTATAGTGAATCAACGTTTCATATTAACTCGAAATATATTGAGAAAAATACCTAAATATATCAGAAATTCAGAAAACAAACTTCAAGCGCGCCAAACGACATGAAACAACCGATGACATTAGGAGAACAAAAGTTGCCAAACCTTGGATTTCAGCAGGTAGATACAGAAAATAATAAATATTCTGCTTATTATAAATACGACAATTAGAAAAAATATCGGATTCCAAATATTAAAATTCGCATATTTAATCGGGAATCACTCAAATAAATATATTTCATTCAATATAATATACATTCATAATGATATAGTAAAATTGTGGGTTTGAAAATATATCACAATCCAACAACGTAATCTCACCATGTTGGAGACATGTAAAAATTGTGTATACTCCCTCTATCTATGTTTATTACTCTATGGCACCTACATAATAGAGAAATATATTAAGAAGCAATAAATCCAACAAAAAAAGGTACTACTCAAGCCGAAAACGTAAATTTCCAATTTTCAATTAGAAAACGTAAAAAAACAAGAAATTATTGTGAGAACCCAAAACCATATTTAAACTTATAAACACCCGGTATATCGGAAACCACTAATATTTGTATAGGGCAGAATCATCATATTTTGACCTGAATTTCAAAATCAGAGATTAAACATTCTTAGCGAATCCCCCTGTATACCTACAGTTTATGGTGTTCTCTAAGGGCGCAACTGGCGAATGAACGAACGAGCACTCAAAAGCTCCTAATGCCAAATATCACTACATCTTAAGTTTTTTTTTATTGAAAAAATCTTTAATTTCTACATTAGTTTTTTTAATGAAATATGCCTGCATTCCACTCGGTGAGAATTCGCATAAAAACAGCTTTAACCATTCTCAATTTCCAACAATTCCACGCCAAAACAATCAATGAAACTAATCTTCCCAGCGATCCTCCTCAATGAATACATAATAAAATCACATAGTGAAGGAATGATGCCACAGAATCTGATTAGACGGTCTGATCCAAGTCCTATCGACTACTGACCCACATTCTATGGTCGAAATAAGGCTGGGTCACCACTGATTATCAACACAGAACGCGTCATGACTCATTGGACATACTGGTCCGGCTCAATAAACAGAACGCACTCTAGAGCCCGAGTGGAAGCAACTTCAGGACCTATTAGAAGCGCTCAATACAGAATTACTGTTAGATTGCTGCCTTCAGCTAAGGAAATACACTTGTCACGTTTTTTTTTAGAGTCTGATAATACTGCTCAATAACCTCGTTTGTGGTACAGTTCGATTGGTATGGAACTTGGTACGTGAAAAAATTTCAGGATGTAGATTAGATCCGCACATCGTGGATTCTTTCGTTTCCGGTGCGAAAAGATTCTAACCTAATTGTTCTAAATATAGCAGAACGATTTTAATGGATTTTGGCAACACGCCACACCTCTAATGAGCTAATGAGCAATCAAAATACATCGTATTTTGTCAGCTAATTAGTTAGCAAAGGGCTTCAATATACCCCATATTTAGCGTGGTGAAGGCTCTTCCAACTCTACCTTTATCTGTGGTCAATTTGTCGAAACACCGTTACATCTCGAAAAACTGACTGTTTGGTGCGCTTTATGGGCTGGTGGAATCATTGGTCCGTACTTCTTCAAAAACTATGATGGCCAGAAAGTTACAGTCAATGGTGATCGGTATAGTGCCATGATTACTAACCTTTTCATTCCTGAATTGAACAACCATGATGTCCAGGAGCTGTGGTTCCAACAAGACGGCGCAACATGTCACACAGCTCGTGCCACAATCGATTTATTGAAAGACACGTTTGGTGACCGCCTAATTTCACGTTTTGGACCTGTGAATTGGCCTCCAAGATCTTGTGGTTTAACACCGCTAGACTACTTTCTGTGGGGCTATGTAAAGTCATTGGTCTATGCGGATAAGCCACAAACCCTTGACCATTTGGAAGACAACTTTCGTCGTGTTTTTGCCGATATAAGTCCACAAATGTTGGAAAAAGTAATCGAAAATTGGACGTCCAGATTGGACTACATCCGAGCCAGCCGTGGCGGTCATATGCCAGAAATTATATTTAAAATGTAATGTCACAAGATTATCTTGCGGATAAATAAAATTCATGTCAATCGAATAATCCATCGTTGTTTTATTGCAATTTAAAGTTCTATAGCTCTAAAAAAACCCTTTATTATTTCTGTGTTCTTCTCCAGTGTTGCATGTGTCGAGTTTTTCACAAAATCCCATGATACCAAACATGATCGTGAAGATTCCACCTCTCCCATCAAACTATTAATAAGAAAGCAGGCATCCCAAACGTAGCCATATTACTCCCACACAAGTGTTCTCATACATAAACATAATTTCACTGCCAGAATGCGATTCCAAACAAAGCATAACATCTCTTTCATGCTTGATGAATCCGAGATGATAACTCCACATGAACTACGATGTAACGATGATGGTTTTTTTTTCTCGTTACTCCACTCTATTGAACCTGTTTCGCAAATGTCAAAAGGTCAACTCACTTTCGAATGAAGAGAGCTCAAGTGGAACTCTGTGGTTTATTAATATATTCGTCTTATCTAGTCGGAATATTAGACTGGTTTGAGGGGAATTTGTTTCAATTTGGTTTATTACAGGCAATGCAACTTTGAACTTTATGTTTATGTGTTACATTTGTAACATTTTATGGCTGAGGCCATTATGTCTTGGGTGGTTAAAGAAGAAGAAGAAGAAGTTATAGAATTAATGTGATTTTTAGTTTAGTTCTTATTTTTATGAATTGGCAACAGTAGTTAGTAATTTGATAAAACTAAGATGTCTAAATACTGGTGCATGCACTGTTTAGATTTTTTTTTGAATCATTCTTTTCCCTTTTCTTCCTTAATGTGGCTCTATACAAAGAATTGACCAATCAACGGCTTCATTTAAAAACTCTCATTTGTTCTGTCAAAAGTCATTTAGCTGATTTTCATTAACCTCGAAATGACATTGACAGAAATACGACGTGAGCGCCACCATAAGAAATGATGCGAAAATCAAGTGAAAAGAGACCAATACCATTAAAATCCAAGAAGGTTGGTCCCTCCAAAAGTTGCCACTTTAATCTTAAGGTTTTTCTGAAAGCTTTGCCTTCATTTTACTAAGAATGTCCGTGTTTGCTGAAATAAAATCTTTGTCATACAAATAACTATTTTAATAGATTCTGATGTAACTTCCAAAGGAGAAATGTCACGGTCATTGGAAAGATGAACATGATCAATTCCATTCATGTATAAGCTAACTCCAACATCAATTATATCTGCCGCATTGATTGTGATATAACCCTTGTGAAAGTTGTCGTAATGAAAATATAATTAGCCACCGAGAATTATAATTGAGTGTATTAATAATTTAGTCATACGTTGCTAGCGACTGTAGGGGACTGATAATTGAAATATTTAGTAGCTGCGTGAAATTTGTCCAATGGATTATATAGGGTTTCCTAGTAGGAATGATACAATTTAAAATGTATGGTTATAATGGCAACACTGTATTATTTTTGACATTTCTTATGTCATGTGAGTTCAGTAAGTTTATATAAAAAAATGATGAAATCAGAAGGAACCTTGCTAAAAGCACTTTCATTCATTTGAAAGAACGGAAAATATCAACTTTTTTGAAATAGAAACAAAAATTAAATCACTATAAATCATAATAAAATGAAAAATAATGAAAATTCAAAGTTTCTCAATATTGAGAAACCTCCAGGCTTTGTTTGATTTCATAATTTTCCATTCAGGATCTAAGACACATGAGGCATCTTGTCGCTTAACCTATTGCGGATTTTTGTAACTGTAAGAGCAGCTCTGGAAAATTGTCTTTCAACAGGAGCTGAAGAATCTGGCGTTGACAAAAATACTGGGCCATTTTGGCCAAGTTTGAAAAGATATTTCTGAAACTACCACAATCTACCAATAGATTTCATAGAAATGTGAGAAAACTACTAATAAAGTCACACAGGTGAATGCTTCAGTCTCTCGGCACTCGAGGAATCGCCTTATTTAGTCTAAGCGCGCACGGGCTTGCAGAAATATATGCCGTGCAACGAGTGCATATCAAGCTCAAGTAATATCGAGTAGCTTGATATCAAGTCAAGCAATAAATATCTAAAATCAAGTCAAGTCAAGCTCAAATATGTAATTATTCACGAGCTTGATTTTCAAGTCAAGTAGTTGGTTAAAATGTCGAGCTACTTGGCTTGATGAATCCCTAACTATGTAGTGTAATCTCCAATAGGTTCATAAATGAACAAGCGCTCAAAAGCTCCTAATTTTTTCATCTTTTCCCAACCCAGCCAGTTCTTCTCCTCGATGATTTCTAAAGGTCAAAAACGCATTCTAAATTATTCAATGATTCCAGATCCGCATATTATCCAGCCTAAGCACGTAGCACCACGTGACCCGCTGACTTAAACGAAGGAAGCCGGCGAAGATACTTTTAAGAAGTGAAACTCACCACATAAATTATGCAATTAGATTTCGAGGATGATCGCAATCAGATCACCCTGATCGTGATTTGCGAACGTGAATTCATCTCTGACGTACGTCCCTGTTTTTTTTATTTGCAAGCGAAACGAAGAAACGAATTTTTATGCAGGGTATGATCGGAATTCGTCCTGTTTCTCTTTCACTTTACTGTTTTCTTCAAAGGTCAATAGAAGGAAAACGCTTGAATCAATTAATTTATAGTCTAGTTGTTTCCACTGGCGTTTTGACAACTTCAGTCTTGTTGATGCTGCCACGTCACTCGATATTCGGAAGAATTGGTTTATGTGGGCCACCCTGTATACTGTTGAGTGTGAAAAATCATTTTTTTTCGTAAAAAAATTGGTTTAATTGATCTGGAAGAAAAACAGCGTTGGAAAGGGTCAATGTCTGGATAGATGAACGCTACGAATTTCGTATATTGCAGCATGAATCTTAGTATTAGCAGAGGAAATATGAACGGGGCATCATACATTTCAACGTATGATACAAAAGAACAGATAACACCTCTACAAAAACTCTGTCTCTCCGTATAGGTGTAGTGATTGGTTTATGTATTTGTTTACAAAATAAGCTGACATATTTATATTGAAGAGCTTCTTCTTATGTCCCAAAGTGAATCAACGTTTCATATTAACTCAAAATATATTGAAATAAATAAATAAATATATCAGAAATTCAGAAAACAAACTTCAAGCGCGCCAAACGACGTTAAACAACGGATGACACTAGAAGAGCAAAAGTTGGCAAACCTTGGATTTCAGCAGGTCGATACAGAAAATAATAAATATTCTGCTTATTATAAATTCGACAATTAGGAATCGTATTCCAATTTGCATATTTAATCAGGAATCACTCAAATGAATATATTTCATTCAATATAATATACTTTCATAACGATATAGTAAAATTGTGGATTTGGAAATATATCACTATCCGACAACGTGATCTAACCATGTTGGGGACATGTAAAAATTGCGTACACTCACTCCATCCATGTTTATTACTCTATGATCACGAGAAATGTCAAATCTAAACGATGTGTGCGCCATCTGAAACTTTAGTGATCTCTCAAAATCAATTAGGCATAAAGTCTAAACTAAATAGACACACCAGGGTTTCTAAGCATCTTAACTCTAACCTTCCTCAATCAAGATAGTAGCAATGATATTTCCTCAAAATCTCAAAAAACAAAACAAGGCTATTTGGAAACATTAAAGTACAGAACGCCTATAATGAAATTACTGTAAAATTTCACTCTGAGCAGTTTTGAATAATTGTCCTATTGCCGTGAAAATAATTACCTGCCTTCTCAATAATAAAGTAAGAACTGAATAATCATTACCTATTCAAATAAACCTTTTTATTATTGATACTTCATCTGCAGAACACAACTTGGAAATTTAATAACCACAGTGAAAGAATTGTGGCATCAATTTCCCACAAATAAAACTCACAAAATGAGGTTAATGGAAGAAAAAGAAGAAGAGTATCTTCTATCACTTCTTCACTCGAAGGTAAATAAAGAGAATGTTATGTTTAATTGTTGAGTTCAGATATACGAGCTTGTAAAGAAGATAATGCAGTATTCCATTTAGTGAATCAGCAAAGTCATCGGCCAAACCAGTGTCTTTTTCCGTTAATTCCATGTTTCAATAAGTCAATTGAGTTACCTTCGCCAGATGGTTTGAAAGTAGAGAAAATATTCTTGTACGTAATATATTGGTATCTCATACATTATGTGATTCATATCTAAGAACAATTTGTATTAAATACTACTACTTTTCGAGTCTCTTCGTTGTTCATCCTGTGAACCTACACATATTGCAAAACAATCACGTATTTATCAGATGAGTTTTGTTAGTTTCATTCGTCAATAAATAAATCAAAAAAATTGTAATTTTCAGCAGACTTGAAATTCAAGTTTTGTGGAATGATGTCATCTCCAGACTTTGCTTTTCTGAACAGAGGTTCTTCTAAATGTCAGGCCACCTACACCAGTGAACCTGTTCTTTGAGGTATCATGTTTCTACTTAATTCAAAAAACAAAATGAAATAAGTGGTTTCAGGACAACGAACTTCAATCTGGATCTAGCGATTTTTTGGATTACTGATAATATCTAACTGACCAAAAGAGGAATATTTCAAGAGAAGCTTTGACTTTAGAGGCTTCTGAGAGATCGTCATTCATGCGCCCTTGGACACCGCAGCTTCAAATTGTTACATATTATCTCAGAGTAATAAACAAAGATAGAGGGAGCATATGTTATTTTCAGTAAGCAAATTTTGTCCCCAACATGAACTATCAGATTTGACATTAAGCGCGCGGAAATGAAAACATATCAGTGATACGATATTTAACTCAATTCGCGAGTTTCTCCACAAAGAACGCACTTCTTATGTCCCATAGCGAATCAACGTTTCATATTAACTCGAAATATATTGAAATAAATACCTAAATATATAAGAAATTCAGAAAAAAAATTTCAAGCGCGCTAAACGACGTGAAACAACCGATGACACTAGGAGAGCAAAAGTTGCCAAACTTTGGATTTCAGCAGGTAGATACAGAAAATAATGCATATTCTGCTTACTATAAATTCGACAATTAGGAAAAATATCGGATTCCAAATATTCAAATTTACATATTTATGGTCTGAAGATTCATTTCCTTGTGAGGTCATATTGTACTTGATTTTCACAGGATTTTAGGAAAGTGGGTTATCCAAAAACTAAATCCAACTAATGCCAACGTTTCGCGGATATATTTCCACTTCTTCAGGGCAAAGTTGAAAATTATATTTTCCACATAAAAGATCTTAATATGAGCTTGTTGAGCAAATTGAAACAGAAATAAACATCAATTAGGAGAATTTTGTCGTGATCTTCCATGAAATCGATCGTCCTCTACAATACAAAATGTCACCATCAATGAGAGTTTGTAACTCTCATTGATGGTGACATTTTGTGATTTCATGGAAAATGCTTTTGATTTCCGAACTGTTACTGCAAAATTTTCACAATTTTGTAGTGAATTTTAGCAATTTCAATGCGTTTTTTGAGCGTGTATCGTTATTTGAAGTAATGGCGTAGTTTTAACTTGTCAAATGTCAAAGTATGACAGCTTCAAAAGTGACAGGTGTCCAGATAGCGGGCTATTCAAAATGAAATCTCTTATTGAAATACCATTCATGTTATGAACCATAAATTTGGTAATACATATAAATCTTCGTAAACATTACAATGCAATTTGGATTTTTCTGTAATAACTGGTTTGAATTGAAATTATATATTATAATAACAAACATCCACATTTAAGTTGTTTAAAATAGCCTTATATTACGTTGACAGGGAATAATCAATTTTTGTCACGTTATATCGACGAAATTAGAAAGTTTTAAACGATTATTATTATTTTAGCGGTAAAACGAAGAATGCAGGATATTTCCGTAATTTCACATAGTTTGGTTGAGTAATTGACGGTGATTAGCGTAGGAATGGTCTTGGCCTTGTATTATAAATTTCCCAAAGTCGATTTAAACTAGATAATTCCGTGGATTATGCATCAGTGAAATGGACCTATCAAAGTCGTAAGAGGATATTTTAATTGTTATGTCATTCATAGACGATGTTATGAAATTGATATTGAACGGGAATTCTTTAGATTTTATGTTTCTGTTCGCTTGTTTGGAGCTTGTTTTCCTATTGGGAAACCCTGTACAATCATAAGGGAAAAATATAACTTTCCAAATATGCATTTATTAGTCTGACATAATTTTTTGTTCCCTACAGAAAATAAATAAATAATAAATGACCTTGTTTTGAAAGTATATAAAGGTTGTTTTTTTGGAGCTATAGAACTTTAAATAGCAATAAAACAACGATGGATTATTAGATTGACATGAATTTGATTTATCCGCAAGATAATCTTGTGGCATTACATTTTAAATATGATTTCTGGCATATGACCGCCACGGCTGGCTCGGATGTAGTCCAATCTGGATGTCCAATTTTCGATGACTTTTCCAACATTTGTGGCCGTATATCGGCAATAACACGACGAATGTTGTCTTCCAAATGGTCAAGGGTTTGTGGCTTATCCGCATAGATCAATGACTTTACATAGCCCCACAGAAAGTACTCTAGCGGTGTTGAATCACAAGAGGCCAATTCACAGGTCCAAAACGTGAAATTAGGCGGTCACCAAACGTGTCTTTCAATAAATCGATTGTGGTACGAGCTGTGTGACATGTTGCGCCGTCTTGTCGGAACCACAGCTCCTGTACATCATGGTTGTTCAATTCAGGAATGAAAAAGTTAGTAATCATGGCTCTATACCGATCACCATGGACTGTAACGTTCTGGCCATCACCGTTTTTGAAGAAGTACGGACCAATGATTCCACCAGCCCATAAAGCGCACCAAACAGTCAGTTTTTCTGGATGTAACGGTGTTTCGACATACACTTGAGGATTAGCTTCACTCCAAATGCGGCAGTTTTGTTTCTTGACGTAGCCATTCAACCAGAAGTGCGCTTCATCGCTAATGGACGTAGTGCGCGATACGTATTCCGCACAGAACCATTATTTTCGAAATAAAATTGCACTATTTGCAAGCGTTGTTTAGGCGTGAGTCTATTCATGATGAATTGCCAAACCAAACTGAGAATAAATCACTTGACAGCTGTTAAATCAATCGCCATCTTGAACAGTAATGCCAACTTAAAGTTATATACCTCGAAAAAAAACACCCTATATATGACGCTATTTTATATTTCCAAGGGATGTCTGCACATATCAGTAAGTTTTGACTTTGATTTTTGGTCAGAAGACTGATTCAAATATAATGCGGATTTCGTGGAAGAAATGTTTTGAAACTAACGCTTCAGCAAGCGTGTTGACTTCATACATAATTTTTTTGTAGAAATCAGTTGAATCAAATATTTCCAATTACCATTTAATGCACAGTTTCAAGGTTTCAAATTGCGAATTTTCCTGTCAAGAATGCAGTTTATAATCCAGACAAGGTCAGTTTTACGTAATTGAACTCAATTTCTTGATGAGCAAAATAATTGAATTACGATTAAATTAAAATCGTACACTCTTATGTTGAATTGAGTGGGGTTGAGATTTAAATTGTTACAAGAGGATATACCTACTCCTTTATTTTTCCATCGTTGAATAGGTTCATACCTATGAGACATATTTCTAACGAGTATGACACTTATGTTGTACCAGTTATGTTTTTCTTGGTTTAATTGATTACGTATCTCAAGAACTCATTCGAAAAGTCATTTAAGCAAAGTTTGGAGGTATGCCACTTCTCAATTCTATGGTATTCTCACTTTTCTGTAAAAATATCAATGTGAGATTTTTACTCCTAATCAAGAGGAATAATCCTATAACAATCAACTACAACAAATTCAACTTTAAAAATCAATTAAAAAAAAATGTGCCAATTTTATACCTCAAAACTTAGTTTTCACTCAAATTCAAAGTATTAATTTTAGGTATAGGGTTTGCTCAATTAATCTCTACTATTTTCGTACGTAGAATCGACTGAAATAATAAAAATATAGGTTGTAATTTGAAAATCTTTGGTTTTGATGAATTTGAGTTGTCCAAGTTCTTGATCCTTTTATAAACATCCTGTACATTTTTGGTCCGAACCGGAAACAGTCTTATAATACTACGTATTTGCAGAATCGAAAAAGAAAAAAAAATTGTTTGAAAAAGGTTTTTCTGCCAAAATATTCAAAAAAAATGTGAGTCCTCATCGCCACCATTTTTTTTCATAAGAATCCCATTAACTCATCAACCATTGAGTCTTCACCCAAGGTATGGCATATTGCTGAAATAGTCATCAAAAAGCTATCTAATGATGCAATAATATACTGGGTGTGCCATTTGAAATAAGGAAGTAGTAGTCTGTTTCCGGTATAACCGGAAGTTTTAGAGATTTGAAAATATTTTAGGGAGAAAGATTATTGTCTCAAGCGCCAATACGCAAATTTTCATCTCAAAATTATGATTATTTTTCCATAAACGTCTAATAGGCCATCGCAGTGAATTAGCCGGTATATTGAGAAATAGGTACCTCATATTGACTGAATAAAATCTTTTTCAAGCGTTTGCGAGGTAAAATATCAACATTCTAGAGAAAAACCTTCACAATTCCAACGCAGCTTCAATTACTTCCGCCTAAATATGCCAACTTGTGCAATCTGCGTGCATATCCCAATGGATTATTCAAACTATAAGTATTATAACACAGATAATGAGCCTGGTCATGAATTATGGATTCAATTATCAACTTTGTTGTTTCAATATCCACTTGACGCGGTTAGGTAGTCCTGAGTAGGAAAAACGAGATAGCTATAATCATTTAGAAAGGACGCATTAGTGAAAGTAAGAATCCAATCGGCAAAATTTATCTGTGAACTTCGTGTCGAGATACCAAAGAAAGTTAGAGTCAGGCATCTTGGTATTCACGCTGCGGCAATAATGCTATATCAATCAAGAAGACTTCCTATTTCAGTTCATTGTGTTCTATGATATATTTGAAGAAGAAGAGTAGAGTCACCGCTCTATGGTTCATTAAGTTATATGGAACATCTTAGCTTCTTTCCCAAACTGATTAATGGACTAGTTTTCATTTTTTTGTTAAGGATTAATTCTAAAAAATTAAGTAAAATGAAACAAAAATGTGGAAAAATCATTGAAATATCTCTAGAAATGAAAAAGTTATGGGACTTTGAAGTTGCGCTTGGAAGAATAATTTCATAGTACGTGTATGGTGACATAAAAACAAAACTCGAGTTAAAACTACACTGTACAACTACAAACGGCGCGAGAGCCTTGGCGCGGCTAAGTATTTAAACGTAATTTATGGTGTAGCGATCACAGGCCAGTGCCGTGACGTCACAGACCAAAGCAATTCGCGCTAAAATACGTAAATTTAAATAATCTATTTCTCAGTCATTTATTGATGGATTTTCTAATTCTTTTCACTGATTTATCAGTTTTGCTCTATATTTTAATTCTATCGTGTCAAATAAAGTATTATCAACATCACTAAACTAGTCCATTATTTCACATATTGTAAAGGATACCTATGTAAGGTAACCTCTAGAATGTTATTGCCGAATTTCAACATCATAGCATGAACACCATTACCGGTGTCTTAATGACACATACTGTCATAAATGTCATATACATAGACGACCATCCAAATCAAATTATCACTTCTTCTTCTTTTGGTGTCGCTCACAACATGAATCATAATCTGAAACTCATTCAACATTGTTACTCCAACCAAAAGAGCAATCATTTGAGTCGCGTAATTTTCTTAAAGCCTTAATGACTACCATCTTAATGTTTACCTTATTAACGGTTCACTTCGTTCAACAATTAGATGATCATTTTGTACATAATTCGACCGAGCTCATTTCAATATAACTGTTGTAATATTTGAATAACATATACATACAATGTAAGTACGCTATTCTTTGTTACCCGCTAACTGTTCAACTTCTCTCCCTGGGATTTCTATGAGGATGAGATTCAAAACGAAGATGACGTCTTCGTTCTCATCTCTCTGGCTTGTATCATTGTCGGAAGACGTTTTTCCCAAGGTAGAGTAGATCGAAATGAGGGCTTTTCTCTTCGAGACTAGGTTATAGGTACACATAATATTCATGTGTGTTATAAAATAGTCCACTAGTTGTTATAATGAGCTCATTAATTCTTATTATTTGAGTGGATCTCAGTTTATGAGAGAATCCTCGAATTCTTTGAACGGTACTGTTGGAATTTGGGGAACACATTATTTGCGTTCGATAACGATCGCCTGCGATTGTTTCAGTCGTTTTTAACAACTCATAATACACTACGCCGAGCTGGTCTAGCAAATACTAAGCATGACCTTGGAACCGTGAATATTCGGTTTGGCCGTCGACGTGGAAACATGGCCGGGATATCTCAATGATTTTCTGCGCTTGGGATTATCTTAATAAACCCATTTTTCGTCTCCAGTCACAATACGATGCAGAAATCCCTTCCGTCTTTGGCTTGCAAACAGATGTCCACAAGCAAACGAACGCCGTTCAACAATTATATTTCGAAGATAATGGTTCTGTGCGGAATACGTATCGCGCACTACGTCCATTTTATTTTGTTTAGCGATGAAGTGCACCTCTGGTTGAATGGCTACATCAACAAACAAAACTGCCGCATTTGGAGTGAAGCTAATCCTCTAGTGTATGTCGAAACACCGTTACATCCAGAAAAACTGACTGTTTGGTGCGCTTTATGGGCTGGTGGAATCATTGGTCCGTACTTCTTCAAAAACGATGATAGCCAGAACGTTACAGTCAATGGTGGTCGGTATAGTGCCATGATTACTAACTTTTTCATTCCTGAATTGAACAACCATGATGTCCAGGAGCTGTGGTTCCAACAAGACGGCGCAACATGTCACACAGCTCGTACCACAATCGATTTATTGAAAGACACGTTTGGTGACCGCCTAATTTCACTTTTTGGACCTATGAATTGGCCTCCAAGATCTTGTGATTTAACACCACTAGACTACTTTCTGTGGGGCTATGTAAAGTCATTGGTCTATGCGGATAAGCCACAAACCCTTGACCATTTGGAAGACTACATTCGACGTGTTAATGCCGATATACGGCCACAAATGTTGGAAAAAGTCATCGAAAATTGGACGTCCAGATTGGACTACATCCGAGCCAGCCGTGGCGGTCATATGCCAGAAATCATGTTTAAAATGTAATGCCACAAGATTCTCTTGCGGATAAATAAAATTCATGTCAATCGAATTATCCATCGTTGTTTTATTGCCATTTAAAGTTCTATAGCTCTAAAAAAAAACACCCTTTATAACCTGGTGTTCTCTTTTTGATATCAGCATATTAACACCTTAATTAACATGTAAAATCTGAAAGGTAGTTACGAAATAAGCTATGCATGTCCAAGTATGTGATTAGTAAAATTTCTTGGTTGGCGTGTATCAAATTTTGACACAATAAGATACTGTTCCACACTTCCGTGGATTCTTCTTAAGGAACAATAGATTATGTACTGGCTTTATTGAAGAATAGTGAAAGGATGCGTGTTAAGTAACAATTGTGTGAAATTCTATAGATTCCTGGTCTTTGGTTCACTTTTCTGGTATATTTTCTATATGGAACAATGAGTGATTTCTTATTATGGTATTCTACTTTATATCAACACCTATCTCGAACAACCCAATTAAAATGTATGTTATCAACACGTAAGAAATGAAAATTCTCCGTTGAAAATGGAAATGATCTCGTTTCTTGAACAGATCGCTCTATCAGTTCGTATCAATCAAAAAAAATTAGTACTAACATGCCAATTGAAAAGTCCCCGATCTACCATAGTAAAACACATTTTTTTGGCAAAATTCGATTTTATTATTCAACATAGTTGCCTTCGAGGTCGATACAGCGATTATAGCGATCTTCCAACTTTTCGATACCATTTTTGTAGTACGATTTATCTTTCGTTTCAAAATAGGCCTCAGTTTCGGCGATTACTTGTTCATTGGCGCTGAATTTCTTTTCAGCGAGCATTCTTTTGAGGTCTGAAAATAGGAAAAAGTCTCTGGGGGCCAGATCTGGCGAATACGGGGGATGCAGAAGCAATTCGAAGCCCAATTCATGCAATTTTGCCATTGTTTTCATTGATTTGTGACAAGGCGCATTGTCTCGATGAAACAGCACCTTTTTTTCTTCAAATCGGACCGTTTTTTAAAGATTTCATCCTTTAAATAATCCAATAACGCTATATAATAATCGCTGTTAATGGTCTGGCCCTTTTGTAGGTAATCAATGAATATTATACCTTGCGCATCCCAGAATACTGATGCCATAATCTTGCCAGCTGACTGTTGTGTTTTTCCTCGCTTTGGATTCGGTTCATCGTGTACAGTCCACTCAGCTGATTGTCGATTGGACTCCGAAGTGAAATTATGGAGCCATGTTTCATCCATTGGCTATTCAGTGGCCCTCTGAATATCTCAAAAACTATAGCAGATAGAAATATGGTGACATTTGATAAAAACAGCGCAGTTAAAATCGGTTGTTAAATTTCCGGTCTCAATTCTGTTTTTACTAATGTTGGCCTGTGTTATTAACAAATTACTACTTCAATACGTTTTTAACTGAATACTTCGAAGGCCAAATCATAAATTAGTGTTCCACTTACAAATTCCCTGTACTTTTCTAAGTGGAAACATAGTAGGTACCACAGATTTTATAAGATATCCGTAATAACTTGTTATTACTCTGTGTTCAACAAATTGCTGAATAACCACTGAACTGAATTAATCCTTGGACTGAGAAGAAACCTCTAAATGAATCCACTGAATTTTCTCATCCATGTAAATCAGTTATGAGGAAGAGTTCAACCAAGGATACTAAGTACATTCCATAAGATAACTATTACATATTATAACGGATTGTTTATTTACAGATTATTCATCCATAAATATTGAAAAAATATTTTGTACAAGTTTTCGTTATCGGAAAAAACTTTTTGTGTTATTTAGTAGTATTTTATCGAATATGATTAACCAAAACAAATTGATTATTGTATAAAAAGTATAAAAACTTTTATCATATTGAAATATTTCTACATTCATGCAAATACTCATTATAAAAATAACTTATTCATTGAGACGATTTCGAAAATTATGGGAACCTTGGACAACTGCATTTGAGCAACGGTTTACCGAATTGTAGGTATTTTGGAAATGACAGTTACTCATAAGAAATTTAACGGTTTATTAATGTCAAGGTTATATTCATACGGCGATTGACAGAATATCCAAGTGTTTTCGTAATGAAATATGGAATTCTTGTTAATATACCTATTAATATTTCCATCGTGAAATGAAGCATTTGAGTTTTTTTACGCAACACCTTGAAAGGAGAAATTCAGAATCTATGTGTTCGAACGTTAAAAAAAAATGAGAAAAGTAAAATGAAATGTTGTACGAGGTTGAAATAAGCATTCTTTTTCCAAGTGCGAATTTTCATCTCGGTCGAATCTGCAGTTTTGAATTAAACAGCAAAACAAAATCATGGCCTGTCAAATAAGTAAAGGGTGTTTTTTTAGAGCTATAGAACTTTAAATTGCAATAAAACAACGATGGATTATTCGATTGACATGAATTTTTTTATCCGCAAGATAATCTTGTGGCATTACATTTTAAATATGATTTCTGGCATATGACCGCCACGGCTGGCTCGGATGTAGTCCAATCTGGACGTCCAATTTTCGATGACTTTTTCCAACATTTGTGGCCGTATTGAGGGCAATAACACGGCGAATGTTGTCTTCCAAATGGTCAAGGGTTTGTGGCTTATCCGCATAGACCAATGACTTTACATAGCCCCACAGAAAGTAGTCTAGCGGTGTTAAATCACAAGATCTTGGAGGCCAATTCACAGGTCTAAAACGTGAAATTAGGCGATCACCAAATGTGTCTTTCAATAAATCGATTGTGGCACGAGCTGTTTGACATGTTGCGCCGTCTTGTTGGAACAACAGCTCCTGGACATCATGGTTGTTCAATTCAGGAATGAAAAAATTTGTAATCATGGCTCTATACCGATCACCATTGACTGTAATGTTCTGGCCATCATCGTTTTTGAAAAAGTATGGACCAATGATTCCAGCAGCCCATAAAGCGCACCAAACAGTCAGTTTTTCTGGATGTAACGGTGTTTCGACATACTCTTGAGGATTAGCTTCACTCCAAATGCGGCAGTTTTGTTTGTTGACGTAGCCATTCAATCAGAAGTGCGCTTCATCGCTAAACAAAATAAAATGGACGTAGTGCGCGATACGTATTCCGCACAGAACAATTATTTTCGAAATAAAATTGCACTATTTGCAAGCGTTGTTCAGGCGTGAGTCTATTCATGAGGAATTGACAAACCGAACTGAGAATAAATCACTTGACAGCTGTTAAATCGGTCGCCATCTTGAATAGTAATGCCAACTTAAAGTTATATACCTCGAAAAAAAACACCTTATATATACATAATTGTATCATTCCTATTGGTATTTTCTTTATGCAGGTAATGCACCAAGCGCAATTATCACCTTGAAGACTTAAACGAAAGTTCAAGACGCAAACTCCAAATATCTTTCAATCGAAAAATAACCAGAAATCAGGAAGCCTGAGGCACAATTCAAGTTTCACCAAGACAGCCTTGCCTTCTTACGGTCACCTCGACCTGTCCAATTGGATCATTCGCGACTTGAATGATCTTAGAATAAAGGACATTGCGTAAGTTGGGTTCCACTTTAAGACCGGATACAGCTGGCCAATCTTGCGTGAGTTTACTTTCTTTGTGGATCGATCGAACGCAATCTGTTCCTTCTACTGCGTTTTCTGGTTTTTGACCGCCGTTTTTAGTTGTGAAGGTTTGAAAGTTTTCGATAAGAAACATGAAGAAAGCTCAGACGTGATGTTGGGAACTTTTGAATGCTAATTTTGATGTCGAATGTCAAAGTTTGCCATAATAACAGGTGTTTTTTTTCGAGGTATATAACTTTAAGTTGGCATTACTGTTCAAGATGGCGACTGATTTAACAGCTGTCAAGTGATTTATTCTCAGTTTGGTTTGGCAATTCATCATGAATAGACTCACGCTCGAACAACGCTTGCAAATAGTGCAATTTTATTTCGAAAATAATGGTTCTGTGCGGAATACGTATCGCGCACTACGTCCATTTCATTTTGTTTAGCGATGAAGCGCACTTCTGGTTGAATGGCTACGTCAACAAACGAAACAGCCGCGTTTGGAGTGAAGCTAATCCCTAACTGTATGTCGAAACACCGTTACATCCAGAAAAATTGACTGTTTGGTGCGCTTTATGGGCTGGTGGAATCATTGGTCCGTACTTCTTCAAAAACGATGATGGCCAGAACGTTACAGTCAATGGTGATCGGTATAGAGCCATGATTACTAACTTTTCCATTCCTGAATTGAAAGACCATGATGTCCAGGAGCTGTGGTTCCAACAAGACGGCGCAACATGTCACACAGCTCGTGCCACAATCGATTTATTGAAAGACACGTTTGGTGACCGCCTAATTTCACGTTTTGTACCTGTGAATTGGCCTCCAAGATCTTGTCATTTAACAGCGCCAGACTACTTTCTGTGGGGCTTTGTAAAGTCATTGGTCAATGCGGATAAGCCACAAACCCTCGACCATTTGGAAAACAACATTCGCCGTGTTATTGCCGATATACGGCCACAAATATTGGAAAAATTCATCGAGAATTGGACGTCCAGATTGGACTACATCCGAGCCAACCGTGGTGGTCATATACCAGAAATCATATTTAAAATGTAATGCCACAAGATTATCTTGCGGATAAATAAAATTCATGTCAATTGAATAATCCATCGTTGTTTTATTGCAATTTAAAGTTCTATAGCTCTAAAAAAACACACTTCATAACAAGAGAAGATGCAACAACTTTGTCCAAAGACGAGCCAAACCCACTCTCAACACCTTTTCATTGAAAACAACTTAAAAACAAATTGATTTCAGCTTCCCATTAGTTTCAGATCTACACCAAAGATACAACGTTGCTATAAGTGACGACCACAGAGAAAATCAATACGTTTCGCTTCTTCTCTCACAGATAAATCTTGAATGGATCGAAACAAAATTGCACAACTTAAACCGATTGTGGTTTCTTTCATTTTTTTCTCTCCGACTAACTCTTGTAGAAAAGTTGCGTGATGGCATTCCACGGTGTATAAAAGAATGATTCAACCAGAGTTGACAAACCCACGGTTAAGATGAGTTGGAATTCTCCACGCTGTGGAATTATATAAGTAATTTCTATTCCAGGCGATTTGAAACGTTTTCTACCATAACTCTAAATTAACGATAAATAGACGTCAATTCTTGCGATTCTTGGATCTTGCGTAAGATGCTGAGTAGTTCAAATGCACGATTGGTGTCTTCCAAAGATGGGCTTGTTTTTCTTGGAGATATCAAGTATTACGAAAAATTATCCTGATTTGATGCCATTGCAAGAGTTATTGAAATCATATCGAGTGATAAAAATTGAATTGAATAGAGTTAGTTAATGGGATAATATTATAGATACAAAAATGGATCCCTGTGGTGCCCCCATATGGTAAATTCAATATGAAACACTTGATTTTGAATCTATCAGGTAATTGTTATGATTCTAAGGTCTAAGCGTTCTAGAGACCATGTTTTTAAAAACTTATAATCCTCTGGTTTCTTCACGTAACATAAAACCATGTGAATTTGCAGCTAGCTGAAGATGGAAGGGGATTAGATAAGCATCAAACGGATTCTGAATCCAAGTCCTCTGAAACATGATTCTTTCGAGTAAAAGAGTAAAAAAAAGCGTCTATAAGTTTTTATTAGGAGTTTGTTAACAAGGTGTAATATTCTAAAATAACATTGGCCCAAAAATGAACCCCTGTGGTACCCCCATATAGTGAATTTAATTTGAAACACTTGATTTTGAATCTATCAGGTATAATTGTTATGATTCTGAGTGCTAAGCGTTCTAGATCATGTTCAAAAAAAATTATAATCCTCTGGTTTCTTCACGTAACATAAAACCATGTGAATTTGCAACTTGCTGAAGAAGCCAGAGGATTAGATAAGCATCAAACGAATTCTGAATCTACGTCCTCTGAAACATGATTCTTTCGAGTAAAAAAGTGAAAAAAGCGCCTATAACTTTTGCTTACAAGTTTGTTAGCACGGTATACTATTTTAAAATAGTATTGGCCCAAAAATGAACCCCTATGGTACCCCCAATTACTAGTAAATTCAATATAAAACCCTCGTTTTCGAATCTATGGGGTAATTGCAATGATTCTAAGGCTTGATCGTTGTAGACCATCTTTAAAAATCATCTAATCCTCTGGCTTCTTCAACTAGCAGCAAATTTACATGGTTTGCTGCTCGCCACACGATACAAGCGAATTAATCGAAAATTGCAGTGCGAGCACATGCCCTAACGGTTGTTTTTTTCGAGTGCAGTTGTCAGTCACTGAACTGAAGATTAGACTTCTGTTATAAATATAGGAAACAAAGAAGAAATATCAAATTACCGATATCATTACCATCTAATGTGAGGTCTGGCTATCTAATCACGAGTTCTGATAAATCGCTAACCTTAATATATGCGTTTTGGTGCCTCGTATAGCGTAACTTTTAATTTCGATCTGAATTAGGTGGTCATACTCATATTTCCATTAACTTCACGAATCAGTTGCTTCGGCACTTATTCAGACATCTGGCTTTGTGCAATTTCAAGAACTAACGAGCACACCTGTGTTATGTTGTTTTTTTTTTTGCAGAAGTGATGCACTGTTGCAGTTAATAAGTGTTGGGGATTGGATTTAGTTGAGGAGGAATTTTAGATTATATTTTCGAGCGTTTCATCATTAGATCCTATGAAGTATGAAGATATTTTTAGCATTATTTTGCTTGGAAAATTTGAACAATTGTTTCATTCAATTTTCGAATTATTATACCTGTTTGTACTTTCCATAGAGTAATAAACGTAGATAGAGGGAGTATACGCAATTTTTACATGTCCCCAACATGGTTAGATTACGTTGTCAGATTGTGATATATTTTCAAATCCACAATTTTACTATACAGGGTGTGGCGTAATTAATGGATAATCCTGTACTGGCGAATAGAGGAGGTCATGGCCGACCAGAAAATGTAAAGTTATGTTCAGTAAAAATATCATAGTTTTCGAGATATCGGACAATTTCATTTTTTTCTAAAAAGTGCACCTTTTTTCACTAAATTCATTGCTCTGATCACAAATCTTGTTATTTCTTTGTGCATTGTTTTTTATTTTACTCTCAAATAGCTGTACTATGAGATAAACTACCAAATTCCTACCATCCTGCTTAATTAAGAGAAAAAAAGTATGATAATCCTTGTTTGCACTTTTTAGAAAAAAATTAAATTGTCCGATATCTCGAAAACTATGATATTTTTACTGAACATAACTTTACATTTTCTGGTCGGCCATGACCTTCCCTATTCGCCAGTACAGGATTATCCATTAATTACGCCACACCCTGTATATTATGAATGTAAATTTTATTGAATGAAATATATTTATTTGAGTGATTCCCGATTAAATATGCAAATTTGAATATTTGGAATCCGATATTTCTCCTAATTGTCGAATTTATTAATGAGCAGAATATTTATTATTTTCTGTATCTACCTGCTGAAATCCAAGGTATGGCAAATTTTGCTCTTGTCATAGGTTGTTTCACGGCGTTTGGCGAGCTTGAAGTTTGTTTTCCGAATTTCTGATATATTGAGGTATTCATCTCAATATATTTTGAGTTGATATGAAACATCGATTCACAATGGGACATAAGAACTGCGTTTTTTCTGGAGAAACTCGCAAATTGAGTGAAATATCTTATCAGTGATATATTTTCATTTCCGCGCGCTTCATGTCAAAATTGATAGTTCATGTTGGGGACAAAATTTGCTTACTGAAAACGACATATGCTCCCTCTATCTGTGTTTATTACTCTGAGGTGAACAGCGAAACCGATTCTGACATCCTTAATTCTTCTTCTTCTCAATGTGTCCTTCATTGGCGACACTTCGTACTGTCTCTTCCAAGTATTCCTCTCTCTCCAAACTTCAATCCCTCGTTTAACTATCCCAAAACGTCACGACTCTTCTAAATACGGCCGTCAAACCGCCCGAAGGGCCTCAAATAACCTGTGGCTGTGGCATCTTTGTGGATGCCGCTCGTCACAACAAACTCTCACCGTGTAGAGATGTGTGTCAGTGGAATACCTGCCTCCGGAACGTCTCTTTACCATCCTGTCCCGATGCAACCGCATCAGGATACTCCTAGCCAGGTTGACCTACTCGCTGAGGTTAACGGTGCCAGTGGCCTTCGAAAAAAAAACTAGAAACGATCGATGGATCGGACGCAGCGTTCGTTCACGCGGCTCTATGGTTCGGTGGGAACGCGACACTCGATGCGTTAAATATAGGTGGTGGTTTTCTATGGTTCGTCGGTTGAAGGGGAGCTCAGAGTAATAAACATAGATAGAGCGAGCATATGTCATTTTCAGTGATCGAATTTTGTCCCCAATATGAACTATCAGATTTGACATGAAGCGCGCGGAAATGAAAATATATCAGTGATAAGATATTTCACTCAATTTGCGAGTTTCTCCAGAAAGAACGCACTTTTTATGTCCTATGGTGAATCAACGTTTCATATTAACTCAATATATATTGAAATAAGTACTTAAATATAGCAGAAATTCAGAAAACGAACTTCAAGCGCGCCAAACGACGTGAAACAACCGATGACACTAGGAGAGCAATAGTTGCCAAACCTTGGATTTCAGCAGGTAGATACAGAAAATAATAAACATTCGGCTTATTAATAAATTGAACAATTAGGAAAAATATCGGATTCCAAACATTCAAATTTGCATATTTAATCGGAATCACTGAAATAAATATACATTCATAACGATATAGTAAAATTGTGGATTTGAAAATATATCCCAATCCGACAACGTAATCTAACCATATTTGGGACATGTATAAATTGCGTATACTCCCTCTATCTATGTTAATAACTCTATGAACTGAACCTTTACCCCTGAAATGTCAAAAAGCAGGTCGGAAAATTCAAGAATGATTGTTGAAAAGCCGCCCCATCCTCAACTTGTCACTGTTTGATGCGGTTTTTGGGCTAATGGTATGATTGTACCTTACTCATTCGAAAATGAGGCTGGTGGAACTATTACAGCTATGATTGATGATTTTTTATGGTTGGAATTGAAAATTAAAAAAATATAGAGCTATTTATTCGATAAATGAGTAGTCAAAGAAAAAAAATAAAGTAATAAAGAATTAGAAACATACAGACGGGAAATTAAAATCTTGGGTGCTGCTTCAATTTGGTATTCGTGTAATATATTCTTGAAATTACTCAATTAACCTGCAAAGAACCTGCAAGAATTATCTGATACTTTCAACACAATATCATCTATTACATTTTCAATCAATTTTCTTAAGTAAGCTGAAAATCTCATCAGAATAACAATTTGAATTCAGATTTGTCTAATTCGGAAGATGTTTTGTGGTTTAAAGATTTATCAGATCAGAAAAACCCGATTATTTCTACCCTTGTGAATACTACATAACGTTCTTTTTCAATAACCTAATTTATCGATGAACTTTATATATGCACACAACATTTCAGTGCAATCTTGCCGATAAATTCTGACATTTCCAAAAAAAAAATTAATAATCGTCACAAATCCACTTCTGGTTACTTACCTCAGTTTCAAATGACACATACTCAATGCTCATGTTCTGCAGCAATACTTTCATTCTTGGGCAACGTTTGAAAAATATGTCATCGATCATTGTGCATCAAAATAATTGTTGATCTAATTAATTATATACTTCTCACGGAACGATGTTACCAATCTCGAAAATCATCACTATATCTGTGAGAAAAACACATCAATTCAAAATCTGGACAATTATACTCATTTCTCAACATTTCCCATCTTCCTATAAAATTTCACACAATTCATTTATTATCAGAATGAATGAACGATTTACTTACAATCTTTCAACATACTTATGTCACTGCGGCTTGCAATAAATGGGTAAATTAATAAAGAATTCATTTATTGTGGCCACAAAACCATTGCAGACATTTGCCACAAGTTTATAGGGCCATTGACACAGTGATCCCATTCTGTGTTCGATGAATTAATATTGATAACTTGGAATATAAGATACTAATACAAATTCTATGTTCTAAGATTGATATAATAATGTCAATACTCTATAACTCAAAACAGTCCATTTCCCATTAGATCATGTGTTGTGTCTTTCATGTGTTGTATGAACGAAAACTACGTAAGACATTTATTTTCATTTAATTGGATACAAAATTACATTGTCTGACACAATATAAAACCAATTCCTAAAATGACAAGATTAATGCAAAATAATTTGAAAGTACAATCCATTCAAATTTGTAAATTGAGTGAAATGTGGCTAGATTATTCTTTGAATACGCCAAGAACATTGTTTGTTTTTGAAATGTTCTCCAAGAGATGTTTTCAGGTAATATGAGTCTTTGTGAGTTATGTTTATGACTTGATATCTGTGAAATTTGAGTTGAATATCAATATATGTTCATCATAATGATAAAGAAATTCATAAAGTTTTCCAATAAGAGGATTTATTCGATTATTATGAAAACGAGTATATTTTGAGAGAAATCGATGCATTTTTGTTGTTTATAATTATTATTTATTCCATGTTCAAGGTCTTATATCTATTGTTGAGTATTGGCATAGTCTTTACTTGTCAAATATCAAAATATGACAGCTTCAAAAGGGACAACTGTCTAGATAGAGAACTATTCAATATTAAACCTCTTTTTGGAAAACTTTTGCAAAAAATTGTGAATATAATTGATAAGAAACCAAATAAAACCACTCTGGAAGACAAAAAAATAATAGCATTTGGAGAGATCTAGCGCAATATTCACTCATCTCAACAGAATCAATTTGGAAAATAGTGTTATGTGATTGGTCAATTTCAAAACGAGGGAGGAGAATACACTCTAGTGTGTTATGATGTCATCTGACAGTAATCTATTCAAACACAAATTTCATAGGTGCGATAATGAGTCATCGTAAAAGATCACCTTATATGTGTTCACCAAAGTTTCAATTTATCGGCTAGTCAATACAACACCCTGTAAACGTACATCGTCCTTACCGATTGTGAAGAAATTGACTGAATATCTGCGTTTTTGCAATATAAATCTAATTTATTTCTTTGTTGCAGGTAAACCACCTTGAACATAATTCAGACGAACAGTCTTGTATGGTAAGTCGTTGGTTCTTTCCCAACAGCATTTATCTGAGTTGCACAACGTTTCGAATGATTTGTTTTCTTGCAAATTGTTCCTACGTATGACTCTTATATGAAAGATTCAAATCATATGTGAGCGTCAATATCCGCGAAACAAATGCTGGTGTAACATATTCCGTCATAATATTCATGATGGATTTTGATTAGGCAATTCGAGATGTATTACTGTCCTTGCCTTTCTTTACAGCTCACTCATCATCATCATTAAACGTGATTCAGTTCCATATTTTTTCCTGATGTTGCCACACCTGATTTGGGAATCTTTGGAATGGTTGGTACTAGCCTCTTGTTGAATTAATTGAACTAATGATCGCTCGATCTTTCTATCTATTTTCTGTTTATAATTGATTATTAATATTTTCGTAAAGAACCAATCAGCATAATCAGCCTAATGGAAAAATTGAATTTTTCTTATGTTATAGACTATGTCACATTAGATCTATAAGAATATATTACACGTCCGTATATTTGTGGATACCTATATTATGTCAAACTTTCATTTTCCTACCTCGACTAACGATCAATACCAGATATTTCTATGACTTCCAAAAAAACGACTCCAATGCTCTTTCAATAGAATCTCATAAACTTTTTTTTTGTGTCGAATAGATATCCATCAATGGAACAATTGTACACCTACGATAACTCGATCTAGAGTGTTGGAATTCCGATTTCACTTTTACTCCCAAACTTTGTTGATATTTCCTCAGCATTCATTAAGATGAAAGTAATTTATCACTTTCCAGGTTGAGTGCGTGTCCAAATAACCATGGGTCATTAACTCCAATTATAAAATTAAATATTTGTTTTGTTGAGATTGCGGAAACATCGTCTTCACACGTTTATTTTTTATAGAAATCCTGATATCTCAGAAGATGTGCTTCTCTACGAAGATTTATTGTCAAATTAATGAATGATAGCCTTGCATTTCATTTGGTGGTCAGTTGAATTGGTGTTATAGGCAAGTCCTGATAACAATGAGAAAATTGAAAAAAAACAGTGACTTGTTAGGAGAACTTGAGTGCTCATACGCCTAATTAACAGGCCAATTGAAAAGTCCCTGGTCTACCATAGTAAAACACATTTTTTTGGCAATATTCGATTTTATTATTCAACATAGTTGCCTTCGGGGGCGATACAGCGATTATAGCAATCTTCCAACTTTTCGATACCATTTTTGTAGTACGATTTGCCTTTTGCTTCAAAATAGGCCTCAGTTTCGGCGATTACTTCTTCATTCGCGCTAAATTTCTTTTTAGCGAGTATTCTTTTGAGGTCTGAGAACAGGAAAAAGTCGCTGGGGGTCAGATCTGGCGAATACGGTGGATGCAGAAGCAATTCGAAGCCCAATTCATGCAATTTTGCCATGTTTTCATTGTTTTGTGACACGGCGCATTCTCTTAACGAAACTGTACCTTTTATTCTTCAAATGAGGCCGTTTTTTAACGATTTCATCCTCTAAACGATCCAATAACGCTATATAATAATCGCTTTTAATGGTCTGACCCTTTTGGAGGTAATCAATGAATATTATACTTCGCGCATCCCAGAATACTGATGCCATAACCTTGCCGGCTGTTGTGTTTTTCCTCGCTTCGGATTCGATTCATCGTGTGCAGTCCATTCAGCTGACTGTCGATTGGACTCCGAGTGAAATGATGGAGCCATGTTTCATCCATTGTCACATATCGACCCAAAAATTCAAGTTTATTGCACTTAAACAGCTTCAAACACTGTTCAGAATCATTAACACGTAGTTGCTTTTGATTGATTGTGAGCACAAGGTACGCCTTTAGCGGATTCTTACTTTGTTTACCATTGTTTCTCTGATGATAATTGTTATGAATATTGTGAGTAAAGGTATTATCACTATTATTCTTGAATTTTTTCTGTTTCTTATGATGTGATCGGCATAAAGATTTGTATTAAGCTTCCAATTCTTATTTCACATCTAACTGCAAAATAATAGCTTATGTTACAATCCTCCCATCAATTGATGGACCATAGAGACCTGTTGAACTGATCGATGGTAACCCAGGTCAGTCAGTAGTAATCTATGGTCGCACGTCTATCCCGCGTTTTCGCAGAATCGCAGCCATAGATAAATGTCATTTATCGGCGACAGAAGCACAGAGGAATCCTCTCTCTGTCCAAATGGGTTCTATCGTAATGGCGCTTACAGTTAAATGGCTTCCTGCTAATGATTATGTCCGTTAAAGCGCGAATTCTTCTCGTTGCCTGGAAACCTACATACCTTTCCGTGGATTTCGCATTGTGCGATCATGTTGGGACCGGATATTTTGCATTAATGAATATGGTTGAATATGGTTTCGTAATGAGCGTCGTGAAACACACAGGAAGATGGAAATGATATTGTTTTGCGTCTGTGGTTCGATTTCGACAAAGTGTATACACCGTCGTTTTAGATCTTGATTCGCGTTTTGTGTCAAGGAAGTTGGAAGCATTCTTTTTTTTTTTGGATAGTACGTGATGTGGGAATAAGATAATGGATTGTTCGTTGTACTTTAATGTTTCCAAATAGCCTTGTTTTGTTTTTTGAGATTTTGAGGAAATATTATTGCTACTATCTTGATCAACGAAGGTTAGAGTTAAGATGCATAGAAACCCTGGTGTGTCTATTTAGACTTTACACCCACTTGATTTTGAGAGATCACTTAAGTTTCAGATGGCGCATACATCGTTTATATTTGACATTTCCCGTGATCATAGAGTCATAAACATAGATGGAGGGAGTATACGCAATTTTTACATGTCCCCAACATGGTTAGATCGAGGGTTAGATTACGTTGTCGGATTGTGATATATTTTCAAATCCACAATTTTACTATATCGTTTTATGAATGTATATTATATTGAATGAAATATATTTATTTGAGTGATTTTCGACTGAATTTTCAAATTTGAATATTTCGAATTCGATATTTTTCCTAATTGTCGAATTTATAATAAGCAGGATAATTATTATCTTTATCTACCTGCTGAAATCCAAGGTTTGGCAACTTTTGCTTTCCTAGTGTCATCGGTTCTTTCACGTCGTTTGGCGCGCTTGAAATTTGTTTTCTGAATTTCTAATATATTTAGGTATTTATTTCAATATATTTTGAGTTGAAACGTTGATTCACTATGGGACATAAGAAGGGCGTTCTTTGTGGAGAAACTCGCGAATTGAGTGAAATATCTTATCACTGATATTTTTTCACTTCCGCGCGCTTCATGTCAAATTTGATAGTTCATGTTGGGGATAAAATTTGCTTACTGAGAATGACATATGCTCCCTCTATCTATGTTTATTACTCTGAGTTCTGGCTTTTCGTGACCTTTCATTAAAGAAATATAATATTTTAAATTCTATGCTAGTGACAACCTTCTATACTCTGAATAGCACAATTGTGATATGTCATATATTCCAATCATTTTATTATAAGTTCGATATTAATTGAATTGTAATTCGCAGATTTATTATTCAATTTTTAAACACCGAGAAACAGCGAAAATTCGAACAATTCTGAAGAGCGCCACCTCACAGGACTCTGGTAAGTTCTAGCCAAAGCATCAGGTGGACTGTCTCAAACAAGTCTGAAACAAAATCGAATCAGTGCACACACCAGGGTTTCTAAACATGTTAGTTAGAGTATCTTAGATTCTGTGCATCTGTTGGGTTAGATTTGTCTCTAAGCACTTGATATTCCTATTTGCTCTTAGGTATATTCTTGTGCTTATTCAGAACAGTTTATACACTTTTTAAGTAATGTTCTGAAGTTTCTCTTGATCATTATTATCAATACTTTTGACTTTTTGATGGTATAGCCTTCATTCTGAATCTTCAAATCAGAACGTTACAATATTAAATTCAAGAAAGAACTAATTATAAGATTTGGTACATATGTAGCGAAGATTGATAATAATAACCGTCTTTGATGATTCGATAAACTAGTATAATCATCACAAAAAAGTTGGACTACATGAAACACCCTCTATATCCAAAACAAAGCGTTTGCAGGCCCATGTTCATAGGCCTTTTCTTCTTAAAATTATCCCAAATATCTCCCATTTTCCTTGTACCTCCAATTTAGGAACACCTGTATATACAGCTGAAAACAACAATTGTTAATTGCTCTGGAAAATTCTCGATGCACAAGACACCCTATACAGACTCATAACAACCTACAATCCCCACCCAAACACAAAATGATATCATTCCAGACAAATCTAGATACACAAGTATGAGGAAACACGCGTTCATTGCATAACGAAAATATTTCCTAGAAAACAAAACGAGACCTTCGTGCCGGAGAGAAACACAGATGGAAATATTATGGAAAGTTGATCGTTGTTGAATTTCACGCTGCTGCGATACGAGCATCGAGTACGTAGCTTGGTTCGCATCGACACCGACAGAGACCACTCCCAACTACCTACACTTTCACCAGTACCTTTCATAGGCCGGCTATTTTGAATTCGTCTTGGCACGCCAAGATGCGGAAACGTACGCTAGATGGCTACGGATGACCTTCGAGACAACCTGACACGCCGAGTGTCTTTCAAGGTTGTCTTCTAGCAGTCGAGGCAATGGTGTAATTTGTTTTTTCGCGGATATGAGGTAGAGGCAGGGTCGGAAGTGACAAGGATGCCTTTGAATTAGATCGGAAGAGAGGTTAGGTTGATCGCTTGACAGATCATTGGGGTCTACAGGTTTTTGTATTGAAGTTTCTAGTGATTCATTCAATTTTAACGAAGGTATCGTCAATAATCATGATCCTTTTATGTTTCTATTTCATTAGGCTCAGTAAGCTAGCCTTCTGGGATCTGCTACCACATGGATCTTTTGTTCTTAACCCTATCTATTCATCCAAACCCAGGGAGGCAGTCGATACTGTTAACGGAACCAACGACATCCTTAGGAGCCTTGGCTGTTAACTCGTGAGTATCCAGGACTGACTTTCCCAAATGAGTGGTTCTTAGGCCAGTCAACCCCGGACATTTGCACAACATGTGTTCTGCTCTTCACAGAGCCTGCAAATCTCATTTGCTGACTTACCCATGCGGTACAAAAGATATTTGCCTCGAGAGTGGCCTGTCAACAGTCCCACCAAAACCGGAAGCTCAGTTCGTGGTAGCTTCAAAAGCTTCCTGGTGTAGGTCGGTGAAAGCACAACAAATTTCTATTTTTTTCAGACTTATGCGAAACATATTATTCAAGAAAATGGAAAAATTCCATTATAACCATTTCATAATACCTACCTTAGTCACGTATCAATGCAGATAATTTTTATTGGTAACATGAATTCCAATCTCTTGACAATTTTCAAAATTGAAGGTTGTTTCTTTGTTCTTCATTGCTAGGTATTCTTTCGCTTCATTGCTACTGATTTCGGATGGTTCAGCATCCAATCTGCCACTTATACTCTTCACCTGTTTCTGCACATTATTTAATGACTGAAACGGATCTTCTATATAATTGCTTTTTTCGTCACATTTTCTTCTGGATATCCCCTGGCAACTTTACTTGACTTTCATCTACCCAGCTCTTGCAGATCTAAGTCATCTCCAGCGTTGACAGAAAATATTCCTGACAATGCCAAGTTTACCTACAGTGTATGAAGAGGTCAATACACTTGCCAGGAAAGGAGCACAAACTCTTATCATCGGCCTAGAACCTTCAGGAGAAGGAAAAACCGAAAGAGAAACACTCTGGTGGAATATTCCTGGTTTGGATCATTCCAAAAAGTCTCTTCGAAATTTCGACACTGCGAGATCCAAGAAGTATGTAGATCTTAGCAAGAATATACTGCACCTCCTCACTGGCTTCCTCACAGGGCATTGTCGCCATAAGAACCACATCATGAGAATGGTTCTAGCAGAAAATGACGAGTGCAGATTCTGTGGGGAGGAGGAAGAAACTCCGAATCACCTGGTGACAGAATGTCTCGCCATAACTAGTCAACGCAAAATATGCTTGAAACAAGAAACTTCTAGAAGTAAAGAAGTAGCCTCCATGAAGCCATCCCGAATACTGGAGTTCATTAGAACTCTAGAACTGGAAGGCGAGCTGTAGATCACGTTATGGAAAGAATAGCTCTGATGGGGGGCACAATAGACCATAAGGTCGCAGTGAAAAGGAACCTTCTTAATTAAATCTAATCTCATCTACCTACAGTGTACAGCTTGGGTCTTTGAGATTAAATTATCTAGTAATTTTCTCAATTTTTTTAGAAAAGAAGTGAATACCTCATAGCTGAACTATGCCTTTACTTTTTCTGTAGAACTCAAAGTGTTCTGTGTGTATTAGAGATGGCTGCAAGGTAAAATATCTTTTGAATCATATCACAAGGAAGACAAACTTATTGAATTTAAGTGAAACGTAAATAACTCAAAAAAACGTTCTTTTTTTAATTCAGATTAATATTTTTTCATTTACTGTCTGCATACGTCGTTTCATAAACTGTCGATTAGCATCTTGAGATAATTTCATTTCTTGAAATAAACCGTTGATGATAAGTTCATTTATCTCTTAAAAATGAACAACTACACTTAAAGCCATGAACCAAAAAACAAAATGTTGAAAAGAAATGAATCTCGATGAAAATTGGTAATATGAAAAAAATTTGATCACGAAATTATTCCACAGGATGTTTCAAACATCTGATTAACCCTGTATAGTGACTTATAAGCCAGCACTTACCAAAAGATTGAATATGCAAGTTGGAATCAATAATTTGGAAAATTGAGCTCAAAATAAGAAAACTATGGGACAATAAATTTGACTCAATATCAACTAGTTTCGTTTTTTTTGCACCTGAGTGTATAAAGCGGTCTTTATAAAGCACTTTCTCGTCCGTCCATTCAACAATACAGATTCATTATTCAACGTTAATAATTTCGTAAATAAAGGATCTGAGCGCTTGTCTCTGAAATGATTAGCAAGTTATGGTGTATACCTACATGTTGGGCAAATGATAATGTATTGAGAAATTCTTCTTAAAGCTTTTGGCCTTTTAGAAAGCTGGACTAACGGAGAGAAATTGTACCAGGCGAAGATAGACAAACAACTTTCATTGATCGATTTGAAAATGCGAATCGAAAGTTTTCTTAATGAATGAACGTATTTTTTGGATCATCATTTTCTAAAATATAAAGTTCGAGCAGTGGCAGTTTCTCACGCATTGTTCATCATTTCATTTGAACGAGAATTTAGGAGGAATTTCAAACCCCTTGAAGGCCTTGAAATAAATAGTGATGAATAAAAAAAATCTACGACAAATACAGGTTGTTCCTGAATTGGTGGTACAAACGAAAATCACAGATTGCTCGGATCATTTTATAACGGGTGTTTTTTGCGTTAAAATATCCGAATTATTACGTGTTTTTTGGGTTAATTCAATAACGTGAATATTCACGTGAAAACAATATAAAGGGTGTTTTTTCTCGAGGTATATAACTTTAAGTTGGCATTTCTGTTCAAGATGGCGACCGATTTAACAGCTGTCAAGCAATTTATTCTCAGTTTGGTTTGGCAATTCATAATGAATAGACTAACGCCTGAACAACGCTTGCGAATAGTGCAATTTTGTTTCGAAAATAATGGTTCTGTGCGGAATACGTAACGCGCACTACGTCCATTTTATTTTGTTTAGCGATGAAGCGCACTTCTGGTTGAATGGCTACGTCAACAAACAAAACTGCCGCATTTGGAGTGAAGTTAATCCTCAAGTGTATGTCGAACCACCGTTACATCCAGAAAACCTGACTGTTTGGTGCGCTTTATGGGCTGGTGGAATCATTGGTCCGTACTTCTTCAAAAACGATGATGGCCAGAACTTTACAGTTAATGGTGATCGGTATAGAGCCATGATTACTATTTTTTTCATTTCTAAATTGAACAACCATGATGTCCAGGAGCTGTGGTTCCAACAAGACGGCGCAACATGTCACACAGCTCGTGCCACAATCGATTTATTGAAAGACACGTTTGGTGACCGCCTAATTTCACGTTTTGGACCTGTGAATTGGTCTCCAAGATCTTGTGATATAACACCGCTAGACTACTTTCTGTGGGGCTATATAAAGTCATTGATCTATGCGGATAAGCCACAAACCCTTGACCATTTGGAAGACAACATTCGCCGTGTTATTGATGATATACGGTCACAAATGTTGGAAAAAGTAATCGAAAATTGGACGTCCAGATTGGACTACATCCGAGCCAGCCGTGGCGGTCATAAGCCAGAAATCATATTCAAAATGTAATGCCACAAGATTATCTTGCGGATAAATAAAATTCATGTCAATCGAATAATCCATCGTTGTATTATTGCAATTTAAAGTACTATAGCTCTGAAAAAAACACCCTTTACATGTTATCCCAAGGCTGTACCTATTTCTGTTTTGTTGTAAATGTGAATTAAAAGTTCGGAATGAATTCTGGTGAAATTAGCATAACTTTGTGGACTATTAAAGTATATTGTTTGCAGTTTTTACACGTGAATATTCACGTAATTGAATTAACCCAAAAAACATTAGGATATTTTAACGCTAGCCGAAAAATTGTTGTTGCAAAATAGAGTCGATCAAACTCTGTGAGGCGTGAATGCAAATCAAGATAAGAATGTATTTATAAAACAAACATTTTATGCATGGCGAAATCTAGAAGTTCTTTTCAAGCCGTAGCACTTTCGATATCTAGATTGTTAAGCGCGATCAATCTGTTTTTTTTTTTCACTTTTGACCAGGAGGTGCGGCTCATAAAAAATTCAATATGTCATAGACTATTGATTCGATTAATTTAGCATGGCTATTCGAGAAGTTTTTAAACGATCAGGTTTCATGCAGATATTGTTGCACACGTGAATGTGGCGACTTGAATTCGACCTTTCATTATTCAACCAATATACAGGGTGTCCCATCTAAAATCTGCCATTTTGTACATTTACCATACAAGTATGACCTAAGAGTAATTAATATAGATAGAGGGAGCATATGTCATTTTTGTGAGCGAATTTTGTCCCCACGTTGAACTATCAAATTCGACATGAAGCGTGCGGAAATGAAAACATATCAGTGATACGATATTTCACTCAAATCACGAGTTTCTCCACAAAGAACGCACTTCTTATGTCCCATAGTGAATCAACGTTTCATATTAACTCAAAATATATTGAAATAAATACCTAAATATATCAGAAAATCAGAAAACAAACTTCAAGCGCGCCAAACGACGCGAAACAACCGCTGACACTAGGAGAGCAAAAGTTGCCAAATTTTAGATTTCAGCAGGTAGATACAGAAAATAAGAAATATTCTGTTTATTGAAAATTCGACAACTAGGAAAAATATCGGATTCCAAATATTCAAATTTGCATATTTAATCGGGAATCACTGAAATAAATATATTTCATTCAATATAATATACATTCATAACGATATAGTAAAATTGTGAATTGGAAAATATATCACAATCCGACAACGTAATCTAACCATGTTGGGGACATGTGAAACCTGCGTATACTTCCTCTATCTATATGTTTACTACTCTATGGGTTTATCAAAATTCTGTTTGCAATATTGCACATCTATGTTACTTCATAATGACAACTAACTGCGAAACATTTCTATCAATAATTTGTGGGATATTAATTTTTGTTAATGTGGGACTTTTAATCAATACTGTACTGGGTGTTTTCACGCGTTGTAGGGATCCAGGTAATTTTGTAAATCCCGATAAATAACGATTAATAGTTCTTTTTTTGTAGCTGAAGAACTGCATCCTAATATTACAAAAGAAGCCTTGGTACCCTGAGCCTCTTTCTATGCAGATCATTAGATTGGTTATTATTGATGATTGTTCAAGGAATGCCTAATCAAATAAAATATTTATTGATCTCAATTACAATCTAGTCAATTTTGAAACAAGCCAATTAAGTGGCAAAAAATTAAAGAAAAGACGATAAAAAGGGACTAAATTCAACAAAAATTAAAGAGAAGATGTTAACGAAAAAAAGTTAAAGATTTTTAAGTACAAAGAAATTCTTCTATACTTCAACTATAATTTGAAAAACACTGAACTAAAATCTACGTCAATCACCTCGAATGTAATACAGAAGCCCAAGAAGTTCAACTGACATTGGTTAGATAAGAATAATAACTTTCAATGAGGAAATAATAGACCTGATTTATTGAAACAAGGCCGAACCATTTTTATAGAAAAAACATCAGAATCGAACGTTTATCCATATAGTTTATTATTATTTATAACAGAAGGGCCTTCGGTTATCAATTTGATCAAATTAAATCTGACTACTTGTTCTACTTCATTTAGATAACCGGTCGATGAAATTCTAATCAGGACAAGACAAACTGGTAGTCTAGATTATCTGATATCAAAGCGTTTCTTGATTATAAATATAGATCTCTACTTAATTGCACTAGATGACCTTAGTTTTTCCATCTTTTTTCAACGTTGTGTTAGGTATTCTTGGAAAGTGACATTTGCAGAACAGGACAGACGAAAATTTGGTTTTTAATTATAGACTTTTCATACTTAACCAGTAAAAACACTTTTTTTTTTTTGAAAATTATTCTTTATTGGTCAATACTTTTTCTCCAGAAAGATTTGTCTTTGCTTTCATTATAGCCGATTTTTTTCCTTGAGGACTGCAAAAACCAGTAGTCAATCAAGCAGTTGAAAGCTCAATTCCTTCAATTTGATCATGGTTTTCATGACAAGGAGCATCGTCTTGGTGAAAGAGAATTTTTCTTTTGCATTTTAGGACGTTTTTCTCAAACTTTAACACCCTGTATCTTGAAACGAAGCTTGTTAGGATATATGTTTATATAAACTTTTTTTCATCAAAAAAAGTTGTTCTATCCGACGCCAACGTTATTGAACTAAAATCTGGACCACCCTTTATAACAAAAAAGGAGGAAAAGTGAAAAAGGGAATCCATAAAGTAATAAACATAGATGGAGGGAGTATACGCAATTTTTACATGTCCCCAACATGGTTAGATTACGTTGTCGGATTGTGATATATTTTCAAATCCACAATTTTACTATATCGTTATGACTGTTTATTATATTGTATGAAATATATTTATTTCAGTGATTCCCGATTAAATATGCAAATTTGAATATTTGGAATCCGATATTTTTCCTAATTGTAGAATTTGTAATAAGCGAAATATTTATTATTTTCTGTATCTACCTGCTGATTTCCAAGGTTTGGCAAATTTTGCTCTCCTAGTGTCATCGGTTGTTTCACGTCGTTTGGAGCACTTGAAGTTTGTTTTCTGAATTTCTGTTATATTTAGGTATTTATCATCAATATATTTTGGGTTAATATGAAACATTGATTCACTATGGGACATAAGAAGTGCGTTCTTTGTAGAGGAACTCGCGAATTGAGTGAAATATCGTATCACTGATATGTTTTCATTTCCGCGCGCTTCATGCCAAATTTGATATTTCATGTTGGGGATAAATTTTGCGCACTGAAAATGACATATGCTCCCTTTATCTATGTTTATTACTCTGAAGGTGAATCTTATGTTAGTTTTCTAAAGTGTATATTGAGTTGTTCAATACAAGAAAAAGTAGTTAAGGCAGGTTTTAACTTTAAACTGTTTTACAGGATTCTGCATCAAACACAGAAAATATACAAGGTCACCTGTTTTTCTTCTAATCTGAACTTAAAAATGTTATATTCAAATTTCTCTTCAACCTATCGAATTGTGCACAATCATCATTCTCTAATAACAGTTCTGTTTTCATCCCATCTCGGTAAAAGTTGGAATGCTGTGCGTGAACATCAACTATCAAGAATTTCACAAATGACCCGAACGAAACCATAGAAGTTGCAACGTATAATGTCTATCGAATCTTTCATCCTTGGATCGCAAACAAGTAATCCATCATCCTGCAATCGTAGAGTGCGAGTTATCTCATGAAATTTACACATAATCATAGAAAGTGATGGTTAGATGTTACGAAATCCATCTGTTGACCGTTTAGGTATCTCCGATCAGATCGAATTGATCTTCATACATCGGTAATAACAACATCTGTTCGATAAGTAGCTGTATTATGGAACGGTAACGGTTATACGCTTATCGGAAGTGCTCGCGGTTGGCAAGTTTTATATTATTGCATTTATATAATGAGTGACATTTTAATCAGAATGTCCAGTAATGTTTGGAATGGTAAAAATGAGAAAATCACTGACGTGAACTCAGAGTAATGAACATAGATAGAGGGAACATATGTCATTTTCAGTAAGTAAATTTTGTCCCCAGCATGAACTATCAAATTTGACATAAAGCGCGCGGAAATGAAAACATATCAGTGATGCGATATTGCACTCAATTCTTGAGTTTCTCCACAAATAACGCACTTTTTATGAATCAACGTTTCATATTAGCTCAAAATATATTGAAATAAATGCCCAAATATATCGGAAATTCAGAAAACAAACTTCAAGCGCGCCAAACGACGTAAAACAACCGATGACACAAGGAGAGCAAAAGTTGCCAAACCTTGGATTTCAGTAGATAGATACAGACAAAAATAAATATTCTGCTTATTATAAATTCGACAATTAGGAAAAATATCGGATTCCAAATATTCAAATTTGCATATTTAATCAGAAATCACTGAAATAAATATATTTCATTCAATATAATATACATTCATAACGATATAGTAAAATTGTGGATTTGAAAATATATCACAATCCGACAACGTAATCTAACCATTTTGGGGACATGTGAAAATTGCGTATGCTCCCTCTATACATATATGTTTATTACTCTATGGTCCCTTTTATCTTTTCTTCATTGAAGTGGCGCTATACAAAAATTGACCAATCAACAGCATCATTTCAAAATTTTCATTTGTTCTGTCAAAATTTGATCCACTTTTGATTTAACCTCAAAACGACATTGATAGAAAGACGATGTGAGCGCCACCATGAAAAATGAGGAGGAAATCAAGTGAAAAGGGACCAATACCATTAAAATCCAAGTAGGCTGGTCCCTTCAAGAGTCCCCACTTCAATCTTAAGGTTTTTCGAGAGTAAGTAAGTACACTAGTGTTTTAGACATCTAAGACATCTTAGCGATAAGCCATGTAAACAGAAAATTCTCAACAACTCAGTTGAGAAAACGCATTCCAAAATTATGGATGCAGGATTGGAATGTTCGATTTTTCATTTTTCTAATTATGTAACTATGCAGGTTGATTCTCTAAGTTGTACATCAAATTAAGATATATAGGCTGTATGTCCTCGATAAATTCACGAATTCCATCCTTAAGGTCTTGAAACGATTGTTCTTTTACGCAGTTTCAAATAAAAAGTCTAAAGGTGTTAGATCACAAGATCTCGGTGGCCAATTGTGATCACCTCTTCGGCAAGAAACCTTCGCAAAATTGCGATTTTTTCGTTGTTTGTGTTGAAAATGAACGCCCTCCACATTATATCATAAAAAAAACATTAATCAAAGCTCGGTAGCGCAATTCATTCACCGTAAAAGTGGCACCAGCCTCATTTTGGAATAAGTAAAGCCCAATCAAACTACCAGCTTAAAAACCGCACCAAACAGTGACACGTTGAGGATGGAGAGGATTTTCAACAATAATTCTTGGATTTTCTGAGCCCCAAATGCGACAATAGTTTGTAAATTGCAATTTTTTCTAATATTGAATAAACAAAATTCATATGGGTGTAATCTCAAAATCATTATGGGATGTTACCCATTAAAAAAAATTATCCGACTCATCAGAACCCTGGACTTAACCTTGAAATATCAAGTCTTCAACGCATCCTATTCAAGATTTATCGTATATACAACGACCGGACGGGCAGAATTGATTTTAATGTCGAATTCAGCCAAAAATACCGGCCCGCAGTCCCCTAGAAACAAGCAAAACACTACGAACCAAAAAAAAAATAATAAAATCTGCATTCATATGGTGAAAACTAACTAATCCTCAAACACATCGTAAATAACAGCGCTAATAACAACACCGAAAACAGCCGAAACTATAATTTGGATATCGATTAATCTTAGCTTTCTCTTTTTCGCGACCGAACTTGATCGTTTCTCTTCTCCTTCATATCCCCTGAACCGGTCCTGAGCTAATAGATTCACGGACCTGTTTCGTGATATCGTTATTTGATTCCTTCATATCCGCATGAGATCGATGATAGCCCCTGAGGGCCATTCTTCAGTTGGCCAGTATTGAAAGTAAAACGCGCCCATCTCTGCAAATACCTAGTAACACGAATACCGAAGAGATGTACGTCACTGTCCTCTTTCTCCGCATCTCATCGTATCGAAAAAAGCCTTGAATTTCACCAATTGGTTGTTTTCACACCTTCAAGTTATCCATGTCTTTAACTACGTCTTCTGATTTCAGAAAAACCACGTCCGGATTCAGTGCAATGATAACCCAATTACAGAAATCTGCAGAAATCGTTTAGGGGTGGAGCTAGCAGGTGGCGCTGGGTATTAATCATTACTCAGGGCTTCGGGCCCGATAAAAATTACTTTATTCAAAGTTTTATATGCTTCATTCTTATATTGTTATCTGTAATTGTTACACAGACGTTTTGTTTTCTCTTTCACTTTGTTTCTTCCATTTACAACATCAGAATAATCAAAACTGTGATCTTTTAGAACCATTATCCCCAAGTTACCATCGAAAGTGGCGATGAGAAGTCACTTTTTATACCTTCTCTCACATTAACTTCTTCGTGATAGCCAACAACTTAATGATTCTCGTTTTCTGTTTCAGGGTTAGATCAAATAAATTCATCACCGAGAAGACTACAGCAGAATCGTGAAGGTAAATCTTAAAGATAGTCTAAAGGTGAATGTAAATAATTAGCAGCTTTCAATTCAATTTGATTGGAAATTTTGTTGGGCGTTTCCGGTTTGTAACATTTTCTGGTTTTTCTCTTGCAAAATTGTTGGTTTGAATTGCATGTTTGGAATCTTTTCTTTTACTTTTGTAACATATTATTTATTTACATTTAGGGAATTCCAGTAGTGGTAACATTTTTATGTTTTCATTTTGTACATATAGATGTGGATCTTAATAGTTGATTAAAAATACTGATTAGAGCAACTGAAGGAATAAGAGTTGAAAAAACTGACAAAATGCAATAGAATTCCTTTGATATGTTGTTTCTTTCCCATATTATAAATAATGATATAACAGCTTTGTTTGAGAAAAGCTTTCTTCAGTTGTTGAATGTTTATCTTTGCCAACTAGAGCAATTTTCTTAACTTGATGCATTAAATTGTTAATTTCAAGCAGGTGGGAAGAAAATGAACTGAAAAAAAAACACAAAAACATAATACTAATTATAATATCAGTTCTTCAAATGCCTATCGGAAATATTGAAAGTTCTTCAGTTGAACTAACAATTATCATAGAGATATACTAACTTATTAACTGTTCAGTAAGCACCACGTTGAATGAATACGCAAATATATTTCAGTCCAAATTGTTAAATATTTAGTTTCAATTCTATTCTAATTTTATCGACTTAAAACTATTCAATTTTCCTCTCAACAAGATGAATTACATTAAAATTGGATGATAATTGCAGAAGTTGAAGCTGTTTAAGGATTTGCGGACACACAGACAGACAAAAACGATATCAAAACTCTTCAGAATGCTCCGACAATTTTTCTAATCGAAAACCAAACATTTTTATCATTCTTAAAATTATCACATCTTCTCCTGTCTTCGATAGACACGAAAGCAAAAGATCAAGGTCTCGTAAAAAGTGCTCTCAGAAGTAGTTTACAAAATCACATGTAATAGAATCAGCCTTGGTGCTTACTGAACTCTGTTGTACCATACTGATTTTTCCAATGTAAAATATTCTATTGTTTCGTACTATAGATGTAACCACTGTCTTGTTGGTGGACAATAATGGACGATCTCCTTATGGCCGCTTCCTCAACGTTAAGCCCGATGTGGGTCTCATTACCTCTACTGCACGGACATTCGTACAAGAAGGCGTGACCACTGAATACGCCACTCAGGTGGTCGGCACAACTTTAGATGACGGCAGACTTTACGCACACTTACTGACAAAAACGTCTAGGGTCATATACGACGGCGATGGTAAGCCACACGAACTCAACACCAAGAAGATCAGCATCGACCAAAACCGCTTTGGAAGCGACCACTTTGTCAAAAACACCGATTATATCTTCCCACATAACGTGGAGGTGCACTCAATCTTCGCCACGACTCAACCAAGTCAACACCAAGACATCAGGGAGGATGCCAGTGAAGCAGAAACCCTGAAAGAATCACCCTCTAATGATGTGAGAATTTCATCGCCTCAAAACAACAACAACAACCATAAAGTAGTTTACCCAGAGAAGATCCAAGTGTTCAAGGTAAACTCCCAGAATAAGGATGAAAGAGAGAATTTGATTTTCCATAGAGAAGACGAAAACTCCTTGGGTTACAACCCCTCAAAAGTAAAACAATGGGGTAACCTCCCTACATTCACAGTTCGAAATGAGTTCTCTCCAAGTGGGTTCTCTTACCTTGGAGACCTTCCTGAGTATGACCTCAAGCCAGAAAGGAATAAGCAAAGACCTCCGAATGACAGAAGAGCTAAGAACCTCTTCTTGGCTGGTTTGTTGAAGCCTAGCCCAAAAGAATTGAAGACTACTACTTACACCGGATTTGCTGACTTCACCACAACAGTTGGAGATACTGTTATAGTCTTCACTCCACACACTAGTCAAATTCCCAAAGTAAACTCAAAATCCGTGACTAAAGTTACTGTGGAACCAACTATCAAGCCTACAGCTACTTTTGTACGACCAGTCTTCGAGGCAAAGAGTGTTACTCCTTTAACTGAAGTTACCACCACAGTTCAACCTATCCTTGAAACGACTACCTCGAGAGAAACTGACAAAATAAAGAATGAACAGCCAACCCCTGAAATAAAGAGTGATTTAGCATTCACAGAACTAACAACGTCTCCATCTAGCACTGAATCTTCAACTCCTGAAGATGTATCAACCACCGAAACAGACGAAGAATCTGGAAACCACATTTCTTCCATGATTGTCGACAAGAATAATCGACAAAAATACGGTAAAAGTCAAAATATCGATGAATACCTCGATATGGAAGCCAAATCTGCTGTTCTAGCAAGAGAACAACAGAGCGATACAAGTGAAACCACCTTGCCAAATTCAGAAGTTATTGAACCGTCTGAGAGCCAAACACTGATGTTATCAACACCATCACATGAAGACATAGCTAAAATTTTCGCTTCACTCCGAGCTCAAGAAAGCAAAGCGACAGAACCTTTGAATACAGCTGCTACAATATTTTTCGACAGCAAAGAAGACCTAGAAGAAGAGAAACCTTCAGGAGGTGCAACAACGATTTTCTTCAATGATGATTTGCCAATTCAAAATACTGCGAGTGAAGTTACAACTTCATCAGCAACTGAAATTGTAACTTTACCTGAAACTACAACAAAGCAAACTTCAGAAACAACAACCGAAAACCAGGAAATAATATCTGAAAGACCTCTCACAAGCGCAGATGATCAGACCACTTCAACTATTGAAGAAATTCCAACAACTGAGAATGAAAATGTCTCTGACGAAGAAAACTTAATATTGGATGATAAAAAGACAACTGATGATGAGACAGTAGAATGTACTGAAGGTATCAAAATAATCCCATCAACGATTTATAAAACATTAACTTATTTAACAACTTTCTTTATACCTGATGGTGAGAGTACCTCAACCTCTATTAGATCCAATGAAGTTATCACTTCTGATGTGAAAAAAGAAACTGCTTCATGTTCAGCAAGCCAAGTTGCTGCAACCAAAGTACTGAGCGAAAACATCGAACCGTCTGCATCTGTAACAACAACTGAACAAGAAATCGAAACAACTGATCCTATAACAACTGAACATATCGAAACAACAGAGCCTGTAACAACTGTCGAAGAAGAACCAGAACTCCAAACTACTACTGAAGAACTTCAGTCAACTCCACAAGAAATAACAACGGAAAGACGTCATGTGACTGAATCTGAACCAATCACAACTGAGGAAACAACAGAGGAAGGAGAAGAAATAGAATTGATCTTCAAGACGTTGTATACAACTTATACCTACCTGACCACTTATTTCCAAGATACAACTTCGTCAGTTGCTAGTAGAATTGTTGTTACAACTAATGTTGTCACTTCAACACTAGATCCAGCAGGTCAGTCTTCAGAAGATGCAGTTTCAGGGCTATTCGCAAGTTTATCTGATGTAGATAATAGTTACAAATCAAGACAAGCTTCATTTGAAGACTTCGAGGAAATTTCTCCTTCTCAACTGGAGCCTAACCTTCCTTCTACTACTAATGATCAAAAAGAAAATACTGAAGCAACTCCTTCATTGGATGGTGACGATCTTGGTGTCAAAACTTACTACACTACCTATACTTATTTCACCACAATATTCGTAGATGATGAAACTGAGGTGTCTAGTAGAACTGAAGTTTATACCAACTACGTAACTCCCTCTATAAAGCCAACCAAAACTCGTAGTGTTTCAATACCAACACTAACATTCGATGATGAAGAAGAAGAAGATGATGAAAACGAAGATAGTTATGAAGAGAAATATGACACTACTATAATAAGAAATAACACCGCAACCACAGCACCCGAAGAAACGACTGAAATCCAAAATGTCCAGCAAACCTTAAAGAATGGCTATGTTACTTTGAGAAGAACTACAACAGAAGATGCTCCTATTGAAGATAATCTTCTGCATCCAATTAACGAAAGTATTTCTACTATGGTGAAGAGCACGACGTCTAACGGTGAAAGGAGACTACTCAATAACGTCGACAAACGAAATATACTGGATGATCAGATTGTTTCTGAGTCTAATAATGAATCAGAGATTATACCTTCACCAACCTTACTTCTACAAACAAGTTATACAACCTTTACTTATTTCACAACGATGTATCATGGTACTACAGGAAGTAATGTTGTCAGTCGTTTAGAAACTGTTACAAATATAGTCACTGAAACCTTAACACCTAGCCATACCCTTAGTTTGGATGACTTGAGTTTGCCAATAACTTACTTTACAACATTCACTTATTGGACCACTTTATACAAACAAGGTACCACCAAAGTCACAAGCAGAGAAGAAACGATTTCTAACGTTGTCACTCCTACATTATCTGCAGAAAATTCAGAGAGTAAAACAATTGAGTTCACTCCTACTGTAGAAATCGCACCTACAAGTTCTTCAGTGGCTCCAATCGAACCCACAACCGTTGATGATGACTTGTTGACAACGGTTTACACAACTTATACATACTACACAACATCTTACGTTGGTGGCGAAACTGTTATAAACAGCAGGTTGGAAACAGTTACTAGTACGTTGAACAAGTCGGAGAATATTGAGTCGAACCAAATAACTAACACATCAGAAGTAGTAACACCCAGTGAAGTCAAAACAGAAACAATAGAATCTTCTAGTCCTTCTCTGAAACCAACTGGTCTTCTATCTACGATCGTTAATACCGAAGAGAATTCGGGTACTACCACTATTTTCTCCACTGATGTATTCGGTACTTACATTGATGGTTTATATGCAAAGATTTTAGAAAGCACATCTTCTATATTAACTGAAACCGTTTCATCAACACCTGTAGTTGAAAATTTGAAGCCCACTGGCGTTGTTAGTATAAATAAGGGACAAATTGTTGATGCAGATGGTATAAGTACTCTGTTTTATACAACACAAGCTGTAGGAACGTATATCGACAACTTATATGCTCAAGTTATTGAGAGTACTAGTTCTCTAGAAGTAGACGAAGAGAAGAAACAACTCCAAACTGAAATACCTGTAGCGAAAAGAACAGGTCTAGTTCGATTGATCAAAGGATCTATCGTTCAAAATAGCACAACTACCCTTTACCAATCGAAAGTTATTGGAACTATCATAGACGGTCGATATGCTCAAGTAATCGAAAGTACCTCAAGTTTCTTGAAAGACAACTTCTCACCTTCATCGACAACAACTGAAGCTATATCCCCAACATCCACTTTACCTCCTGGTGAAGAAATCAAACCTACTAGTATCACAATTTCACCATCTTCAGCAGTAATCGAAGGTTCATTGTCTGAAACCTTGAAACCAGAGGATGATGTAAAGGAAGAAGACAGCTCAGAAAATACAAAATCCAAACCGAGTTTCCAACCAAAGAAGAAAACTTTCACTCCAGGTATACGACCATTCGTACAAAGACCAAAATCAAGTTACACTCCCAAAAGACGACTTCCTGGAGCTACCTCAGCCACAACAGTCACAAGAAACGATTTCACTCCTACTGTAACTGCAATTCCAGCTTCTAGAGGAAAATTCGGTAATAGAAGAAACTCGGCATCGATCAATCCTACAGCTTCAAACTCTAGGAAATTCTCGAGATCCAAAACGTCTAGTTTTGGTGGAAGAAGAAGCTCCTCTAGGATACAACCCAGCTCGACTGGTTTTGGATCGAGTTCTAGACGTGGATTCAGATCTTCCTCTCCTGGTGCCATCTTGAGATCCAGCGGTCTACCTGGTAATTCAGCAAGGTTCAGAATACGACCAACCGCCACCTCTCCTCTCTTCAAATCTTCTATTTATCCTGGCAATGCAGACTCAGCCGATAACGATAGTGAGAACAGTGTAACCACCCAAATAAGTGACGACGAAAATAACGAAAACGAGACAACCTTGCAAGCAAGCACAACAACTGAATCTAATAAAAGGCAGAACCCACTATTGAAACTACTTAGAACGCCATTATCTAGACCTCCAATCACTAAAGGAAGACCTTCTGGTGCAAATAACGGTAGAGCGAACTCCATTGGTAGAAATAATAAGAGGACAACAACCACCACGTTCAAACCTAAAACCACAAGATCTTCTGCATTCAGAGGTAGACCAAATGCTCTCTTCCCAAGAAGAAACCTATTCACTACCACCACTACAACAACTGAACCTCCGGAAGAAGAAGAGGAAGAGGGAGAGGAAGAAGATGTAGGAGACGATGAAACTCTGCTCGAAGAAGGCGAGGAAGAAGATGACAATGATTATGAAGGGTCTCAAAAAAGATCTGTGATAGCTAAACCACCTATAAGCAGTGCGAGTGGTGTTAAAATCAGACCATTCAAATTTGGAAAAAGGGCAAAAAGAGATACTTATTCGAGATTCAGGAGGCCTACCCCCAAATCTACAACAGCAGCACCAGAAGAAGACTATCCAGAATATGAAGCGCCTAAGCCCAAACCAAAGAACAATAGGTTTACTCCTAGGTCTAGGAAATTGAAAACCACTGCGTCAACTACCCAAACACCCACCACTGCATCACGGAAGGGAATATCCCCTAACAAAGTGAAACCTCAGTCGCGCACGCAGTTTACTCTTAGACCAGAAAAGGAGAAGAGCAGCTTCAGGAGACCAAGCAGTCAAAGATCAAGAACGACAACGTCTTCACCGCGTCCTAGACCGAAAAGTTCGTATAACAGTTACCAAAACGAACAGACCAATAACAGAAAAAATGCTGGAAGGTCTAACTCAAGAAACAGTAATAATAGACGTACTACCAGCAGATCAAGAGTACAACAGCAAGATTTGAATGACAATAATGTCTTACCTGCGTTTGATGGTACCATAACTGTCACCCATCAGATACCAACAGAAATAACGATTCCAATCTTGAATGGAAAAATCACAGAATACAAGAATATAATAACTGCTAAGTTGAGTACTGAAATTCTGGGTCCATCGCAGTACTCTACAACTGTTAACCCGTTGGGTAGAGAAGTGACTGTTTTACTTAGTGAATCAACCAATCTTGCTAATAATGGGGCTACTCTCGTAACACATTTCGTACTGAATGAAACACCAACCACCAGTGTTACTTTCACGCCAACTTATATAAGAAATAGAAAGACATCTTTCTCACATATAGTTCCTAGTACTATCTATGCGGTTGAGCAAGTTGTGAATACCATCCAACCAGCCTTAGCAGCTCAAGCTCCTCTTGCCAATATCCTTTTATCACAGCTCTTACTGGGTGGCTTACAGCCTCAAAACCCTTTGATAGGCCTTCAAAATCCAGGAGTCGCTCCAACTCCAACCACGGAGTTCAAGACAAGAACCACAACGTATGTAACCACTGTTACAAGTTCCTCGTCGACAGTGATACCTCTGACGTTCAGAGGTAAAGAAATTTTAACCACTATCATTGATAGCAGCGTGAACGTCATCACCGCAACAGAGTTTTTGACTGACACCATTGTTGTAACACCAACTGTTGGTTTTCCTGTGGCTTCTCCACAGCTGAACACTCTTCTGCTTCCTCTTCTACAGCAACAGTTGGCTCAACCACCAGCACCACAATTTGTGCCCAAAAACGCAAATTTAGAACTTTTCCAAGAAGCCACTTTGAACGAACCAGATGAATTCAATTTGGCATTAGAAGCTGAGGAGGTAGAAGAAGATCCCATTATTGAAACAAGGCCGAAATCGAAGAAGAGTGCCAAGAAACCAAAGAAGATCGCTCCAGTGGATCCACCGAAAGAAACAAGTGTTATCACTTTATATGTTTCTGGTAAAACTCCTGGAGAGTTTAGTACAGTATTGTCCACGATAATACAAGATCCAAGAGATAGGCAAAAAAGAGAATCTGGGGAAGAAATAAGACCTTCCAGGTTAATCCACGATTTGCTAATTAGTACTCAAGATTATCTGGATACTTATGTCCTTCCTGGCAGAAAAGAACTATCGAACATTAACCCAGAAGCCAACTCAGAAACTGAGAGCTTAGAGAGTATACTAGGAGATGTAAGCAAGCATTTGATCAACACGAGTAGGAGTAAATCAACAATTAAACCAACTAAAATCAACTATTCCACCGAATCTCAATTGGAGAATATCCATTCTTCCGACCAAAATATTCTGAATAATTTTTTAGCATAGTTGACCTTTCTGAGAAAGCCCCCCTCAAGCCAAAGGTCGAAACGTCAAACACCTCTAGGGGCGTGACATTATCAAAATCATCAGAAAATTACGTTTCGAAAATGAAAGGCAACCAAATTTTGTTTACGGATAATTTAGGATATAATATTAGAACTAAAAGAGACTTGACTAGTATTAATTATAACACTGTAATAAAAGGTAACAGAAGAGTTAGAAAAAAGTTGATTAAGAGAAAGCCAATTAGTGAAAACACCATCAGCTCCAATAACAATAACGACTTCAATTTGGAGAATACCACAAAGCATAAAAGAAGACGAAAATTAAAGATAAAAAAGAAGAAAGTTAAGCACATTATATTGCCAACAACAACGCTGGATGTTGAATTATCTAAAAATCCAATTAGACAGTCAAGAAGGAAGTTTGTTATCACTAGAAAGCGTTTATTGAAAGCTTCTCCGAGTACGTATAATCTAAACGCGGCTTCTATCACAAAACTAGAAGATAAATATGAACAAGAGAAGTTACCAACAACTATTAGCCTTGAACCAAGTGCAAATGTTTCCGAATTGAACACAGAAGCAAACAGTAATGAATTTGCTTCTTCTGAACCAGAAGACACTTCTGTGTATGATGATGAAGGAGAAGAAACAACTGGAAGTACAGAAGAAGAAGAAAATTCTTCGCTTGATGAAGAATCAGATATAGACTATGATACTTCCACCACTGCAGATGTAGATGAATCCAGTATAGAGAACGATGTTGAAGATGATTACGAGGAAGATTCTACTGAAGAATATGACGATAGCGAAGTTGATGAAAATGAAGGGAAAGAAGCAGAAGATGAAGAACAAGAAAATAGTGGAGGTGAAGAAGCAGAAGATGAAGAACAAAGTAAGAGTGAAGAGGAAGAAGTAGAAGATGAAGAACATGGAAAGAGTGAAGGAGAAGAAGCAGAAGATGAAGAACGTGGAAAAAGTGAAGTAGAAGAAGCAGAAGATGACGAAGAACAAGTAAAGAGTGAAGAAAATCATACTGAAAATCAAATTCAGCATGTACCTGACTACGAACCATTCTTTCCAGAGTTGTCGGAAACTTTCGAGGCGCCAATATTCCTCCTCAAAACAACTATTCTATCATCGATCGAATTACAAACAAAGACTATAGTTCAGAGTAGACTGAGAACTTACAAATCCTTGATTACAAAAGTTAGTGGTAGTGAACAGACTGTAATAAGTACAACCGAAGTTAAGCCTCACATAAAAACAACTACTGTAGTTGAATCCCTGACTAGACTTACAACTTTGACACTGTTGGACATCGACAGCACATCACCTACAATATCTCCTAACACCGAATCCTATCAACAACTCAACCACACAGAAGGTGAGTTCTCTCTTTTGTATTATATATTTCTCTTGGTTAGTATCTGAGTCTTGATTTCTTTAGAAAACATTTTCTCTTATATTACAGAATGAATACAAAAAGTGGCTAATATGATTTGAACCCAACAACATTATATGATGATAAATTTTCGAGATCTGAATTTCTTCAATGTTACTCCCTTCATTTTCAGCCGTTAAATATCGTGGATTTGGTTGTATTGAACTATTGAACAAAACGATCGATGAATTAACATAATTATATGAATATCTAATCAAGTTATCAACAAATATTCCCAAGAAAAGAAGTAAAAAAAAATCTTTCAATTAGAAAGAGAACTTGTGAAAACACAAAAAAAGTTAAATCTGAAATCAAGACTCAATACATAATTTTATTCCAATTGTATATATCTTATGACCTTTTTATAGATAATGTTGTCGAGAAAATCATCATTATCATTTAGTAAATATTGCTCAAAATTTCTTAATGCTAAATTTAACTGAATATTACAGAAGATATAAGTAATTTCAATCCTTATTATTTGAATACCTCAGCATTATTTGTTAATAAGCTGTGACTTATTGCATATTGAAAATAAAACTTGCATATCGAAATCAAAACTGTCTCTTTCAACTTTCAAACAACAAATTCTCCAAATAAATTTGTATCATCCTTGTATATTAACTCCTGAACAATCCTTGATAAAAAAAAGTCGAATCTGACAAATTAAATCTGTAAATATTTCTTCCTCATTACACTGCAACTTTTTTCAATAAATAACCCAATTACCACGTGTTATAGCCACCAGAATAAATGGAGAAAGAAAACATATGGAAGAAGGTAGGAACTACCTAGCTACTAGAGTAATGTCTAATGGTGTTGAAGTAATAGTAGCAGGAGACAAAAGCACAATACCAGGAGAACCTGACGTTAAAAGAGTTCTTCCTAGTACTATTTTCAAAGCTGTTACTCTGAGACCAAGCACCTTAAGTGAATACATGATGATGCTGATGCCATCTGATGCTTCAAAGGTAACTAACTCACCCAGAAAAAGATAGCAAGAACTCATCATGGTGTTTTAATTATTTTCAGTTAAAAAGCATCACATCTTCCTTAGTTCCCAACAACAAATTTGTAACTAAGACTTGTCTTACAACGTTCACTTACCTCACAACATACTTAGAAAGTGGCACCACAACAATATCTAGTCATGAACAAGTTGTGTCAAATATAGCAACAGAAGAGAGAAACACTGCAAAGATCCATCCAACACCTTCAATGGGCATTACTCTAACACAGGTAAGGTTTCCATAAAACCCTTGCTTCTAATTATTATTGATTTTAAATCTACATTTTCAGTACCCAAGTATGTCAGTTGGAGTGTTCCACACAACATACACATACTTGAATACTCTGGTGGATGGAGACCAGCCCCTAATAATCACTTCAAAACACACAGTGACCAATACTGTCACTGCTCCAGACGACTATCTATCTCTCATTCAACCATCTGAAGAAGTGGTACCTCAGAGAGACACCAACACCTACTACAGCACAATCATGCTTACGAAAACAATAAAAGATGGCAAAAAAACGAAGCTAGTCAGCAAAGAAGAAAAACTTACTCAAATTGTCATAACAGAATCAAAGCCACCAAAGGCAGCATCCATCATGACGTCTTATGTGGCTTTGGATGTTGAAGATCCAAAGAATGGTCTCAACGCTTCTACCACAGATATCGTGAAGACATACTATGTGACGTACACTTACTACAACACCCTTGTTGAAGATGGAAAAACTGTTGTTTACACTAATATCTCGACTTCAAAAGATGTATCTACGCAGAAGATTTACTTACAAGAAAACAATGAAGTGACTCCTGATAATGTAGTTATTATTGCTACGAAGACTTACCATACAACCTTCACCTATTTCACTACGTTGTTACAGGAGAATAATCCAGCAACTCCAACAGTGGTTAGTTCTCATTCCACAGTAGTGGAGAACGTAGCTACTGAAACCATACATCCCAAACAACTCAACGAAAACTACTGGAAGATGCTGAAGAATGAACTGAAAAATGTACAAGACGAAATTAAAGAAACAGTTCTTCTAAACGACGGACAACGCTTAGAGGTTACAGCGTATAAGAAACCAATAGAGCCTACTAAAGTTCTTCCAATTCAAATGACAAAACAACCTCAGCTACCTACATCTGAAAAACCAGAAGCTGAATCATCCAATCCAAATGTTATTACAGGTTCCACCATTGTTTTCTTTGACGATGACCCATTCTTACAAGCAGCAGCAACTCCGAATCTTAATGTACAAACTGCATCTAAGAACAAAGCAACCACAAGCTCAGAGGTCATCAAGAAAACCCAGATCCTCTCTAGCAGTAGTAAGATAAAGAAATCGAAGACACAAAATGTAAAGCCCTCTAAATCAGTGAGTCCTTCTAGACCCGTCAAAAAAGCGGAGAACTCAAAGAAGAAACAGTCCACCAAGTTGCCCAAACCGGAAGTGGTTGAAGCTGTTTCTAACAATGGAGATTTACTAGGTTTAGGATCGATCAATATTGAAAGCTTAAAAGCTTTGACGCCAGTTATAAACGCTATGGCGGGTCTAATCGAAACAAATTTAAAACCCAAAAAGAAGAATAACACGCAAGGTGGCGTCACTAATCCCAAAACCAACAAGAAGAATATACCTTCCTACCAAGATGACAACCAGAATCGATCACCAATATACATTCCGGTAGGAGACTTGGAAGTTTCAGAAAGCCAAAACATAGCAAGCTACCATCATCAAAATGTTGTCGAAGGGGGTAAAGTAAATTTCAAAAAACCAACACATGAGACTCCTTTAATAAGTGGTGGGATACCAATATCACCTGGAGAAGTTATAACTGCTAATTCCGACGTTATTGTTGGCAAACCTGGTAGAATACTTCCGAGAGTACCTCCGATACCAGTTAATGAAAAACACGTAACAGAAATAGCAGACTTGCATCCGCCTCCTACCACAAACTTCCGAGCCAACCGTGTGCCAATTCCTGTACCTCATGATGAAGTATCTTCTTCCAATGTGCGCCCCAAAGATGATTACATCGGGCCACCACCTCCGATTTCAGGTAAACCCTATGGAAGAGGAGAAAAACACAAGCATATCCCTTTGCATCACAATGAAGATCGCCATCATAACCGACCACATAACCACGTGAGCATCCCCATGTATCAAAACCACCACCACCAGTTCAACTACGGTTTGAAGAACAACGATAATGCTGAACAACCAAGTCTTCAAATCGAAATACAGAAGAAATACGAGGATGTGTCCCAAGATAACGTTCCGTTTTACACTCAACCCTCACCAGTACTCAACCACAACAAGAACTTTCAAGCTTCGGTGATCAAAGAGCCTATGGTACTTCCGGAGGTGATAGAAAGATCAACAGGTCAACCTCTACTAGTGAACATTCAGCCAAGCCAAGTAGCTTTTGTGAATATACCCCACAACCGTACTACAGCTTTAATTTATGGAGGATCCACTGAACCACACAGATATGGACAGTATTTCGACGACCCTTCACCTCACTCTGGCTCAGATAATGCTGTTAATGAGAATATGAACGTTATACAATATACTTCAGGGTATCCTTTGGATTCCAACCAAAAACAAGTAAAAGGTGTTATAACTGTTGGAACGCAGACTATCAAAGTCGAACCTGAGAACCCGAATAGTAGAATCGAGAATATACATACATCTAAACCTAAAGACTCGTACTTCAATGCTAACAATCAGGATATTAACGTACAGGTGCCACCAATCTCGTTTGGGATGTTCCAAAATGATAACGAATTCAACGCTCATGTTATCAATCATGGGAACGATTTGAAATTGCAAATCCCGCCTGTAGCTTATGAAGTGACTAAAGCTCATAACAAAAACGACAATTACAATTTGGCTAATAATTCTTACAAGTATACAATGCTCCAACCAGTTTATCAACAAACTAACCAGAAGAAAGACCAAGATAACCCGAAAGATATCAGAAACAAACACCCTAATATTAATGGAAATACATTCAACCAAAATCAACCAGCTTTATATTACATGAACCATTCTATCACTTCAAATAACAGGAGACCGAACAGAACTAAGACGAAAGTGCAGATAAAAAATCATGGCAGTAATCCACATACAAACTACCAAGGTGTCACTTTAGCAGACTACATGATACCTCCAACATTCAAACCCAAGCAATCTAAACCTATACCATTCCGCAAGCACACCAGTAGACCACCAATTCACAGACCACAATCGCAAGGACAAACATTCCAACAGAAATACATACCACACGGCGAATCTATACGTAGAAACAACTCTGTTTTCAACGGGTATGGATCTCCCAACCCTAACGATCTGTTAGCACCAGACTACGATCTTATCAGTGTGGATGGAGAGGTGATCCAAGAATCGAACAGTCATCCTCTCAGGGTGAAGACTACTCAAACACCTCTAAGAAACAACTATTCTACTCATCAGAACAACGGGTTCAAACAACCTCAAGAAAATGAAGTGCATGACTTCCAAGCACCAGTTATAGAAGATCCAAGACCTTTCATCAAGAATCCTGTAAACCAATTCAGCTACTTCGGTAATGACTTCAAGGTGAGCAGCTTCAATAGGAGTGATATCAAGAATTTACTGAAGGATGAGATAGTAAGGTACGAACCAAAAGTAGAAGCCAATAATTATAAACCAATAACTATCGATCAAACATCGTATCAGAATCAACAACAAAGCACACGTAAGCCTCCAACTGTAGCAAATAAAAGGAAAGTGAGTACCACCAAGGCTCCTGTCAGGAATAACAGACCTGTGGTGACGTCTCTTCCAATTGATCATGAAAGGGAGCGTACTGAAACACCTTTTTCGGTTGTGAACACCATGAAATCAACTCAAACTGAAAAACCTTTCAATGGGACACCTGTGCAGATCAGATTCGACGACAAAAATAGCATTAAGACAACAATAATCCATGGAGAAGAAAAATTTGCCATCAATAACTACTTGGACGCCAATAAAAGAGACCAAGTCAGGCCCAACGTTGATCAGCCCAGTTTAGAAGTTTTAAAACCACCCCCACTAGCACCAACACAAAATACCTTAATCAAAGTAACAACAACATCCAAACCAAAAGAAGTATCAAAGGCTCCTGATACAAATATACTTAGGATACCGGTGTACACAGCTGCAGTACCTCCACCTCAACCAATGGAAGAGATGAAACCACCTCCAGTAACAACGGTTGAGCGTGAGATTATTGGTATGAGTCCACCTCCTATAACTACATACAAGCCTTTGTTGAAACTGAAGATTCCAACGGTGAGACCTGTAATTCCCTCACAAGTGAACAATCTCAAAGAGCCTATCAGACAAGTGCAGCGCGTAACAACAACAACAGCCAGACCAACAATAAAGATTAGAACCAGAAGGCCTTATCTTCCTAGAAGAACTTTCAAACCAACACTTGGAACGACCTACAGACCGGTAACTGAAGGAATCCAACATCCAGTTTATGATTCATCCACTGAGACTAGATCGACCTTTGTTTCTTCGAGTAGTACCACTCAGGCTCCTCCAAGAATAACAACACCATCATCTACTACATCTGAAACGCGTAGACCAATACTGGATGATTCGGTGGATTCCAGAGAAGGGTATATTATGACTGGTCCATATCTTCGTAATATATCGCATCATGAAACCTCTACTTTTGGTCATGGTAACAACCATGAAGTTGTTGGTTTTGAATCAGATAAAAAAGAAACCGTAGTACCAGTTGAAGATAGTAGGGAAAGGATAAGAATTCCAGTTAAAACGAATGAAGATAGAATAAGAAACGATGGAGAACGAATAAGGATTCCGGTTAAAATTCATGATGATAAAATAAGAGTGGCTGAAACTTCTGAAATCAAACAGATCGTACCATCAAGGATCGAGAAAACAAGTTTGAGGATACTCCCAACAAAATTCATAACGCACACTCAGACTCTAACTGTGACCATCACCAAAACCACGGTACTGAAGACTCCAGGACTACCGCCAGTTACCTCAACGCTTTTGGTAACCAAAACTGAGAAGTCCACGATAGTGGATACTGTAACTGAGTTCCACACATTAGTCCAACCAACAAGTGTTGTTGAGACCATTACCACTACTGTCCAGCATGGAAGCCTTTATCCTCCAGATGTATATGGAAAACCTTACCCTTCTATCCAAATACAACCAACAGAGACCATCATCGGACAGATAGTGACACCAACAGCCAACGAAATTTCGAATGAAAGCTTGGAGGATTTCATTATCACAGACACAGATCCACCAAATACATCCAACGAGTCCCAAACGTCCATAGAAGACAACGACACGATATTGGTGGTGCTGACCGACAAGAAAAACGGTCCTCTTGTTAAAGTACCTCCAACTGAAGAGGTCCAGACTAGAGACGAGATGCTAAGCACTAACAAACTGAACGACGTGTTGATCGCTGGTGTGCTGTCTGCTAATCCACCTAGTATCGATACTGATGTGACTGACAGGTGTGAACCTGAATGCAAAGCATCTAGGAATGAGTTGTGTCAAAAGACCAATGGGCTGATGAGGTGCGTTTGCAGGCCTGGTTTCGCCAGAATGTTCCCTGATAGACCTTGCAATCGTAAGTGAAATTCAATTTTTCAGTTGCAACCATTGTGTTAACTGTTAACTTTCCAGCAACTTACACGTATTCTATGGAGATCGAACTCGACCACCAGGGAAAAAAGAAGTTGATCTATAACGAATATCTGGACAAAGCCAATAGTTCAGAGTATATAAAGTTGGCAGCTGCTACCCATGAAGCCCTGGACAGAATGGTGATGCAATCGGATCTAAGGGACATTTACCATGGTGTCCACTTAAAATCCTTCAAACCAGGAAAGACTGGGGTCGTCAACAACTTCTCCCTTCAGGTTGGTAGATAATAATCCAGATGGAGCACAAATAATACACCTTTACTTTTATTTTCTCTGTCTGACTCAATCTGACAATAATAATAGTTCAAGTTGATCTAGACTCCTCCTACAACATTCTCAATTTTGCAGCTCTCAGATAACACCGATGAGAAGCGACTAGAAGAAGTCTTCAAGAAATACCTCCGTAGTAACAATTTCAGCCTTGGAGGCACAGACCTTTATGCTTCGAAGACGAGTCAACAGAGCCTCAAGGCCTCTGACTTCGATGAGTGTCAGAGCCCCAAGTTCCACGATTGTTCCGAAAACTCGCAGTGCTTCAACCTCAAGGGAACCTACACCTGCAGTTGTAAAGAAGGCTACTCCGACCTTTCTGAGAATGTCATTTACCCCGGTAGAGTATGTTCTGCAGAACTGGTAGGCTGTGAGAGGTGTAACTACCACGGTACCTGTTATTCTCGTGGTGAAGATCAGATTATATGTGAATGCTTCCAGTGGTACAGTGGTGAAACGTGTTACATCAATCTTAAAGGTGAGGTTAGGTTTGTCTTTGATAGATCAGACAAAATATTTGGTTTGGTTGGTCCTAATTGAATCATCGTTTTTTTTAGTGCTCCTTATCGGACTGGTTTGTCTTGGTTTCATTCTGTTTGTTCTTCTGTTGATCTGTTGCATCGTAACTTGTTGCAAAAAGAAGCCCTCTCCAAAAATGAACACTGGTTTGAGTTTCTTCCCGCAAAGAGTGCCTCATCCGTCTGACAGAAGCACCTTAGATCGAAGGGCTATGATAAGGGACAGCAGCTCAGAGGATAGCAGATCTGAAACGAATAGTTTACCTTATATCACTAAGGTAAGTGAAGGAGAAGTTCTGATTAAATTCTTCTATGTCACCTAAGCTTTGTTAGGTCAGATAGATCTTAGAAAACTATGTAAACATCTCTTTGGTTTCCAGCAAAAGTCGAAAAGACCAAAGAACGCTATGAAAAAACCACCAGCACCGAGAAGAATGGACATGAACAACAAGCACTCTCATATCTCCAACGAACAGAAAGACAGATCGTTAACAGTAATGATCCCAAGAGCTAAATACCACGCTGCACCACCAGCTCCTAACATGAGCAGTTATACCATGTTCGATGCCTCCAAGTCCAGCGTCAGCAAACCACAGAACAACGAATCCAAACTCCTGAGTTATCTGGATGCCGGACCATCTCCACATAAGGTGAGCAAATAGTTGAAATGTTGAAAAGTGCATAATGCAGGTTCCTAAAAAATCGATAGATTAACATTTAGCAGATTGGTATCTCTGTGCGATCATTTAACCTAAAAATCAAACCATAGAGATATAAGAATTCTATGTTTTCAACACAGATATCTCTGACCATAGAAATGTTTTTAACCTTTTGCAACTGGTTGCAACAGGTGTACCAACTTGTCATAGAATCGAATTTTATGTCGTATTTTTCAAACTGAATTGTTGATTAGATGGCTACTCGACAGGCTGAGCCGCCCAAAAGAAAATACAGCAGCCAGGTGAGCGAATCTTTCATAGACGACGAGCCAATATCGCGCAAGACCTCTGGAGCTTTAGTATCTGCTGGCTTTGAGGTATCTGCAACTGTCATGAACAACATGGGCACCCTTGGAACCACATGTGGCACAGAAGCTGACAGGAGTGAGAACGCAACACTTATCCAGAAAATAAGCGCAGATTTGCTATCTTGCGCTGAGACCAGGTCACAAACTAACACGCTGAGAATTATTGAGTGAGTTTTCATGTGAATATGGCATTAGTCTTGCAACTTAAGAAGCATTATATAGAAAGATCACTGTGTTCTTAACATGAACTAGCTTTTGATACATTTATTCATACATTAAAAAATAAATCGAGCCCAAACACGGTACCTTGCGGCACACCGCATCTTAACTCTGCTGTCATTATTACTGGTTTTTGTTGGGAAACTTCTTAAGAATAAATAATATCCTTAACAATGTTACCCATTCACTAGCTTCGAACAGAAATCAATAAGACCCAAAACCTTGCCTTGTGGCACACCGTATCTTTTCGTAATTCCTCTTATTTTCAGAGATGAAGACCTCGATCCAATGTCTAACTGGATGGACATGGAACCAAGGGTTACGTAAGTAATCAAATAACGTTTCTTTTCCCTGTTGAGACATTCACAATTTTAGGACAATATCGGAAAGTCGATCTTATGAAGAAACGACGATTCCACCACCTATGAAGTCACTGAAGTATGATTACGATACCAAAGCCTCTTTACATTCAAACTCCCATTCTCATCATCATGATGTAAGTTCATTATTTACGCCAGTTTTAACATGTCTTACAATGGAAGGAAATGGAAGATAAACTTAACAACTTTTGAATTTTGTCAGGTTAAAATTGAAAGGGGTTTTGAAAAAATCTGTGACTTAACCTAACCTAACCTAACTAACGTTCCCTTACCTTTCTTAGGGCCATGAACAACCAAAAGAAACAATTTAATCAGAAGGTGTAAAAATATCTTCAGTTTTGCAATCTTTTAAACTCTTACAGTAGCCAACTTCAAACTTATGAACTCAAATCAGAGTCTGCTTATAGCTTCAGGAAAGTGAAAGGAAACCACAACGTTAGAAGCCATCACACTATACATAAGATACAATTCCAATTTTACATCACACAAATATTCCCAGAGAGGCATGTGGTAGCACTGTTATCTGCACAATCGTCATATATATATTTATTCAGGATAAGGGGATTTTTTATGTTGGTAACATTAATTGAACTAACTTCAAGCGAATATGCTAAAACGTTAATAAACATCCGAATGTTTTGAGTTATTAATTTCTTTTTTTCAATTCAACCCTATGAAGGAAGTAGCTGAAAGGGATCTAGGATCAACTTTCCTTTTGCCACACACTCATTTATATAAACCAGAAAGGGTGAGTTTACTCATTAGGGTAGTTAGGGTATTAACTTTTTAGGTGCAGCTATATTTTTTTCATCAAGTTACTAATTACAATTTTATTTTTTGTTTCAGGGAAGCGATATCTCTGGATTTGAATCCCTCTGACCCCAAAACAGTCACTGGGATGCGTAAGAAGGATGTCCTCTCGAAAATCAAAGAGCTCAGGCATACCAACTGAATTTTTGGCCATATTTCAAATGTACATATTTTGTATCTTTATCAAATTTTATATTAAATAATACTTGGTCTAGGTTTAGGGAGTGTATGTGATGTAAATATTTTTTTAAGTTAATATTTATGATAATTTAGCTTTTTTTATATTCAAGTTTAAGACTATAACAAACTGAAAATATATTTGTATATCTGTTTTTATATATGCATTTTGTAGTTATTGTATTATCTATAAACAAATATGCAAATTGTGCAATTGAGGTGAAGTGCCACGAGATTTCATTCCAAATTTCGATAATTTGTGTATATAATGAAGTTTTATAATGAATCAAGATTTATGTCTATATCTATGTTGACAATAAAGTGTATTGTAAAAAAAATCTCGTTTTCATTAAAAATCCTAACGTAAGTTGGTATGTTTGTCCCAAATCTGAACAGAACAGTAAATCGAAGTCACTTTCTTGAATTCAAAAAGTCAAGTCAACTATGTTTTCCACTTTTCATTTAAAAAAATATCTCATTCAAATTTGAATGAGGACAGTGCCGATAACCTAGCGGATGTATTAATCGCAATCGTATTGGTCAATGCTTAAGCGACCTTGAAAAGTAGATCAAAAAGTCGATAGGCATCGAACAGCAGTTAACCTATTAACCTCCATTCATCAATCTATAAAAACAAGGAATGGAATGAATGGATTCAATTCGACACATTTGTTATCTATGTTGAATAGATAATATATCAGTTTCCTACTCAAAAATGTTCAATATACATAATATAGGTTGATATGATATGATAAATGCTCAACCCCTTGAGGTTATGTGCGCTCCTATCCAAGAATTAATCTCTGATAAAAAATTGGAATTTTAGCATAATATAGTATTTTCATCAATTTTAATAATGGCAGGTGAAAGTCTAAGGAAAAATGAAATTAAACAAGTTTATATCTCATCATTTCTGGTCAGTATGAATATTTAAATTGTTGCATATTGAAAAAAATATGTATACTTTTAAGGCTGGAGGCTTTGCTGGATTTGCTGTAGATATGAGTTTATTTCCTTTGGATACTTTGAAAACTCGACTTCAGTCTCCACAAGGTTTCCTTAAAGCAGGTGGTTTCAGCAATGTTTACAAGGGTATAGGTCCACAAATGATTGGAAGTGTACCACAGGGTACGTAATGACTTAATTCACTTTTTCCTTGTCTGTGTGATAAAAAAAGAAATGAAAACATCTTTTTTGTAGGGGCTCTATTTTTCCTAACCTATGAAAGTATAAAATATTACCTGGATCCGTATGTAACAGATAAAACTAGACCTTTAGTTCATATGTTTGCCGCATCTACAGGTGAAGTGGTAAGTTTTATGAGGCAAATTTTCTGCTGGTTTACTATATACATATCTTTAAGGTAGCTTGTTTACTACGAGTACCAATGGAAGTAGTGAAACAGAGAAGACAAACGGCTGTGAATAAGAAACATACCTCATTGCACATAGCCATCAAAACTTATAAACGTGATGGATTTATGGTAAGAATGACCTCTTTTAATTTTATTTATCTCAACAATATCACTTAGTTGATTTTATGAGTTTGAATTGGATATTTTAAATTCCAGGGGTTTTACCAAGGTTTCAGATCAATGGTTTATAGGGAAATACCGTTTTCATTTATTCAGTTTCCGTTGTTAGAATATTTCAAGACTAGTTATCGAAAAAAAATCAAAAACAATATACCATTGGAACCTCACGAAGTGGCCTTATGTGGATGCTTAGCAGGTAAGCAAATATTCAATAAAAGTTCTAAGGAAGTTTGAGTTTGTGAATTAATTTTCAGGTGGTATAGCAGCTGCTGCGACAACTCCGTTAGATGTTGTAAAAACAAGAATAATGCTAGAAACTAAAAAAAAGGAAGGCAATAAATCACTTGACATCAAAAATGTATTTTTAACAGTTTTAAGGGAGAAAGGAATAAAAGGGTATGATTGTTTGACTTCTAATTTGAGTAAATTGAATAGGTTTTTATTGAAGTAACAGGGAATATGACATTTTTAATTTTTTTTCAGGTTATTTGCCGGGTTCGGACCAAGAGTTGCTTGGATCAGTTTGGGGGGTTATATATTTTTCGGTGTCTATGATTTTGGTAGAAGATTTAGCAACACACATATTCTTAATGTTGATCCAGATCCTCCCCTGTGATAATCCAAAATATGGATGACATTAGTAGTTTTTCAATAAATTGTTTTTTTTTATTTTGAAAAATTTTTTTCCCCATACCAAATTTTATCAAAATATATGGAAATCCTCAAAATTTCACATTCGGTCCCTAAATGGGACCGTCTTTATCCCAAACAGTGTACTAATACCAAAGTTCATTAAAATTTACTGGTGTAATTTTCAAAATCCCAATTTTTTTTCCTCGAAAAGTTTCGGAGAGACTAAGAAGCAAAATCAATGAAAATCAGTGGGAAGTTAAAAAAATTCATTTTTAAAAATGACTTTTATTAAAATTTCAGCAATATGTAACATACACATTGTATGCAAGGGATGAGATGTCAATATATTCTGTCACCAATATAAAAGGGAAATCGGTGAAATTCAATGCTGCATTTATCTTATGATTTAGTAATTATAGAAAAGCTTTTGTATATATTCAATATTTTCCAGAGAATTTTGAATCAAAGAATAAAACAAAAGCAAAAAGTTGATAGTTATAAATATATTCTGCTAACAAGCTCCAAAATGTTTGCATTTATTAAATCAACTTGTCCAATAGGCCGAATATTCGAAAATTGAAGGGATGAGAAACAACTAAAATATGTCACACACATAAGAATAATCAACTCACTTTAAGTATTTAAAATATTATTTAAATATTTCCCGATAGCAATTAAGAAAGCGATTCAACGATCGCTTAGTAGAGAAATCTACATCAATTCTCATTAAACATCTGCAAAAATATTTTTATTTGAAAGCTAAAACTCTTTTTTTAGCCGATTCTCTCTCAAATACTAAATCCCTCAAAATAACAAGTATTTTCTATCTACATTTACTTAAATTATATCATTTCTCGATAATAGTCTGTTTTAAACAGAGAAATTAGATAGGAAAGAAATAGGAACAACCAATTGATGAATTTCAACAAATACTCAATTCCAATTGGTTATTTCTCTGTGTAAACTAGGCTTGAGTATTTACCCCACTTGGGTAACGCCCCTTTTTCCTGATTGGAAGATAACCTATATTTGACGACATTCGTTAAATGTCAATATCACATAAATGTATGTGGATTATTGTAAATTTTATTCAAAAACTGTCTCGGTCATTTAATTAGCAATTGATAAATCAATGTTATGATTCATATAGAGAATTTATATTTCAAAAATAAAGCTAAAAGATTGTCCATTGAAAATGCAAGAATTCTTGTAAATCAAGGAGAAGCAACTATTCCATTATATGTGTGACCTGAATTTTTTGTTCCTCATAAAAAAATAAGCGACAAATTTTGTCGAATAATTTCTGAACAGAATCAAATCCATATAAAAGCAATTTCAGGAATTTGCGAAACATTCTTCAGACATCAAAATAAAATTCAATGTTTTCAAATATGTTCAGAAAATATAGGACAGACCTCTTTCTTAATAAAATATTGTTTATCGATAACATTGATGTAGTACCACACAATTTTGAAGTTGAAATTGATATCAAAATAAATAACTCAAATCAAAATATACAAAAAAAAAAAAAGAAAATGTAATTAATCTAAAATGAACCAATACACCATATAATTAATGATGAACATAATTTATCATATACTAAAAAGCTAATATATAATAGACAACAATTCGTTAATATTAACATCAGCTACAAGATGGCAGCACCAACCGTTTCAATAGGTTATCAAAAAGGTGGACAGAACAGTACCGTTTGATTACAGGATTATTGTGTGGTGTCCAGCTTTCCCAATTAACCTCGCATCGATGACATTCTGTCAGTTTTGAATAACTTTACAAACTAAACTATGAAAAGTTCTTATTCCACAAGTTTTAGGACTTTGCCGATGGCAATCGTTTTATCTGGAAGAAAATTTTTTATTGTTAGAGAATGAGTTGGATCTTAATTTTTTTCGACTACTCACTTTCATCTCTTAGCGTGAATCTGCCCATCTGAGGCATCGATTTGAAAGGTTCTAAGCAAATTACTCCAGCACATTCTATTCTCATAATCGCTACTTGGTCCTGTTTTACAAATCTGGGCCTAGTTTTACTTTTTTCACCTGTTTTCTTATCTACCAAACATATTAAGGCCTGAAATATATACATAATAAGCTTAGCCTCATATCTATTGTCTATAGATATATAAAACAAGTTAGGTTAGTTAGACCATTTACACAGAAAATACGTTTTTCAAAACTTCGGACTATTTCAGAAACCAGAGAATTTATTATCAACATGGCCCACCTGAATCCCCTAATATTTGACAGTAGACGTTAGAATAGTTTATTTTTCAGAGGTTATGGAGCTTTGACAATCGCTGTCAAGTTGTAGAATATAGGTTAAATGTCAGTTTGACGGTAATTCGTTTGCTGCTGATTATAGAACAGGGTAAGATTACAATTGATCCACTAAGTTTTTCTTTGAACGAAGTTTAAAATCATAATTTCGATATGAAATCATGGAATTTCGACATTCAAAGACTGAATTCAACAAAAATGTATCTAAATTAGTTGTGCAGCCAAACTTCAAGTCTGCTGCGACCACTACTTCATTCAATATAATCTGGTAGATCTAATGACTCGCAAGTCAACTAAATCTACACGTCATTGACTTCGTTTTTAGAATTCTCTTCAAGTTTTTTATTTTATGGTAATATACAGCTGTTGTACTGCGCTGTCTTAGAGATTGGGCACCATTTGTTATTCAACATGTTACCAATAACAAAATGAGTTATTATCTGCTTGAAATAAATTTTTAATAACAAAACAAGCTGTACTCACGTTAACGGTGACTTCTTCAGCTGCGCAATGAATATGCATGACAGCACTGTAACCAGCACAAATAATTGATTTGTGTTCGAGTATAACCAATTGAGCATCAAAAACTCTTCCAGTATGTATGGGATTGATGGCGTCGCACAGTACGAAACCGGGACTAACATCTTCTTCCTCTACACCTTTCACTTTGATTTTTACGTTCTCACCAGGTACTACGCGGTTCACCTCGTCATCGTCTGAGAGCAGCATATCGACAGTAACCGGTGTCTGCATAAAAAGTTGAATCAAATTAGGAGGGGCAATTTGAAACAAGACTTCTTAATTTCGATGATTTATCATTTAAAAACATAAAAAAATGTAAGAATATAAAAAAGAATGAAAAACATTATAACTCAACAATTTGATATTAATTTAGGTTATTCTTATGGGAATTGCAATAAAGAAAACTCACCCTGTTTGGCATAATAACCATACTTTGTCCTTTTCTACATTCTCCCGATTCAACCTTACCCATAAGGACTGTACCCATATCCTTATATTTATCTACAATTGGCATTATAAAAGGTCCATCATTTTTTCTGTTGAGTGAGGGTAAACTATCGATGAATGGAATAAATGCAGGACCCCTAAAAGAAATAGGGTGTTGACAGATGTTTCAAATCAAATAAAAAGTGAATACATAATGGGTATGGTCTGTATATCACCTTGGTTACTATGGTTAGTAAGTTGGTGGTCCGTATATGTCAAATCCGTCAAAAACCGGTGACCTTTCCCTCAAACTTCAGTGAGTTATCTGTCACCAGAGCAACCGTACTTTTATTCTGGTTAGGATCGGTAACCACGCCCACTCCGGTTGGCAGTTGTCATTTTAATTTTCAGATTATTGTTCATGAAGATTTTCCATGACATCCGACACTCAAAAACTTTATTATTTTAATTATGAAACAAATACCCTTCAGAGCCATTAAGAATTATTTGTTATGTACAAATTAAAAGAGATAAACCATTTATAACCTCCAAAATTCTGTCAATGAAAAATTTAGTTGACCATTGACAAGTGTCAAGCTGTCCGTAAATACGAAGCAGGTTACCTCAAACATTGAAAACCACTAGTAACTGCTTTGAAATTCTCGCAGATAAACGGACCATACCTATTTTCAAGTTAGGTAACGAAAAATCCCCAAGTTAGGTTATGTTTCTACTGTCAAAATAAATTTTTTCGTCCAAAACTCACCTATACCAAGGGCACAACTTCTCCTCTAGCTGTTCCTTCAGTCCCTGTCCAGTCTGTCCGGAACAGGGCAAGAAGAACAGATCCTTATTATGATTGAAGCCTAATTTTTTCAGGTAGGGTAATATCTTATCTTTGCATTCGTTGTATCTTAACTCGTCCCAGTTCACAGTCGGATCGTCCATTTTATTAACCAAAACTACTAAATATTTTACACCTGCCGTCTTGGCCAACATGGCGTGTTCTCTCGTCTGTCCCCCCCTGTCGAAACCTGTCTCGAATTCTCCCTTCCTAGCAGAAATGACCAGCACCGCAAGATCGGCTTGAGCTGCACCACCGATCATGTTCGGCACGAAACTCTTGTGGCCTGGGGCGTCCAAGATGGTAAAATGTTTTTTGTCAGTCTCAAAGAAAGCTCTCCCAACCTCTACGGTTTTGCCTTTGTCTCTTTCTGAAACGGAAAGGAGTCGAAAATGGAGAAAATTTGAAAATATTTCAAATATCATTTCATTGAATCATTTACATTTTAATTTTATTATTTTATATTTTCTATGTTTTTCATTATACTTTTCATTTCACTACTTACAATTAAATTAATTAACATTTATGAATTACAAGTTAAAGTTAAAGCTTTGAGTAGAAAATTTTTCATTTATTATTCTTTCAGTACACCATCCCAACATTGACAGAAATTTCAATATATTTCGTAGAAACTTGTTTGAAACATGTATTAGTAATCTAATTTTTTTTTATTTCAATTTTATCCATGTCTTTTTGATATGATTATGCCCTATATTGCGCTAGACCTTATTTTTTCTATTTGTCTATTTTTCAGCCCGACTGTCCATGAACATGCCTTTTTTTAAGTTTAAATCTCTATGAAATGTCAAATTGCAGGTTGACCAACACCATTCTGACATGACATGTCATTGACATGACATAACTCAAATTAAAAAGGACACTGTCTAAAATATTTAAAAGTTGTGCTTTTTGTAATTTTCAATTTTCTGTTGAAGGAGAATTCCCCAATCTCAAATAGAATAAAAATATTCTAGATACTTTCTACAAAGACCTCTGCACCAACTCACCTTCTTGGTTTGTGTCGAGTGCCCATGATAAGTACCAAGATTCCCTGCTCTTTTCCCTAGCTTCACGTTCGTATTTTTCAAGTGTCCTTTTATCAACCATCCCTGTCAGAGCCATAATTTGTCCACCGATTGTGGACTTGCCAGCGTCAACGTGTCCGATAAAGACAACATTTACATGTTCCTTCTTCTCTCCCAACACTTCTTGCTTGATTATTTTCTTCTTAGGAATCTGAAATTTTATATGAATGCCCAAATTCAATCTTCAAGCATTAGTTTTCTATAACTTAATCGGGGACAAACCCAAACAGAGGTAGGTACCTGAGAAGTTATAAAAGTTCATCTAGAATTTGTTTTTATTCTTTTTTTAGTACTTTTTAGAGTCAGTGTAAGGGTTTATGACATTATTATTATTACACTCAACAAAATTATGATTTTGTACATAAAAATAGTTTTGTAGTTCAATTTTTAATGGATTTCTTATTCTCAATTCAATTTATTAATAAAGCATATTTCAGATAATTTATGAATTCTTTGGAGTTCAAAGTGGACGAAATATTTTACTTAAGTTGGAATTACCACACTCTACTGTTGAAACGATTCGTTAAAAAAAATTGTGGTCGCTACAACTTCAGTTGAGATAATTACTAGAGTAGTTCGAATGATTAGTTCATTTGCAACTTTCTGCCACTTACTCGTTGGTTTTGAAACAATTATTATGGCCAAAATGGTTTCTAAACCAATCTAACTGAATCAGATAATCACCTTGATAGGAGCTTCTTCTGATGATGGTTCTTCTTCATCACCCTCCGGAGTGATGATGGGATCATCCTCTGCCACATCCTCCCAGGTACCGCCATCCCCTGGAGATGCATCACCATCAGCTGGTGGTATTACAGGTGGGTTTTTCACTTCCACTTGTTCGCTTGATTCAACATTAGTTCCTGAAACAAAGTGTATTTCTCAGAACCTGAATTATGCAACATTGTTTTTTTCAATATTTTTTTGAATTTCAAAACTCAGGTGAAGAAAATCATATCTATTAACTTCCCTTGCCTTTCATATTTGATCTACAGAGACAGACTGAGAATTTTGATCTACTTTAATAATTACTCAATCAAGAGTTGAATGGAATTGACTAGACTGCCTGTTCACTTTCATAAGATAAAAACCCAAAAACATTCAGTAAAATAAATGTGATACCAGAAAGATTATAAAAAATATGTGGTAATACATGTTCAAAACATGATCAATATGTGTCATTGCTAAGGATCCAAATCAAGTGATATCTGTGAAAAAGATCCTTGAACACATTCCTGTTTATCAATATCATGAATGTTCAAAATCTAAAATAATGATAGTGACATTAACCTCAAATGTAAAACAGTGGAACATATGTTATTTTCATCAATGAGAAGCAATGTTGAAGTTGTTAGACCAACAAAAACAAACATAATAACGAAAACTGAACAGATCTCAATTATTCTACCAGCATCATTTTGAATCAGAAAAATAACAGTTCTAGTATAAGTTGACATATGACTACAAAAACCAGTTATATCTAGTAAAAGACCAGTGAGGCAATTCTTGCCTGAAAAGGGGGTATATTCCGTATGATCAAGAAAAATACAACGGCAAATCAAAAAAATTAACGCGACTTATTGGCCATTTACAACGAATATACCAACTTAATTATCAAATGATCAATCATTGCTTGAATTAATAATAATAAAACAAACTGAACAGTTCTTGTGGAGAATTGCGAAATTTCAAAATAAGCACGTTCATTTCCAAGCAAACCATCAAATTCGTGGTACAATAATGTCCAAATATGATATAACCTTAAATAATATCGGCATTCCAATTAGAATATATACTTACCGTTGAGAATTCGGTGCTCAGGAGAAGCTTCAGAGACATCAGAAGAAGCAGATTCGTCCTGTTTATCAGCTGGAGATTTAGAAAAAGCAAACGAAGGCACAAATTCAACTGCATTAACGTTCAACGTGGAAAACTTTGGTGTCACATCTGCATCTTGACTTGGTGAATTATTAGCTGACATTGAATCTGCCTGCGTTTCCCAACTGTCCGGAGCTGCGTTAGTCGACATTTTCTGTTAAATTAAACTAAAACGAATTCAATAGTCACTCCACAAAATTAAAAAAGCCTTATAACTTTCAGCATATACGCGTGTAGCTCCTCTTACCACCGGAAACCAATGGCGAATGGCAATAATGGAATGAGAAATTGACAGTTCTGACAGGTAGGAATGTAAAATAAATAAAAAAATTCTTATGAGATCTATCGGGAACCCCTACAGTGGAATAAACCTGTAAAATTAACGTAAATAGAATGTTAATTGTGTGCCCGTTTATCGAAGAAGTTATTGCTCAACGTTAGCCGTTGAATGAATATTAGATGAGTTTGCGGAAGTCAGAAGTGGCGCGTCATTCAAATACTTGCAAGAAATGATACCAATAGATTTGATTTTAATATTTCTGTGGGAAACTTGAACTCTTGGCATCTAAGATCAAAAGAACATTTTACAATTTCCGTTTTTAAACTGCAAAAAATTACTATATTCAATTCATGATGAAATTCTCATTCATGTATTATGTTAAGGTATGAAGAAGTCTTACAGAAGTTTGGGAAAATCAAGATAAAATCCTTAAAAATAAAGGCTCTGATACATATTAAAATCATTCAAACCTTTGTGTTTTACAACAAGAGTTGGCAATGTTCATTTTCCATTCATTTTCGCAAATTTAGAGTCAAATTCTATGGTCACTACGAATAGTCTGTGAATCAAGTCAGATGTAAAAATATCAAATTTTTCATTAATTTAATTTCTATGAAGTACTTCAAAAACAGATAAAGAGGAATAGGCAATAATTCATTCACACTTACACATAGATAACTGTCGTGATTTAATGTTATTGAATAATAACAGGTCGGTAAAAACGTGGAGCCACTAGTTAAAAAAATCCTGAATGTTATTTTGTCATTCTGTAAACAAACCCAAAGTTGCTAATTGCCTTAATTTTTTTCTAGTTTTGGAAGTATCCGGCTACCCCAAGCTAAGAATATGGATGCTCCTAAGACATCTGATGTCGTCTTAGTGGCTGGAAATTCTCATCCAGAACTTGCTAATCTAATAGCTAAACGTTTGGGGGTAAAAACAGGAGGATGTGCCGTTTACCATAAGCAGAATCGAGAAACCATGGTACAAATTGGTGATTCAATAAGAGGGAAAGACATTTATATCATACAAACTGGAACCAAGTAAGAACATCTACAATTTTTTCTATAATATGTAACATGTGAGCACACTCTAAATAGGGTCTTTTATTGAAAAATTGTTCATTTATTCGAACAAGGGTGAAAAGTTAGGTATCATCTCATGTTTCCTTCTTTCAGTTCGTCAGAAATCAAGGAATTACAACATGTGACTTGCATGCTTGTGTTGCCGAACTATTTCAATGCTTATTCAGGGAAATTCAATATGACTCACATCCATTTGTTTCAGAGATGTAAACAACAATATCATGGAGCTACTGATAATGGCTTATGCCTGTCAAACATCGTCGGCAAAATCAGTTGTTGGTGTAATTCCATACCTACCTTACAGTAAACAATGTAAAATGCGTAAAAGGGGATGTATAGTGACAAAACTGCTTGCCCAGATGATGTGTAAATCAGGACTCACACATGTTATAACAATGGATTTGCACCAGAAGGAAATACAAGGTTTTTTCGACTGCCCAGTTGACAACTTGAGGGCTAGTCCATTTTTACTTCAGTACATTCAGGAGTGTGTAAGTTTTTATTCTTATTAGAAATCAATAAAATTTAAAGGTTTTTTTTTTATTAGATTCCAGATTATCGCAATTCTGTGATAGTTGCCCGTAATCCGGGGTCAGCAAAAAAGGCTACCTCTTACGCTGAACGTTTACGTCTGGGTATTGCGGTAATCCACGGAGAGCAGAAAGAATCGGAATCTGATGAAATCGATGGCAGGTATTCTCCACCAACTTTGCCTAGATCACGTACCATGGATGCCGGAGTTGGGGTGCCAATACACATTGCCAAAGAGAAACCGCCAATAAATGTGGTGGGAGACGTTGGAGGAAGAATTGCCATCATGGTGGTAAGTTTCATGTGATTAATTGATCAATGTAACTTCAAAAAGGTTCTATACCTTTAAAATTCATGTTTTGAGTATCGTTTCATTAAAACGAAAGCTATTTCGAATTAGGAAATCCAAGAATTTCATATCAAAATTGTAATTTTCACCATTTTTTTCAAATGCAGAACAACCTCTGTGGACCAATTATAGTACCTCTATGATTGACAGCTAATATGTCTGTCAAACTGACATTAACCTATATTCTGCAATTTTACATCAGTCTTATAACCTCTGAAGAATGATCTAATATTTTAAGTATTTCTGTTAACAGGACGACATGATTGACGATGTTCAATCATTTGTTGCTGCTGCTGAAGTTCTAAAAGAACGTGGAGCATATAAAATTTATGTCATGGCTACCCATGGACTTCTATCATCAGATGCACCAAGACTTATCGAAGATTCCCCAATCGATGAGGTGAATTAGATGTTTTTTGGATATTCACTGTACAACCCTTTAACAATGGTTTTTTTTTCAGGTTGTCGTGACAAATACTGTACCGCACGAGTTACAAAAGATGCAATGTCATAAGATTAAGACAGTTGATATTTCAATATTATTATCGGAAGCTATAAGAAGAATACATAACAAAGAATCCATGTCCTACTTATTTAAGAATGTTACTCTAGAGGATTAAGGTCTATGTCTTTAGTATGCAACTTTATGTAAAAATGCAGCGATAATGTAATTGAATCAATTCACTCTGTATTATAAATCTTGCTATCGTTTTATTTGTAATTCACCGATATCAGTATAATATATCAATATTTTATCAATTTTGTTTTATTCTCTTTTTATATGAAACTAATGCATGGTACTTTTGAATGACAAAATCCAATACTTTTGTACTAAGTTAAAACTTTCCCCTTTTTTCTCGAACAGAACAATCTACCCTCTTCTATGATCGGTATTCAACTTAACATCTGTCAAACTGACGTTAACCTAACCTATATTCAATTTGACATCGATTGTCAAAGATTATAACCTTCAAAAAATGACTTATCTTGACCCTTATGTCAAATAATCTATACTTTTTATTTCTTTAACGTATTTTTTTTTCAATGTTTAGTAATTTTTATTTTATTATTTGGGACAAAATGAATCCAACCATTCAAAGATCATAAAAATCGGTCCATCAATTCTTGAGTCATACAAGTATTAGAAACTCGTCTTTATTTCATAAAAACAGGTTGACAAATAAGGGAAGGATTATTGTATTGAAATAATTTATAATAAAATCTACATTAAATAGAAATTCTTTAATACTCACTGTATTGAAGTACAGAAAAAAATTAACACAAATTTTTAATTATAGGTCATGTATCTTGGAGTAGCTGAAAATTTAGCATAGGATTTGATAACCTTATTTACAGCCTCTAAGAAATCTTTCTCGGTAGCTACCTTCCTTCTGGCTCTGATTGCGAACATTCCAGCTTCAGTACAAACACTTCTGATTTCAGCACCCGTTGAATTGGGGCACAATCTTGCCAAAAGTTCAAAACGAATATCTCTTTCTACTGACATTGACCTAAGTAATAAAAAAAATTCTCAGTGAGTCAAAGTAACAATAATGGACATGTGACACATACCTAGCATGAATCTTGAAAATATGTGATCTTCCCTCCAAATCAGGTAGTCCAAATTCAACTTTCCTATCTAATCTTCCAGGTCTCATTAGAGCAGGATCTAAAGTATCTGGTCGATTCGTTGCCATAAGAACCTTTATGTTACCCCTTGGATCGAAACCGTCCAACTGATTAATCAATTCTAACATAGTACGTTGTACCTAGGACAAAATTTGATAAGAAATTTAGATCAGAAACGCTTTTTCATGATTGAAAAACAACATTAAGAATAACCTTAACCTAACTCTTTTTCAAGATACAGTATCAACCTAACCTAAAAATGATAATTATTTCTGACACCTTTAAGTTAGGTTAAAAAACTACATACTAAATATAAAAAGTTTCTACAAGTTAAATATTTTTTTAAAAATAATTTCTCAATAGTATTTTTAGTGGAAGAATATGAGATAACCTAGCTGTCAAATAACAAACATGCCAAATTACATATTTCAAGCAAATTTATGGTGATTTCAATGATTAAATCTTTGGAATTAATAATTATTAGCATTTTCCTACTTCCCTATCATGAAAAAGTAAAGTATCCTACCTCGTTATCACCACCTGCTCCATCATCGAATCTGGCCCCACCGATGGCATCAATTTCATCAAAGAAAATCAAACAGGCCTTTTTCGACCTGGCCATCTCGAATAGCTCTCTCACCATACGAGCTCCTTCACCTACGTATTTCTGTACCAGTTCAGATCCTATAACTCTGATGAAGCAAGCATCTGTCCGATTGGCGACAGCCCTTGCACAGAGAGTTTTACCAGTTCCAGGGGGCCCAAAGAGCAATACTCCTTTTGGTGGTTCAATTCCCAATGTTACGAATTTCTCTGGCTGTGGAATTCAGATTTTAATAAACATATTCTTTCGATAGCAAAGATTGTTACTCACATGTAACAAAGGAGTCTCCACAACTTCTCTCAATTTTTCGATTTGTTCTTTGCATCCACCTACATCACTGTATGTGACATCTGGTTTTTCTTCTACCTGCATCATGGTAACAGTTGGATCGATTTTTGGGGGAAGAGGTATGTGAATTTGATATTTATTGCGGTCAACACTACAAAAAAATTATTTATAGTTGGCCAGCCAATACAACTTTGAGATCTTATCTCACCCAACTCTCATCCCTTCTTCGATATCTGTAGGTGCCACAGAGTCAGCTAAGTCAACTACAAATTTGGCAAACTGTTTAACATTGATGATGTACTTTGGATCATCAGTATCAGCGTTGATGATCTTGGTACACCGTGCTACCTGCAACGGTTGCTCATTCTGTAATGTCTGTTTATCTGCAGCCAGATCCCAAAGAGCAGGGGGAGCAAGTCCTGTATCAGATTCTTTGATACCAGTCAATTCATTTACTCGTTTGATAATTGTTTGGATGTCTTCTTCAACAGTCTTGATAGTTTTAGTGTATTGTCCTTGGCCCTACATGAGAATTCAAATATATTAAATAAATCAGGACCTTGTTGAACCAAATTGCTTGAGAAGTAATAAATCAATAGCTTTAGATTTTACTACATTATGTTACTATAATAAGTGCGCTTTATAGAAACTCAGATGAACTTACATAAGTTTTGAGAAGTAAAATATCTCCTTCATCGAGAGCTGAAAATAAAAGAGTTAAAAACTATCATTTTAACTCATTGTATTTCTTACATTTGATTTCTTTTTCCTCAGGTTCCTTTTCGGAAGCTTTTACTTTCCTCATATCATCTCCTAAGTGGTCTGGCATTTTAGCTTCTTATTAACAACTTCTAATAAGTATTTTGAATTTATTTTATCTCAAAGAGTTTTCCTAGTTTCAGTTCTTGTTGAAAATTACAATTACAAGCAGAATTCAGAATTTTTGACAATTGAGTTTTTTGACAACTGACAATTCTGCATAGATGAAAAAATCAGAAAAACTCTAATAAAACAATTTTCAACTCATTAAAAAATACTTTTAGTATCAAATACAATTTTTGTTTCAAAAAAGATCAAAATGGGTATATTTTTAGTTAGTTTTTTTCATAGAATTAATATTATTATTTCAATGGTTTTTCTAATTAGAAATTTCTGTGGTCTAATCACATGTCAAAATTTATAAACAAATTGATAGGTTATATTATTTTACAAATTTCTATTTAGATTCTGATATATTTTATTCCAATAGACTATAAAAAATGTTATCTGTTAGTGAAGATCAAATAAGATCTATTGGCGAAGTCCTCAGTAATGATAAAAGACCTCTGAAAGAAAGATTCCGAGCTCTTTTTACTCTAAGAAACATAGGAGGTCCTCTTTCTATTGAACTAATCGGAAAATGCTTTAATGATCCATCTGTTTTACTTAAACATGAACTGGCATATTGCTTAGGACAAATGCAAGATGAGAAGGCCCTCGACATTTTAATATCTGTTTTAGATGATAAAAATCAAGAACCAATGGTCAGGCATGAAGCTGGTGAGTAAAACTGAATGTTCTTTATTTTCATGAATCTTTAATTTTTAATGTTTTACAGCCGAAGCTTTGGGTGCAATAGGATCAGACGAAGCTCTAGAATGTCTCCAAAAATATAAAGACGATAAAGTAATCGAAGTTGCAGAAACATGTCAATTGGCTTTGGAACGCATAAACTGGCTCAAAAATTCAGAAGAGGAAAATAAAGGTTTATCCCAGAGTTTGTACAATTCTGTGGATCCAGCTCCACCTTCTTCCATCACAAACATTGACGAATTGAAAAAGATACTTGTTGACGAAAAAGCCACTCTTTTCAACAGGTATCGAGCAATGTTTGCCCTACGTAATATTGGCACTGAACCTGCAATTGCAGCTTTAGGGGAAGCTCTGAACTATGGTAGCGCACTTTTCAAGCATGAAATTGCATTTGTTTTCGGCCAAATGCAGAAGGAATCAAGTATCTCTTACCTGAAACATTCCTTAGAGAACGATACAGAAAATGAAATGGTTAGGCATGAATGCGCTGAAGCACTAGGATCGATAGCAACAGACGAATGTACCGAAATATTGAATAAGTATTTGTCTGATGAAAAGAGGGTTGTGAAAGAAAGCTGTGTTATTGCATTGGATATGTGTGAATATGAAAATAGCCCTGAATTCCAATATGCCAATACCTTAACAAGTACATGAAATTTTTTAATGAATAAAATGTAAATAGTTCCATGTCTTTTTTTTTTTATCGTGAATATTCTAGGCCATTGAGAGACCTCTTAAGAGTTGGGAAAACCTGCTGTGTTGTTTTTGTTAATAATTCACATGAGAATTTATTAAAAAAAAATTTTGAGCATTTAACAAAGCTTTTCCCCAAAAAAAGAATTCAAAGTACTGATGGAATTATTTTCAAGTTGTTTTTTATATTCTTGTGAAATTTGGCTGGAAAATAATTTTTTTCTTCAACTAAATCCCCGTTGAAAAGGGTACAGAAAGAATAAGAAATAAAACAAAATTAAATCACTAAATTATATATTGCAAAAAGCATAAATAATAACAATAATAAAAATTCAATAGACAATAAATCAATGAATGATATTAAAAATTATAACATTCTATACAATAATGCAAAAGACGTGTATTTTAGTATGAAATAAATTATTATATATATATAATTTAATGAAAACTTGTCTAGCTATATTGTTGAATCGTTTTTTTACAAATCAATTTCAAATTATCCATCCACATAAATGTACATATGTACAAAATTAAAATGCATCATCAATTGCTTCGTACTTTCATCATACTGATTGTGAAGTCCTCTCAAAGTGAGAAATACACCTACATAAAAAATTTTATAATTTTCTTCAATCATTAATATCGTTCAACTACCTCGCATCGGGGTACCTTATTCATTAACATTTCTGGGGTCATAACAATCACGGTGTTATCAAAAGCTGACAACCTGGGAGAAGTTCAAATTTTAACAAAATATAAAAAGGGCATTTTTAACGAGAAACAAATTTTCATTAAAATTTCAGTGCATGTTTCACGATAGCTATGAAAAAACGCTTAAAATTATTCACTAGAAGTTCGATATTCAGCTTTGTCCAGAAAAGTCTCAAATATCCCTGATTTCATCCATTAGAAATAAATCACATCATTAGAATCGTACTTTGGAACATTTTATGTTTAAAATAATAATAGCTGCTGCAAAACTTATAAACTGGTATCAAAAAAGTAATACCATTCCCAAGATTCTGTCGCCAAAGAAAACATTTTTCTTAATCTACATTAAATCGGGAAAATTTATCGTTTTCTGGACAAACCGTAACTCATAAAATTGAATTCCATACAAAAAAAGGCTGTTGATAAAATTAAAGTACTGGTTAAGTTCGATTCGGCAACAAAAAAAAGTTTTTGAGAAGCTTGTGCGATTTAGGAGAACAAGTTATGTTCTGATTGAGTTTTAGTAGTGTCAATAAGTTAGTGAAAAGTTTATATTTTAATTGAAAAATATTTTTATTCACCACCATGTGAATTGGAGAAATATATTAGAAAAAATAGTTATAAATAAAATTTTGATTCAAGAGGAATTTTTTTCCGAATTGATATTTCACAAAGTCCCATTTAATAACAGTTTGTTGTGAAGCAACTCGTCCTTAGAAATGTAAATTAGTCAAAATACAAGCTATAGATAATCAAAAAACATCCATGGATTCTTTATTTTAGATTTTGTGGAATTATAGTGCTCGAAGAATGAATTACGAGTCCTTGAATATTTTTTGTAGAATGCATAAATATTTGATTTGATATAATACAATTATATATTTATATACATCTTATGTAGAATCCATTTCACAAATTTACTCGGACTTTATTAGAAAATACAATATCAACGTTTGACTTCCTACACAAGTCCTAAATTACATGTAGAAAAATATATAAATTAGTTTCTTCAATCAATAGAAACCTCTACATCCACCAATGTTTTACAAATCCCCCTAGATGAAAAAATGTGCAATGATATTGCAAATTCAGAATTTTCGGGTCAGAGTTCTTTTTTTTCAGGAACCGTCTTCTTCGAAAGAAGAACTTCAACAATATGAATACAATCTACAATTATTACCGAAAAAGATGTAAGAGAGTTAGGATCCCTTGCAGGTTTCATATCAAACGTTTTCTCTTATTGATTAATTCATATCACTTCAATTTTCATAAAAATTTTTTATTAAAGTAAAACTATTATTTTTCATAATCACCTCTAGCATCTCGTTGTCCCTTTTCTCCCTTTTGGGTGAAGTAATCTAAAAACGTAAATTATTATACCCAATCGTACACCACTACAAAAAAGGATAGTAGTTAAACGACTCGACCACTCACTTGGTTAAGAAAATACTTCAACACTCCTATGTTAAGATAAGAACGGGTTTGCAGGTTCGTTAGATTTCGTCCAAGGGGACTGAGTGTTTGTTGTGCTAGGCACAGGAGTCCAGGGATCTTGAACAATTGGATTTAGAGGATAGTTATTACTAGGACCAAATCCGTTACCTGAAAATTAAATTAAATTAAATTAAAAAAATTGAAAAATTAAAAAAAAATTTAAATTAAAACATACAATAGAGAAAATGAGAAAAGCACTAAAGTGAAGTGCTTGCGCTTTTTCAATTTCACGAAATTTCTCTTGTAGAACTTTACTTTAATATACTAAACAGGCCAATTGAAAAGTCCTCGGTCTACCATAGTAAAACACATTGTTTTTGGCAAAATTCGATTTTAGTATTCAACATAGTTGCCTTCGTGGGCGATACAGCGATCTTCCAACTTTTCTATAACATTTTTGTAGTACGATTTGTCTTTCGCTTCAAAATAGGCCTCAGCTTCGGCAATTACTTCATCAGGACTAAATTTATTTCCAGCGAGCATTCTTTTGAGGTCTGAGAACAGGAAAAAGTCGCTAGGGGCCAGATTTGGCGATTAAGGTGGATGCAGAAGCAATACAAAGCCCAATTAATAAAATTTTGCCATTGTTCTCATTGATTTATGACACGGCGCATTGTCTTGAAGAAACAACACCTTTTTTTCTTCGAATGGGGCCGTTTTTTAACGATTTCATCCTTTAAACGATCCAATAACGCTATATAATAATCGCTTTTGATGGTCTGGCCCTTTTGGAGGTATCAATGAATATTATACCTTGCGCATCCCAGAATACTGATGCCATAACCTTGCCAGTTGACTGTTGTGTTTTGGATTCGGTTCATGGTGTCCAATCTACTCAGCTGACTGTCGATTGGACTCCGGAGTGAAATGATGTAGCCATGTTTCATCCATTGTCACATATCGACGCAAAAATTCAGGTTTATTGCACTTAAGCAGCTTCAAACACTGCTCAGAATCATTAACACGTTGTTGCTTTTGATCGATTGTGAGCTCGCGCGGTATCCATTTTGCACACATCTTTCTCATGTACAAATATTAGTGATGTTTGCTGTCTTGATCAATTTCATTTTATGGTCATTCAAAATTATTTTGTGAACTTTTTGATTTTTTCGTCGGTGACAGCCTCTTTTGGGCGTCCACTGCGTTCGGTGCTCATTTCACCACGTTTAAACTTAGCATACCAATCAATGATGGTTGATTTTCCTGGTGCAGACCCTGGAAACTCTACATCAAGCCAAGATTTTACTTCAACTGTATTTTTTTCCTTCAAAAAGCAAAATTTCATAAGCACACGAAATTTTTTTTCCATCTTTTTTCAAATAACTAAAGTAGCTACACTTACAACGCAATAATATCTCACAAACTAATGATCGGACTGCCGTCAAATTTTGACATGTATCGTTTGAAGGTTGGTACTATCTAAAAATCATATGGATTTAATACTAGCACAGCCATCTGTGCATCAGACCGGGGACTTTTCAATTGGTCTAATAATAATATGGACAAAATATTATTAAGGGAAATCGGTTTTGTAAAATCAATTGATATCGTTCTTAAAACTCTTAATCGTAATAATTGATGAAGTTACTCACCCAAACTAGGTCCTAATGCATACTGGCCAGGTGCAGGTTGAAAAGCAGCAGCTGGGGGTGTAGTAAACGGTGCAAATGATGCTTGTTTGATCTCGTTCATAGATGGCTTGACTGGGGTAGTGTTGAAAACTGGTCTTGGCGGTTGATCTTGGAAAGGATTTGCCCCTTGTGGATTTAAAGGTTTGCCTTTAAAACGAAGAAAACAGTTAATAAAAAACTAATAAACACATTTTATATTCTAACATCGGCACCCCTTGAATACTTGTCATAAGTGTCATTTGCTCGTCGATTGGTTAATTTTTTACAATTGATGAAAATAATAATAAACAAGGTAAAAGATTTTAAAGAAATCCATGAAAGACATATAGAATGAACCAAAACCGACAATAGAGGCCATTGTTGTTGATTATATTCATACCGATTTTTGAAACGCCTTCGATAGAGTCAATTATAACTCATTGTTGAATAAAATTCACCTCACTGTTATTAGAAGTGGTGTTTACAGTTGGTTTCTTCTGTAGCCGTCGGTACTTGATGATTCAATAACCTTTCTTCAACGTTTCTTGCCGTTTCCGGAGTACCCCAGGGGAATAACTTGGGACCCATATTTTTTATATTGTGAATTGTTTTTACTGTTTGCTAGCGAAATGAAGATTTTCAATTCAATATTATTATGAGGAATTATTCATGTTCATGTTGAATAAATAAACAATCCACAAATGCCAACACAAGAATATAAAATATTCATTCAAAACAATAAACCTACAAAACTATTAACGTTAACTTACTCATCACAAGATTATCTAGGTTGACCAGGGAAGAATTTTCACCCAAAAACGATTGCGGTGTCTTCTTTATGACCCCTGTTGCAGATGACGTAGGTTGAACCTCAGGCAAGCCTTCACCGAGCAGACTCAACTCAAACGGATCACTGTTGTTATTACTGATTCCAACTGTAAAATAAAATAAAAATTAATACATGTCAAACACCCAAAAAAAAGGTTTCGTAAATTACCTGTAGGTTGCACCGTTTGGGGCGACTTATTCCTGTTCATGATGAGGTCGAACTCGTCCAAATCGGTAGAGGAGCTCTGGCTGGCAGGTGACCAGGGATCGTTCTTCGTTTCGGGTTCTTTGGGCTTTTGTGGAAGTAAAGAATCCAATAGGTTGGTAGCTGTGGGTGAAACCCAAGGTTCCGCTTTAGCCTGGGCTGTCACAGGCAGCCAGGGGTCTACGGAAGCTGCTCCAGCACCGATGTGGTTCGGAGAAGTTGTATCATGCCAAGGGGAAGATCTCTGTTAAAAAATATCGAATGAAGAAAGGTTTATTATTATAGGAAATACTAATATTGAAGAATAAAAGGGTAGATAGATCATGTAGCTATCACATGAGGATATTCAGTGAGAAATGAAATAATTTTTTCTGATAAAAACCAATAAAACCTGTTGAAGCAGGTGATAATTTGAATCATTTCAAAAATACTATATTAGTCCAATTGAAAAGTCCCCGGTCTGATGCACAGATGGCTGTGCTAGTACTAAATCCATATGATTTTTAGTTAGTACCAATCTGAAACGACAGGTGTCAAAATTTGACAGCGACAGCAGTACGACCATTAGTTTGCGAGATATTGCGTTGTGAGTGTAGCTACTTCAGTTATTTGGAAAAAGATGGAAAATAAAAGTGTGCTAATAAAATATTGCTTTTTGAAGGAAAAAAAATACAGTTGAAGCAAAATCTTTGCTTGATGAAGAGTTTCCGGAGTCTGCACCAGGAAAATCAACCATCATTGATTGGTATGCTGAGTTTAAACGTGGTGAAATGACCACCGAAGACGGCGAACGCAGTGGACGTCCAAAAGATGCTGTCACCGACGAAAAAATAAAAAAAGTTCACAAAATAATTTTGAATGACCGTAAAGTGAGGTTGATCGAGATAGCAGACATTGTGAAGATATCATCTGAACGTGTACATCATATCATTCACGAATATTTGTACATGAGAAAGCTGTGTGCAAAATGGGTGCCGCGCGAGCTCACAATCGATCAAAAGCAACAACGTGCTAATGAGTCTGAGCAGTGTTTGAAGCTGTGCAATAAAGTGCCAAAAAAATGTGTTTTACTAGGATAGACCTAGAACTTTTCAATTAGCCTGTTGCTTTGATACGATAATTCAAAAATTTACCTGTGGTTTCTCCTGTGAAGGCATACGCCAGGGGTCTAACGCTTCACTTAAATAGTCCAATGGTTCCGCACCTTCCGGCTTCTTGTCGTGAGTTCTGCAAATAAACGTACAATTGTCAATGATAAAACCCTATCTTATTTATTCTTCACTTACTTGAAGTCCTGCTGACTTTGACTCAGAGCCAACTGCAATCTAACGTCATCCGATTTTCTTTTCTGTTCTTCCTGCTCGGCCTCTTCTCTTGACATAGCCAGGGCCAGCTGTAACTGTAATTCTTCTTCGCCTGCAGTTTGTGGTCTGGCATTTTCGATCTCCCGAGGCAAGTCAACTGAAACAGAATCGGCTAGATGGATGATTAAGCATTAAGTTACTCGAGTTAATAAGTTTAAAAGATTCTTTAATTAATAATAATAATTTCTAGTAACAATTTTTTACCTGCATCTCTGCTACCGCTCCAGTCTCCTCTGAATGCAGGATATCTAGGACTTGTGGGGGTGTCTAAGCCCGTATCACTTCCAAAAGCGCTTGCACTTTGAGCGAAACGTTCTTTCGCTTTCAGTGCTCTGGCTCTTTCGCTCTTCAATTTTTCGTCATCTTTCAATAAATTCACCAATTGCTTGGCTTTTTCTCGTACATTTTGTCCCTGATCTTTACCTACAACAAATAAAGCATTTACTACTAATTCGAAAAAGTGCTAGTCGTTTAATGTTAGCATAAAATTCAGTCCGGTTAGTTACAGTATTCATAATTCATGACCTTTCAGTTGTTGGACTTGCCTCCGGCCGGAATAACAAAATATCAAAAAAATTAATGAAAAACCACAAAGAACCTACCCAAATCCAGTAATATTAATTGACAGTAGACGTCAGAATAGGAAATCTTTTAGAGGTTATGAGAATTTGACAATCGATGTCAAGTTGTAAATATAGGTTAACGTCAGTTTGACAGATGTTATGTTGGATGCTAATCATAGAGCGGGATAGGATTACAATTGGTCTACAAAAAGAGTTCATCTATCTACGTATTCTGCGTCCACTAATGAAATATAAAATATACCTTATGCAGTCAAATTCAATGTACGAACTAAATCAGTTATGTGACAGAAAAATTACAACAATCTCATCAAGCAGGCTTTCTGTACAAACAATTTCCAGTATCACACTAACCTAACTTATCCAAAAAATAATATTAACATTCTGGCACTCACCTTCTTCAAGATACTGAAAATCTCTGAGTGTCTGTATGGCGAATATGTTCTCTTTACATTGTTGCCCGACCTTTTCCGATCCAGTCTTAATCAAATATTCCAGCAGCACCAGTGCCTTATATACGTGTCTCCAATTCCTACCGTGATCGTTCAGTCTCTTCCACACCATCTGCATGATTTCGGAAAAGGCAACAACGTTATAGGTCAGATCGGCCACTTCTGCCATCAGGGTGCTGCTAGGGCCCCATGGGTCGTTCGAGGTGGCCTCGCGCACCTTCTTCTGCGCATCTGAATAGTTGTGTGCGAAGTTCTTCAGATTTCGTCTAAGACCAGCCACATTGACTTGCATATCGTGTGATCCTCGTCTCATCTGAAATTTGAGTAGAATTTATTTTTCGGGTTATGGTGTTATTCTTGAGATTTTCAAGATAGAGGCGCCTACTTATTTTGAAAGAGTTGTTTTTAGTATTTTCGAAACATTTATTGCAAGATATATTTATCAGGTAAACTTATACAATAATTAGATCATGCAAAGTTTGTTTAATAGGCGAGTACAGTTCAAATAACAATAAATAATTTACTGTTGAAAATATAGGTAAAGGTGGAAGAACCATTTTTTTAGATCAAAAAGATATCCAAGTGTCCAACTTAAAATTGATTGAAACCAAATTGAGGAAATTCTTTTTGAAATGATATTGCTAAAAGTAGAAGTCTAAAATTGATAAAAGGATCTTAACCAGATTGCTGAATATCATCGCTATCATTTCTCTTAATTGTTGGTCTCTTAATAATCTTCGCATTATCATTTTACAGATATTAATTAATTGGTAGATAGAAGGTATTTAACTAGGCGATATTCGAATTAAAAAATTTACATATAATGATGCTTCAAACTCTTTTTCTATGCTATGTTATCCATTCTCCAAGTATTCTTATTCTGGTAACTATCAGCGTCATATTGTTAAATATGATATGTTTATCAAATATCACACTTTACAATTTTCTCACTTAATTATCTTATCAAATAACAATGCCCAATTGATTATTTTATCACTGAATGGAGTAAGCAATATGTTTATTGGTGCCTTGAAATTAAGTAATTTGAGATATGACTCAATATTCTTTTCATTGCAGTATTGAATGGTGAAACTTGAAGATCTATTGCAGAATTGAAACAATAGGCATCTATATTTCATAGTATGACCATTTATAGACACTGTTAAATTCTTATCAAGTGCTAACTTTTCACCCAGACGTTATATTGAATGAATTTGTGCAAGATAAGGCAAAACTTTGGCAATGTACTTACTTTGGATGTATCTAGGTTGATTCCACAAAACTGAAGCTGCGAAAATAACACTGTTATAATAATTTCATTTCAAGTTAGATTCATGCGATTGTAGTGAGTTAACTTGTAAGATTTCCGTAAATTTAATAATGAATCCAATCAATATGATTTAGCTCATAGGCTTTTAGATATTTTGGTGTAATTCAGAAGTGACAGATTTCAATGGTTTGAAATAACCAAAATATTAAGTACAACTGGCATATCTAAAAATTATATGGATGCTTATTTTGTTCATTAAGTCTTTTATTATATTAAAAAAAAATTAAGATTTCCAAAGAAGATTAGCAAGAACACATTGCTACATTAATCTTCAAAACAAACTGCTTTTGCCAAATAATCACAAAAAAAATACTAAAACATTTTTTGGAAAATTCATTAGTGACTAATAGTAATAAGTCTTGAATGTAATGACAATAATTATATTGCATACAACACCAAGTAAACCTTGAATCAACTTTTTTTAGAGAATCTTAACAAATCATGATTAGAATTTGTCCATTTTATAAGTGTTCTATTAGGTTTTACTTGAATAATCATTAATTAAATTGAACTGCGATGAATGCATCAGAAATGAGCGTTATCTGTACTTGAAACTTAATTTAATATTAGCAAACAATGTTTAAAATAACTTTGTTGACATGGAATGACGAACCAAACATACAAGTCTGTCACTTTTGAACACGAAATATTGTTGTGTTAGGATATGCATCGTAATTAGTATTTCAGTCAGTCTTACAGCTTGATAATTTCAAAATGAGAATTAATTAATCAATAGGTCAACATACAAATATACTTCAAAAAGTTATCTGACAGCAAAGGTAAAGCAATTCTTTAAGAGTAAAAAAGACACGTTAAAAGCAACAAATAACAGAAATATAAACACAAATTACGAAAAAAACGATCATAAGACAGAAAATACTGAATATAACTTAACACTTATCTTTATTCTTAACTTACCAATTTTGACAAACAATAAATCCACCCAAATGATGAATATAAAACTTGCACAGAACAATGTCACGAAACGACCCCACTAACAACACCCAGTATTCACTATATTTTTCTCCAATAATTTTCAATGAAATTACAATAAACAATTAGAATAACAATCTCTTCAAATGATGACACCTCAGTTCTCCATTTTTTACTTCAAATTTCAATATGGCTGACAAGTGACAATTTTCTTGAAGGTTAACACATAAACACATAAATCACAGAATCTTGTCTCAGTTATCTGTGTACTCTACTAACGTCTTTATTTTGATGACCACCTCTTGGCTAATGTTTCCTAACATTATCGGTAACCTCTTCTTCTTTTCTTCGCCAGAGGGCACTAGGGCACAAAATCCTCTTACAATAGTTTCTAATTTATGCGCCAGAGGTCAGCACTAGTATTAATATTTGGTATAGTTTCTCATTTCGCCGACAGAGGGAACAGGTAGGCAAGGTCCTCTTCGACCATAGATTAAAACATTTTATCTATGGTTATATATCTATACCTTTGAGTAATAATATTCTATGATCCCCAGAGTATAGTTCTACGTTTCGCTACTAGGGGGCTAATGCAGAGAACATAAAATACCTTTTTTCTCTGTTCTAAATATAACCACTTTGTGTAGTTCAGACATTTACTCCCAGAGAGCGCATTCAAGTAGAACCACAGAAAAAGTTTCTTTCCTAAGAACATTTATTGTTTGTGTTCCTAACCTTCTGCATTTTTCTGTTGCTAAAATATAATTTTCAAATTTTATAATTATTTGACGGCGAGAACTAACTCAGTAGATGAAATATTACTATTACTCCTATTAGTTTGTTATTGTATGCATGCCGTTCTATTGAGAATTATATTCCTGGAATTTATCAAGAAAAATTAATATAAACATTTTCGCTTATAATTGTGGCTAATAGAGATGGAAACTGTGGATATACAAGCTGTTGAATCAAAATTGAGTGATGTAACAGTTACAGCAATTCCAATGAATATTGTTAAACAATCAACAACTACGTCTTCTAGTAAACCAGAACCTTCTACAGCAGTACCAGGTCAATCAAAATATACCGAACTTTTAGCAGTATTAGAAGAAATGGGAAGAGAAGTTCGACCAACTTACGCAGGCAGTAGAAGTTCTGCTGAACGACTCAAGCGTACCATAGTAAGTGCAAGATATTTAGTGAGGGAATGTTTGCTCGAAGCAAGTAAAGGCAAACAGTAGACTAGTCTTTCTTTATCAAGCATTCCAGATTATTTTTTAGTTAGTAGGTTCTAGATTTTTTATTTCAGAAGATTCAGTTAATTCCCTTTCTCGTCCTTTATTATTAACTATAGACGACTTGAACTCTCGTTCTTCAGTAAGATATTCTATTAACAGAAAAAACAAAGTTAATATTAATCATCAGAAACTTCATTGTATATAAACATTGTTACCTGTTACTACCTTCACACTTTATCAAATATTTGTGAGACACATCTTACAATAAGGTGCCTTTCAATACAGAATTAAGAGAAAAAGGTAGCTAGTTTCTGATAATTCGATAGTTTTGAAGAATATCGTTTTCAGATAAATTTTATATTATAATATTACAAATGATGAAATCAAGGGTGCTGCTACAATTTTCAAATTTTATGAATGAGAAATACAGATGAATTGATGAACCTGTGATAAAATTCCCACCTTACACTTACCATTTACGGTGTATGAAACCAAAATATAATTAAGTACAAATAAAATACCAATGTTAATATAATGAATATATATTGAAAAATTTGAATACATATATACAAATGTGTAACCATTTCACTGTAAGAATATTTGCTCAGGTTCATAAACTATTTTATAAATAAAGTTGTTTTTATACTGCAAAGACTTTGATTTGAAAGAACTCTAAAAAACAGAAAATAGTTTTGGCTTTTCAATTCAAAAATTCTGCAATTCATGGTATAAACATTAACTTCACTTTTTTAGTTCCACTATAAAATTTTATTCTATACTATCATTGACATTTATATGTTTTTCTCTTTATTTTTCATAAGTTTTTGTGAGGTGATTTTTCAAGGAAATGGGGTTATAGTAAAACGCCAATCGAAATTGAAAAACTTTTATATAAAAAAATGTATTCATTCCCAAATTATGTGCAGAACGATCAACTAAAAAAAAATTATATACAATTCACATATAAATAATAAGTAAATATTTCTATAAAAAGACTTCACAATAGTCTTCAGAGATTCAAAATTTTCACTGGTAGATCAACAATCGAAAAATAAGAATTGTAAAGATTCTTTTAAGACCACATAGTGGTTCATGTACAGATTTTCGAAAATAACCTACTTAAATTTCAGATTTTACAATAATAAATGTACAATTTCAAGATTTAAAAGTTCTATACTTATTGTATCCAATGTAATACATTGGATAGACCGATATAAAATATCGATTTTTCAACTTAAAAATAAAACACTGGCCAGCAGCTTCAAAATTTAAAAAAAAATTAAATCGCTACTTAACATTATTTCCTTGATTCAAAAGATCAAATCACAGTATGCGTTCGTGTAATATTATATATAGGTGTCCCATATAAGGGTCACAGATGAAAACCTGATGGCAAGCTGGGTTAAGCTATTTGCCTATGATAAGTCACTAAACCTTTTCTCTTTGAATATTTAAAAAATTGGAACCGTTCGCTCTTAAATTATTCCTCCTATTACCACTATTACTCTTCAGGAATATCATAGCGAATAGTAATAGAAGTGTGTCAGCCGTGATAAACATGAAAAAGCCAACATAAAGTGGATATGAAGACATAAACACTTGGAAGGTTTTTGTGGCAACAAGGGCACACATAAAGAATTCCATCGTGAACAAATTTGAAAGACCTCGGTGATACTTTTGAGGAAACCATTCTGATATATAAGTACTGGATATGCATCCTACCCCTAAACTGTAAAAAGTGACGAAGAGCGACATTACAAACAACGAAGTGTACTGCCATTTTTGGTTCACCTCAAAGTACAACACTAACACCTGACACACGAGCATGGCAGTACTGCTCAAGCTGGAATATATCAAAACGCGTTTTTTATTAAAATTGGGTGAATAGAAAACACCGTATACATTCGAAGTAAAAAATATTATTGCGTAAAGTACTGCGCAGTATTCTGGAAAGGGACATCCAGACTTGTCAAATATCAATTGACAGTATACGAAGGAAGTTGGTGCACCTGAGAACTGCTGAAGGAATACCAACAGAACGAATTTGATGAGCTTGATACGCAGTTTTTTGTCTTTTAATATTGGAATTAGGAAGGGCTCGTCTTTGGTTGAAAGTTTTCGGTGAATATCTTTTATTTCTTCAGTGTGGTCCGCCTTCCCTCTTAGATAATTGAGTAGTATCAAAGCATCGTCTATTCTGTTGGCTTTGATGAAATCTTTGGGAGTGCTGGGAAGGAAGAAAGTTACAAAAAGGATTACCGCTGATATTATCAGGGCTATCAGGGAAAATCCCCTGTAGTCCAGGAATAAGTTCATGGTGAAGGCTGCTATGGTACCGAAGAAGCCGTAAAAGTTGAGTTGCTTGAGTAGAATTGCGCTAAGATTTGGCTCGCACATGTCTCTAATGTAAGCCCTCACTTGGCCAAAACCATATCCCCCGCCAAGTCCTGCAGTATATCGGCTACCTAGCAGCCAGAAAATATTTGAAGAGTACCACATCAAGGTCCAACCCAATGTGAACAGCGCCATACCTAAAAATTTTCATTAATTAATATATTTATTTGTTTCTTCTAAAACTATTAGGTGTACGACTATGCTTCCGCCGTTTTGCAAAAGATAGCTGTAGCGGTAAGTGGTAGTCGAAATAAATAGATCGTTGATGGCTTACAATAAGCTTAGGTATTTCTAAACATAACGCCATCGAAATATTAGTCGATTTGTGTCTGCATCATAAAGTTATTCTCGATTAAACATGTCAGCTTACGAGGTTTTAATTTTCTTCTTCAATATAAAGAAATCTGCGACTGAGGCTCATCGAATGCTCTCAAATACCTATGGTGAGGCCGCTTATAGTGAAAGAACGTGTCGAGAGTGCTTTCAATGCTTCAAGAACGGTGATTTTGACGTCGAAGACCAGCATGGTCGTGGAAGAGAGAAGGTTTTCGAATATGCAGAAGTGGAGCTATTACTTGATCAAGACTCGCGTTAAACGCAACAAGAATTGGCAGGATCATTGGGAGTGACGCAACAAGCCATTTCAAAACGTCTGAAAGTCATGGAAATAATATAGAAACAAGGAAATTGGGTGCCGTACGAGTTGAAGCCGAGAGATCTTGAACGGTGTCTGTTTGCTTGTGAACAGCTGCCCGCAAGGCAAAGATGGAAGGAATTTCTATGTCGCATTGTGACAGGAGTTCATTATGACATGGGTTCATTATGATAACCCCCCAAAACAGAAACTCATGGGGTTATCCTGGCCATGCTTCCACCAAACCAAATATTCACAGTTTCAAGGTCATTCTCAGTATTTGGTGGGACCAGTTCGGCGTACTGTATTATGAGTTGTTAAAACCAACTGAAACAATCACACACGATCGTTATCGAATACAATTAATGCATTTGAGCCGAGCATTGAAAGACAAACGGCCACAATACATGATAAAGTGATTTTACAGTTTTTCAATGCGAGATTCATAAACTGCCCGAAAGATGGGAGAATAGTGGCCAGCGATGGACAATACTTTGAATCATAAATGTATAACAACTTTTTTACAATAAACCCTCGAATTTCGGAAAAAACGGCGGAAGCAAAGTTGTACGCCTATGTAATATTTTATCTGTACAGTGGTGACGCCAGCTTTCAAGAATGGGGGGGACAAGAAAGTCAAAGAAAATAAAGTGTTGGTACTTACTTATCCATATTCCATATTTTGGACCCATGTGATATTTTGTAGAAAAGGGCGTAGCGGTAGTGATTCCTAGCATGAAAAAACCAGCAATCATGGCACTTTGGCTTAAGGAAATAGGTATCACAGACGTTTCTTCGAGTAAGTAAGGGTAAGCCGCTGAAGGCCAACCCAACATAATGCCAAAGGGTATTGCCAGGAGAGAAGCTGAAAAAAAAAACAAAAATAATCAGACTAAACGAAAAAAAAAATACCAAAGAAAATAAAAAAAATAACAAAACATAAAAATTTTGTAAAAACAACAAGGGTAATAGGATGAACAAGTGAAATATCTAGGTACCAATAATTGCAAAATGTAAAGTACTTCGAAGAAAAAAAAAATTAAATAAAAAAAATTAAAACTAACCACAAACGGAGGGAAAAATTTGCCAGAACTTCTGCCTCCATTTCGATCTATGTTTCTGCTCCACACCCTGATGGTTCATCACGTGCAGTACGTGGACAAATTCCTCTATTCTCTCATCTACATCGGATTTTTCTCTAGATCCAGCCATATCGACCACGAATTTTTTTTTTTGTTCACATACAAAAATCACAGCCTTATTCGGTTATTTATTTTCTCGCAATAACAAAAATGTGTAATGTGGTCCCTGAGCACAGCATCAAATTGGTCTGGAGACGTCATAATATTTAAGTGTCGTTTTGATACCGATCTCAATTGAGCAGTTCGCGTATATCAATGAATTCATATTATTAAGATTGGAAACAATTAAAACCGCACATGTTCCGACGATTCTTTTCAATAACCTTCTAATTGGCTGACATCTCGTTCCAAATAGGGGAATACCACTTTTTTAAGGTCTTTTGAAGTTGCCGCCAAAGTCAGTCTTTTCTGAAATTAAAAATGGGTTGAGATGAGGTTTTACTCGATGAATCGATGAAAAATAGGTTGAAATGTGATTGTACTCGATGAATTTTTACAGATGTGTACCTAGTTCAGTTAGTATATGTCTAAAAATAATGCAAATTTTACACTAAAGTTTATTATATCCTGTAAAAAAAGAGGTAGCAAAGGTTCAAACGCTAACCCAGCCCTGTACTTCGTGATTATGTTAAAAATAATACATGGTGTTCCTAAATCGAAGTTACAGAGGAAAATGGGAGATACCTTGGCTAATTTCAAGAAAAAAGTCCTATAAACATGGACCCGCAAACGCTTTGTTTTCGAGATACAGGGTGTGTCTTGTAGTCCTACTTTTTTGTGATGATTGATGATTTTACCAATATATCGAAATTTTCGCTACAGATTGGGTAAATAAGTACCAACACATACAATTTATTTATTCATCACATATTACTAACTAGATCTCTACAATAATTTAGATTTTCCTGAGGATAACTAGAGAATAGTTTGAATTTTTTTTCTCTAAATTGTAGCAGATACGACAAAAGTACAAGAAACCAAAAAGTGTAATACTTGGCCAAAATTTCTTTTAACATTTTTTTTACTACCAGTGGTCTACCAAAAAAGAGTTCTAGAGGAAAGAAGTGAGCACTGTTCCAGAAAAAATATCACCCTGTAAATTTACATTCAAAATTAGCATTTCCCACGATGAAAACTTTAAATTGGAATATCTATGCCAAATTTAAGTTGAATATCCTGTGAATTGAAGGTATTATGAGAAAACAAACTTGAGAAAAATAAAACTTTAACACCCTGTATATCGAAATCAAAGCTTTTGCGGGCCCTTATCTATAGGACTTTATTTTCTTAAAATAATCCGAGCAATCTGTCATTTTCGTTTGTACCTCCAATCCAGGGACACCCTGTATATTAGAAAGAACCGAAACTATAAAGTGCTAGGACTTGGTATTAAAATATCATGTATCATCAGTATAATCGTAGCACAGTATAATCGTAGCAATGTTTTAAATTTTATTGTTACCTATTTTTTTTCTATTTTTTGCTTTAAAAATCAATGCATGCTTTTTTCGAGCTAAGAGGGTCAATGCGATATAGCAATCACTTTTTTGTTTTTAATTCCGTGCGAAATTCCAAGAAAAGCTTTGGTCAACGTACAGTTTTTTTCGATTTTCGGATTTTATACGTAAACTGTGAAAATTTCGGAGAGGATTTAAAATTCATTTTCCTCGAACGATAAACCAAAAGTGAAAAAATATGTATTACCTATGAACCAAATTCACACTATATCTCTTTGGAAAAGTATGTCCCTTTCGAAATAACAACATTTTTAATTGCATAATCAAGCATCGACATAAGTAGGTACTCACCGCAAATTATGTTTTATCTATAAAAAAAAATAATGAAACACTTTCAAGTCGAAGTTTCCACTGTCAACACTTCATTTTTCCACAAATTCAACAGTCATCCACAAGTTAGCTTCGAAGGTATGTATTTTCATAATCTGAAAGGATTTATTCCAAATTCAAGAAGTTGTAGGTTATTAAGTCCTAACTGACTTTTAAGTGTTTAGGTAACCACCCTCCTTTTAATAATAATAATAATAATTTATTCCTCCTTTAAGACATCATACAATGTATAGGAATAGTCAACAAGAAAAAAAGAAAATAACAAAATATTGAAAATATAAAGAGAACAATGTTGGCAAAAGTTAGTATTAAAAAAGTCTTAAGTGATAGAATTAGTAAAGAACTCTTGAATATTATAAAAGCAATTGTCAATCAACATTGATTTTACTTCTTTCTTAAATTGTTTTTCACCAAGTCTCTTATAATGTTTAGGCAAGTGATTATACAATTTAATTCCTGTGAAAGTAGGTGACGACTCATATTTTTTTAACTGTGCCCTGAAGATAACCTAGCAATCAAAACTGTATTCTCGAAAAACAAACTAACGTTCTATTTTTTCACAACAAAATAATTTACCTAAAATAGAAAAATTATTTACATCCTCATTTTCTTTAACGTCCTTCTATCGACTGATAACAAGTAACTGGAATTGCTAATTTGAGTTTGGAAAAAGTTATATTCTTTTTTCTTGAATAAACTTTCAATGTTTTTTTAAACTCTCTAATTCAAAAAAAAAAAAATAATAAACACAAATTTATCTATTGAATGAAATTGCTGACCACCAATAATTTAATTTCTAATGCACAACTTATTGGCTACTTCAACCAATAAAATAATATTTCAATTCGATTCTGTTTAGCAACTAAAAAAGTTATATTGAATTTATCTGAATTTCATTCGTGGGCTGAGAGGCTGGATGTGCCCCTGTAGTGTTTGAATGACGAACACAAATTCAAACAAGTCATAAATATGTTTGGGATGCAAGTCGCAGTCATTGTTTAGTTGATATTTTCGAGTCATAAAATTTGGGATCCATTTTGTGTTATCGAAATTTATTTTATCTATAATCCAATACCTATACTTAATAAAATTACAATATTTCAAGTACATCGTCAATTCAATTCAAATTGGGCATAACACAGATAAGGTTGTACCTTTGCCTTCAAGTCCAGCAGCATGATATGCATTTCTAGAATTTGGTTCATTATTTTCCGAAGAAAAAGTTTTTGGATATTTTAAACTCACTGAAATTTTCACTGTTACTCCATTCTGGAATTTGTGAAATGAAAAAAAAGCTGTATAAAGCTAGCCTCAAGAATTACAAAAGTTATTCAAGTGGCACAAATTAGTTATTAACCACATTGATACTACACAATACATGATATAATTCAATCTGAGAATGTAAAAGTCTAAAAATTAAGAATTTAAAAAATCATCATTTCTCAAGGACTACAAAAAATACAATAATAAAATTAAAGAATATATGAATGATAATTCTTGTAATAGTTACGTTTTTTTTTATTTCATCGAGACAAATATTTTCCTAGTGAATTACGTAATGATATCAACATTTGTTTTTTTTTCTGATGAGTTGAGTTATACTGTATTAATAATAAAAAATTGGAGCCTTGGTCAAAGTTTGTGCTTTTTTTATAATGAGGTGCGGTATTATGTGAAAGAGAAAAAAAATCAACCTTATTTCAAATAAAGAATCACTTCATCCGACACTTTTTATATAATGAGATCTCAAGTAAAAGGATAAAATATTTCACTTCATTATTACGCTACAAGTTAGGATAATTTGAAATAAGTATTACTTCTTAGAATAGCGTTGAATAATTATGGACATTAAAATGTCATCGTTGTTAAGAAATTTATGTTTCCAAGGTCTTTGAAAATAAGTATTCTAAATCAATTTTGACATGAAACACCTATTGTTCCTCTAAAGAAGTTGGTAAATATAAATATTTATAAGATTCAATAAAGTTTTCATTGGTCGTTTTACAATCACTAACAGTAGATAACAAATTACATTTTTACTACCTTTAACGCAATATTTTTCTATCTACTTCAAAACAATTTTAAGAACATTCTGCAACTGAAATGCTAAATTTATCACGTTCCTGATTTTCTTCAATACTCATTGATAACAAATTTCAATTGATTCATCAATACTTTGATTTTTAGCCTTTTCAAGCTAACGTTGTTGAAGCGTGTATCTTTCCATGATTAAATTCCATACTCTATACTGAACACCAATGACATAAGCAATGTCAAAAAAATAATAGTGTTGCCATTATAAGCATTTCAAATTAAAAAAATCCTATTTAATCTATTATAATATCAAGTTTCAAGCAGCTATCTCTTATAGTTTTCTACAGAAACTCTAAATAGTGGGAGGGACGATTTCTTATTCCAAAATTTAGACGAGTCTAGGCTTTTTAGGTTTCAATTTTCATCTCTCGAGCTGCTCCAAAGGTTCATTATTCAATAAACCCATAAATTAAATTAGAAAAACTGGTAGTTACATATCAGTCAAGTACAGCTGAATACTCTACTTCTAACGATGGCAAATCTGGTCAACATACGCAGAAACGCAATCAATGAAAAATCATAACTACACTTTCAAATTACATATAACTGTTTGCTAAAAATTGCATTTAGAAACCGCAATCATAAATAGAATAAGAAGCGCCAAAACTGTATAAAAATAGACCCAGATGAAAATCGAAATAAAGTTGCAGTGACCACTTGATAACAGAGGTGAAGGTGATTTTAAATTAAAGATTTTAAAGTTGCAAAAGAAATACCCTTTGTGATTTACAGGATTGAAGATATATTTTGCAAAAATGGAAGTTCTTTGCAGATTAGTAAGTTGAAGTGGTTAGTTAGTGTTTATATAATATTCAAATTTTGATAAGAACAGTAGAAAAAAGAGACTCAAAATAGAATATATTTAATATTCGAAAGACATTACAAATACATTAGACAATTTCTTGAAAATATTTTCTTAACCTCCTTGAAAAGTTCACAGTTGAAGTTTGTACGACATAGGTATATAATCTCAAAACAAGGCAAAATTTGCATTATATCACATTATTTCCTTTTTTATCACAGACTATAGCACATCTTGTAGGAATAAGAAAAATAAAATGCAAAATCATAAAATAATTATGAATATAAAAACTCCAGGATAAATATCTTGCATCGGGGTTTGAACCCTAGTGATTTATTTCACTAAAAATATCCGAAAATTTCAACTCCACAGCTGTAATAGATACATAACCCTGGGTTCGAACCTCACTGGTACTTTTTACCTATAATCTTTTTTATTGATATTTTTATATGATTTTTTTCTCAAATGTGTATTTTACCGCAAAAAGGAAGTATATTTATACTGTTTTTATCTCCGATTTTCAAATTTCAGAAAATAAAATTAAATATTTTATAGAGAGCTGGTTTTTGTTATGACTTAATAATATGAACTACTAATTTTCATAGCCAACGTTAAATTTTTATTAGCCCAACGGTATTCTCCAAATTCTAAATGACTTTGTAGATAGAAATAACTTAATGGATTTCTTAAATCAACTCACCAAATAGTACTTTGATTTATGTTTGTCAATTTACATTTACATACCCAAAACTCGTAATGAATTCCACACTCTCTTTAGTCTGAATCGGGGTTCAAAGCCAACGTAGTGTGTATACTAACGTAAGAGAAGAATTACTATACAGGTAGAAAGTAGAAGAGCAGTTTAGGTCAACCAACCACGTATATGTATGATGAATTATATCTTCAGCTGCTCTAATAGTAAAGGTATACCATATTGCCGGTAGCTTGAATCTTATTGCCAATACACCAATGCAAATTATGGAATAGATAAACAGAAATTGGTTTGGAAAGTGAAGTGGATAATTGTTATCTTTTGTGAATGGAACGTATCTGACAGTCTATCATTATTTTTTATTGGTACAATAAGTTGTTAAATATTCTGAAAGTGTTGAGAATCACTTCCGATAAATAGGTTGCATTTTAGAAAACACTGTCAACTGATGTGTCTTTGGAAAAGATGTATTAAATGATTTTGTTCAATAATATATTGATTTAATTTTTTTTATTTTGATCTATCGATTCTTGTATCGGATTTCCGAATTGAAAGGATCTACAGGTGTTCCTAAATTGGAGGTAAAAACGAAAATGGCAGATTTCTCGCAACATTTTAAGAAAAAAAATCCTAGACTCGCAAACGCTTTGTTTTCGAGTTAGAGGGTGTTGAAGTTCAATTTTTTTTTCTCACAGCACCTTCCCTTCACATGATATTCAACCCAAATTTGACATACATAATCCAATTTTAAGTTTTCTTCATGTGATATGTTTATTTTGAATGCAAATATACAGGGTGATATTTTTTCAGTGCCCACTTTTTTCTTTCAGAATTTTTTTTTGGTGGACCACTGGTAGTGTAGAAAAATGTAAAAAGAAACTAGCGATTTCGAGAAAAAAATTTCAAACAATTCTCTAAAATAATCGGGAAAATCCAAATTATAAAGATTCAGTTAGACATCTGTGATGAATAAATTATGTTTTAATTTGTAGCGAAAATTAATAAATATACAATATATTGGTATTATCCATCACAAAAAGTAGATCTATAAGAAACACCCTGTATGTCGAAAACAAAACGTTTGCAGGACCATATTTATAAGATTTTTTTAAGAAATTATTCATGGAATCTCTAATTTTCCTTTATTACCCCAATTTAAGAACATCCTGTATATCCTAATAATTGTGCTAATTTTCAGTGAATTAGCTAAGATATTTTTCGAAAAAATTCAGAAAAGCACTTTTGTCAAGTCAAAAGATTTTGCACTCAATCCATTCAGAAATCTAAAACTTGCATCAACTCCTATGAAAAAATTGTATGATAAATTTAACAGAGAGGTTCGAACCCAGGGTTATTTTATTTCCAAAAGCCAAATGAAATATTTAAAAATCTGAAATTCTAAGGGCTTGCACTGAGGTGAAGAGATTGTATTCAGTGTCATCTTAATTTAATGTTATTCTATTAAGTTTCCATAAAAATTTCTTTATTTCTTGATTTCAAGCCTTCAAACCTAATTGATCGCTTGCTCATGAGTATCAATGCAGTATAGCAATTATAAGGTTCTCTAATCTTAGAGATAACACTCAGAAATATACACGGTGTATTCGTGATTTTATTTTCCAAAATTAATAAAGAACGCTTATCAATTTGCACTAGCATAGCTTTAGAAAAATTCTCATATTTTTTCTAATTTATTTATCCTTGATAAATCTTTGAGTAAAAATTTCTATTTTGATTTTTTTAGTATTCAGTTTATAATGTAAGTTACCTGCCCCTTACCTAAGGGCTAAGATAAACATGTACTATTCCCATACGTAATCCCAAATAAACCTTAATTTATTTTTTATTATTTCTATGATATTCCATAAAAATTCTACAGCTAGTTTTAATTTGGAATATTTGAGCACAACATATTTTTAGCTTATTCTACTGGCTGCACCAGTGCAAATTAATTCGAGCTAATTATGTCATTTAGCTCTACAAAAATGCGAATTAATTCGCACTGGTGCAGCCAGTCAAATAGGCTATATGATTAATTAAATAATTCATGTTTGAATTTATGATTTTTTATACTTTTTGGCATAAAATAAGCAACACCAAGAAAGCGTTGGAATTTTTGGACCATACGTGGCAGAAATGTTTAACTAGTTAACGGTTTTAACTGATTAAAATTCCATTCAAAATAATGTAGTAGCCATTGAAAATTTGATATTTTACTTGTTACAATTGAAATTATCTGGAATATTTCTTGAAGGATAAAGTCATTTTCTCTATTGTTTTTGGATGTAATAAAAAATGTTATCTCATGTCAAGGAAGCAATATGGTATTTTCATTGATTTGTAATCTTACCACAATTCATATCTACCCATCTTTCAAGGTTATTATTGATTATGAAAGATTCTAAATCTTTCTACTACGATGATCGTATGATATAAACCATCCCAATGAAAAAATGCCTTTCCCTAATGATCTAAACCCATCACCCAACAAAGGTGTACTCAACAATTATCATAATTTACTTATTCTATGTATTGCAATCGTACCATTTTTCTCCAGTTCATGAATCTGTTCGTCTGTATAATTTAAATTTTTGAGAATACTCTCTGTATGTTCGCCAACTTGTGGTACTTTTTTATTTTTAGCAGATCCTGGGGTCCTACTGAGTCTTGGAGCAGGGGAAGGATAAAATTTTCCTTCTGATTCAAAGAATGCTTCTTGTGCTACATTGTGTGGATGTAACGGAGCCTCATCAATGGAAAGAACTGGAGCAACACAGGCATCCAAGTTTTCAAATATTTTCATCCATTCATCTAAATTTTTCTCTTTGAATATTTTAGTGAAAAGTTCCTTTACATTAGGATCATATTGTGGTGCATCTTCAGGCTCTAAATTTAAGCCTTTCAATAGAGCATCATAAAATTGAGACTCTAAAGATCCAACTGAGAGAAATTTTCCATCTTTTGTCTCATATACTTCATAAAAGTGATATCCAGTGTCTAATATATTTTCCCCTCTATTCCTGCCCCAAATTGGAAGGTTCTGTGACCTGTACAACCAACTTCCAAGATATGCAGCTCCACTAACCATATTATTATCAACTATTTGACCTTTTCCAGATTTACCCCTCTCCAACAGAGCTAATAGAATTCCAAAAGCACACATCAAGCCACCACCCCCAAAATCGGCCACAATATTGACAGGAAATGTGGGTTTTTCATCTTTGCGTCCAAATAAAGATAGTAAACCTGACAAAGCTATGTAATTGATATCATGACCCGCTTTATGACTGTGTGGACCAAACTGACCAAAACCAGTTAATCTTGCATATATTAGCTTCGGATTCTGCTTCATTAGAATTGAAGGGCCCAATCCAAGTGATTCCATTACACCTTTTCGGAAAGGTTCTAAAATCACATCATATGTCATGCACATTTTACGAACTATTTCTACTGCTTTTTTATCCTTTAAATTCAGTGCTATTGACTGCTTTCCATGTCCTAGACAATCTAAATCTGTGTTAGAAGTAACCTAAAATGTTATGTTGGTAATAAAGGACGAACCTTTACGAATTTATTTGAATATACCCTATCGATCCTCAAAACAGAAGCTCCGAAGTCGGATAAAATCATTCCACAGAATGGAGCTGGTGCTAGACCAGCTAGTTCTAGTACTTTGATACCCTTCAATGGCATTTTAAAATTGAAATTTTACTCTTTTCTAGTATTTTTCACTTAGAATCCCATAACCTATAAACGAGCAATTAAATATATTTTCTATGCTTACTAATGACAGAAAATAAGGAAATGAAAAGAAAATTTCAAGGCAACCAAAAGTTCAAATTTCAATATGCATGATAGAAGTACCACAAGTTAAAATTCCTGACAATATGTTTACAAAACGAAGAAATGAACGAAAAATGTGATCATCACAGAAGTTATGATTCCTACCTCTCATATTATACAAGTTCTATAACTTTTTAAATAGCAAACTGACCTTCACTTCAACGTTTCAACCAATACACGTGTAATATCTGCCAAATATTATCAATTCATTTCGCAACCCGGCATTCATTAATGAGTAAATCCTTTATGATATTTTAACGTTCAAAAATGAATGCCGACGCCGAGCGTGTGGTCAGGGTTTGTAGAAACGATAAGCCTCAACTCTATCGCTATTTTCTATGATATCATTCATAGATTATGATTATTAACTTAACCTTGCATATTTTGATTTTTGAATCTAAAAAAAGGCTATAATCATAATACTTTTATGGTACTTTTATTATACGTTTTGGCTGAACTCATGGAATAATGTTTTCTAATAATTTGATATCCAAAGCTTTTAATGTTGGAAGGTAAAAGAAGCTATATTTTCAATTATTTTATATTGATATATAGTTACCCCATGCTTTTATCATTTCAGATTATTTATTCCACACAACTTTTTTTATATTCCGTTAGCTGGGGTGAAAACTAAAGATGTTATTATTGATTTACCTGAAAAACCCAAAAAACCTGTGGGTCCGTTTTTCAGATTTATAAAAGATCATAAACCTATTCTTCTTAAGGATAATCCAGAATTGAAGATTACAGATGTTATAAAGAAATGCGCAGAAGATTGGAAAAATAGCAGTGTAGCAATTAGAGAAAAATATGACAATGAATATAAGAAAGAAATAGAAGATTTTAACAAAATATTCCTGGATTATTCTATGCGGTTGACTGAGGAACAGAGAGAATATTTAAAACAATTGAGTAGAGAAAAAACTGCCAGTAAGAAAAAAAGGAAATTGAAGCAGGTTAGTGGTGTACCAACTTTTTCGTTAAACTCTTATGATGCTTTCATTTTTTTCAATAATATATAACGATCATTATTGATATTGTAGAAACTTAAGGAATTGCATAAACCAAAGAAACCTGCGAATGCATTCTTTTTATATATTATGGATCAAGCGAGAACAAAAGGACATACTGCCGCAGAAGAAATGAAAAGTATAAAAGGGTCATGGTACCTCCTAGATGAATCTGAAAAAAAAACATATTATGATAAGGCAACACAACTTATGGATAAGTACAAGGAAGATCTGCTTAAGTGGGAGAAATCAATGATACAAGAAGGCCATATTGATGTAGTCCGTCGCAAATCTCTTGAAGAGAGAAGGCCTCTTACTGCCAAAAAGGCGAAAGCTCAGAAAAAGAAAACATCCCGTGAGAATAAAGATAAAAACGAATAGGAATTAAGTGTCTTTACCCATCAAGTGCCGCCAGAGGGTGAAGATAAACTGTTTCATATTGAAACTGGTTATTTGAATGGGAAAATTTCTACAGAAGTGAAAAAAAATATATGTTATGATACTCCAATAAGTTCAAATAATTTAGTTTCCTCGGATATAAAGGCGGATAGTACTTCAGAAAAATTGGAAGAACGAGGTAATCATGATTCTGAAAATGATAAACAAGGTTTCTTGAACAAGTTGAAATCAATATTTAAAAAATGAGGATACTAATTTTGCTTTGTCTTAAGATTTATGCTTTTTTTGATTTATGTTTTTTTTTTTATTTCAATAAACTATTTTATTTCCTGGAGTTTGAATTATGATTATTCGGTATTTATACAGATTATTTATTCCCCACTCTGGAAAAGATTAATACTTCTTGAATTCTGAAATCATATTTATTCAAACTCAACAACATGGATAAAATACAAATAAATAACAGATAAGAAATAAATAAATCAACAGAATATTTGGATTTCTATAATCTATTTATTTGAAACTTCAACTTTTATTTTGTCGTAACATTGTCAATTTAGCACCGATTCATCCTAAAACATCCGCTGCATTAAAATCAAACTAATCAAATAATATTCGTGGTGCTGAAGGTTTGTAACTTTCTTTACATTGCATTACAAATATTTTTTTTCTGAATTATCGATGACTATTTCAAATATTGGAGGTGTTTCACTGGAAATTTTGGAAGCCATTCGATGTTGCATTAAATATTTTCTTTTGGAATGTTCAGCGTTGGACATTTATTTTGGTCAATGGCAAAAGCGTAATTGACTTATTTTAATTAATGATTTAATATGTTTTATACACAGTTTCGCCCATTATTCGGAATGTTATGATCACCACAGTTTTTCTTATTTATAAACAATAAAATAGCAATAAGTTAAGAATTATACATAACTAACATGTTACCTTCTCCAAATTATTGCACTGGGACCATATAATTTTCGTCACTCTTTAAAAAGGCGTATGAAATTTTATAATTCTATTTACAATTTTCATTGAAATTTTTATTCCCTCCCCTATGACCCATTTTAAAACTATACAAATGTCCAATCAGCCTGGAATCTCGTTATTATGTACATACCGATTTTTGTTTAAATCTTTAGACCTGTATCCAAATTGAGTAACTGTTTACAAAGTTCATAAGTGGAAAAAGATACAGCGACCATTGGAATTGCCCTCACGTAGTTGATGGACATACCGCGATACAGTCCGTTTACAATTCCATTATTTCGATAGATCAACTTTAGTGTCAAAAACATGCTTTGCCCGAATTTCTCTGTCTGTGGATTCAGCATTGCCAATTGCATCCTTCTCCTAGTGACATCTAATGGATAACTCACACTCTGTGCTACAGCCCCTGCTAAACCTAAAATTTCATAGAAATAGAGTGACAGATGAAGATTAGGGTTAGGAACATAAAGGAAATTATTCTGATTGGTCTAAACATAAAGGGCAGTGTAGCCAACAAAAATATATTAATTAAATCCTTACCTCCACAAATCAATTTAGCGGGCACTGAAAGTACCAAACCTCCTGTGTTTTTTTGACAGGGATTGCAAGTTAGCCAAGGCAAATATTTCATACAACCATATTTGAAGTATTCGAAGCAGTAGAAAGACAGACCAGCGTATGGCACCATGCCCATCAATGTTGGGATGAAGCCACGGTACAATGCCCTTGTACCTCCTTCTTCTTTGAATATTGTAACAGCTGCATGTGTTATGCCATTGTATATGTGTTCACCTTTGATCTATACGAAGAATAGATGCTTAAATTATTACTATCTGTATAGATATTTGTATTTGTGGATAATATATGATGAATATTCAGGAAGTGTGTCAATACTAAAACTTCAAAGATATACAGATATGAACAACTGGTTTTTTCAACTCGTAGAAGCTCTAAGCTTCTTAGACGTCTCATAGGGTCTTAGTACTCCGAATGGAAAACATAGAAATTAATGAAATGCCTACATTTTTATTTCAATTATTTGGCCTTGAAATGAATTTGAATGATCTACTAAATTTTTGTTGCTAGTATTTCCATTTTCAGAGGTAATAATTTTTTGGACACGAAGCTAGCCAAAAAATTTAATATAGAAATATCAAGGATATTTGTGATTTTTTTTTAATGATCCTAAAGTTTTATTACGAGGAATAAAAAACAAGAAGCAAGTGAATAGTGAGAGGATTAAACGTTGGATGAATATGAGTATGCTAATTTTCTTGAAATCTAAAATTACTATTTGAACATAAGTTGAAAATCAAGTACCTGTGATAAACAGGTAATAGTTCCAATGAATTTTATTAACAATAAATATGAAACATTTCTTCAATATTATTAGGCACTTAGAACCTACACAAGAAATAAAGTGATTGAATGATTAATTTGACGAAACATTTTCATTTCATTTAAAATGAATATAAATATCAAATAAATACTTACTTGAAATGCCAATCGTGCTCTGATAGTATCCAATGGATAGGTTAACGTTACAGATGTTAATCCTGCAGCAGCTCCAGCTAAAAATTTGTCTATATGCGATTTGGGTCCAAAAACTCCACTTAAATGTGTTTTGTAAATTTCGAAAGAAGTGAACTGAGTTGCAGCATAAGGAAAAATTCTAACCATTTGGGCTCCATTGCCCTTATAAAGAGCTAAAAGCGATTCAGATTTGATTATATGTTTTATTCCGTTTACAACTCCATGAGAGGCGTGATGTTTATTATGTGCTTGCATCAAAATTTTCACTCTATCTAAAGGGGCCACTGTGGATTTAGATACCATACCAGCAATTCCTGAAAATAAAGAGATTCAATAATATTTTTATCAGAAAGTAATATTAGGATTCACATCACTTGATTTATGTAATTGAGGATGTTACAGCCTGATTCATTGTTTTCATAATTGTTTCAGGCAGTTGAACATAGTCTTTTGTTCGATTGTTGTATTATTGCGTTGCAAATATGACAATAACATGATTACAAGATGTGTTCTAAAAATATTTTATTTTAACACTGAATAGAAAAGGAAAGAAAAACTGATTATGGTAAAATATTAAAATATATTCTGAAGAAGCTGAAAATGTCTAAAATAATAAACATCCTAATGGTTTGTTTTGTTGCGTTAAATCTAATGATTATCTTACTTCCTAATTTCTCTATCAATTATTTATGAGCCACGGCAATTAACTACTACAATATAAGTTTCACAATACACTTGCTCATCATCCTTATTGATAACTGAATAATTATATTAGAAAGTTTTTATTATTTTAGGAATAGGAAAGCAAAACTTTAATCACCATGAGTTTGAATTTAGGAAAAATGTTATAGATCTTGAATTGAAAAATCTTAAAATTAAATAATTATAAAATTAGTTAAAGGGGTACAAAAATGCATAAAATTTGTTACCAAAATAACATATTACTCACCGCCAGCTAGTAAATTTTTTGAAACGAAGAGAACGTTTTTCTCCCTTTCAATCTCCATGATTCTTGATTTTTCACTAAGATGAAGTTGATTGAGGAACTTGATTAGATAGGTCAAACCTGCTACACTGCTTTCAAGAGATGAACCCAAACTTTCTCCACATGAATGTAAACAACATCCGATGATGTCTAGCTAACAACTGAAGAAAGTCGGCCTTCAGACATCCTTCCAAGATTTCACTTTCAACACAATGTGGTAGGTAATAGAGTATCTATCAAAAAATTGTTAGGTTACACCATCTAAAGTTATTGCATGCTGTAAGTTGTCAATCCCCTTAACAATAGTGTGCAAAGAAGAACGCATGTTATTATTTGAATTTCAGCGTGTCCGAATTTTTAAATGTGTTGAGATAAGTACGTTCTTAATTAATGTGAGCGGTATATTTCGCAACTATTAATGACTTAATGAGGTTAATTCAAGGATAAGTATGATATAAAATATCGTATAGTTTACATTTTCCAATCATGATGCAGATTTTGTGCAAAAATGTCCTGTTTCCGTTTACAAATTGCAACATGCAGTTTTGACCTTCTATTGGTTGATTAATATTTATGAGTTATTTGAAAACCAGTGGCGTTTCAAGCTGTTTTGCAAAATCACGAAATATATTTTATTTATGATTTGAAGGGAACATAATTGAAATAGAATAACTTTTTCTACCCTTCATAATAAATAATATTCGAGTTAATGGTAAGGCAGAAATACTCCTTTATAACACTTATGTTTAAGTTTTCATTTAAATGAGACCGTATGAGAAAAAATATTTTTTAAAAGGTTAGAGGTTAGGTCATCAGACGTAAATCAGTGTAGCCAACATTAATTTGGTATTTGAATTTCTTTTGAAAATAAAGTTCTGCAAATAATTTTAATTAAACATTATTATATTGGGAAATTATGAAAAAGAATGACAACCTCCTTGTTTATGTGAAGTCATTTGTCATCCTTTGTTTATATTTCTACAATCACTTGAGTGATTAACCTTGACTTATTTCCTACAATGGCTTATTTTCGGTCCTAGCGATAACAATAGGTCCGATAAACAATAATATGGTCGAACAAATACTGTGATTTCGTGTTATTTCTCATAAATACTATCATGAATCTAAGTCAAGTGTGTTTCATACTAGCTATATGCTTTTTAAGTACTTCAGCAGTTGAATCTGATATTGTTTGGTATCGGCCTGAGCAAATTCATATATCATTTGGCCAAAATACAAGTGATATAGTGATAACATGGTCAACATTCAATGATACTCAAGAGTCTATTGTGGAATATGGAATTGGAGGTTTAATTCTACAAAAATCTGGCAAGTCTGAGCTCTTCATCGATGGGGGAAGTCAACATCATTCCCAATATATTCATAAAGTAACTTTGAATAATTTGACACCAAATAGTAGGTATCTTTATCATTGTGGAAGTCACTTAAGTTGGTCTAACGAATTTTGGTTTAAAACTCCACCACTGCGAAAATCCTGGCAACCTCATATTGCAATTTATGGTGATATGGGTAATGAAAATGCTCAATCCTTAGCTAGGCTTCAACAAGAAACACAAAGAGGAATGTATGATGCTATTTTACACGTTGGTGACTTTGCCTATGATATGAATTCGGAGAATGCAAAGGTAGGAGATGAGTTTATGCGACAAATTGAATCAGTTGCTGCATACGTACCTTATATGACTTGTCCAGGAAACCACGAGGAAAGCTATAATTTCAGTAACTACAGGAAGAGATTCAACATGCCCAACTCTGATTTTCCAGCTTACAGTTTTAATTTGGGACCGTTACATATCATATCCATATCAACGGAGGTATATTATTTTTTGAATTATGGTTTAAAACCTTTAGTATTTCAATATCAGTGGTTGGAAGATGAACTTGCCAAAGCGAACTTACCGGAAAATAGGGAAAAACATCCTTGGCTTATTGTAATGGGTCACAGACCAATGTATTGCAGTAATACTGACAATGACGACTGTACAAGGAATGAAACTTTGACAAGGGTGGGATTGCCTTTTTTCAGATTTTTCGGTTTGGAGAAATTGTTTTATGATTATGGTGTCGATATAGAAATATGGGCCCATGAACACTCATATGAAAGACTTTGGCCTATTTTCGACCACAAAATTTATAACGGAAGCTACGATGAACCATATAAGAATCCCAAGGCACCAGTACATATTACGACAGGTTCTGCTGGTTGTAAAGAAGGAACAGATAGGTTTGTTGAACCTAGACCCGAATGGTCTGCCTTCACAAGCTCAGATTACGGTTATACAAGGATGAAGGCTTTTAATAAAACACATATATACTTCGAACAGGTTTCGGATGACAAGGAAGGTGCGATTATTGATTCCTTTTGGGTTATTAAGGAGACACATGGATTCTATCCAAATTCTACCATTAACTGGGCTAAAATTGATGGTGCTAGGTTGAAGAATTTTACTTGATCGATTATTTTTTGGCAATACCTATATTCTGACGAAATTGTATTGTAATTTTTATTAATGAAATAACTATTCATTTTTTACTCCTTATTTGAACAAATATTAATATATTATTTGTATGAGTTGAAGACTGGAATTATCTTATAAAAGAATGAGAAATATAAATTGTGGAATTTACTAGGAAAAACAAATATTGTGTGAAATAAAAAAAAATGTTTTAAATACAATAATAAACAAAGATTTAGTAGTTACTGTATAGTTTAAATAGAATAACTATTTGTATATCTTGACTATACTTCATTGAGATCCACCAACATATTCTGAGATGGTTGCTCAATATAAAATAATTTTTCTTCCAAGTTTTTACCAACACATGAATGAGTTTTTATATTTTTATTTAATTGTTGTTTTATAAAAGGTCATTGGAAAAAAGGGAAATGAAAATAATTTCCTACATTATTTTAATGTAAAACTAGCAGTTTAACACAAAAGCAAGGTAATTGTTGTTATAACAAAAATCAAACAATAAAAAAAGAACAATAAAGAAACCAACGGCATATTAGTAGCAAAAATAAACAGAGCTTTGAAAATAACCACTTCCAAAATCCAAAACAAGGGTAGAAAGCATGCAGATGTTAATGGAATAAGGGTTGCTTGGAAAATAGTCAATTTTGGTGGAATAAAAATAAAATTGACTATTTCTAGTATGTAAAGCATATAAGGAGGTGAAATGCTGGGACTACTATTGATAGAAATCCTATGAGTATATGAATGTATCAGATCTCAATGACTAGAACAGGTACGAAAAAATTTTATTCTTGAATCTTCCCTAACACATCTCTTCTAATGTTATAAACAATCACAGCTCTTAGTTTTTGCGCCATTGTTTCTTTTGTGTTCTACCTCCAATAGTATTGGCTGATACAATGGACTACTAGGATCAGTATCCCTGAAAAAAATAGAGAATTACATTTGTTCTACATATTCAAGCGATAATTTAATTTGTCTTCAGTGCACCAGAAACAGCTTTTTGAAGGAAATCCGAACCTATTTTTTTCAATGCGTCCTTGAGGGAGTCTGTGAAGGAAGAACCGCTGTTGCCCTTTGGTCTGTTTTGTCCGTTTTGGTTGTATCCGTAGTTATTATTGCCATATCCACCTGCAAAGAAAAATGAGATTGAGAAAAAAATAAGCTTTGTAACTCTGAAAACTAAATCATTAAAAAATTAGCGTTAATCCATATTCTGTGGTTCACTGGATATTCAACTTGATACCTCATCTTCAGAAAAATAAGAATGCAGTTATAACATATTCTATGACCTCTAACATTAATTTTTATCAGTGAACTCCATTGAACTTCTTTATCTTTATAGGTCAAGCTAGTATTCTATGATTCTCGGATTGCTCTGAATTGTTCTTTCATTATATTCTGGAGAAGGAGAGCACAGATATGGACCGTTTGGCAAAGAAAATCTGATGATTCGGATAGTCGAAGTATTTGGACGGAGTAAAGCGATTTTATGCATAAAGTTGATCTTTGTCTATGAATAATGATAATAATAATAATAATAATGCCTTTATTGAAGATAACAAAAAATATTACAATTCCAATTTCACCAGTATCTATGATATGAATCTATCATAGATCGACATCTCGTTTTGTAACTTGTATTAAATTGTTAATTTGTATTAAAAATATTCAATACCTATGAACTGAATTATACATCGCGTAGTTGTTAATCGTTTTGTGTTATATGTGGTTGGTTTAAGGTTTAAGGAAACAATTAAAAAGACTGATTCAAAATATTGAATCCTCTCAACGAAAGGGTAGTTATTCAAGATTGGAAATAATATCCAGAGTACCTTCAGCAATAGTCCTTGTTCAACCAGCAAAATTTTCTTTCGGGTAAGCGGCTATGAAAACCAGTTTTTTACTAACGAAATTTAAGCATACTCTATCTATATTTATTCAAACTTGTTTTAAACTTTATTTATGTATAAATAAGAATAAATTAGTAGCACAGTACAGCAGAAGCTCTGTACGGTTCGTTTAAGATAAATTTTCATGAATCTTTACGATCTTTGGTCACGTGCATGATAAAAAAATTCGTTCGCTCTCGTATAGCATTGACTAATGCACCTTATGTAGATACTACAATTCTTCATGCTTTATCTATCTACTTTTCAATTATACTATTTTTCACTCATATTAATTTTTTCAATAACAAATATGCCTAATTTTTTCTTTTGATATTAAAATTGTTTCATGAATTAGACGAAATATAGTTTCGTTTATTTTTACCTACCTCTTTATATGTTTCGAACTTCTGTTAGGTTTTCTACAAGATATATTTTTTTGAAAATTGAAACGGTTTCCATTCTTATAGTACCTTTTTGTTGTTTTTCACAAATAAAATACAGGGTGTTTCTAGTTTTTTCTTGTACTTTGGTATGAGATCAATTACAATATGGCAACATTAAAAGTAAAGGAAAGATAGCTGTGAAATACAGTGAATAGGGAATTTTTGGTAATCATTGAAGGAAATTTATGTAAAAAGGTAGGGAACATTGTTCACAACCTTCAATCTAGCAAAGAAAAAGTATGAGTATTCATGCTACGTCTTCCAACGAAAATAAATCAATGCAAATAGAATTTCGCATGCTTATAATAGTGTTTGCCATGCTTGATAGATTGAAATCTTCGATTCGCACCTTGAGAATATCCGTAACCATCGTTAGGGTATCTATTATTATTTGAGCCATAACCATAGTTTGGTGATGGCTGTTGGTAACCAGCTCCAGCAACATAGTATCCAGATGGCGCTGTAAGATCACATGAATATGCATTAATTTCAAACCTCATCGGGCATAGAAAACAATAACCAATTATTGCGTTCAGTTTTCAACATGCTCATTGTAAGTTTGAAATGGGTTTCTTCTATGGGCGATACTAATGATGAAAACTCTATGTCGAAATGCAACATAGAGTTGAATTATTCTTCTATTCGTTTATTTTTTACCTGCTGGTTGTTGCTGAGCTCTGTTATAACCTCCGTAACCACCGTTCTGTTGGACATATCCTCCTGCGGGCCTATTGTTGTAACCTGGGTAACCACCAGATGCTGGGTAACCGCCGTAGTTGTTTGACGGTTGTTGGTAACCACCATAGTTATTTGAGGGTTGTTGGTAACCACCATAATTACCCATGGGTCTTTGTACTCCTCCAGCAGGTTGTTGGTAACCAGGGTTATTGTAGCCGGTGTTATGGGTATTGCCATCTGGTCTTATGTTTGGATATAGAGAGCCTCCAGAGGCAGAAGGGGCGCTAGGATTGTAGTTCCCACTTGGGTGGGATTGTCCGTTTAGATTGCTCGTGTCGTAAAGTGGTACTTTTCCAACTGAAAAAAAGATATTACTAATATTTTAGACAACCTATTGAACACAAATAACATAATAAATGTCGAAAAATGCACATTTTTGCTATTATAACCCTTTCAACTTGCATCAGTTCAAGCAGAAAACCGTTCGGTAGATGGCGCCTTACGCTACACATAACTTATTAAATCATACCCATGTCAAAAGTAATGAACTCTTGGGTGAGTTCAGGAGAGATCTTTAAAAAAGACAGAGTAAAGGGAAAAACAATTATTTGAAAGATGGGAAGGGGTTGTTAACTTACTTTTACTGGAATCGTCGAAGCATTTTGGTATACCACCATCCATTTTGCAAACTTTTGAGGGTGGACATACGTAGTTGTCACAACTTTTGACTCCATTTCCAACTTTTTTACATGTGGGATATCTGTAAGAAAAACACCTCTTTGAAATCACTATAAAATAGACAATTTATTGGTGTAATGTGCAGCAGTAGCTCGGTACATTTTTTTTCCACTACGATGTGCTGAACTTTATGAACAAAATAATCCACTAGCAAAATTTCCAATAACAATATTTCTCATAGCCCCCCTTTAAAATTTTCGGAGGATGTTTTCGATGTAAACGTTAAAATCATTCTTCAGTAATATTTTACAGAAAAAAAATAAGCAGAAAGATGTGAAATTGTACCAACCGTAAGTGCAAAACTATTGAAAGGGGCAAAAATTCATTATTTTCAACAAAAAAAAATATCTCGAAAACGGTAAGACTTCTATAATGGGAATTTTGTCATAGCAGGTGGGTTATCCTTTGATCTACATTCTCCCTCGGTTTGACGTGGTCTTTATGGGACACCCTGTATACCTATGTCAGTTATTTTTTGATTTTTCATTCATAGAACAAGGATTATGTTATCGATAAAATAAAATAATAATACTTACTCTCCACACTCGTCCTTTCTGTCAAAATACGAACATGGCTTGCTAGCCATCACACATTCCTCGTTGGAGGCGCACCCTATATCGTCACATTTCCTACCAAACTCTGAAATTAAAATTGATATAATAAGAGTAGAGAGGGGGAAAATTCATTCTTGAAGAGACGCATCTGAAAAACCTACATATCTCCTACATTTCAATAATCCGTTTCAGCAATTTTGATCTAAATATGGGGAAAAACGTGAATTTTCAACTTACTGCTGTATGAATGCACACTCTCAAGCAAAGCGAAGATAAGGATGGCACATTGAAAGGCATTCATTTCTGCTCCACCTGGAAATTAATTGGAAAGTTAGGAAAAACGTGAGTGGCGATAGAATCGGGATGAGTATTCAGTTCAGACTGACGTTCTCGTGTAGGTTTGTAAACGTCGTTTTTCCATAATTGCGGTTTTTTTATTTATATTTGGGATGAGGAAATGATTAATTTCTTTTGATAATTTGTTCGCTGGGATGTGAGAGACCGCAAATAGTTTATTGAATCATCGATAGCGGAATAGTTCGAATGCTGTTCTGTTTATTTAACGTTTCACTCAATAAGTTACGGGCCCAACCAGTAAAAACGCTATTTTCTTGAAAATTCGACATAACTAGAGATCATATCTCGAAAACTATTCAATTTTTTGTTTATTGCATTCCCGAATATTTTTCAAGTCTGCTACAAATTCGCAGATTACTCTACAGGTAGTTCCTACAACACTTCAATTTTTGAAAAAAATTATTTTTCAGAAATGTCAATTGGCGGAAACGGTTCATCGAAATTACGTTTTTCACACACCTTTGTAAAAAGGCTTCCAAGATCTTCCAAATGAATTATCACTCAACTCTTCTTCCCTATTTAATTTTGAGGGGTCGAAGCGCCCCCTCTTAGAGGGTTGCTCGTTCAAGCCTCAAATATACGTCAAAAGATGTCCCCCAAACAAAATCATTCGACGAGTTTCGGGAAATTTTTCCAATAACAATGGGATGAGAAATATACTGGGTGGCTCATATACATAGGCGTATAACTTTGCTTCCGCCGTTGTTTTCCGAAATTCGAGGATATATTTTTATTTTGGACAGTGATAGCGACTTAGAAGTACTTAATCCTCCAGAAATGAGGGAGTTGGCAAAAAATATTGATTGTCAGAAAATGTCGAATATTTAATTCCCATTGAGAATAATCATTTTGATGCCTAGGCTGGAAAGTGGTTACTTTGCAGCCTAGTCAGGAAAGTGATACTCTACTGATTGATATGTGTCTGCAAAATTTGCTGTCAATCGGAGAAAAAAGCCTTTATAATAACACCAAAATTGTTTACTTGTAAATCTTGAAAGCAACAGGATTACGACTTTCTCGCGAAGAGACCTAACATCTACTGGCCCCCTTAATGTCAGAAAACGGAGGAAAATTATGATTCCACGAATAAAAGTCAAGATTATTATTCCCGCGTCTGAATTTCTCCCCCAAACTCCATAAACATATTGAAACATTTCGCTCTATCTCCGTGCGACATCAAATCTATCATATCTTATGGCTGTCGTATTCCGCATATGTTTATGTGAAAATATCAGATCGTTTCCACTTGGCCACTTTCGCGGAACCGGGGAAAATTATACTACGAGCAATATATCCCTATATTATCGTTCTTAAACGTGCCGCCATTAGCGAGATGTATAGGTGTAAAAAATTCCATACCTACATTTTATTTTTATGAGAGAGGAATATGTAGGGCATTGGAACTGGCATTGAATTCGGGGTTTTATAATGTTTATATATTAGATATAGAACTTGCTTTCACCGTTTTGCAATAGATGGCTGTAGCGGTAAGTGGTAGTCACAATAAATAGATCGTAGATGTCATACAATAATTTAAGGTATTTGTAAACATAACGCCATCGAAATATTAGTTGATTTGTGTCTGCATCATAAAGTTATTCTCGATTAAACATGTCAGCTTACGAGCCACATTCTCGTCATTTGCGGGAGGTTTTAATTTTCTGCTTAAATATGAAAAAATCTGTGGCTAGGGCTCATTAGATGCTCTATGGTGAAGCCGCTATTAGTGAGAGAACGTGCCGAGAGTGGTTTCAAAGCTTCAAGAACGGTGATTTTGACGTCGAAGACCAGCTTGGCGGTGGAAAAGAGCAGGTTTTCTAAGCTGGAGGCATTACTTGATCAAGACTCATGTCAAACGTAAAAGACGTAAAGGATTTCGGCATCGCATTGTGACTGGATACGAAGAATGGGTACATTACGATAATCCCAAGCTCAGAAAATCATGGGGATATTCCGGCCATCCTTCCACGTCGACGGCCAAATCGAATATTCACGATTCCAAGGTCATGCTCAGTATTTGGTGCGACCAGCTCAGCGTGGTGTATTATGAGTTGTTAAAACCGACTGAAACAATCAGAGGCGATCGTTATCGAACGCAATTAATGCGTTTGAGCCGGGCATTGAAAGACAAACGGCCACAGTACAATGAGAGACATGATAGAGCGTTTTTACAGCATGACAATGCTCGACTCCATGTTGCGAAAGTGGTCAAGACATACTTGGAAACGTTGAAATGGGAAGTCCTACCTCACTCGCCGTATTTTCCAGACGTTACTCTTTCTGATTTGTTTCGATCAATGGCTGACCAGCACTTCCGGTCTTATGAGGAAGATAAAAATTGGATCGATTCGTGGATCGCTTTAAAAGATGACCAGTTTTTTCAACGCGGGATTAGTACGCTGCCCGAAAGATGGGAGAAAGTATGGCCACCGATGGACAATACTTTGAATCATAAATGTATAACCAGTTTTTTACAATAAAGCCTAGAATTTCTGAAAAAAACGGCGGAAGCAAAGTTGTACGTCTTTGTAGATTAAAAATACCTTTGAGGACAAAGTAAGATTTTGTCGAAAGATGCATAGAATACTATACACCTAAACTTTGACGTTTCACAAAACATGGCGGATTTGTGTCAGCTGACTTAAACGACCATAGAATAAGAGTCGGTTTTTTGTAGGTGCCATCTTCGGTTGATATTTCAAGGCCTATTTTTCCTCGAACAACCAAACCCCCAATAAACTTTGGGATGTCCCATAACGTAAGGAATAAACCTGGATTCACCTGGTCCATGAAAACACTTGGATGTATACGCGACACATAAATCAAAGGAATTATTTTTCATTCGAAAGACGACAATAACCGAGCTACAACGAAACAGTTTGACATCACTAACTATGTACGCTGCTTTATTATCCGGGATGGGGGGAAGTCGTAATCCTTGCAGCTACCGGATGGGATTACGGGAGAGCCTTGGAAATACTGCCGGTCTGATATGAAGGAGACGTTGAGTCGTTAAAAAAGCCATTGTTATTTTCGACTTAATTCCGATGCCGGGGAGGAGAGTTACGATTCCTGAAAACGTTACTGCTTTTTTTTTAAGGGTTCTGACCCGTTGACATCGGGGCGTGCCTTTGAAAGTTATCTAGGATTTGGTCAGATGTTATCTTGTTGTTGGAAAATGATTTTCCGGAAACGTTGATTTCACAGCCCAGTAGTGGTTTTTTGTACAGGCAATTTTTTCCTCAAGATCACGGTCGGAGTTAAAATTGACATCTCTTAAATTTCATATACTTATCTAAAACAAATGTAAAAACCGATTAACTAAATAATGTCGTCCATGAATTCTTAAAATTCTCACAGAATTTCCCTTTCATAAAACAATTTTTAAACGTCGTTTCTTTTCCATGATTGAATAACATAACCTACTGAACACAAATGACATAAGAAATGTCAAAAAATAATAGACACTGTTGCCATTATAATCATTTCGAATTCTTAAGGGTGTTTTTTTTAGGGCTATAGAACTTTAAATTGCAATAAAACAACGATGTATTATTCGATTGACATGAATTTTATTTATCCGCAAGATAATCTTGTGGCATTACATTTTAAATATGATTTCTGGCATATGACCGCCACGGCTGGCTCGGATGTAGTCCAATCTGGACGTCCAATTTTCGATGACTTTTTCCAACATTTGTGGCCGTATATCGGCAATAACACGGCGAATGTTGTCTTCCAAATTGTTAAGGGTTTTTGGCTTATCCGCATAGCCCCACAGAAAGTAGTCTTGCGGTGTTAAATCACTAGATCTTGGAGGCCAATTCACAGATCCAAAACGTGAAATTAGGCGGTCACCAAACGTGTCTTTCAATAAATCGATTGTGGCACGAGCTGTGTGACATGTTGCGCCGTCTTGTTGGAACCACTGTCATCAAGGGTGAGTAGCGATAGACCTCTGGCGTCAATCACTCAAAGTTTCTCCCAAACTCAACAACTGAAAACCTTCGTAGAACCATATTCTCATAGTTTTCAATATTAATTTTACTGCGTCAATAATTATCAAGTTTTACTTTATCTTTGACAGTTGTTTGAACTTTTTGTGGCTCGCCTGGAATTGTCAAATATTCAGTTTCACCACAAAAGGATAATAATATTTTCCTACTAATGAAAAAAATACTAATATAATCAAAATGGCTTCAGCGAACGTAGAACATTATTATACTCAGAACATCATCATTAATTTGCATTAACGTTTATGGATATTGCGTTCTAAACCTAACCCACTCTGGGCATTAATATTCTGCACTTGAATTTGGTGAGATATTGAATAATTGTGTCATTAGTTTGTTTATAACATTGGATGACCTTGCATAGGGCCTCTTCAAGATGATTGTATCAACTTAATCTTGTATGCAGTGTTTATCATCTTCAAACAATTCAGAAGAAAGGTTGGAAATTTATAACTTGTCGCTACTAAGATTGAAAACAATTCTCCTGACTACGTTTAAGAGTTTATCAATTTCTAAGTTCTGCATAACATATATGCAATGTCCTTATTTTATTCGCTGAGTAAGGTTATTTTTCTATACAAGTATGTTGTTATGACGAATGAATCTTAAATGGATATACATAGTGAAATATAGTTGTTTCTTAATTTCCAGTTTCTCATATTGTTATGAATCAGTCGAGAAATAAATGATATTAACGATATTCTAGTAGAAAATATCCATAAACATTTCTTGGATTCCATCATGGTCAATGAACAAATAAGAATAGCGATTTAGTAATTATATACAATAAATCAAGGTTGATATGCAACTATTTTATCTGTTCAAATTGTTTCTTAATTATCAGTTCCAACAAAGTGAAACCATCGATATGAGCAACTGAAATATTTGAATAATTTCTAGGAACAAGAATTCCATTTGGCGTTCACTGTTGAGGTGAAATATGGATTGTAAATGTCAATCATTTCAATTTGAGGGATAAAATGATTGGAGTAACGTTGTCAGATAGAGTTTTAAGATATATATTCCAAACTGCGACTTTTCAAATATAGAATTTTGCACTATTCAGTTTCTAGTTGAAATGAACGTCCAGAAATAGCCTCTGAAGTGATATTTTAACTCATATTTTCTTGGGTTTACGTTACGATGTTTTCTAAAATTCAGAAACTGCTTTTACATCGACAACAAAACATACGTTATATATATATATTTATAGATACAATGAATAGTTATGCTTTAAACTTGTTTTATACGAGTTGGCCTCAACCACAATCCTAGAATCTGTCTACGCCAATGGATCTTAAGGTTATGATTCTCTGAGGAAGTAAACAACATCCGAACTAGACTACATCGAATCGATTATCCTTGGAGGAGTGCCAAAAAAGCAAAATCGGCAAAACGAACAAGAACTTCAACTGTTTGCATCAATGGAAACAAACCTTTGTAGTAGGTATCGACCACTCTACGTATCCTTAATTGAAGTGGTGTTTTTCCTACACTTCAAGCGGAAAATCCTTAACACTTGAGCACAAGAACACGAAATCCTTTTAACACTGAATCTAGAGATCCTCACTGTTCAAACTTCGAGTCCTAACTGAGGCGAGTTCTCCCATAATGTTGATTGAGATGACGTCATTGCCACACCATGTTGGTGACCTTCTGTCGAACTCTTTCAAAGTAATTATTATTGATATAATTGTCGAATTCTTTGGCTGGGGATACTACGAAACAGATGAAGGTATCTGTAGGCATAATCAGATCATAGTCATTGTGGGAATTGAGGGAAAGCAGAGGCGTAACATGGAGTTGGCGTTAGGTTTTTGTGAGGTTTAGGTTACTATTGGATTTGGACAGCTAGGTTCTACAGATGTGAAGGGTTTTCCAATAAGGTTTGATTTTGAATAGGCAGCTGTCACTTCTGAAGCTGTCATCTTTTGACATTTGACAATCAAGAACTACGTAATCACTAAAAATGGTACGATACACGCTTCAAAATTGAAATTGTTGAAATTCAATAAAAAAATAGTGAAAATTTTGCAGCTACAGTTAGCAAAACTACTCTTTCTCCTCAGGGTTTTTGAGATCCCACCACTTTGAGTGATGCAATCTCGAACGTTCCTCTGTTTTACCAAAGACTAGTAGTCTGTGGTTTTACCATCCTCTTCTACTACATGCAAAAATTACGTTTTTACGTCTTTATTCTTAATTTTAGATGAACCCTTTTTTCAGCCTTTGACAAGATAAATCTTGAAAAAAAATTTTTTCCTGGAAAGTTACCTCTATCATGCATATAAAGGGTGTTTTTTTTAGAGCTATAGAACTTTAAATTGCAATAAAACAACGATAGATTATTCGATTGACATGAATTTCATTTATCCGCAAGATAATCTTGTGGCATTACATTTTAAATATGATTTCTGGCATATGACCGCCACGGCTGGCTCGGACGTAGTCCAATCTGGACGTCCAATTTTCGATGACTTTTTCCAACATTTGTGGCCGTATATCGGCAATAACACGGCGAATGTTGTCTTCCAAATGGTCAAGGGTTTGTGGCTTATCCGCATAGACCAATGACTTTACATAGCCCCACAGAAAGTAGTCTAGCGGTGTTAAATCACAAGATCTTGGAGGCCAATTCACAGGTCTAAAACGTGAAATTAGGCGGTCACCAAACGTGTCTTTCAATGAATCGATTGTGGCACGAGCTGTGTGACATGTCACGCCGTCTTGTCACAGCTCTTGGACATGATGGTTGTTCAATTCAGGAATGAAAAAGTTAGTAATCATGGATCTATACCGTCACCATTGACTGTAACGTTCTGGCCATCATCGTTTTTGAAGAAGTACGGACCAATGATTCCACCAGCCCATAAAGCGCACCAAACAGTCAGTTTTTCTGGATGTAACGGTGTTTCGACATACACTTGAGGATTAGCTTCACTCCAAATGCGGCAGTTTTGTTTGTTGACGTAGCCATTCAACCAGAAGTGCGCTTCATCGCTAAACAAAATAAAATGGACGTAGTGCGCGATACGTATTCCGCACAGAACCATTATTTTCGAAATAAAATTGCACTATTTGCAAGCGTTGTTCAGGCGTGAGTCTATTCATGATGAATTGCCAAACCAAACTGACAATAAATCACTTGACAGCTGTCAAATCGGTTGCCATCTTGAACAGTAATGACAACTTAAAGTTATATACCTCGAAAAAAAACACTCGTTATTTATTCTCCAATAAAAAAGTCATCTAATATTTTTCTAATTCCAAAAAAAAATAATGAATAAGGACTTTCCGCAATGAAGAACACATTAAAAAAATAATAGTGAAAATCTCATATAAATCCATATTCTCTAGCGTAAAATAAATAGTATATTAATTTTTGAACTGACCGTTGAAACATTATAGACCCTTCTTTTTTCACTTCAAACTACACTACGTTCCATTCGACCACTCTAATCAAACAGGAAAGACTTTCCCTTATGTAAATAAGGGAAATGAAGACATTTGACCCAGAATTCCGGCTAAAACATCTCCAGATGATTATCTGTCCGTTTTTTCCCTTCAGAAAATTATTTCGCTCGTAAAATCCAAAATTCATGAGCCGCTCAAAGCAGCTAAGAAGGAATCGCTAAGGGCGGGGGTTGCGATCTTCACGCCTCAATTCTCAGGATAACTAAACAGGATACCGAAGCTCAAACGGCTAATTGATCACAAGAAAGATAAATATTCTGTGGTTGGAAACTAAGACCTAAAGGGGGAAACATGGTTGCCAATTTGTTGTTACAGTTATAAAGAATTATGGCAATGTTTAGGTAGCTCCATAGCTCGTAAATCTTCTTGTCGTCTTTTAATAATTCATAAAAGTTTGTATTACTCGTATTTGTACGTAAAATTCAACTGAAATATACGTAGAGCCTGGACACGTCGTTCATATACTGGAATCACTGCCAGTTTTGTGTTTTAATGAAATGAAAGTACTGATTTTCTAGACGACAAAGAAACTTTTTGCTGTGAAAACATTAGTACATTGTGTATCTTTAGAAGTAAAAGTGATACTTTGATAATGGGGATTAGCAGCGCTTGTACATAGGCGTAAAACTTTGCTTCCGCCGTTTTTTTTTCGAAATTCGAGGCTTCATTGTAAAAAACTGGTTATACATTTATGATTGAAAGTATTGTCCATTTTTCGGGCAGCGTACGATTCCCGCGTTGAAAAAACTGGTCATCTTTTGAAGTGCTGGCCAGCCAGGCCGTGTGTCATTGATCGAAACAAGTGATAGTCCGAGGGAGCAATGTCTGGAGAATACGGTGGGTGGGGTAGGACTTTAAATTTCAACGTTTCCAAGTATGTCTTGACCACTTTCACAACATGGGGTCGAGTACTGTCATGGTGTAAAATCATTGTATCATGTATCTCGTTGTATTGCGGCCGTTTGTCTATGAATGCTCGGCTCAACACTTTAATTGAGTTCTATAACGATCGCCTGTGATTGTTGCAGTCGGTTTGAACAACTCATAATACACTACGCCGAGCTGGACCTACAAAATACTGAGCATGACCTTGTAACCGTTAATATTCGGTTTGGCCTTTGATGTGGAAGCATCCGGATATCCCCATGATTTTTTGCGCTTTGGATTATCGTAATGAACCCATTTTTCGTCCCAGTCACAATCCGATGCAGAAATCCGTTCGGTCTTTGCCTCGCAAGCAGCTGTTCACAAGCAAACAAACACCGTTCAACATCTCTTGGCTTCAACCCGTACGGCACCCAATTTCTTTGTTTCTGAATCATTCCCAGTCGTTTTAAAATGGCTTGTTGCGTCACTCCCAATGATCCTGCCAATTTTGGTTGTGTTTGACACGAGTGCTGATCAAGTAATGCCTCCAATTCTGCATCTTGGAAAACCTTCTCTCACCACTGGTCTTCGAAGTCAAAATCACCGTTCTTGAAGCGTTGAAACCACTCTCGGCACGTTCTTTCACTAAAAGCCACCCCACCATAGGTATTTGAGAACATTCGATGAACCTCAGCCGCAGATTTCTTCATATTAAAGCAGAAAATTAAAACCTCCCTCAAATGACGAGAATTTAGCAGAATAATTTATATTTCACATGTATGTTATTTGATAGTTTACTTGTTTAAAATGACATCAATTAATAGGTGGGTAATGACAGTCATAACTGTCACGTTTTAGATAAACACTCAAAATCTCATGTTACCCGGCTCAAAATTCTAAAATTACAGAAATTGTGACTAGCTATTCGGCGACGAGCGCTCAGACACTATATTTTCATTTTTTGTCCACCAATTAACATTAAAATCTACGTAATTCCCTAATCTGATTCATCCTACCAAACTACTCTACAACAATTAATTTTCCAGCTGAAGAATTGTTTCCTGTTCCAATCCGGAAACGATGATAAACTAAAAACGGTAATAAACGGCAGTGAACTTCGGTATAATAATCCGAAAACTTACGGAACTGCAATATTATGATGTTATTTAAACCCTCCAGGTGCTAGGGAAAACCAAGTAGCCAATTCCAGGGCGCTGTTATCGAATATTTATTAAAGCTGCAGATTATTTCAACACCTGCAATTTGATGTTAGACGCTGCTGTTGCTTATGCTCTCATCAATTATGCTTTAACACCGTTCGTTGGGGCTTGTTTATGTCTAATTTAATATGAAACTGGGTATTCATTAGGAGCTGGGGGAGTTTCTTTGGGAAGAGCGGAGTCTTTCAACCTTGGTGGGGGATTGTTTTCTGACCCCGTTTGCTGGTGCTTCCTGCTGTGCGTAGGCGCGTTTTGGAAAAGGCTGGGATATTTTCGTTCATCACTAAAACGTTACTACATAAGTCCCAGGCGTTAAAATCAAGCTTCAAAAGATGCGTTTCAAATTTTCGAGTCTGGATCGAGATATTGGAGGTCTTTACCTTCAGGAAGATATCAGTCTAGTGCACTTTGTACTCTTCTCGTGCGATGGTGCCTAGAATTGTCATCATTAAAAATGAAATTGGCTCCAATTTCATGTCGAAGAGGATAAATAATGGGTTCAATAATGTTTCGAACATATCTATCCTCTGTATTAGTGTCTAGAATGGAAAGAAGCTGCATACGACGACCATACATGATGCCTCTCCAAGACATTACTGATTCTCCTAGGTATAAACCTACTTCTCTGGAAAAAGGTAACAAGCCAATTGAAAAGTCCCCGGTCTACCATAGTAAAACACATTTTTTTTTGGCAGAATTCGATTTTATTATTCAACATAGTTGCCTTCGAGGACTATACAGTGATTATAGCGATCTTCCAACTTTTCGATACCCTTTTTGTGGTACGATTTGTCTTTCGATTCAAAATAGGCCTCAGTTTCGGCGATTACTTCTTCATTGGCGCTGAATTTCTTTTCAGTGAGCATTCTTTTGAGGTCTGAGAACAGAAAGAAGTCGCTGGGGGCAAGATATGGTGAATGCGCTGGATGCAGAAACAATTCGAAGCCCGATTTATGCAATTTTGCTATTGTTTTCATTGATTTGTGACACGGCGCATTGTCTTGATGAAACAGCACCTTTTTTTCTTCAAATGGGGCCGTTTTTTAACGATTTCATCCTTTGAATGATCCAAAAACGCTATATAATAATCGCTGTTGATGGTCTGGCCCTTTTGGAGGTAATCAATGAATATTATACCTTGCGCATCCCAGAATACTGATGCCATAACCTTACCAGCTGACTGTTGTGTTTTTCCTCGTTTTGGATTCGGTTCTTCGTGTGCAGTCCACTAACCTGACTGTCGATTGCACTCCGGAGTGAATTGATGGAGTCATGTTTCATCTATTGTCACATATCGACGCAAAAATTCAAGTTTATTGCACTTAAACAGCTTCAAACACTGTTCAGAATCATTACCACGTTGTTGCTTTTGATCGATTGTGAGCTCGCGCGGCAACCATTTTGCACACAGCTTTCTCATGTACAAATATTCTTGAATCATATAATGTACATGTTGAGATGATATCTTTATAATGTGTGCTATCTCGATCAACTTTACTTTACAGTCATTCAAAATCATTTTGTGAACTTTTCTGATTTTTTCTTCGGTGACTGCCTCTTTTGCGCGTTCATTGAGTTCGCCGTCTTCGGTGCTCATTTCACCACGTTCAAACTTAGCATACCAATGATGGTTGATTTTCCTGGTGCAGACCCCGGAAACTCTTCATCAAGCCAAGATTTTGCTTCAACTGTATTTTTTCCCGTCAAAAAGCAATATTTTATCAGCACACGAAATTCTTTTTTTTCAAATAACAAAAGTAGCTTCACTCAACGCAATAACTCACAAACCAATGATCGGACTGCTTTCAAATTTTGACACGTATCGTTTAAAGGTTGGTACTAACTAAAAATTATATGGATTTAATACTAGCACCGCCATCTATGCATCAGACCGGGGAGTTGGCAGTTTGTGAAATTACCAAATATAATTCCAAACCAGGAAAGCTCGTTGCATAACTTCTGGATTAACGTTTTTTGTAGTCCGAACTTCTTCCAAGAAAGTAGGCAGTCTTGAACGATCTCAGAAAAACCCTCTTTTTCCTTATATTGTCGCCCCACATCGTGAAATGTTTACATCTTTGTGGGGCTGTAACTTATTCCCACCATCAAATCACCATACGAAATACCATACAGGACGATTTCGATTCGTATAGGAATAAGGATTTCCTCTGGCTACGGCTGCTCCAGCGCATCAGGGATGAGGCATGACATATGGAGAATAAATTTATGATGAAAATCTTTTTACGATGTAAGGAAATCCTGAGGCTTGCGACCGGAAAAGGAGAAACGAAGATGTCGCATAGGAATGAGGATGGGAAAGAGTGGACCTCGAAACTGGATCTGGCATCTGACATGTGGAATCTGAGTGACCACTCTGGCTGGATAGGAGGAAGTTTAGGAAGCTGGACGCGCTCTGTATTCATGGAAGATGACGTATTATTTTTGGGATGAATAATTTGGGGCGAGAATTCAGTATCGGATACCTTGAGATATTCATAGGGTTTTGGATTGGTCTGCTTTACGTTGGTGAGGTTTTATTTTGGGAGGTAATGGGTGTGCCAATAAGACTGCAAGAATATTTGGATAACTAGGATGAAAATAGAACTTATAATGGAATTTGTAAAATTTGATCTCTGTAAGAATCTTTATATCTCCTAAAATATTGGTCACAGTTCTCTCAAACACAAACGTTTGTTATAGATCGACCTGTAATCTAGAACATATTGAGGGTTCAAGTCCTCATCTTGCTTCAAGGAGAGTTGGCTGCTTCCTGAATATTATAAGGTGAGTGCGAAATTCGGCTAATTGGGGATCATTCATCCTAACACCGCTTACCGATTGTTCGTAGACCCCCCAGTTCATGAAAATTTTGAACTCGAAGTTTGGAAAAAAACCGTAAAAATTGGATTTCTACACAATAATCGTTATATCTTCTTAAATATTGGTCACAACCCCATCAAATAACAGCGTTTTTGATATCTCGAGCTGCGATCGAAAAGATATTGAGGTTTCGAGTCCGTATCACGCCGCAAAAAGAGTTAGCAACCTCGGGAATATTACCAAATTTTTTTCTGAAAATTTCGGTTTACACCTTATAATTTCTGAAATGTTGGAGTAAACGCTGAACTGCAAGCATTTTCGTCATCTACGTTAACGAATCAATCGATTTGATGGTATACTATTCCCATGTGGAAACTTTCAAGAAAAAAATTTTTTTTTAGGTATGGAAAATTTGAGGCAAATTTTTCGTTCAAAAAATTTTTAGGTTACGAGATTCGGCTAATTGGGGATCATTCATCCTAACACCACTTACCGATTGATCGTAGACCTCCCAGTTCATGACAATTTTGAACTCGAAATTTGGAAAAAAAAAACCGTAAAAATTGAATTTTTTCACAATAATCGTTATATCTTCTTCAATATCGGTCACAGCCCCATAAAATGAAAGCGTTTTTTATAGATCAAGCTGTGATCTAAAACATATTGAGGTTTCAAGTCCGTATCTCTTCGCAAGAAGAGTTGGAATATTATCAAAAAGTTTTTTTTTAATTTCAGTTTACACCCTATAATTTCTGAAATGATGGACTAAACCCTGAACTGCAAGAATTCTCGTAATCTATGTTATCGAATTAATCAAAAGAATGGTATAACATGTATCCGAATGCTCTGACAAATTATCAATATAAAAAAATTGCTTTATTATTCTGCACTTTGAATTTTTCACATGCGAATTTTTTATTCGTTAAGTAGAACGCCGGAATTGAATCAATAGTCAAACCTTCAACGGCTCATAATCCGAAAATTACAGACATTTTGACAAAATGATAGAGCAATAAGTTTGGAGAAAGAACGCCCAAAAAGATAACTAACCAAACCTCATAATTCATTAGAGAAATCTCAACTATCTTTTTCTCCTCAAACAATCAAAGTTTAAAGATGACAGATGCAAGTGTTGGTTTATTAATATAATGCGCTTAAAGGTCGAAGTTTCATGATAAATAACGATCCAAATATCTGGTTAACAATGAACATCCCTCATCTGACAAAGAAGACAGTTTCATGTTGAACCACGTCTCGCGTAGTATTACATATTATCCTCCCTTACGTATTTAGTAGGTTACGATAAGTTCTTAAGCTGGGAGTAAAATAGAGTTTGATAATTTTCAAACAATCTCATTGGAAGTTTTCCCCTCAAATTATCATTTCGAAATTTTAAATCTCGTGGGTCTCTTCTTTGAAATTCTTATTGCTCTTGAGATGGTCTCAGTGACATTGAATTTGAGACACCCTGTACATCGCCTAGAGAAAAAATGTTTGAGGAAAACCTAGATGAAATCTGAGACTGGCGCATACGCCATTTTGACACAGTTAACCTTATTCATTGAATTAGGTCATTTTGCATTATTATTCACGGCAAAACGTATTTTCTGATAAAAACGACATTCATTATTTTTTTAACGAATGCCAAGGAATTAGCTTTTATCGTTGCCGAGAAAGCTCCAGAAACGGTCTGAGCTCTTTCCTTTGAAATATATGTCAAATCATATCAAAGCTTTGATATTCATCTCCTTTCACATGCAAACTTAATGGTATACATATTTATATAACTGAAGTCAACGAACTCTTTCAGATAAAGTCGATAAAGTGTTTGACATATTACCATTCTTTATTATGAAATTGTGCTCCAGTTCATGTTAGAGTCGAATTGATCGACCCTTCAGTTGAATATATTTAAATTATTATTTTACTGCGAATTATATTCATGGAACTCAAATCCTATTCAAGTGTCAATTAAATATGCATGATGAATGAATGATTCGTCACTTTGATATCCAATATCAATAGTATATTGTGTATTTAGCTGTGAATGCGATGCTTTCCCGAACGACAATATAATTTGTAGTCATCCTAATCAACATCATTATATATTGAGTTTTTTTTGAATAAATAACAATTTCGGATTACAATCTCATTGTCTATGAAATAGTTACCTTGACAATCAATTCATTGATCGTTTTGACAAAAGTTAGATAACCATTACTTATCTTCCAAAAAAATTTGAATAGATGATGTTGTTCAGATGTGCTGGACACAGGAGTTGATAAATGCTTCAGAAAATGTCATCTTGAATTTGTTGTCGAATAAATCCAAGGAAAAATACAAATACGCTTCCAAACGTTTCATGGATCATAGACATTTATAGAAATACCTAGGCATACAACTTTGCTTCCGCTGTTTTTTCCGAAATTCCGAAATTGTAAAAAACTGGTTATACATTTATGATTCAAAGTATTGTCCATCGCTGGCTACTACTTTCTCCCATCTTTCGGGCAGCGTACGAATCCCGCGTTGAAAAAACTAGTCAACTTTTGAAGCGATCCACGAATCGATCCTATTTTTTACTTCTTCGTAAGACCGGAAGTGCTGTTGAATGAAACATGTGATAGTCCGACGGAGCAACGTCTGGAGAATACGGTGGCCGGGGTAGGACTTCCCATTTCAACGTTTCCAAGTAAGTCTTGACCACTTTCGCAACCTGTGGTCGAGCATTGTCATACTGTAAAATCACTTTATCATGTCTCTCGTTGCATTGCGACCGTTTGTCTTTCAACGCTCGGGCCAAACGCATTGATTGTGTTCGATAACGATCGCCTGTTATTGTTTCAGTCGGTTTTTACAACTCATAATACACTACGCCTAGCTGGACCCACCAAATACTGAGCTCGACCTTGGAACCGTGAATATTAGGTTTGGCCGTCGACGTGGAAGCTTGGCCGGGATATCCTCATGATTTTCAGCGCTTGGAATTATCGTAATGAACCTATTTCTCGTCTCCAGTCACAATATGATGCAGAAATCCCTTCCGTCTTTGCTAGGAAAGCAGCTGTTCACAGACAAACATCTATCGGCTTCAACTCGTACTGTACCCAATTTCCTTGTTTCTGAATCATTCTCATGACTTTCAGGCGTTTTGAAATGGTTTGTGCGTCACTTACAATGATCCTGCCAATTCTTGTTGTGGTTGACACGAGTCTTGATCGAGTAATGCCTCCAATTCTGCATCTTGGAAAATGTTCTCTCTTCCACCACATGCTGGTCTTAGACGTCAAAATCACCGTTCTTGAAGCGTTGAAACCACTCTCGGCACTTTCTTTTACTAAAAGCGGCCTCACCATAGGTATTTGAGAGCATTCGATGAGCCTAAGCCGCAGATTTCTTAATATCAAAGCAGAAAATTAAAACTTCCCGTAAATAACGAAAATTAAGCTCGTAAGCTGACATATTTAATCGAGAATAACTTTATGATGCAGACACAAATCGACTAATATTTCGAGTGCGTTATCTTTACAAATACCTAAGCTCATTGTATGACATCTACGCTCTATTTATTTCGACTACCACTTACCGCTACAGCCACTTTATCTGGAAAACATGTAGTTCAAAATTATCAAATTTATTCAATTGATGCTGATTGGGTGTCTCGCTAATTTTTAAGGGTAAACCTTCATAATTACAACTACTACTCTCACTATTCACATCCCCTAATGATAATTTTTCGTGTACTAATTGTCGAGTACAGAGTAAATTCCATTAGCTGATGATGCTAAACATTGAACGCTGAATATAGTGTAAATTCAAACATTTTGATACCTATAACGACAGAATTTCCTGTGTACTCTACCCCGTTGTCAGAAGTTTAAATACCTAGAATGGACAGTAAGTTACGAAAATTGCAATTATATACTACTGAATAATGTTTTTAGCGACGTAGTTCGAAATCAACCTAATGGAATAGTAATTAAAAACAAATAGTACACCTGGTTGAACAATATCTAGTTGATTCAATTCTGATATCGAATATTACACGTCGGGAGCAAAGCAATGAGTGTACATACGCAGGTATTGAGTGATATGTTTATCTCCTATAGATGGAAAATGCTGGAAATGGAACAATGATCATATTGTGTTTCACAGTGACCCTCAGATTCAATACTGCTTTGTTTGTTGTTGAAATATAACAAGTAATGGGCTGCCCAATAAGAGGTTTTATTTTGATATAAAAAAGAAGAGTATATTTTAAGAGAAATCAATGAATTCTTATTTCATTTTAATGAGGAAGATATGTCGGTAACAATGAAAAATGGCTGCCATGCTTACGGTTGCAGCATCATATTCTTTTCATGAAAAGTTCCACGTTCAATTCGAACATTTGTGGGCGTATGTCCTCCATAACTCCACGAATTCCTTCTTTAAGATTTTAAATCGATTGCGGAGCATTGTCATAGACTTTATCTTTCACGTGGCACCAAAGAAAAAAATGTTAATTGATAAGTTTTTGGTGAGCATTTGTCTCTTCGAGAAATAAGACGGCCAAAAAAGCTTTTCTTTCATAATAGCTACTGTTTTTTTTGCTCATGCGAAACATAGCACTGTCTTGTTGAGAATATACATCGCCCGCTTCAATACCTTTCAATTGCAAACATAAAATATTTTTATCATAGCTCATTCATTATTATTATTCACTGAATCTCAGTTGTTACGGCTCTGTTATCCTACCGGGAACTGCGACCAATTTGATCCTTTGTTCTTAACCCTACCTATTCATACAAACCCAGGGAAGCAGTCGATACGTTTAACAAAACCGACGACATCCTTAGGAGCCTTGGCTAATGCTCCGTCAGTATCCAGAACTGACTTTCCCATGTGAGTGGTTCTTAGGCCAGTCAGCCCTAGACATTTGCACACTATGTGTTTGCCTCTTTCTACCTCCTTCCCACAGAATCTGCAGATCTCATCTGCTAACTCACACATGCGGTACAAAATGTATTTGCAGCGACAGGGTCAGCAGTCCCACCATTACCCGAAGCTATGCTCGTGGTAGCTTCAGAAGCCTCCTGGTATAGGTCGGTGAAAGCACCACGAATTTCTTTGCTGGAGTGTTTCTCCAGAGGGTTTCCTATTGTCTCACTTCCATTGTTGGACCTCTGCCTTATATTGGTCTTTTTTAAGCCCAGAGAAGGGCTCAAGACCAACAGGTGTTAACCTTGATGCCCTTTTTGCAAGTGTTTTCATCATAGCTTGGTAGCGTAATCTATTCACCGTAACAGTTGCACCAGCCTCATTTTCGTATAAGTAAGGTCCAATCACACCATCAGTCCATAAACAGCACCAAACAGTGTCAAGTTGAGGATGGAGAAGCTTTTCAACAATAATTTTTTATTTTCCATGACCCAAATGCGATAATTCTTCTTATTCACGTAGATTCTTTAGTGAAAGTGAGCCGCTCTACTGAAGATTATTTTTCGATGACAATCTGAACCATTTTGATGCATTTCAAGGACTCAAGCATCGAAGATACGAAGTTCTGCAGATCGACAGGTTGTTTTCTTGTATCAACTTGAGAACCTACAAGGCTCAAAACCTAAGTTTTTTGCAAAATATGGTTTAATATCGTTTTTCAAAAGCCTAATTCCTAAGATTGACGAGGAATCTACAAACCTGGGTTCGGGAAATCCCTTGTTGAATTCTACAGTCCAACAGTTTTTCCAATCAAGTTCTAACGAAGATGTTAGTACAATAGGTGAAATAAAAAACTCTGAAACAATAGGAAATCCTTGTCGACTATCCTATTCTAAGATCTTCAACTCACCTTTGATGGTAGAGGGGGTCAACCTTAGGTGACAAAAACCTACTTACGCCAAAAAGCTCTTGAACCTGTCACGAGCCGAGCTTCGGGTGATGGTGGGACTGCTGACGGGGCACTGTCGGTACAAAAATCATTTGTACCGTATGGGAAAGTCAGCAGACGAGATTTGCAGACTCTGTGGATCGGAAGCAGAAACAGCCGAACACATGGTATACAAGTGTCCGGAGCTGGCTGGCCTAAGAACTATTCACATGGGTGAGCCTGCCCTGGATACCAGAGAGGTAACGGCCAAGGCCCCTAAGGAGGTTATCAGTTTTATTAACGTCATTGACGACCTCCTTGGGTTTCTATGAATGAGTAGGGTAGAGAACAAAAGATTTGCATGGTCGCAGTTCCCGGAATGCTTAACGACCCCAGTTCAAATAATAATAATAATAATAGGTGACAAAAAATCATCTTTCAGCGAGTTAATCAAGTTCAACAAAGATCCAGATAATGATTACTTGATTATTCAAGAACTTTAATCCCCTCAGTTTAGCAATAATGCTACAATAATGTTCTATCTCGGAGACTAGATGAATAATCATTCAAAAATCAAAAGAATAAGCAAAATTCTACAATATTGAATGCGCTCACTATTAAGAATAATCGTGGAAAAAATAATTACAAGGGTCACAAAACCGAACCTTGACGAACACCGACATACTACCCTCCAATCAGCACACCACGACACTCACCTCAACCCACGACCACAGACAACCAACACTTCTTCTTCTCCACACCAACTGACCGCATCTCCTCACTACACCATTGCTCTTTATCGATCTAGAAACGCCAAAATCCTCAACGTTACCCACGGTCAGGACCAACGCAACCCACTGAACGCAATATCGCGTGACAGATGATCTTCACCCCCTCCTCCCCTCACGTACTGTTTACGTGTACACCCCCCATCTCAACCCTTCCGATAAGGGAGCTCGTAATACCGAGATGTCTTGGAACTTCAAACAGCCGCGAGATCCTGATCCTTTGGCGACGCCGGCGCCTGCGTCTCCTTCCGGGGGATGCTTTCAGGGTGGCGTCCCGAATCGGTCGAGTCCTTGCTTCTCGTCAGTTTCAGGAGACAAACGCACCGAGTACGCCCGCCGGACGGAGATAGACCACGTGACTTACTGTTTACGACGTTTCGTGATTCGTTTACCGGTTCGGTTCGAGCAAAGTGCGCTGTGGTGTTGGTTTTGGTTTGGTTGGGGTCGTAAATGGTTGATCTGCTTGGTTTGGAGGTGAGGTTTTGTGCCGTTGGACGTTCTGGAGAAGGTGCTGGGAGATTTTTGGATGAGGTGAGATGATTTTGGGACTATTGTTGTTAATGGGTAGTTGGTAGTAGGAAAAAACGATTCTTAGGTCTTTGATGATTTCTTTTTTGATGACCTACAGTTGCTGGAGTTTCTCAGAGTTCTGGGGAAGTTTCAGGATGTTAAGAAGGTCCAGCAATTGTAGATGTTTCATTGAGGAATTAGGTTTTGTATGTTGGAATTTTTAAAGATGCTGAAAGATGTTTGGATGAAGTGAGATAGATTTAATTATGTTTGTTCTGGTAATTTTGTCAGCTGAGTCCTCAAATGGGTAGTTGACAGCTATCAAAAGCGGGGACAAGAACATCTTTATGTCTTAATATGTTGAGAGTAGAGCTACACTTGCTGGAGTTCCTCAGTGTTCTGGACAAATTTCAGAGTGTTGAGTAGTTTCAGCGTCTGTAGATTTTTCCTTAAAGGTTTATTTATTGTTGATTTTTTAGGAAATAGTTCTGTACATTAGATGCTGAGAGATGTTGAGATAATTTGGGGTTTTTGTTTAACTGCTTTTGTTAGCTGATACATGAAATGAGTAGTTGATGCCTTTCATGATCTATTGTGTATCATGTGTGGTATGTTTAGAGCAAAGCTACAGCTGCAAAAGTTCTTCAGAGTTTTGGACAAGTTTCAGAGTGTTGAGTAGGTCCAGCAGATGTAAATGTTTCATTAAGGGTTTCTTAATTGTACCTATACTTCGAGAATTTTGAATTATATGCTGAGAGACGTTTGTATGAGTTGAGATTATTTAGGGATTTTTGTTTTGCTGCTTTTGTCAGCTGATACCTGCAATGCGTTGTTGACAGCTAATGAAATTGAAAATAAGGGCATCCTTATGCCTTTAATGATCTATTGTGTATCGTTTCTTGATATGTTAATGAGAGAAGGGTTATAGCTGCTGGAGTTCCTAACAGTTCTGGAGAAGTTTGAGAGTGTTGAGTAGGTCCAGCAACTGTAGATGTTTCAGTAAGGGTTTATTTATTGTTAAATTCCTAGGGAATAGTTTCTAAACGGTGGAAGCAGATGCTGGGAGATATTTGTATGATTGTAAATGATTTACCAATAGGTATTTGTTTATCTTCTTTCGTCAGCTGAAACCTGAAATGAGTCGTTGACAGTATTTGAAATTGTGGACAGCTGCTGAATTCCTAAGAGCTCTAAATACGTTTCAGAGTCTTGAAAAGGTCCAGTAGCTGTATGCAGATGTTATGAAGATGTTAGATAATAGATAGTTTCTTCGAATAATAATTGGGATAATAAGGAGTTTCTTCGAATGTATTCAGGTTAAAATTATCATTTCCAGTTGAGATCTTTGGTATTCTTGGAGGTGAGCTTTATTTTGTTGGAAGATGTTTGGAAGAGGTGAGATGACTTAGGAAGATTTGATATGAGAGTTAGGGGCTCTCTCAAACTTCAATATCATGAAGGTCTTTACGTTTTCTCCCTTGAGATGTCCAGATTGAGTTATCGCTGAATTGCAGATTTCGACTAAAATTATTCAAATGAGAAAAGTGAAGTGTATATTCGATTCAATCGAAAAGCAATACTCATGAGGTAATCTACAGGACTAATAACTCATTGACGTCAATTTCAACTGATAATTGTCCAGGTTTCGATAAAACTTCCATCAGGATCGGTATCGACTGATTTGGTTTCATTCGGAAACAATAAAATTCTGTACATATGCTGGAAACTCCACAATTTCACATAGTTTCCTGGAAAACCCACTGGGAAACGAGTATCGAGAGGTTTTGTTCCTCTGCGGGTTTTTTGATCGTTCGATTAAAAAAAAAAGTTTTCGCACTTTTCCGAATTTTCAGCTGAATGCAGAATTTATAATGCCGGAAATTTCATATGTATTTTTGGAATTTATCTGAGGTTTAACGAAGAATGAATAACATCCAATAAAAAAATTTTGGGGTGGGGAATTGAAAATTATGGAGTTTATTTTTATTTGTGAACAAACTTTTTATTTTTGGACCAAATCTGTTCTGAAATATTTCAGCTCGAATTTTGTACTTTTCCAACAATAATGTGTTTGAATTTTATCGGTTAATTATTTTAATTCGAGTCAGATCTATTTTTTGAGTAATGCTATATTTACCATTTCTATTTTCAACTGGTGTATTTTGACGTTATAACTATAACTACTGTCAGTTTGAGAAAATACATGAATTTAATTATTCATTAAAGGATTTACCAGCTTATACTTATAATTCATTAAAAAGTTCACATAAACTAGTCCTTCATCATTTGAAAATTTCCTTTTATATAACTTCCCAGCATTTAGTTTAGTAGGGTAGTTCCGCTGATATATACAGCTATTGTCTAAAAAGTGATAGTACACAAACTACATATTTGTAGAGACGCATTTTATATCAAACTTCTGTTTACTTTCCATTCAGAAGCGTCAATATCTGATTATTAACTTTCTGTAAAAAATAACTGAGATTTAGAAGGTATTCCTGCAAGCATTCTTGAATCCAAATTTTCCGAAGAAATAATATCTTCTATATATCCTTCACCAACAGATGCATCCTTCCAACTACCATGACCTTTCAGTGTAGTCATACTGGCTCTAACTTGTGCCAGCATGGGAGATTTCCAAATGTGTTTTTTCAAACTGGCTGTATAGTATAACGTCTTTAGGTCATAAAATGAAATTGCCACCTCCTTTCTCTACATTCTCTAAACATCCCTCTGAAGCTGAATTAATCAAACTGAAACGCTCGTCAACTGCAAATCCCAAGCAACCAAATCAAGATGACAAAAAAAATCCTCCCTCCAAATCCACAGGGCTGTCACCCAATCGTCCAAGAAAAATAAGGACAATCCCTCACGAAATGATACGGCTATCGTCTAAAAAGCCGAGCGTACCGAAAATGCACATTTGTAGAGGCGCAGTTTCATATCAAACTCCTATTTACTCTCCCTTCAGAGGCGTCAACACCACGCCTCTCACCCGATCAATCAACCCTAAGCTGTGCTGACAAAGGGTGAAATTTTATTCGGCTTGACGTTCACGGAGCGTCATCTACAGCACAGCGGGAGAAAACTGAAAGGGCATCAATTATGGCTGTCGCCAAATGTTTCTCCAACACATAAACAACTTATCGGATTATACGCGGTGTGGGTTAGACGAAGAGTGGAAGAGCTAGTGCTGCTGGAAGATTTGCAATTTTAACATGGTTGAATTTTTCTTCTCCCAAGCTCCAAGTGAAGTCACATATCACACCATGAATATTAGAACAGAGTTTGTCACGTCTGAAAATTAAAAATTGAAGCACAGGATTTGTTATTTGGTAAGGGAACTTCAACTCAGTTTGGAGTTATTTGAATAAGCCCACCTGACTCCAAAATCTGTATCACCGTCCTCTTGCACCTTAGCCTCAGAGGCCACTGGCTAGCTCGGGAGAGATCTAAAAGGGCGCCATTGATTCATTTATAGCGACTACCTCAAGGTGTGAGCTAGGTGAACCGGAACCTGAAATCGTGGTGAAGAATGGTATGTAAGGGTGAATCTAAACCACTTTAACTCTCTGTTTCTCTCTCTGAAACTATGATTATCTAATGCACCAACAAATATACTAACTGACAAAGAAACTGCAACACCCAGAAGGGGCTGTTTAAATTTTACTTATTTTTTTCGGTAAAACATAGATAGTATAGCAAGAAATGAATGATTGAAATTTGGAGAAAAAAACGAAGGGTTTACCATTTTTTCCAATGAATTTGTTAGTAATGTGTTTGTGCACCGCGATTATCTATACACTCCCAACACGTCTCGGCATTGATGCAATAAGATGGTCTATTTATTCTTGAGGGAAACTATCCCAACCTACCTACTTCATGTCTCAGAGCCGCCAAAGACGGTGGGGGCTGGGGTAAAGTTCCAAGCCTTCTACTCATGATGTCCCAAACATGCTCTATGGGCTAAAGATCGGGGGATCTGGGCAGCCATGACAAAAGATTCACATGGGTCGCTTCGGAAAAGTTTAAATTAACTCTGGCAACATGAGGTCTGGCATTATCTTGATGAAATATTGGATTCTCGAGCCGGTTAAGGTGAGGGAGAACATATGGCTCCACTATTTCTTGAAGGTAACGCAGCGCTGTCATATTACCTCGAACAAAGACTAAAAGTGACCTACTTGCATGTGCAATAGCACCCCATACCATAACGCCTACTGTCCGGTGTACATGACGATCAACATCAAACTGAGGTTCACGTCTTTCTCCCCGACGTCGTCTAACTCCTCTGCGGCCATCATGTGCACCCAAGGAGAATCGAGATTCATCATAAAAGACGACCTCAGGCCATTCCACATTCTAATGTTGATGTTCTCTGCACCACTGTAATCGTTGCCGGCGATGCTCAACCGTCAGAGGTAACACAAGATGTGGACCATAATGCTGCAGTCCAAAAGACCTTATCCGGCGATAAACCGTTCGGACAGTTACAGGATGGCCTTGTTCTCCTAACCACTAATCAGCCAAAGATCGAGTTGTCGCAAATCGGTCTCTAATGGCCATAAGTCTAAGACGTCGATCTTGAACTTCATTTGTGCCCCTTCGACGTCCGGTGCCTACTCTTCTTCGATTTTGTGCATTATCAAACCACGCTTGACAACATCTCATAACAGTAGTTGGATTTCTGTTGGTAGAGTTAGCGATTTCTCGGAATGACAACCCCGCCTACCGTAGACCAATAATTCGACCTCTTTCAAATTCACTTAGCTGGCGATAAATTCCACGTACACGTGCTCTAGGCATTAGCTCATTATGAAAATATATAATGTCGAAATCTATTCATCTTGTCCGAATTGGAGAAAATGGTAAGGGAAAACAGCGTTCCTCTTGACCTCAAGAAACTACTGTTAAAATATATGTACAAGGCAAGATTCTTATTAACATTTATTGGATCCTGTAATACTGTAATACTGCCATCTAGCGTCTAAAATAGACCCACATCATTCCTGAGAATTTTTTTAAAATCTCTCGCCACTCAAGAACAAAATTAGGCAGATCGTGAGGTATCCCCGGAAAATTCCAACAAGCAATTTTCGCATCAGTGGCGAATCTCTCAGAATGGAAAATTAACCATAACTATAAGTTCTCCCCTTCAGGAACCTGAGACGTGCATATTTTATGGGACACGGAGAGGAGATCTGGGATGGCCGTGAACCCCGATTCCTTAACGTTCTTCACACATTCATCAACTGAATATTTTACAGCCACTTTGAAAAACTCGGTAGAAAGTTCCATTTTCGGCTCCATAACCGAGTTCTTGGAGGTTGAAGAATTTAGTCTGGTTAATCCAGTTTGAAAGTTTGAGGGGACTTGACGTCGATTCTTCCGGAAATTGGTTGGGGAAAAAATCACACGAAACTCGATGAGTTGCAGCTTCAATTTGAGTTAAAATCATCACTAAGCGTACCTACATCTCAGTGCCCACTGTTTTGAAACTGTTTTCTTCAATTAATTTCTTGATTGAGAAAACTACAGCAGTTTTGTTCTATGAGTCCTATTTTTTGAGATACAGGTTAATTGATGTTAGTTACTAGCAAAAACTAAAGAAATAAATATATACACATCATCAAAAGTCTTGGTTTCCCTAGGATTCTCAAGAACTAAACAATCTATGTTCTGGAGATGAGAAGAATATTTTCCTCTATTTCAACTGTGATATATTTGATAGAAAATCTTTGTTTGTTACTTTTTGATTTATGCAGGATGAGACAAAATAAGAAAAATCAGAAAAAATCTAAATTAATCGATTATTTATTTTCATTCACATTCGTGAGCAGGAGGGTGAGATGACATTTCATCAGGAAAAAATAACGGGTGTTTTTTTTTCGAGGTCTATAACTTTAAGTTGGCATTATTCTTCAAGATGGCGACCGATTTAACAGCTGTCAAGTGATTTATTCTCAGTTTGGTTTGGCAATTCATCATGAATAGAGCCAACAATGCTTGCAACTAGTGCAATTTTATTTCGAAAATAATGGTTCTGTGCGGAATACGTATCGCGCACTACGTCCATTAGCGATGAAGCGCACTTGGTTGAATGGCTACGTCAACAAACAAAACTGCCGCATTTGGAGTGAAGCTAATCCTCAAGTGTATGTCGAAACACCGTTACATCCAGAAAAACTGACTGTTTGGTGCGCTTTATGGGCTGGTGGAATCATTGGTCCGTACTACTTCAAAAACGATGATGGCCAGAACGTTACATGGTGATCGGTATAGAGCCATGATTACTAACTTTTTCAATCCTGAATTGAACAACCATGTTGTCCAGGAGCTGTGGTTCCAACAAGACGGCGCAACATGTCACACAGCTCGTGCCACAATCGATTTATTGAAAGACACGTTTGGTGACCGCCTAATTTCACGTTTTGGACCTGTAAATTGGCCTCCAAGATCTTGTGATTTAACATCGCTAGACTACTTTCTGTGGGGCTATGTAAAGTCATTGGTCTATGCGGATAAGCCACAAACCCTTGACCATTTGGAAGACAACATTCACCGTATTATTGCCGATATATGGCCACAAATGTTGGAAAAAGTCATCGAAAATTGGACGTCCAGATTGGACTACATCCGAGCCAGCCGTGGCGGTCATATGCCAGAATTCATATTTAAAATGTAATGCCACAATATTATCTTGCGGATAAATAAAATTCATGTCAATTGAATAATCCATCGCAATTTAAAGTTCTATAGTTCTAAAAAAACATCCTTTACTTACCATATCCAATCTATTGCCAACAAAACAAAATAAAGTCGCTTCGATAATTTCTTCAGAGTGTAACACCTCCACCAGATTCCTCAAGATGTTTACTGAGACGTGACGTCACGCGATTGTGTCGAGTCAACATGGTGACTCACATTTAATCCCGAGAACACTCGGTCCCATAACAAACATCAAATAAATGTATTTTTCAGATTTCTCTCCTCTCGTATTCGTCGGTCAGACGACTGGTAAAAAGACATCAAACTGCAACATTCTGAAATGGAATTTCGCTTAGTGTTGACATCATGACGGTTCGAGTGAAGGGTCGGAAACAAACGAGCATCGCTCTCGACTGGATCTTTGTTTCCAACTTTGAAAAGACAGGGAGAGGTGGTATGGGAGCAAAAACTTGGACACACAAGCGATGAGTGCTGAAACAACAATGTATTCACTTGATAATGAACGCTGCATTGCTTTTCATTCCTGGAATACAGAGGAAACAACTTTACTGAGGTTTCTCAAGGGCTGATCAGCAAGAGATCAACTAATAAGATGTTAAATGTATTGTTAACCAGACATTGAGTTGAAGGATTTAATATAAAGGGTGTTTTTTTGAGAGCTATAGAACTTTAAATTGCAATAAAACAACGATGGATTATTCGATTGACATGAATTTTATTCATCCGCAAGATAATCTTGTGGCATTACATTTTGTATATGATTTCTGGCATATGACCGCCACGGCTGGCTCGGATGTAGTTCAATCTGGACGTCCAATTTTCGATGACTTTTTCCAACATTTGTGGCCGTATATCGGCAATAACACGGCGAATCTTGTCTTCCAAATGGTCAAGGGTTTGTGGCTTATCCGCATAGACCAATGACTTTACATAGCCCCACAGAAAGTAGTCTAGCGGTGTTAAATCACAAGACCTTGAAGGCCAATTCACAGGTCTAAAACGTGAAATTAGGCGGTCACCAAACGTGTCTTTCAATAAATCGATTGTGGCACGAGCTGTGTGACATGATGCGCTGTCTTGTTGAAATCACAGCACCTGGACATCATGGTTGTTCAATTCAGGAATGAAAAAGTTAGTAATAATGGCTCTATATCGATCACCATTGAGTGTAACGTTCTGGCCATCATCGTTTTTGAAGAAGTACGGGCTAATGATTCCACCAGCCCATAAAGCGCACCAAACAGTCAGTTCTTCTGGATGTAACGGTGTTTCGACATACACTTGAGGATTAGCTTCACTCCAAATGCGGCAGTTTTGTTTGATGACGTAGTCATTCAACCAGAAGTGCGCTTTATCGCTAATCAAAATGAAATGGACGTAGTGCGCGATACGTATTCCGCACAGAACCATTATTTTTGAAATAAAATTGCACTATTTGCAAGATTTGTTCAGGCGTGAGTCTATTGATGATGAATTTCCAAACCAAACTGAGAATAAATCACTTGACATCTGTTAAATCGATCGCCATCTTGAACAGTAATGCCAACTCAAAGTTATATACCTCGAAAAAAAACACCCTATAGAATGTAATAATCGAACGATCTTTGGAACATATTCTTTTATTTCATTTCTTGTAGCTTTGGGTAATTTGCATAGGTACCATTAGGTCTTCTTAATTAAATCTAATCTAATCTACCTGTTCAAGTTTTATACTTTAATTACCCTTTAATTTATCTTGTTTTGTTCTCCTTCCACGTCAACACTCTCTAACATACCTTTTATCTTCTCCAATGTCTGTTAGCCAATTTTCCGACTCAGCAACGTAGACGATATCATCTGCATTTCTTGTATATTTATTTTCCGACCACCCCGACAATCCAACAACATCAATCATCGACTTAACGAAATCACCAATCCGCACACACCAATAAACCCTTCAGATTCACCCTGTGTCCTAATCAATTTTCCATCGGCGGGTTATATACTCCCATTCAATAGAGAAAATATAAAAACCCGTATCTCGATGGAATTCCATTCAGAAAAACGAATAAAAACCCCGATCCCGAAAACCCATCACTCTCAATAGAGATCAAAACGTGAATACCATCCCCAACAACAAAGTCCCCTCCCACTCCTCTACAGATCCATAAAGAACAGAGATCAGCCTGATTCCGAAAAAATATTAATTAATAGCAACGACAAGTACAACGCGTAATCCAGATATTCCAGGGTTATCCCGGTTCGGTTTTATTGCTTCCGACGATATGATCGTCGACATAAAAAAAAACGACATCGCTTTTCGATCCACTCGAAGCTCTTCGCAAATTGGTAAACACCGTGCGTTTTTTTTTTCGATAGAATTCTATGGGAGTCTTTACGGGAGTCCCTACAGCTTGAGTTGGTGTAAATATTACTGGAAGATATTGGGTGTACAACTTTGCTTCCACCGTTTAGCAATGGATGGCTGTAGCGGTAAATGGTAGTCGAAATAAATAGATCGTAGATGTCATACAATAAGCTTAGGTATTTGTTAACATAACGCCATCGAAATTTCAGTCGATTTGTGTCTGCATCATAAAGTTATTCTCGATCAAAAATGTCAGCTTACGAGCTAAATTCTCGTCATTTGAGGGAGGTTTAAATTTTCTGCTTCAATATGGAGAAATCTGCTGCTGAGGCTCGACGAATGCTCTCAAATACCTTAGATGAGAACGCTATTAGTGAAAAAACGTGCCGAAGTCGAATTTTTATCTGGTAAGGCTTAGGACTTGGACTCATTGAATGGAGTGTTATTTAAAATAGCCTAATTAACAACTGCTCAAATGCTTTTGTTATCAATTCAGTGCTTTTTTAGATTATTTTCAATGTGAGAACTAGCCACAGCGCATTCTTTACAGCATCAGTTATTCAAAAAGCAACCCTTTTTAACAGAAGATCTCGTAGATGCAACTCCACCTTCGAACAATTCCCATGAATGTTGAAACTTTGAAAAATTCAGGTTCAATCCAACCGTCTAACATTCACGTTACTTATTCTATATTTCCCAGACTTCTCTATAAACTCCTCGGACTCTGCCAACGTTTCATTACAGCAGCAGAAACTTCCCAGATCGAAATCGACGGGAAAGCTCCCCGTTTACCCAGAAGTGTTCGACAATCAGACCCAGAAAGGGTAGATATAAGAAATTCCGACAGCCATTACCAAGACTCGAAGACCTCGACTTCCTCCCAAAGATCGAGACGTTTATGTCTCCCAATTTACTCGAGTAACGAGGTCCCGTTAAAAATGCAAGGCCCTATCTCCTGAATATTTAACGGAATATGTCCTCCCCAATACATTAAGAGCGATATAATCTGGCTAAACCCCGGAAGGGGGCGCTCGCAATTGAAAATATTCGACCGAATTTTTAATCAGCGCCTGGCCCAACCGTGATCCGGATTGTCCGGAAGTTGGGTTTCATTGTGGAAGTTTCCCGGACTGACGCCCTCTGTGAAAGGCCATAGAAGTTTTGTGTTAACGAATTGCCGAATCGGTTCGAGTTTCTGTAACGTTGATCGCAGAAAAATTCTTATTTTCTATGGTCAGTTTGGTGATATATTCTGTGGTTGTCACAGAATATTGCCATAAAATTCGAAGTAATCAACTCTCAAACAATTTACAAGGCGGAATAGTTATGTATCTGCACCTCAGGGTAATTAACATAGTTAGAGGGAGCATATGTCATTTTCAGTAAGCAAATATTATCCCTAACATGAGCTAACAAGTTTGACATGAAGCGCGCGGAAATGAAAACATATCAGTGATACGATATTTCACTCAATTCGCGAGTTCCTCCACAAAGAACGCACTTCTTATGTCACATAATGAATCAACGTTTCATATTAACACAAAATATATTGAGATGAATACCTAAATAAATCAGAAATTCAGAAAACAAACTTAAAGCACGCCAAACGACGTGAAACAACCGATGATACTAGGAGAGCAAAAGTTGCCAAACCTTGGATTTGAGCAGGTAGATACAGAAAATAATAAATATTCTACTTATTATAAATTCGACATCAGGAAAAATATCGGATTCCAAATGTTCGAATTTGCATATTCAATCGAGACTCACTCAAATTAACATATTTCATTCAATATAATATACATTCATAACGATAAAGTAAAATTGTGTATTTGAAAATATATCACAATTCGACAACGTAATCTTACCATGTTGGGGACATGTAAAAATTGGGCATACTCCCTCTATCTATATTCATTACTCTATGGTTCAACTCAAATCCCATGCTTCAAACTGATAGAACACAACAAATGGAACTATTTATTTGTAGATAAGAATCTTTGTTTTTTCTTTATATTTTTTGTCCCAAAGTATGGAATTGAATGCTCCAATAAATTCTCAGCCCTTTGTCGTTCTTTCTCGAATCGCATATTTGCTATTGAAGAAGACTCACAGGTACTTTGTGCCTGTTGTAGTTCTCTGAAGATGTGCCCCCCATCAGAGCTATTCTCTCCATAACGTGATTTACAGCTCACCTTCCAGTTCCAGAGTTATGATGAACTGCAGTATCTGGATTGGCTTCAAGGAGGCTAATTCTTCACTTCTACAAGTTTCGTGTCCAAAGCAGGTTTTGCGTTGGCTAGCGATGGTGAGGCATTCTGTCACCAGGTGATCCGGAGTTTCTTCCTCCTCCCCACAGAATCTGCACTCACCATTTTCTGTTAGATTCATTCTCATGATATGTTTCCCAAGGCGAAAATGCCCTGTGGGGAATCCAGTGAGGAAGTGTAGCATATTCTTACTGAGATCCAGATACTTTTTGGATCTCGCAAAGTCAAAGCTTCGAAGAAACTATTTGATGTGATCCAAACTCTTGAAACTATTTCTTGTAGGTACATTTGTCTACTCCACATAAAGGTTCCGGGTTGATGAAAGGAGTTTGTGCTCCTTTTCTGGCAAGTGGCAAGTATATCAGTTAACTTGGAGCCAAAAACCACAGATAACGGTAGATCATCATCAACCTCTTCCTCATTCTTCTATCCTGAACTTCTCTCATCCACTTCTTCCTAACGTCGGTCGTGGTCGGTTATATTATCTACCCAACATCTCTGTGGTCTGCTTCTGCTCCGTTATTGTATTCTTGGTCTCCATTCTAACAGATGTTTAGTCCACTTATTTTCTTAATCTCTGGCTACATATCCTACCCAGCTCCACTTTAGTTTGGCAATCCCGAAAATGAAATCTTCGAGTTGTTTGGTCACTTTGCTATGTAACAGTATTTCCAAAGATATCGAAAAAAGTAGCATAAAAGGCATCAATGGTAGCATACGCTGAATCTGAACCCTTCTGGAGGTTTGGAAAAGAAACTAAAGGTCATCACTTGGGAGTTCAGCAATAACATACTTCTTTAGAGGCTTACAGCCAGACTCGTACAAGTGATAAATTCTTGAGATCTCCTCCATCCTTCTCTCAGAAGCTTCTACAGCTACCACAAGCTGAGCTTCAAATTTTTCTGGAGCTATCGCGATCTCTTTGGGAATTGTCGAATAATGCATATAACATAGTATCAAACTGTTTCTTTCGTAAATAAATGATCATCATGAGATCTATCATCGCATTCGCATCATCGAATATCCCACATCATTTTCATTTGATTTCCCACATGTTATTCAATTTCATTAATTAGAGATGTCGCCACACGTTAATCAAAACTCGTACCTACCCACCTGGCCTCCTACACCTCAAACCTGACAACACCCCCTTAGCGAATGATCTGAAGCAAATAAAACGCACCCCCGTGAACAATTCCCAGCATTCCAGCCTCCGAAAAGCGCCTACTACAGTCCCACACTTCTTTCCCGGCCTCCTCCACCCTTCACCGGCCTTTTCCTGGGGGCAATCCATTCTCGGAATCTCCGATTACATGACATCGTTTATGCAAATTCACAAAGAACTTTCCGATTACATCTGAAGGGATGAATTCCGCCTCGTCTCATTTCACTACCCCCACCCCTCCAAAAGCCCGCCGCCATCGGATCCGGGCCAGAGGAGCAGGAACTCGTTCAATGTTATCGCAAAACATCACATTAAACATGTTAGGAAATTCCCTTTGGGCTACACGTCGAAATTTATGTGTGTAAGCGATACTGGAACGTGTGCCGCCCTGTCGACGTATATTCGAAATTACTCTGACATTTTTTTTTATTTTGGTGCAAGGGGGGTTGGCAGTGTTTGTGTTTTGGAGTCGTGCGTGGAGAATGTTGACTTTAAGGGTGGAGGATTAGAGCGTGGGATCTTTTGGATGTAGCGGAGGATTGTGTGAGGGGTACCCCAAGAGGATGTTTTTGGTTCCATGTTTTTCTTCACTCAGCGGTTTGATTAGGTTGAATGAAGGAGACGACTGGTTAGAAAGCAAACTACGAAAAAAACGGTTTGATACTCTGTTAAATACTTTGTTCAACAATTCCCAAAGAGATCACGATCTTTCTTTAACTGAATGTCATAACCTACTGATGACAAATGACATACGAAATGTCATTAAGAAAACACAATGTCGCCACTAATTGAATCATTCCCATTGAAAAACTCGTTTCCTACTAATTTTGCAGCCTCCAACATTTCAATAAATAAACATAGAGCCCCACTGTATATATCGCAATTGCTGTAAGCCTAAATTAAATTGAAATGTATTACCTAATTAAACTTCATTATTTCAACACATCAGATATTTCATGGGTGATACACAGCGTATTCATGCCACAAGAATAAGATGAATAGGGAGAAGATTTCATATATACGAGTATGAGGAATGGATTTTGTACCTTTCAAGACTGTATCTGCCTACTAATGATGAGTTTGAATCGTTGCTAATGAGAACATGTTGTGTGGATAGAATGTTGAAAAACTGGAATATCAACTCAGTATTCAGGAATATTGAGGAGGGTATTATACTTGATGGAAATAATAAAAGATTTTCTTGGAGAAATTAGGTCAACATTAACATATATGTTTTTCATGAAAGTAGGTATGTTATTTTATGGTTCAAGTTCATAAGTGAAGCTTTGAAGCACTTGTAACTAGTTGCAAGCACTTAACAGGCCAATTAAAAAGTCCCCGGTCTACCATTGTAAAACACTTTTTTTTTGGTAAAATTCGATCTTATTATTCAACATAGTTGCCTTCGAGGACGATAGAGCGATTATAGCGATCTTCTAACTTTCCGATACCATTTTTGTAGTACGATTTGTCCTTCGATTCAAAATAGATCTCAGTTTCAGCGATTACTTCCTCATTGGCGCTGAATTTATTTCCAGCGAGTATTCTTTTGAGGTCTGAGAACAGGAAAAAGTCACTGGGGGCCAGGTTTGGCTAATACGGTGGATGCAGAAGCAATTCGAATCCCAATTCATGCAATTTTGCAATTGTTTTCATTAATTTGTGACACGGTGCATTGTCTTAGTGAAACAACATCATTTTTTCTTCAAATGGGGCCGTTTTTTTAACGATTTCATCCTTTTAACGATCCAATATCGCTCATCGATAGCTTAAGCCTAAAAACCAATGACCCAATTTCTTGGCAACAGATGCCATAAGTAATTTAGAGTCTTTTTCTTTCTTTTTGTATTATCTTCTTTCATCACCAAGTGCAGGTGTTAGCCAATTTAATGAGTTGAGTTATGCGGTACTGATGATCCCTAATAAGGGTGAAACCGGTATATCGCTACTCTCCCTTGATGACATGCATTCTCCTTGGTTTACTTTCGATTATGATTACTATGAAATAGCGTGGAAATCTTCTGTTTGACAATGGTTATGTTGATGAAAATTTTCTTGATACATAATAACAGATAGATAATTAATATCGAATGATATTACACACTTGGAAATCGTACTTCTTTTTGTATTTTCTTCATTCATTGCCAAGTGCAGGTGTTATTTATTAATCTAGAACCATTCAAAAACCAATTACTATCAGCTTTTCTAACTCCGTCTCTAGTTCCTATTAAATTTGACTGCTACTTCACAGATGCTCTAGATTATGTCACAAACGAACTTATAACTCAAGTAGTTTAACTTCATATAAAAATCCCATATTTTCTTAGGGTAGAAAATATTCCCAAGGAATGAACCAGCAAGTAATGATGAATAGTTTCAAATTTGGAGCACTTGAAAGAATGGGGGGGAAAATGTCATCTACAGAATTTAATATCCAAACCGTCTAGTGGAGCATATTCTGAAAAGCTGCCTTGATTACGAGCAGTGAAAGAGATAATGGAAAATAATGAAGTCGATGCAGAAGCAGGGTAAATGGATGGAAAAATTGAGTCTTATCACGAGAAAATTCCTCTCTTCTTTCTGAGGAAATATCGATAAAACGCTATTGGATGGAAATCTTGGGAACGCTGACATCAGAAACGAGGACGTAGATGACTTACAATCGGAATTTCATAACCGAGTGTGAAATTCTGGTCATCATAATCCTTGTTATATGAACTATTAGACCAATTGATATCTCCCCGGTCTGATGCACAGATGGCGGTGCTAGTATTAAGTCCATATGATTTTTAGTTAGTACCAACCTTCAAACGATACGTGTCAAAATTTGACAGCAGTCCGACCTTTAGTTTGTGAGATATTGCGTTGTGAGTGTAGCTACTTTTGTTATTTGAAAAAAGATGGAAAAAAGAATTTCGTGTTCTGATAAAATATTGCCTTTTGAAGGAAGAAAAAATACACCGACGAAAAAATCGAAAAAGGTCACAAAATAATTTTGAATGACGTAAAGTGATCGAGATAGCAGACATTGTGAAGATATCATCTGAATATCTGATAATTTCATTCATCATGCATGAATTGGACTTTGAACTGCTTCGGCATCCACGGTATTCACCAGATCTGGCCACCAGCGACTTTTTCCTGTTCTCAGACTTGAAAAGAATGCTCGCTGGAAAGAAATATAGCGCCAATGAATAAGTAATCGCCGAAACTGAGGCCCATTTTGAAGCGAAAGACAAATCGTACTACAAAAATGGCATCGAAAAGATGGAAGATCGCTATAATCGCTGTATCGCACTCGAAAGCAACTATGTTGAATAATAAAACAGAATTTGGCCAAATAAAATGTGTTTTACTATGGTAGACCGGGGACTTTTCAATTGGCCTATTATTGCTTTATATGAAAGTGTTTTTTCGTTTACTGAAGTTGCTAATCGTCTTAACTTTAACCAATCATCTAATGTATGGTGAATGGCGAGGTATTCTTTGAAGAGCTCTGAAGAGGCTCACTTTAAAATCTTGCCATGAGTACCCAAATCTCCAGACATTCCGCCTTTGGAATCTGTGTGTTATATAATGGATAGCAGACTGAAGCAATAAGCCCATCTTACACAAACACTAGAAACTTCTCGGCATGAATAAGATATTGCCTGAAATGCAATACCTCAGAAGTAAATCGATCACCTGGTGGAATCATGGTGAGAATTCATATAATAGGGGTGTTATAACAAATTATAAATGAAAAATTGTTTGATGTATTTGAAATTTTGTTCGATCACTATCTTTGACTTGTTGGAATGTTTTACCAAGTTTGGTTGAAAAACTTCAAACTTCTTAGTGTTGTAGTATTTCATATTACAGAGTATATTTATCAACAAATTCATTTAGAAATGGAAACGGACACTTAGAACAATTGTTTCGAAAGAAAATACAGGACAGACTTGAAATTTTCAGAGAATTAAAGAACAGAAGATAAAACTGTTGGTTATGTTAGTGAACTCCAGCTGATCTAAAAGTGTCACAACTTCCTGTTGCTTTCAAAAGGTTCATTATCGGAAATACAGTCTGAAGCTGTCTCCCATATTGTATAGATCGTGATGAAATCATAATGTTGCTTGAGCAAATTCTCGAAGAAGCGAGGAAGTTTTCCTATTCCTCCTTTCACACTGCACACTGCCAAATCTGATTATTGGTAATTTTCCTAAAGACCGGATATTGAGAGTGCTTCGAGCGCTAAATCTGAAGACGCAGGAAATTCTCTTAGGAACATTCGTCCTCAGTTTCTATATTTATTATGATGGAAGTCTGGAATATTCCTGTCGTGAACGCAAACAATGTTTTTAGAAGGTGGAAATATTTCAGACTTTAACCATTTCGTTTTTTTGGATATAAAATGTGACAGAGGAAGCCATGAAGCAATATTTGTTGATGGGGTTTTTGCTATTGTATATTTACAATTAAAACAAAGTTTTACAATGAGAGGTTTTATTTTGTTTTTTGAAGAAAGAATATATTTTGAGAGAAATCAACATTGTACAGAGGAAAGTATGTTACCTGGACATTGATATCGACTACGGGAAATTGATAATTCGGGGATATAAGGTGTAGTATTCAAGCTCTATAAGATCTATCTCATTTATTGTATCATCCTAGCTTTCCGTCATTATTGTGACCATCTTCAGGGAGCTGAAATATTATACATTTAGTAAGACAAAACAACAACAAACATGTCTCAAAACACTCAAAACAATCAGAGATGTTGAGTAGTTAAAAGTTAAAAATGCCTCAAGGAATTGATTATCAATTTGGAAAACACGATTTTTCATTCCGTATTAGCTCTTACTAGATACTTTGGGGTATCACATTTTCGTATGGTTATTAAAACAATGATGGACAACAGACGAAAACTTTATTGTGGTACAGCACTTGAAAACATCCTTGAACACTCTACTAACTCCACTGGTCATCACCTTACTCCACTGAACTTCTCCTCTTCTCAGATTCATTTTGAATTTCTTCTTCCTTTTCTTATTCTCTACGTTGTATACCTACGCAATGGTATCATGGTACCTGCATACTTATTAGGGTAGGGGAAATACATTCTCTATTGTATCTTTCTGAGTACCCTATGAATGAGAAAGTTGTTTGCACAAGTACCACGAAAAACCATTGTTACACTAATGCAGGTACATTTATATAAGATATTGTGACAACAATTTCGGCTAGACACAGGCATTAAGTCTAACTTACTCCACTGAACTCCCTTTTTCACAGTTTCTATACCTGAGTTACAAACATTAGATTATATTGTACCGGGTTTTTCACTATAATTTGACCCCCCTGTAACTTTGTTACTAAAAGAGGTACAAAAAAATGTTTTCTACAAAAGAAATCGACTAGTGTTTTTTAAAATGATTTCACAAAACGAAATATATACAGAGTGGCAACATATTGATAGCGACTTCATTTTTTCAAATAGAACATCCTGTATATTTCTCTATATTTATTTAGCTCTTTTTCCCCTGATTTCAAATATATAACATATGTTTGGCGTATCTCTCTCATTCTGAGTACCACAGAGTTTCAAATTTTAAGAACCACCTGGCTTGCTCAGTAATCAGTTTTCAAGTGGTAGGCTGCGATAACCCAAAATGCCGTTTTTTGAGTTGTCTCGTTGGCAACGATATGACATATAGTCAAATTGCCAACGAGATAACTCAAAAAAGGGCATTTTGAGTTATGGCAGCCTACCACTGATTACTGAGCAAGCCAGGTGGTTTTCAAAATGCCCTTTTTTGAGTTATCTCGTTGGCAATTTGACTATATGTCATATCGTTGCCAACGAGATAACTCAAAAAAGGACATTTTGAGTTATCGCAGCCTACCACTTGAAAACTGATTACTGAGCATGCCAGGTGGTTCTTGAAATTTGAAACTCTGTGGTACTCAGAATAAGAGAGATAGGCCATACATATGTTATATATTTGAAATCAGGGGAAAAAGAGCTGAATAAATATAGAGAAATATACAGGGTGTTCCATTTGAAAAAATGAAGTTGCTATCATTATGTTGCTCACTCTATATATATTTCGTTTTGTGAAATCATTTTAAAAAACACTAGTCGATTTCGTGAAACTTTTGTGGAAAACATTTTTTTGTACCACTTTTAGTAACAAAGTTACAGGGGGGGTCAAATTAAGGTGAAAAACCCGGTACATCCTGAATTTCTTCTTCCTTTTTTCATTTTGTTTCAGTTGTATGCCTGTGAAATGGTATCACACCAATCAGGGTAGGGGAAAGATATTTTCCATTGTGTCTTTCTGAAAAGTCTATGAATGAGACAGTTGTATGCACAAGTATCTGGAAAGATCATTGTTACACTAATACAGGTACATTTATATCAAGTATTGTGACGATAATTTCGGCTATACACAGGCTTCAAGTCTAACTTACTCCACCGAACTCTTCTTTTCACAGTTTTTATACCTGGGTTACAAACATAAAACCGAGCATAAAACCATAATGTACACCGTGAATTTCTTCCTCCTTTTCTTATTCTCTAAGTTGTATGCCTCGCAGTGGTAGTATAATGCCTGCACATTCATTAGGGTAAGGGAAAGATTTTTTCTATTGTGTCTTTCTGAGAACCCTATGAATAAGAAAGTAATATGCACAAGTACCACGGTCATCACCTCGTTACTTACTCCACTGAACACTCTTGTTCCCAGTTTGTATACCTGGGTTACAAACATAAAATCATATTATAGACCGTGAATTTCTTCTTCCTTTTCTTATTCTCTAAGGCTAGATACAGACATTATGTCTTATTGCTTTTTATCGCCACAATACAATTGGAAATGAGTTCAGGGAACCACGACTCAAAAATCAGACTCGACAAAGTATGAGGGAGATCTCCAACCAATGATTACATCCCAACATCCCCAATTTTCCATGTACAAAGCGTGTTCCCCGAAACATATTTTCCTGAAAATTTATCAGCGGTTTCAGAGCAATTTATCAGCCCGTATAAAACAATATCGAACTAGTAAAATCGTGTTCGAGGCTTCCTTTGGCAAACTGGCCCTGGGCCAAATTCCAGTTAATGCCCCATTACCCCTAAGAAATCGAGATTGGTCAGATGCGGACAAAATTAATGCTCCATTTTCATCCGTTCTCAGTAGCGACAACGGAAAGAGGGGACCCCTCGAATACACTCTTACATTATTGTTGTTGGACGGGAATTATTTTCTTTCAGATGTTATATTTCGTGAAAAGCTCTCATATGTGGTCTGGCACGTCATTAGTCAGCGGTATCGGATACCGTTTTTTGTGGTGCGTGGTATATGTGATTTTGGGTGATTTATTTCAGAGGGTAGTTATTTGAATGAGATGAATACAATTTTTTTTCTTTTCAACTCTTTATTTGGGTTTCTTTAAACTACGTACAAGTACAGGGAGTTCCAAATTGGATGCTCACTTAGAACATATCGAGAACTATAAGACAAAAAAATCTTCAAGGACAAGATTTGACTGTTTTAAATGTTTCGCTATAACTTGGTTTTTGTTAGAGATTTTCAAAAAATTCTGAAATGTTTTTGTTTGAATATACACATATGTTGTCAAACTGAGACACAATTCCTAATCATGAACTCATACACCTTAGCAGCATCCAAAACTATCTGTGAAATGTGCTCAACAAACGACAGCTCCGCATCAAACAAAACGCCCACATCCCTGAGAACAATAAGCCTTTCAAGTCTTTTACCATTGCATTCATTCAGTCATAATTTTGCATTTGTCGACGTTCAATCTCAATTTGTTCTGCTCACACCAATTCAACATAAAATATCAACTGGACCTGAGGGTTGACGCAATCGTCGAAGTTACTTATGATAGAAAACATTTGAAAGTCATCAGCATAACAGAGCCTTCCGCAAAGAATCAACTCTAGTAGATCATTAAAGAATAAAATGAATAAAAGCGGTCCAAGATTTGATCCCTGCGGTATACCGGAAGATGGAAAGTAACTGACAGAACTGTATCCATTATAACTGACAAAATGATCACGTTTGGACAAATATGAATCCAACAGTCTAGTTGCTTCTTCGTCCAATCCATAATTGCTCAACTTGTGCAACAAAACACCATGCTGAACTCTGTTGAAAGCTGTACAGTCAAGCCACGGTGTATAGAATTTATACCGTGGTCAAACATGACTATTAAATGCGGCGCCACTGTGCGCAACATGGCAGCCTGGAGAACCCCCCATCCTGTCTCAACAATAACACCCCTAGTAGCAGAGACTGAGAGAGCCCTTCGCTCTCTTTAGTCCCAACCGTCAAGTAATCAACACGTTCTCGTAAGTAACCACGGCCGCACACCACAGTTGTAAACCTTGTAACCAAGCAAAATATACACGTAAACCCGATACAGTCTATTTCTCGTTCCCGAAAGGGTGGTCCTTCATGCACGCAATATTCAAAAGCCTTAAGCCTTAGCAAAATCATTATAGATGATGTCAACCTGGCCGTTTTTATCCAATACCTCTGAAACGAACTGTGTAAAGGTGACAAGATTTGTAACCGTTTATCTCTTACGAATGAAACCATGTTGAAAGCTACTGAACTCAAGCGACGAGCCCATACTTCCAACTTCGACTGAAACAAAAACCGAAACGATACCAAATACGACACCTATAACGATCCTTAAAAAGGTGAAACTTCCTAAGCAAGATACCCTCCCTTAAAAAACGTAACATCCCTAAAAAAAAACCACCCCCAAACATGAAAAATCGAGTCGATCATATTGATGCAAGTACGTGATCCCGATCCGTGATAAATGACCTAATTTCCCACCTGCAATCCATCCTCCCACGCATCGTAAAAACCCCTATTTCCCCCCTGTACGTCGCTGGCCCCAAGTCAGAATCGCGTCATAAATCCAAATCTCAATATTCTGGCCGGCCGGCCCGTCAGTTGCGGCATCACAAATCA